>NW_026087411.1:92947763-94147763 GCF_022539395.1 Myiozetetes cayanensis | reverse complement strand
CCAGTCCTTCTTCCTTCCTCAAAAAATAGCCATGAAAAGCCATTTCAAAATTTTTCCTTACCATTTTCTGATTTAGAGGTTTCTCTAACAAAGCATCTGTTATTTAATCAACTGTAACCAAATATGCAACAAAGGTTTCTAGAACTAAAGTTATAAAGCATGGTTTTTTATTGTATTTGGCTAATGACTTTTGAATCTTAAGTAATGATAAGGTGCAATTCAGCATAAATTTTGCTATAAACACCTTTATATGCCTTTCTGAACTGATATATTTTCATTTTTGTTGCTCTTCTAGAGTGACTAATTAGAGGTCTGAATAACTAAGTTAATTGAATTCAACAGGCATCAAAATCTTCTTAATTCTCTTTTCCTGTAGTGTGGTCTCTTTTATATTAATTTTCTCCTCTTCTTTTGAATAACTTTTGGCTTTTAATTAGACTAACTTGAATCATTTATTATGAGCAATTTACATGAACATTTGTGAGATTTTTTTTTTCTGCTCACTAATTAGGAGACCTTTAACCTCAAGTTATTCCCATCAGAACTGACCTGAGAGGTGAAGCTGCCATTCTGTGTGCCCACATCCTAGGGCTCAACACTCATTAGCTAACATGGTACCTTTGCTGGTACTAAGCTGCATAGCTGGAGTACTTTCTAATCTCCACATGCATTTGCCTCAGGCATGAACCCTGCTTATCCTTTCATTCACATGGGGAATTAAATGTTGCTGAACCAGTTATACTAGTGTTAATTCGCTACAAATTAATCTGAAATTATCCTTCATTTCATTGACTGTTGAGCCTGTTTATACCACTGAAGCTGGGAAAGGCTGAGCATCTGATTATTTGCTTTTCACCAGTGTGCTTTTTCTTCACAAGGTCAGAACATTTTATGTAAATTAAATCTAGGATGTGGGATGTTTGCACACTCATCACTTTAACTATGCTATTGACCTTAAAATTTTTGTTACTGTTAGTATGTGACTGGCCATTAGGTTCACATGGTACTGTTGTTTATGGCTGTTTAACTGATATTTGTACACAGGAAGAGTTTGAACAACAAAGCATGGATTTGTCCTTCAGACTCCAGATACCTGACATAAAAGTTTGAAGAGTGGCCATGCTGGGCTATTTCTGTGATAACAAAAGTAGTCAAGAAACCATCTCTGCGTCCCCAGGACATGTCACAGCACTTGCCCCAGGTCTCTTCCAGACTCTGTTTAGTGCTCCTTTGCAAAAGCAATTGTCAAGGGTTTTTTTACCTCTTGTAAGAGCCTGGGATAATGTAAGGGAAGTACCCGTAAGAGAGGGCATTTTGCCTTGGTTTTCTTAAAGGCATGACATAGGGCAGTTAGGAAACCATGTCAAATGGAAGCTTGTGTAGGGCAGAGGACTGACTGCATGATCCAGGCCCATAACAATAACAACAAATAAAAGTGGATTGTGTTATAAAAAAAGTATATCAATTCTTACCTCAGATACCACTTATTTTGTATGTGACTGGACCTGATTGACTTTTAATTGACTTACTAGTATTGAATTCCAAATTAGCTGGGATGGATGACCATGTTCTCGGCATTGTAGCCCCTCAATGCCAGTGGGACATGGTTGTCCATTTGAATGACAATTTGATGGTGTTTGCTTTTTGCTTTTTACTTTGTGTTTATTTTTCCTCACTTGCCAGCAACTATTGTCAGGTTTCTTCTAGTAAATCTAAATTTCAGAACATTTAGAAGCTACCTGCTCTTGCGTAACCTTGGCTCTTATTTGTACTGTGTCTGTTAAAAGCAAGACTTTTGGTGTGTGGCTAAACAGCGAAAAGGTAACTTTTCTCAGTAAATGTCAACATGAAGTAACGACAGCACTGCAAATTGCATATGTCTAAAACTCAGTCTATTTATTGTCAGATTGAGTGCTAACAGTCTTTGATGAAAAATTGTTGAAAAGCTTTAAAGGCTTGTTCCTTCAGGCTTTGTTCAAATAAAATTGCTGCTCATGTCATAGGACTACAGGAACAGCCACTTTGTGGTCACTGGTAAATGTAAAATGCTGCTCACTTTTCTCAAGCAAATCATCACTTTGGGCCAGGTTGTGATCTCAAATACTCTGTCAGAGATCCATAGCAACCAAACTGGTAATTAAGCAGCAATAGATGTGATTAATTTGAGCATGTTTCATAGAGATGTCTAGGAATCAGAACAGGAGACCCTCCTATTTATTTAGTCATCCCTAAGACTCTAAGAAAGACTCTAAGAGTCACTTTCACAGAGCTGTTCATCTATGGAATGACTTCTCTAATGTGAAAGGATTGGAACCTGGCACACTTTTTTCCCTCCAAGCAAGCCAGTTGAAAACTACTGCAGATCTGTATTAACTTCTAGGCTGCCCTCTATCCATTTGTTCAGATTTTTACATTTTTTTTAAGGAGCCTTTTTAAAGTAACTGCCTGGGGACTGAGAAATGTCTTGCCAACTCTGTCCTTCTACCAAAACCATGCTGCCTGGGAATTCAGGCTACACATGAAAATACCAATGTACTTTGTGTTTTTTAGAAGGGTATGGGGATAGTGACATCAAATAAACCACAGTGTTTTTGAAAGTGAGGGAAAAAATAAAATTTATATATTGCCAGGGTGTCTAAAAATATCTGCACTTTTAGCTTCTTTAAATTTAAAGTTTGAGGTAATTTATCAAGTGAGATTTTAAGCTTATGCAATACACAATTTCTATTTCAAAATTACAACGATCCTTGAGGTATAACTATAGTATATTTATGCATTGTTTAGATGAGTTGTTGCTAGTACAGCAAAATTCTGGCTTTCAAGCATTTGCACTATGTTGTTAAGCCCCTTTGTGTTGGGGGAGACTGCAATTTGTAGGATTCCTCGGATCTTTGTAAGTCCCATAGGACACAATGTAGTAAGTAAAAAAAAAAAAGGATTCTTGTTGCAGCTTGCAATTTTGTAGTTTCAGCTGCTCTCAGAATAGTAATTTCAGTTGTTTTTTGCAGTTTAGCCATGAGAGACATTGCTTAGGTAGCTGGGATAAATCTCCAAATTGGCCCAAGACTGTCTAAGATAGGGCCCAAGTTCTGTGTTACAGCTCTCTGGAGTCACATGGCAAATACAAAATGATAAAGGAGAGTTCAGCAGCTCTAATTTCAAAGATACTTGTCACAGCTATCTGTAGACAAACTACAACCACAGAGCAAGGATGCAAAACCATTTAAGGGAAGAAATTGACAAGATTTTCTTCAGGGATTTTACAGGGCTCTGAAACTGTAAACTGTATACTGTGCTGCAAAGAAATACCAGAGGACTAAGATTTGCTTAGTAGGACTTGGTTGAAATTGGTTTTTACTTAGCTTTCTTTAACATGTGTTATAAAAAAACTACTTCTTATATTGAAAGTACTTGTGTGACTACCTGCAGTGTGATATCTTTCCTCAGGACATAGACAGGCTTACATGCCTTTTTTGTTGTACAGGTTGCAAACGTAAAGAAGGAGACTGATTTCAAGTGGTATAAGGATGGTTCTGGGGTTGAGGTTGAGGAATTGCCTGACCTGCAGAAGGGAGAATGTCACCTCAGTATTCCCAAGGTACAGTATCACCTGCTGATTAGAAATGACAGTTGCTGATTGACATAGTATAGATTTGCCAGGCAAGCATTAAAACAGCCATGAGTTCTATGAACAGCTAAAAAAACCACAACACATATTTTCTACCCTTCAATTAGCTGGTGCTTGTACAACATATCTATTTTTGTAATCAGTTCAGACAGTTCATACTTAAGTTTCTTCAGAGTCCTTAGGTGAACTCTATCTTGTTCTTTCTTATTGCTCCTTAATTTTTCAATTTGCTCAAGCACCTAATTTTTGACAGTGTTTCAGTTTTATTGCCTAAAATGAATAAATTTGAAGTATATGGCTTCTTAAAATTTATGCAAACAGGATAATCCAGCTTATGTCTGAAACCTCAGCTTACACAGTCACTGCCTTTGTCAAGTGACAAAAACCTCCCCAGACTGAGATTTTCTGCTTTCAGCATAATGTGCATTCCATCTAATTGATTTATTTATTTTATTTAATGGCTTCATATTCCTCTAATTTCCTTCCTTCATTTCACTTGCAAGAGGATACTGACTTTCCAGTGGCTTCATTTTTCTTGAGTTAACTTTTTTTTGGGAGGGTAGTTTCTTCTTGTCTAGGATTGTTCTTGTTACTTGTCATTCAATATGATACTTGTGTTATGGTTTACTTATTAGTGGATTTGTGTAAATCCAAGAATTAAATAATCTCCAATCTCTATATAATTGTTTATATATTTTCCTTCAGGTTTTACAATAACCTAAAATAAAACCATCAAAACCCCTGACTCTCTTTAATGCAGCATCACTGTGGTAGATTTTAGAATGTAAACTCTCCAAGGGTCATGAATTAATTATTTACTTAGCATAGATATAATTTGACTACAGTTACTGCTTGAATGAAAGCAGTATGAAAGGGTTGATTTGGACAATTATAAGATACAGATCTGTTATTCTTTTCATAATTCAAAAAAGTATTCATTTTGGTAGAAGAAAAATCGCATTTCTGAAGTTTGTGTGGGTTGAAGTTATGCTCTGTTACATTTTACTATACTGCTTGTAATTTCTACTGACCATTATCAATCCTGGTTACCTTTTTGGAACCAAAAAACCCAACATGGTTTCTTGAGGCAATTGAACAGAAATCAGAAGATATTTTAGGTTTAAGAACTAAATACAGCTCCATTAAAAAAAAAAAAAAAAGAACAGGTTTCCATCTCATTTCTTTAAGATTATTTTTCCAGAAGGCAGTAAAATGTATGCTTTTTTATTTAGAAAGTTATGCAGGGGTTGAGCAAATCTAGTACTACTATGAAGTTTGTCAGTAAACATTTTGTGTTTCCCCTGTAGCTGTCTCGCAAAGATGAAGGAGTTTATAAGGCAACACTATCAGATGATAGAGGTCATGATGTATCTTCTCTTGAATTAACAGGAAAAGGTAACATTCAATTTACTATAATGGAATAATGATCTTCACATGTTCTCAAGAGATGTCAAAGATCTATCCTTGAAAATGCCATGTTAACAAATATTTTTGTTGTTCTTTGCATTTAATTTCTCTTTTTATGTTACACAGACCCAAACTGCAGATCAGCAGTCTAGGAGGGGTGACACTGGGCATTGTAATGATTAATCTCTAGCACTCTGACAGGCAGGAGACGAAGTATGTTTCTAATCAGACAAACACTCTATTTTATGTGAGATAGCTCTCTCTCAAATTTGCTAAGCTTTAATGTCCACAAAAAAACCTAAGGCAACAAAGTGCTGAATATGTTGAAGTGGGACTGTCAGTGGGGACTGAAAGTGATTTTGATTCTAAAATCATAAAGCTGTTTTGTGGGTTAGCGTCAGCTGGCAGCTCAGCCCCATGCAGCTTCTCACTCACTCCCCTTCAGTGGGATAGGGGAGAGAATTGGAACGGGAAAAGTGGGAGAACTCCTGGGTTGAGCTAAAGAGAGTTTAATAAGTAAAGCAAAAGCTGTGTATGCAGGCAAACAAAACAATGAATTCATTCACCGCTTCCCATGGGCAGGTAGGTGTTCATCCATATTCAGTAAAGCTGGGCTCCATCACACGTAACAGTGACTTGGGAAGACAAATGCCATCACTCCAAACATTCCCCACTTCATTCTTCTTCCCCCAGCTTTATGTAAGCAATTTAGTGTCATGTGGTATGAAATGTCCCTTGGATCAGTTGGGGTCAGCTGTCTTGCCTGTGTCCCCTTCTGAGTTCTTGTGCACCCGCAGCCTCCTCCTGGACAGGCAGTCTGAGGAGAAGAAATAAAAGGCTTTCACGCTGTGCAAGCACTGCTCAGCATTAGCTGAAACATCCCTGTATTATCAACACTGCTTTAGTCACTAAGCCACACAAACAGCACAGTACAAGCTCCTATGATGAAAATTAACTCTATCCCAGCCAAAACCAGTACAATTTCCATCCCTTCTTACATACATTTTTTGTTAAGCTCAGATCCCACACTATGCAATTTTTTTTTAATGGCCAGTCTTCGCGAGCGAAGATCCGGGGAAGGTCTTTACACCTTCCAGCCTGCGCATTGGATTTTTTAGGTGAGACACAGTGTGCGCGGAACTGAGCCCACCCTTTAATCCTAAGGTTCATCTGCCGGGGCCAAGCGAGCTTGGACGGTGGCAGCGAGGTCCTTAGGATGTAGGTGGGTTGCCTTTAAGGGCTAACGAGCCCCACCTGCCCAGGAGTGGCCCTGACCGGGAATCGAACCCGGGCCTCGGCGGTGATAGCGCAGCGCCTTTACCACTAGACCACCAGGCAATATGTTCTCAATAATCAACTTCTCCCTTCCTGTCCTTTGATATACACGCCGATACCATTCCCTTAGTCTATGGATTTGTGTGTGCGTGTGTGTGTGTATCCCGATCACTGGAATAAGCAAAAGGTCCAGGAGGGCTCCCTCACATGGTCAGGGCTTCCAGTGACTATACTTCAGGTATGGCAAAACTGTGCTGTGTTGGAAATATAGAGTTAAATGTCTATTTAGAGAATTCAGAATATCACAGTATCCTGGACTTCTGTGCATCCAGAAGGCTTTGAAAATGTCAACCAGCAAAACCAAACAATGTGTATCCTAAATGGTGGAAACAGAAAAGATAAACAGAGAAGTTCATCATGAATGGGGAAGACTGCATATTCTATGGGGCAGGTAACTTCAAGCTCAGTGTGCACTGACATTCAAATGAAGATAAATGCAAATACGAGAATGTAGTCTGAAATACACCCATGATGGAATTTAAAAAGGTTTTGTATGACATCAGACATCATATTGAGATGCTGTAATTCTGTGTATATTTAAATTTTTTTTAATATAAAAAAAAGTTATTTTGCTTTGGCCCGGAGATTAGCTCAGTAAGTTAGAGCATGATGTTAATAATGCCAAAGTTGTGACTTTGATCCCTGTAGGGGCCATTCACTTAAGGGTTGGACTTCATGATATTTGTGGGTTCCTTCAAACTCAGAATATTCTGTGATTCTGAGTCTATAGCAAAGACTGATCTGTTGCCAGCATGAGTGAATTTTACTTAACTTTGCTTAGGCTTCTTTATGTGGGTCCCAACAACCAGGCCTAAGTGAACCTGTATTCATCCCACCTGCATGTAGGCATTTGACCCATCAATGAATATATTTTCAAGCTCCCAGTAGAAGAAGAAAGACATATTAAAAAGTTAACTAAGTTTGCCAAAGATCTTAACATTCTTTTTCAGCAGATCATGGAAGTACCTGAACTAAGAGGAAAAGATGAATATCAGGCTCAGCTGTGGTTTACCACAAAATGCTGTATTATCAGTTGATAATCTCCCAGGCATTTTTCCTCTACATAAATTCTTTGCCCATTAATGTAATTGATGTAATTAATTCTTTCAGAAAAAAACCAAATCTCATTTAGACATTATGGTTAACACAACCCTACCTTCTCAGACATCCATAATGTAATGTATATGCAGTATGAAATTCATGTTTTCATGTCAATGTGTCAGTAGAAGCACAATGGAGATTGCAAAGAGTTATGGAACTGAATCACAATTTATTTTAACAGAGAAAAAATGTGTATATACAGATCAATATAGAACAAATATATAAGTAGTATTTTCTGAACTCCATGCATTTTTTTGTCTTCCTTACTCATAAAAATTCCTCAGCCTAGAATATACATCCTTCAGTCTTAACCATGCATTCTTCAGATTATGGTGCTTCTTTCCCTTTCTTTCCATTTTATGTAGTGTCACTGAATATAATTCTTCTGCTATGAAAGAGTTCCCCACTTTTCTACAATTGTCTCCAGGGTTCTCTCCTGCAAACTCATCAGCTCTGTGATATTTCTTCTAAAGCTTGATATGATACCTAGTTTATTTTACTTGCTTTTAAAGGATTTTACATTTGTCAAATGTCATCATAAAGGGAGCAGGTGAAACCTGTTTCACCTAGAATGTGATAATTGCTTTTTCCCCTACACTATTCTTTAAATGTGAACTATCCAGTTTTAGTGATTTTTTTTTCCTGGCCTAAGGGATACAGAGACAAAGATTTGACAGCAGACAGTTGACTCCACAAAAGGCAGAGATACTGAGTGACACAGCACAGAATTCATATTCTGTACACAGACAGTTTCCAATTTATTCTGTACACCTGTTGCAATTTTAATGGTTTTCTTTGCTTAAGGATATGAAGATTTCCCATATTGCTTTAATTATACTGAACATAACAGAGCTATATTCTGACTGAATTTTGATGGTACATTTTCTTCCCTTTTTTTTTCCTCTCTGCAGTTTATGATGATATAATTCTGGCATTGAGTGGAGCAAGTGGTAAGTAAATGCTGTCTTGAATTTTCATGTAGGCTTTATGTTGAAGTCATCTGAGGCTGAGGAAGAATATTTTTATTTTAAGTAGTAAATCTGTGAGAGTCATGATGGTTATATTATTATGGACATGTTATTAAGTTTCTGAATAGGCAGTTGACCTTGCTAATGGACACTATTAAAAGAGAACAAAGTATTATTCCACCTGGCTTGTTTGGTTTAGATACTGTGACAGTGTTGTAGCAATAATTTTCTAATTCCCATTAGTAAGTGAACCTTGATATAGAGAGAATGAGACTCTGACTGTGTTCCCAGTGAGAAGCTGGGAGTCATTTCACTGAAAGAACAGGGTTTGCACAAGTATAAAATTTTTATGCAATTAGAATCATTACACTACTGTTTTATAGCAATTATATGACTAGCTTATTATTATTTCACAATGGGTCTTGCTAGTCATAATACCTTTATGTGACAATAAAACCATAAATTCATACTGAACTTTCACCTAATATAAATTAGCTGATGTCCCTTGAGAGGTATGACAGTTGTCTCTGTGGTACTTGAGAATCCTGGCCAAGATCCTGACAGTACATATAGTCCATTAGACTGTTTCCTCCTGTTCATTCCACTATCTCTTCCGTTTGATCCACACATATTCTATTCTGTGTAGGTAAGTCAGCCTCTCCACTGAAGATCCTTTGCAATGAGGAAGGAATAAGGCTCCAGTGTTTCTTGAAATACTACAATGAGGAAATGAAAGTCAGCTGGTGTCACAGGTAGATAAGAATACTTTTTCAATTTTGCTTGAGAAAATGCTGTCTTTATGATTTACTGTTTATTATTCTGTGGCATTCATTTAGTAACTGGACTGCATTAATCAATTTCTCTTTCCAGCACATTATATTATTTTTAACATAGATAGTACATATGATAGAAATATTAACAGATTTGTCCAACAGCAATCAGGAGGGTTGTAACAGACAGGAAAAAAAGCTATCTACAGTACTGTGTTCTCTCATTCAACATGAGACTGTTTGTCTTCCATTGGTTGACTAAAAGATAGCAAAATATTTGGGCATAGTTTCCTTTTTAGGGCTACCCTTTTCTTAAAGTGGATGAAACTCTCCTCTAGTACTAGGTGAATATCAAGGATATGTTCCACAGTGTAATAAAAGCCTGTATTAAGTTAATTTTTTTCAAACTGATACAGTCATAAGTAACCCAAAATATTTTAATGTTGATAGTCCTCTCTGAAAAGATATTCAATGAGGCACAGAATACTTCAGGTATAGTCCTCAGAGCTGAGAACAAGGCCAAAAAGAACTGTAAAGTTCCTTATAGTTTTCCACCTTCATGTTACATTAATCTTTGACTTTGGATACAGTCTAATCATCTGTGCACTGGCACATTCAAACTCTGTATTTACAGTTAAATTTGTGTCCACATGCTTTACTATGTCAGTTTGGTCCTTGCTTGTTTGAAGCTGCAGATAATGTTTGAAAGGATTTAAAAACTCTTTAGGTGGTTTCAACTATCAGATTCCTTGATGGTCTGTGAAGATGACACACAGTGAAAAGCTCAGACTTTGACAGGAAAGGCTGGTTTATCAGTATGATATCCTAGATATGCAATGCTGTCCAGCCCTTACCTTCTATCAGATAGGAATATAAAGTGTCAATGATCACCAGGTTAAAGGAGGTCAAGAACACTCTTGCAAGGATGTGAAGCTGTATTTATTCCTCAGACTTTGTATTTATTAAGTTCTGTTCCCTCTTTCGTAAGTGTGGTTCTAGTATGATAGAAAGGAAAAGAAAAAAATTTTTGCCTCTGCCGTTTACTATATCTACTTGAGTTTTAAAAGTGACTTAGTCCATTCCACCATCCATTTCATAGAAATATAAAACTAAAGAATTCTACATGGCTAATATGAAAATATCAGTGTGTGTATTTATATTTACATAGACTCCCCCTCTTCCCCAAATATTTCAGATTTTATAATGTCTTATGCATTGATTTTCTTGAAGATCAGTGAACAAATATTCTGAACAAATAAAATTTAAATTCTTCAGTGAATACAATGATTATAATCAGAACTGTTAAAGCTAAAACAAAGACTAAACCAACCAACTAACCTTTCCCAGCCTCTTCAAACTTCCCTGTTTGTTTAAATGTAATTATAGCAAATTTTTTCCTGGAAAAATTGAAAGGCTACACGAACCATGATTTTTTTTTTTTTTTTAATGGGAATTTCAAGCTAGCTTTGAATTTTACACTGTCTTGCATAGCAGAGAATAGAATAAAAATCCTAAACTTAGTATTCATCATCCACTTGTGGCACAGTGGGGAATATTACATGCAGTATTTTGTAATATATAGCAGTTTCTATCCAGGAATCTAATTTGGTAGGCTGAACTCCATGTAGTTGTCTTATAGAAAGCAAAATCATAAATATACCTTTCCTCCATCAAAGTAACTCTCTAGCTATGAATCCAAATCAGCTCTATCTGGGCAATTAAAATGAATGATCAAGGAGAAGCTAAAACTGACTTAATCTATTAAAAAATCCAGCTAAAGATGCTTGGGGAGGAAGAATGAAAAGAAATATTTCTTTAGTTAATGAATGAAAGAGGAAAGTTCTCTTTGAACCATTGAAAGGGGTTTGGTTTGCATGCTCTCATTAAGTATCTGATTCTGTTTCCACTCCTCATGACAGATTGTGGATCGGAAGACCCCTGATCTGAATCCATAGGGCATTTCTTTTATTCTTAACTAGGAAGTGATGATAAGTCAGTATAATGCCACTGTTTTTAAAGTGCTTTTTATTACTTATCTAAAGTTTAGCAATTTTCTTGTTTTGTTTTTAAAAACCCAAAGGTGTATTTTGACTCGATATCAGAGGAATTCTAGACAAATGTTTTATTCTTTTCTTAACTGAGCTTTTGAAGTTAATGAAAGACAAAAGATGTTTTTTATCATCAGAAAAGGTGATCTGCCTCAGGTTTACTATTCTGATGTATTCTATGTTACTGTGTATGAAGTGTACGGAACTCTAAACACTTTCACATAGAGTCATGTATGTGCATGTAGATGTAAAAACAGCTGTGTATGTGGAGAGAAGTAGAATGAGAAGAGGGTGAACAAATGAATCTTTGAAATGAAAACTCAAGCTAATGGTTTCAAAGTGTTTCTTACCCCCTGTTGGAAGCAAAGAGTCTTCCAGGAAATTTCTCCCATTAGTTACAATCTATCTGTAGTTTTGGAATAGTATGTTATCCTTTGTAACTTTTTATGGATTATTACCTATGGAGAATATACAGGAAAAGATGTTCAAACTCATCTCTATTCATCTTTTTTCCAGGGAATCTAAGATTTCTTCAGGGGAAAAGATGAAGATTGGAGGAGGAGAAGATATTGCGTGGCTGCAGATACAGGAACCCACAGAAAAGGATAAGGGAAACTACACCTTTGAAATCTTTGGTGACAAGGAATCCTACAAACGGACACTTGATCTGTCTGGGCAAGGTATATTTATAATACCAGATTTATACGGTGCCTTTTCATAGATTATGCATATTTTACTGGCAATAGTCAGAGGAATTACATTAAAAACAGATAGTTTTTGATCAGAATCAGCTGTAGTTCAGTCTTATAAATGTTATGACCTTTTTAGTCTTGTATCTAGTTTCAGCACCAGTTGCATTGGGTTTCAGGGGTCTGGTTTTCCCACTGCACTAATGTGTGACTCTGTATGGGTTTTAAGAGAGCTGTAACATGGGTATGTGTTTAAAAGTTTGTACTGAGCCCCAAGTGCAAGTTATGTTGATAGACAATAACCCTCTCAATTGTTTTGTTACAGCTTTTGATGATGCAGTTGCAGAATTCCAGCGACTCAAGTAAGTGCTACATCTCTTGCATTTTAATGCTGCAACAATAGTGTCTTTACTTAAAAAAAAAAATTTCATTACTAATTTCATCAATAACATTATATATTTCTCTTTTTTTCCTCAAAAACTATAGGGCAGCTGCTTTTGCTGAGAAGAGTAAGTTTATTTTACTTTATATCATAGGTGTTCTACGATGTAGCCTAGTGTTCTTTTTAAGGCATCCATCATGATACGCTGCCACAACTTACTGAGTTCTGTGGCTGCAAAAATCCTCTGCTTGCAAAAATCCTCTGCTAGCAAAAAATACTCCAAAAATAATAGTATTTTGTGGATTTAGTTATCTTTGATTCCAATGGAAATCAACTGAAAGCTTTGCATATTTTTCAAGTCTCCATTGTATCTTCCTGCATCTGCAGAAGTTCGACAAAGTGTGACTTGTGTGTCATACAAGGAGGTGTTCACTCTGAAAGCTGCTGATAATACTGAATATTGGTATCTATCTGTTAAGTAAAAAATTGCCTGCTGATGCCTATTGTGCACTGCTTGCTGAGACCTAGACGGTGGGGAAGCTTGTTACTGATAGGGACTGTAGGAGTGCTGGAAATTATATCAATTCCCCTGATAATGACAGGATGCTTCTGCCCACAAAGACAGCGGCAGAACAAATTTTCCTTAGATCTTAGATACCACCAAGATGCTAAAAACAGCCTCCTCACTTTGCTTTGGGCCCAAAGCACAAACTGTCAAGGTCAGCAGTAGCTTAAAGGTTGTTATGTGCTTAAGTTTAGAATGGTATAGCACAATCTCTGCTAAAAAAAATCTTTGGGGATCTTACAGTACTTAAAACTCCCACCACAAAATATTACAAAAGTTGCATTATGTTTTTTTAAAGGTAACTCAAAAAAAAGAAAGAAAGAAAAAAAAAAGCTGTGACTCATATTAAGTTGTAAAATCATTAAGATATGAGTGGTTTTGAGAGGTAAACTTCACACAGTCCCCATATTTTTCTTTAACTCCTAGATCGTGGTAAAGTCATTGGTGGTTTGCCTGATGTCGTTACTATAATGGATGGGAAGGTAAGGACAGTTTTTGTTAGTGAGTCGATGCTGAGTGGTGGGAGGTTTACTTTGATGGCAAAAGGGGAGGGAATGCAGATGATTTTATAGAAGCTGAAAACAGTAGGAGAATAATTTGATTTTAGGTCAGATCTAAAATTTAATAGATCACAACAGATCCAAATTATCTAAAATTATTGTGTAATATATGTGTTCTCTACTAAGTTTTAATAATAACTTATTAAGACTTGATTAATTATTATGAGTTAATTATTAAGTGCTCTTAAATGAGGTAACTTTTCAAAGCAATAATAATTAAATGTTGCCCATGTTACAGAAAGGACAGAAAGAATTAAACCCACACTAGTAGGTAGTAGGTTATTTTCCCAAAATTTTATTTTTTAGTTTGCATCATTACTCCTTTAAATATTTTATAGTAAGGCTGATTCCTATATGCTATTAATTGACTTTACCTCCCACATGATATAATTTTTTCAAGAATACTCACAGATTTAGCTTTTCACTAGGTTGTACCCAGAGTGTGTAAATATTCCTTCAACATTCTTTCTGACTTTGGAGGCATTTAGTATGCAAGACTCTCTTCTATTTGTGAACATATGGTGCTTTTGATCACTTAAAATTTCTTCCTGTTTTATTTTTACTCTGAATTATATCACACCTATTCAGTCATCACCAATCAAGAAAAACATTGCTCAAAACATGCACATATGAACTCGGACTTTCTCAGCTCCCTCAGGATTTGGTGAAGCCTGAAGGGGAATGTAGAGGGAATGTAAGGAGGAATTCTGGTAGAAATTATTAGTTTTGAGTTGTTAATTATGTATTTTTGTTTGTTTTCTAACACAGTGTTGCATATGTGAATGTCTTAAGGTGACTTAATTATCTAGGGCCGAATTTTGGGCAGAAGGAGTTTCCAGAAAGGTGAACAAAGTAGGCACTAAAGTAATCAATGCAACTTCTTAAATGATTCTTTCATTTATTAGGTGATCACTATACCTAAGTATGTGAAGTTTACTTACATATACAGAAGGCGTGGTCAAAATGGGTTTCAGCAGTAAACCTATAAAAATTTGGAAGACTGACCATGAAAATTTTATGACCTCCTTAAATCTTATTTAAGTCCTTGAAAAATACCTAAGCTACTAGGAATGTCTATTAAGAAATTTCAGCTATTTTCTGAATATGTTATACACGTGTGTAACACATGGCCAGGTTGGGTAGGACTTTGAGAACTCTGTATAGTGGAAAGTGTCTCTGCTTGTAGAGAGTCTCCCTCCCATGGTAGGGGGTGATCTTTAAGGTCCCTTCCAACCAAACCATTCTATGATTCTAAGAACAATTTACCAACATTTATGTATTAATTGTTCTTCATGAAATATTTCCTCTTTTACTAGTCAGCAGCACCTGGAATTGATGTCCAGTGATTTTTTTTTTTAATCATCTCAAGCAATAACCTCAGGAGGCTTTGGTCAGAAAAGATTTGCTTAGTCTTCCCCCCTGTTGTGTACAGCAAAGCTTTAAGGATGTTTTTAAAACTATCATTGCCTGAACCTCATGTCAGGCTAATGGGTTGTCAGGAGTCTCCTGCAAGCAGGACTGCAATGACTGTGCAACTTACCATCTTCAGACACTTTAACCCTGAGGCTAGTACTGTATCGCAGTCACTGGTGAGACAGTGGAAAGTTTGAATAAAGGAAAAAAGAAATATTAGGAACTCTAATTTCAGTCTTCAAGAACATGATACCATGCTATACATAGTTTAATTAACTAGAAATAAAAAGTGTCTGAATATTCTGGTTAAACAAATCTGACTGACTGATCTCAACATTAATGTTGTTTTCCTCTCTTAGACACTGAATCTGACCTGTACTGTATTTGGAAATCCTGACCCTGAAGTTGTTTGGTTCAAGAATGACAAGGCCTTTGAAATTGATGAGCACTACTCATTTTCACTGGAACAAGGGAAATATGCCAGTTTAACAATCAAGGGAGTGACCTCAGAAGACTCAGGCAAATATAGCATCCATGTCAAGAACAAGTATGGTGGGGAAACAGTGGATGTCACTGTGAGTGTGTACAGACATGGTGAAAAAATGCCTGAAATTAAGCCTGGCCAACTTGCTAAACCCAGGCCAATACCACCATCAGAAGAAGTCCTCAAACCTGAGGACAAGTGAAAATCTAATAACAAGTGGAGCTTGACACTGTGTTTGACAAACAAAATGGAATACATGAGCTGTAGTTGAGCTATTTCCACACAGAATTCATTGATAATGTCCAAAGGGAAACTGAGCTTTTTAAGAGTTTGCTTTAGGGAGGTAGCTGTGGTGTGGTGCTGTACACATCTACAACAATCTCATTTTTAAATACATGTAATAGGCTGGGACCTGCAAATAGCAAAAAGCCAAATTCCTGCCAGAGGTTCCCATATGCAATGGTAAGTTCCACAAACCTAAAGTAAACCTCTATTTTCACACTTCTCAACCATCTGCAAAGCAACACAGCAACCCTTTGAGAGCAAATGTGCCATCACTAAAGGTAATGAACTGCAGTTAGATATTAAGGGATAGTCCCTTTGACTTTGAAACCTCTGGTCCTGTAAGTCTAGTGAATAGTCTTGATTTAGTAGTGTTACTGTTCTTCTATCAATAGTGTGACTTTAGTAGACTTTCACAGCTGTTCAGTTTACTCACTCAGCCATAGGTCACATGTTTGTATTTTGCTTTTCTTGCTTTGTGCTAATAAAACTTTAAAAGTCACCTTTACTACTCATTTCTCCAAAACACATCTAACTAGTTCTGTTTATTCTTTTTCATTGTTTAATTATTGCTTATTGCACAATTTCACAGCTGGTAGCATGAAGACTATTGACTTCCAATAAAGAATGCAAAATATGGTTTATCACAGACACTGGGTGGCACTTGTGACATTAATTTTACTTTTTACAATACAGATCAAGCTTAAACTGATACCAAAGGATATGTATACAACTCAGTCACTCCAGATAATTATGTCTTTGATTCTCCTCTAACTAAAAAGAACAAGAAAACTCTTCCATGAGTGAAGTGATCTGCTAGGCAAAAATTTCAATATATGCTTATCGTGAAAAGTTCAAGTAAGATGGGATTCAGTGTGATTGCTTACATGTCTGTCATACGATACGTGATTGAGTGTTTGCAGTGATGGCTTTCACAGATCCAGTTCCCTGTTCAATAAAAGTCCACTTATCTACCTAGATGAACCTTCGTTATTTGCTAAGCAGCTTTCAGCAAAGAGTTCTAATAGTAAGTAATACTTGTGACACAAACATATTGAATGCAGCCCTCCTCTCTTGAGACTCTCCCAGTCCCTAGGGTAAATGAGAGGAAAAGGGAGCAAAAGGGAGCATTGTGGGAGACAGGGGAGCTTGAATGAGGGGTAGCATGGAGAAATGGTGCTCTGCAAAATCTTCATTGGAGAAATTGGCTGGAAGTGTTTGGCACAAGTATTGGGTCTGTAATTTGTGTTTGGGGTCATGACTGAAAGCTGGTGCTGAGTCTCTAACTCTGAGTCTCAGCTTCTGAGCTTAAGTGTGGGAAATATAGTTCCGAATTCCACCCTCTCTCCACAGCAAACTGAGAAAACCCCAGGAAAACGGACAGTTTCAGAACAAATGTAATCTCAGTGCTTTTTTCTTTTTTTTTCCTTGAATTTCACCTAAGTGACATAGACCTTTCATTGTTTTGTTTGCCAAAAAATTGACTTAAGTCAAATTTTATTTTGTTTTGTTTTGTTTTGGAGAAAGAAGAAAAGCAGACTAAATAATAAACCTATTTACAACCTGTCAGATATAGTAGGCTGGAGCACTCATGTCAGAGACAGGAGAGCAGCAATCTGCTTCCTCCTCCTCGTCCCTGGAGATTTGAACCTGTGTCAAGGGTAGTGCAATAATGCTGAGTTTGGCCTGTATTTGGAAGTGCTGCTTCTATTTATCTTTTTTTTTTTTTTAACTTTGCCTGACTGGGTAAACAGATCTAGGTGTCCTGACTCTCACATGGTCTTGTTAAATGCTAGATTTGAGAGGTTTTCTCTCTTTCTTGTAATTTATCTTAATTTTCAGTAGTGAAGGAAGGATTTAGGGAATGGTAGTATAAATTATTTAGAAACCTGATGATTTGAACAAGTAATGATGAGGATGGATTCTCTGCAGTTTCAAATTCCTCAAATAAGTAAAAGTGCAAGCCTCCTTTGCAATTCATTGAGTAGTCGTGATAAAAAAACAACAGGCCAGCTCCAGAACGGAAATAGTCTTTAATCACACTTTATTAAAAGGTGTTTGATTTAAAATAAAAAGCTTTTTGAAAGATTTTCATACCTACAGCAAATGAACAGTGAGCTTAAGTATAGTATAAACAGCCAGGAATTATATTAAACAGTGATGAAAAGTGCTTCTTTTGGGTGAAACTTGTGGCTATGAAACCACATTCTGCAGCTGGTCATTGAATGAAAGCATCCAAGAGGGTTAAAGACAGAAGAACATGATATGGCCACAAAGTAGTTTAGTTAGGAGATTTTAGAACACAAAGAAAAGCAAGGATTTATCCTCCAAATATCTATCAAAATAAGAAAATATATTTTTATATGAATCTGTCGTCATAGAACTTCAGCAAGTATCTCAACAAAATAACCCAAATTTTCTTCTTCTTCGTTTTTTTTTTCTTTTTAACTCTAGTTTCTTATTAAAAGCCTTTAAGATTTTCCAAAGCTTACTATGGTAGGCTCACAAAACATCAGAGCCAGTCTCTGCAGCATACGAAATCAGTACCAGCAGGAATTTAATATTATTCTTATCTCCTTCTACAGTACACAGGTTAATTTTAGCTGACACTATCAAATTATTGCATGTTATGGTAGCCTTTCAGAGGTATCCTTGGGCACAGGAGACAAGGTTAGTCTCATCTCTGCTGTACCTTTAGCTGGCCTTCTTAGTTAAGCAAGCTTCACTTACTTCCTTCCAGGCAAACAGAAATAATTTATTATGACAGTTAATCCTCTGCTGAAGTACAGAAATTATCATTCACAGGAACATTGTATTCAAAAGGCTAAGGACTTCCTAGAAACTCTTTCACATTTTTCAGTGTTCAGTGCACCTTTAGTTCCTTTGTACACATTTTAAAATCTTGTTATCAGTGCTAGGAAATGAATTGGGTCAACTCTACTTAAAAGAGACTATCTTTTCAGAGTGAATGTGCATCTAGTTGCCTCGAGGGGCAATACAATTGGGTGGATATTAGAAGGACAAACACAATGCTGTGGTAATCAATTCAGATGGAATAAACAGTGAGGCATATTAGCATTTGCACACACCCTCCATAGACCTGGTGCTAGCATTAGCTTAATTAATAAACATTTTGAAGGGGGGAAACAAGAAGGTAAGATTTGCTGGAGAAGGTCTGATGCCAAATCAGACTGTTCACACTGACGTCAAGGGAATTGACTCATTTATACTGGAAGTGAATCTAGTCTATTATTTCTACAAAACCAGGAGCCCATTACAGTAAATTAGCTGTTTCTGTTACCTTTAAGAAGAAATGCTTCTATTAGAATGATTTTCTGTCACACTGTTGGGTTTCGTGTTGTCTGAGCTTCATGTTGCGCTTTTCTAGGCAATGCTAGAGTGAAATGGAGCATTGCCGACTTGTCATGGGAGGCAGATAAGATGTCAGCCACTTGTGCTGATGGGCCAAAGTCATGGCTGTGCCTGTCATGTTGGCATTCTGCTACAAGACTGGAAAAGCTGCTTTTTCTCCAAGCACCTGCTTCCTTTGAAGCTGCTTTGATATGTTGCTGTTTATTTTCTGGAAAACAAGTTCTATGAAAATTCCTCCTAAGGCAAATTTACAGGTGCTTTTTATGAGGAAAAGATTTTTTTTTTTATGACAGTATTTGCCTCTAGTGTAAATCTTTCTCCAGCCCATAAGGCTCACTTGCATCTCACAGCTCAAAAACTTGTACTCACTTCATTAATCTGCTCTTGTATGGAGACGGAGGTTCAGTGATAATAGCACCCTAAGCGATGTTAACTCACAGACGGTTTTTAAAGGAAACTTTGAAATATAATAAACCCCTTTATTTTCTGTTTTGTAAATCTAAGAATAAAACCTCTAGATGGCACCAGAAGAACAAGATAGAAATGAGAAGATCTTAAAAAATTCTGCCAGCTATAGCACATCCATCATTTTGATGCAACCACATCACTTAGGCAAAGGGAGATTATTAAAAGCATTATACTTATGCCAGTGACAAGGACAGATCCAGCAAATGACTGTTTCCCGGAAATAGCAGGTGATTTTGCAAGTAATAACACTGCCTCTTAATCTTTGCATGGCACACATTAAGAGGTTAAGCATGCCTTGTAAAATATTGAAAGGCTAATGTTACATCAAGTTTCTCCTTAGGATATGAAAACACCAGCGTATTGACTATATTTATGAAGGAAGATTTGAGTTTAAGCTCTAAATGCAAACTTCTCAGACTTAGCAGCTTCCACAAGTTTTTAAAACACTGTTTCCCATGCTGCAAGGCCCATGCCCTACAATTTTTATTCAGTCTTTACAGAGGGAAGATTCCATTTGAAATTATCATGAGGTCTGTGAGCAAAAAGCACAGGGTCTGGCTCTTAGCGCTGCCACTGCAAGATTCAATGATGTCAAGACCTGTAAAAAACTACCACTAGCCTTCTATATTAATATTTAATTCCTCATTGGAATGTGCAGTAACTCAGTACCAGCTTTGTCCTTGGGTATTAGCTCAAGGTTTATCAGTCTGTTATATTTTAAAAATAGCACACTTGACTTCACATCATTTCATTTGTGAACATTTGAACTTGGTGTGGGTGTAGTAAAGGACTGTTAACTTGTAATACTCTTGTCTCATTTTTTTGGTTAATGTAACTTCATTTTCTGTTATTGTTGCTCCTCTGTTTTATTAATATTGTACAGCTGACAATCTGTTAGGAAAAAGAGACTTAGACACCCTACTGTACTTAGAACTGATATTCTTAATAGCTGAAGCTAAAGCCTTTCCTGTGGTATCCTAAACTATCCAGGAATGTTGTCCCATGCAGATTTCACCAGCATCAGTGCATTCCAAGAGTCAATTTGCCCTCCACCCTGCTGAGGGACTCTGTGAGAAGCCATTATCCATCCTATGATGGTGAATACAGCATGTAGAAGAGAGGTAGAATTGTTATTAAAGACAGAGCCAGAGCAGCTCTTTACCATTTTAAATCTTGGTACAAATCATGATCAAAATTTTAGTCCACTGACTTAGTGACCTCCACTAGACCACTTTGAATGAAGAAGTTGCACTAAGAGGCAATTCCACTATTGTAAATCAACCCAAAGCCAGCCCTCCTGATTGCATGATAGTATGTGAAAAAGAACCCCATATAGTAGTGTGCCACTTTAGCTGTCTGGGAAAAAATGCCTTCCACATATGAAAACGGCAATCAACCTCCTGCATGGTGCTTAATGGGAGGTAAAACACAAGACGACTCCCTGGTTGGGAGTTATGAGACCACATGCAGATGTCTCCATCTGAGCTAATCACTGAAACTCCCTTCTTGGAAATGGAGAGAAACAAGTACCAGTAGGGCACAAGTCATGTCATTCTAAAGCAGGTGTCTCAAATAAGTGAGGCCAATCATGCATATTCTTTCCAGTAGGCAGCTTAGTAAAACCTGGTTGGATGGGAGACTTCTGCATGGCTGATATTTGAAGTCAGGTGTGATAAATTTTGCACCATATTTCTCTAATTTAGCTCTTTAGTTGAAAAATCTATTTATAGACATGCTTCATAAGAGCTGCTTTTTTTGCTGTGTTTTTACAGTCCGGCTTCCTTTGCTGAAGTTTTGTAATTTTCTGCCTTCTCTGTGATATCCAGGTTATTTTGAAATATCTGTGTATTTACTGACTTCCAGCAGTCACTTTGTCCCAGCTCATAGTTGACTATCGTCATTTGGCCTTTACCAAGATATTGTGTTGGGACTTTTATTAGTAGGTCTTCGTCCCAGTTTTTGGTTGGCTGCTGTTTTTTGGGGAGATTTGTTTCTGCCTTTGCTTCTCTCAGTGCCAAGTCTCTGTGGCAACATCTCAACCAATAGATGCCATAAGCCTTTCATGGTCTATCAGTGTCCTTTTGCTAAGTCCACAGGATGTGTCTTGTGCAGTTTCTCTGTTGTGCTGGCCAAGTGCAGCCTCTGGCTGGAGAAGCACCGTTCTGTGGTTCTCATAAGTCCAACTCCTTCTGCCTAAGGCAGCTCAGTGACTGGCAAAAGCTCTGAATTCTCCTGCTCCTGGGCTGGAATCTGTCTGCTTTAGTCTTCTGTTTGTCTCTGACTAGTTACAGTTGTCTTTCTGTTAGCTCTGTTACTCTCTAGGCTTTGTGGTTTCTTGGTATGATCTGTCTTCCTCTGTCATTCCATCTGCTGTCTTTGGATTCAGCTTTAATGGCAGAATCTGTCTCCATAAATAAAACAGCACAGGGCTTACTTATCCAGTCCCTAGGCCAATACACTGTACCCATCATATTAAACTCTTCCAGTGTCCACCACAAAGTGTAATGTCACCTGAACTGCCCCCTGGAGACAGTACTTACCCTAACTTCAGATCAGGAGGTGTTTAGGGATATGTGAGCTGACCTGCACAAAAGCTTTGCTAAGGTCAGTCCAAACAAATAAAAGGACTAGGTAATTAAGTTCAGTGCTGATGCCTTAGCACTGGTTCATTTACTAGAGGAGGTTGTAACTGGAGTGTCCAAGCACCACTAGCCACATGAAATGTGTATGTGATAGAATCAAGACTTAGTGACCTATTAGTAAGTAAATAATTGAGGCTACTTGGCCTGCTGTTCTAATAATCTCTTTCAGCAAGCAAACCTGTCCTAATTAAAATGAAATGTTTGGTTCAGCTGCCTACGAATCTTTGTACTGTTGGTAACTGAACCCAGCATGAATGGATGTTGACCCTTTCCTGTTTATGATGCCTTTTTCTCATCATCCTCCACTGATTGTCTTCCCACTAATTTTTGGGTAACTTAGGGGAAAAATGGGTTACAGTTAACTGGCACATTTGTACTTCAACTCCTCTTCAATGTATAGAGCACTTTGCAGGCTTAAACCTGCAAAGTTTAAGAAAACTTCCTGGTTTTCTTCTTAGTTTTTGGATAGACCTCCAGTAACATACAGTAAACACCTGTGGCAGCTTTTGCTATTAAAGGTCATGTTCTGACCTTTCAGGAACAGGTGGGCTCTTGAGAGACTTTTTCCTTATCTTGGTGCATACCCCTTGCTGTTGCAGTCTGTTTGGCACTTATGCCTGCTCAATGGGCTTCCAGGTTTTCTTGGATATGTCTTTTTTTTTTCTGAGCATGACAGGAAAACCTGTTACTTTTTTTTTTTGGGGGGGGGGGGGTGGGCGCGGGGGGGGGTGTTAAGCTTGTTTTGTGTTCCCTTTAAGCACCATCATGTTCTATATACACAACTCTCTTTTTAGAGAGGTAGCTAAATTGCTACAGATCTTACTCTTTTCAGGCTTACTCACAGAAGTAAGTCTATGTCCTATCCTGTTGTGACTGCCTGAAGTGTCCCACCACAAATAAGAGAGTATCTCTTGCAGACTTCTCTGTTTTCTGCATCATCAAGTGTTACGGTTAAGCACCAGCTGGCAACTAAGCACCATATAGCGGCTTGCTCACTCCACCCAGCCTCCCCCACCACAGCAGGGAGGAGAAGGGCTAAGAAAAGGTAAACTTTGTGGGTTGAGATACTTATAGTTTAATAATTAAAAAAATATGTATATATAATACTACTTCTACTACTAATTGTAATGAAAAGAAGAGAGAGAGAGAGGGGAATAAAACCCAAGAAAAACAAGCGATGCACAATACAATTAGTCACTGCATGCTGACCAGTGCCTAGACCATTCCCAGGCAGCATCAACAAACCCCAGCCAACTACCCCCCCCGCCCCTGAGTTTATATTCCGAGTATGACATTCCCTGGAATGGAATATCCCTTTGGCCAGTTCAGGTGTTTGGGTTATGCTCCCTTCCAGCTTCTTGTGCACCTGCTTGCTGGCAAAGCATGAGACACTGAAAAGTCCTTGATTTAGAGTAAGTACTATTAGCAACAACTAAAATATCAGTGTGTTATTGACATTATTCTCATACTAAATCCAAACCACAGCACTTTGCAAGCTACTAAGAAGAAAATTAACTTTATCTCAGCCTCAACCAGGGTATCAAATCACCTGTATTGTAGCCCATTTAATTAACTGTGATTTCCCTTCTTAGAACCTTACCCTTACCTTGCACCAAAGATTTGGAAACATAATTTCCATCACTTTCAGAGCTCTGCATGATACATTCTGATAGGCTCTGATCAGGCCTTATGTCCATCCCATGCCAAAATGTATGATTATTTCATTCCAAAGAACATAGCTAGTAATTCCCCTTCCATCTGAGCACATCTTGTTGGGCTTGACAGGCTTTAATTGAAAATGCCATGGGCCAATGACTTTGCAGTAACTGTGCTCCCAAGTCTCCTCCTGAGACCTCAGGCTGTAATTAAAGATGCTCCACAGGCATTTCAGGATTGGCAGCTTGCTTATATTTATCTTTATTCTTTCAGAAGATCTTGTATTTTGATGTTAAAGAGACAGAACAGAGATACACTGAGTGGCAAAGGGGACTTTAGCCTTTAGTCTGAGCAATTAAACAAGTTGAGCCTCTAAGGAGGTAACCCATCTAGAAAAATGCAGCCGAAACTTGTAGTGTTTTCTGATTCAGGAATGATACTGAGAATGATATCAGCACACCTTCCCTAGAGACTGGGTTAACCTTTGAAGGATTGCTTATCCTTCTTGCAGGAGAAATCATTGCCAGCATAAGCCAAATGCAGTTCACACATCTAGAAACTTGACCCGCAGAGTAGAGACCCTCACATAGATATGACAGCCTAAGTGAGCCTTCTTTGAGCAATCCCTGCTGGGCAGCATGGCTTCATGGCATGAGATACCTCAAGGTTCCTCCTTGAGACAGTGAGACCTTTTGCCAACAACTGCTCTTTGGTAAGCAACCAATACTGTGTATGACCTTGCAGTATGGTAACTTGGATTTAAGACTTGATAACATTGATTTAACTTAGTAACTTTGATTTGTGTCTTGATAAGTGCTGGATCAGAGTTCAAATGGTTGTACTGTCCAGTAATAAAGTGAACCTTGTCATGGAATTTTGTTATCATGCAGCTTTATGACATCATATTAAAACTGTTTTTACTAATACCTTTGACAGTTGTTCTTCAAGCAACCTAAGTTTATGACAGATTGAGTGGAGAGGAACAGGAAAGGTGATATGCAGAAGAGAGTTGTCTTATCTTCTTCAAAATCTGTCTCAACTGGGCCAAGTTGGTAAATTTTAGTTTGCACATGAGTGGAGATTTCCTAGAGGCAAAAGTCTCTGATAGTTCTCTGTACACAGGTCAAGCTCTAACATCAGCTTGCCCTGAGATGACCCCTCTGGAATGCTAGAGGCAATGCCTTCTCTCCTAACTAGATGCTGCAGTGAAGAGTGTCTCTTTTCTTCCTCCTGCTTCCCTGTGGGATTCAGGCAGGGTAGGAATAGAGAGCTGTCTGATGCTGTTGCAGAGTGGATGAGGAGCAGATGGTTGTGGGAAGCCTGGGATTTCAGGGAGCCCAGGGAGGAGACAGAAAGGGGGACCATGGATGTGCCAGGAGGTATCTGATAGAGCAAGTGACAGGCTCAGAGAGAATCTGATCATGGGGATACTGGCCTGGCTGTGAAAGCAGACAGCAAAGCGCAAGAAGAGTTTTAAAAGTACAAGGGAGAGCACAAGGTGGAGGAGATGGAGACTGCAGTAAAGGAGATGAGCAATGATGCTGAGTACCCAGATACACGTGTGGACAAAGCAATAATGAAACAAAACACAGCTGGATAGGAAGGCCCAAAAGCGGTAAGGACAAAAACACAGGCTCATGGGTTGGATGGCATGTTTCTTTCCACAGTCTGAGATCTGTGTATCTTAGAACAGTATTTTGTAAAATCTGCTGTTGATTAGGCAAAATTATTATTAGTGACAGTATCTAAGGGAGTAGAGCATGGCTAGTGAGTGAGGTAACCAAGGGTCAAACTTAGGAAAATCAATCTAAACAGTAGGAAAGGCAGACAGGAAGAGAGAGACTGCTGAGAAACTGAAGGATACATACTGCTGTAACTGGGGAAGACCATGTCAGACCACAAGCCATAGTAATATTGAAAGCTTTATCAAATACTCAAATACTAAAGGAAGACGCAGCAATAACACCAACCATAGTATGAAGGGAGAAAAAAGAAACTAAACATTCAGTGATGTTTGCAGGCTGAGAAGGAGATTAATAGAGGGTTCAAGGCCATATGAGGATATTTGCAGTGGGAGTGTCAGAATTTCAGTTTGCAAACAGTGTTAGGTGGCAGAAGACACTGACATCAGAAGCAGAGTTATGTGATTGAACTGCGCAAGAAGGTTCAATCTAGTCAGATGAACCTAACAGTTGTTCTTTTAATTATGATAGAATATCCCTGCACAGCTCTGTTATTCTAAATGTAAAGACCACCACGCCTACTAAGGGACTCTGCTACATGATTCTAAATAAACAAATGAAAATCTGTGACCAGATTCTCAAGACAGACTTTCAAAATCTCAGTCTGAAAAGTCTATAGCTAAACCTGTCCCCTTCTCAGAATCTCTGTACAGGACTGGACCTGATAAACAATACAAGGTGACCTGATTGTTATTCATGATGAGAAGTGGGACACCCTCTTCTATCTGAGGAGGTACTAAATGTGAATTCTTCAGTTTGGAGAGTTTCTTCTTACCAGCTGTTCAAATACTAATAACAGAACTACAAACAAACGAAAGCTTGCGTTTGGGCTACATAACCAGATTAAATGTTCTTTTCTGGTTGACTAGCAGTGGGATGGATCTCAAATAGAGCAGAGCAGGAGCCGTACACCTATCAGTATTCTCTCTGCAGTGATTTCATCTGTCAAGCTGCACATAGATTTTTCCTTTGGTTTTATAAAGCCAAGATCTTTAATAGAAAAAATAATAAGGGGTGCCATGACCTTCCAGTTTCACTGATATGTCCCTGGTTCTATATACCCAGCTCCAGTGACACATTGTGGCCATAACCTCACCGTTTATGACTTTCCTGCTCTTCTGACATGATACAAAACAACCCCCAAGAATCTAGCATATATTTTTCTCGTCTGTAGAAGTACTTTGTGTTCAAGGTTTTCTTTTATTTTCATTACCTTGCCACTGGGGCCATGAGCTATTTTGTGAAAAACTGCAGCACTGCATTTGCAGAAAAAAAGTGGTATATTTTAACTGCCATTTTCTGATTTTTTAAGCTCTACTCTGTTACTTTCTTTATTTTCCTGACTTATAATAAATGATTCAGTGATAAACCTACACCTAATCTGAAAGAAAAAGAAAAGGTACTTTATGTAGCTCTTTTTTTTTCTTTTTAAATTGTACTTTATTTTGATGACCAGATGGGACCCAAGTATCACCTCCTTTTTTTTACAAGGATTTGATTGAGTTCATAAACTCGTACACAGTATGAATCACATTTGATAAGCTTGATAATAACTGCTGCAGTATGTCTATTCAACCCAGAATGGCAAGACCTTAGTTATCATTTACTGGAAGTACATTTTATAATGAAAAGCTTTAACAGACCAGTATTTTAAGTCTTCTCAGAAAAATGAAATGATGAGGACAGAATAGTAGAGAAAAGGTAGTGCACTATCATGGGCAACTGGGACTCTAGGAAAAATCGAAGTTGTGAGCTAGAGTAAAATTAGCAAGTCAAAATGTAGAAAACTCTGACAACATAAACTGAAAAAAATAGATGTTTTGTAATTTGTCTCACTAGTCACTCTCTACAAGTACCTGAAGGGAGACTGTAGGAAGGTGGGGTAAAACTGCCCTCAGACTGCATCAGGGTAGGTTCAGGCTGGACATCAGGAAGAATTTCTTCATGGAAAGTGTTGTTTAGCATTGGAATGGCCTGCCCAGGGAGGTGGTGGAGTCACCATCCCTGGAAGCATTCAAGAAATGACTGGATGTGGCACTTGGTGCTGTGCTCTAGTTGACAAGGTGGTGACTGATCAAAGGTTGAACTCAATGACCTTGGAGGTCTCTTCCAACTTAATTGATTCTGTGATTCTGTTAAAATTTAAAGAAGAAATTAAAGGGAAAAAAATTAAAAAGTTGAGCACTTCTACACAGTGACTAATCTACCATAAAAATCTCAGTTTCTCTCAGGGGTATCCTTCCCTAGAGAGACTGGTTTTTCACTGGGGCTAAAGCACATATATTTCTAGAGACAAATACATGATTCTATGTCTTGTATGATGCACTATACATGAAGGCATGTGAAAAAAGCAATGTGTAAAATTATGGGTAGTACGAAAGTCCTGTCATTCTTCTGTTGCTTGAAAAACAACTGACTGATAAGCATTCCACACCAGGTATTAGGGGGAAATAACTCTCCTTGGGACCAGAAGAATTCAAATTGGAAGCAAGTAGCTAATTTTCAACTGTGGGGTCTTTCTGAATAGATACAGTTTAGTAAAGTTGCAAGTTATTTAATACTTACTGGTCAACTTCATTTGTGTTTGTGATTTTTGTTTGGTTTTTATTTGTTTTGTTTTTTTTTTTTTCTACGGGGTGAGACAGAGGTTGGCTGTTTTTTTGGTCAGGCTTGTCAATTTTTTTCTTTCTGCATTAAAGATCTACAAAGTTATCGCTGTAGTCCCATATGATCTTGTCATGTTAAGTGAAACTTTTATTCTTTCTTCAGCTCACAGATTTAGGGACAAGGTCTTGAACAAAAGAATGAGACCCTGTCATCATGAAGGGTGTACGACTCAACAGGAATGAGAAGTAACTGAAAGGGGAAGTTCAGTTAGATGTTTCTAACTGAGAGAGATCTCTTCCCTTACTGGGGAGGTGAGAAAATGGTTTCCTTACTGTAAAAGATATATGACAAATACAGCTGTCTTCGTATTCAGAGATGGGGATCATTAAATACCTTGAGCTGGGTGCAGCTCCTTGTATATCACCAGGCTGAAATTTTTAGAAATCCCAGACTTGTAATATTATTAAAATAAATGGGGTTATGCTAAGTGACGTGTTCTTGGGCACTGAGAAGGTTTGGTCCCCAAGGACTTTATTCACCTGTCTTAATTCTGCTTATCAATCAACTGGTCATTCAGTTTTAATCCTGGCACTAAAACATTCTTGCAGGTGAATCTTAATTTGTGAGCTCTTTCAATTCTCTTGTGAGTCAAGAAGTTAAACTAATTTGATATTGCACTCCTTTGATAATGAAAAAGGCTGATGAGAACAAGAGAGAATTTACAGTGTTGTGTCTCATTAAATCATTTTGCATTTTAGTAGTAGGATGGTTTATCTTAAAAGTGGTGTTTGTGATACAGGGTAGATAAAAATTGTCCAACAATCATACTAAAAATGCAAAAGTTCACATTTTTAATTCCAATAAAATTTAAATTCCTGCTAAAAAGCATGGCTGAACGGTGCTAGAAGACAGACAAAGAGCCTTAGATCCATCAATAAGATGCAACACTGACAATGTCAGAACTAGAAAAGGTTAGAAAAATGAGAAGAGAGCAAATAAAAAAAATTACCCTTCAGGTAAAGGGGGAGGGAATTCAAGTGCATTTAACGCTTCCCAGGAGAACTGGGCTTATTCTGTCCTCTTCAACCACATCATTCACAAGTGCCGTCTCCTCAGATGCACCCAAAGAAAAACAACCAGGAGTGGGCTGCTGCCACTGGAGCAAATTGGCAAACTGTTTTTGGAACCACTTCCCTTGGAGTTATCATGGAGTGAGGAAAGATCTCCTCTGGCTACATGAACTGCTCTTGTTACAACTGCAACGTGCTCCTCATCACCATTTTTCCTTTGATCCTTCCCTCATGACATGACAGAAGCAAATCAATTTAGAATTAACCCCTACTGCTTGGAAGCTGCTGAATTGGCTGAATAGAAAGGGTTCTGAAAGCAGCTGTGTGCTGGATTTTTTTTCTGATGGGCTGCAGGAAACCCCACTGGGTGTGAGGTGAGCATCCCTGGGCTATAATTTTATCGTAAACCTGAAGACTGAGAGTTAATAATGCATGAACACAGTGAGATAAATTTTACTTCACCTGTAATTAAAATGCTGTGAGGATCAGAAAAGAACCTGCTTAAAACCAAACTCCAAGTTTTCCTTCATAGAGGAGTCTGATTTCCGGGCACAGCAATGTGCTTATCTGTGCCAGAAGCCTTCTTGGTCATAGTCATACAATAGTCTACTTACTGCCACACACAATAATGCAATGTAAAATTCTCATAACAGAACTGTTATCTTTAGCTGTAAACACATAAATAACCTTTTTTATGCAACCAAATGTGCTGTCCTTTTCATTGTTGTAGCTTGCTACTCTAAAGCAAAATTTTATATGCTTATTAACATAATTGTCACATAATATCACTATTCCTGACAAGAGAAATATAAGCCATTTTTTTTCATAGTTTTTGAATTAAATAATGTATTCTAGAAGTACTTTTATAAAAATGAAGATTACCCTGAATTCAATTCACATTGATCTTCAGTATTTACTGTTTAGAGGGGAAAACTAGGATCTAGGAGATACCTAGTTCTGGACATGCTCATTAAAATGGTGCATAAATCAAGCTGTTTAATTCATATTTACAGGTTAAAAAAATCCCAACTTACCAACACCTAAAATGATAATTTACAATTTCATGAAGCAAATATTCTTTTAGTTTAGGGGTAAGACAAAGAGGAGAAAAAGGAGCTTATTTATTACCAGAATATGAGTAGTAACACTCTCATGATGCCAAAGAGATGTGCTAAAGGTTCCAAACGATGAAAAGAAGGTCACATATACAGATGCCTAAATCCAGGCTAATGGATATTTGGCCATGTGTATCCTCTGTGCACTGCTGCAGTGCTCATGAATCAAAGAGCAGCTGCATCTTTGCAAAGTGCTGAATCCCAGAAATGTTAATGAAGCAGAATGCAGAAGTCGTAACTGTTGCCACTGTCAAGTGGCCATGAAAATGATTATCTGTTAAGATATTGGAGGCAGAGCTACTATCCCCTAAATTCTCATGGAACTCATCTGATTTACTAACATCTGGTTGCATCAAGATTTTTAGTTTGTCATGGCAACCTGGGAACAGAGGGGAGTAGGATGCCATGAGGCAGCAGTCATAATGCAAGCATAAGTTAAACGTCTCTAAAGTTAATGATCCTCACTGCAGCCTCAAGGCACAAAGTGTAACCTGGGGGAGGTGCACAGATGTTGTGAATTACTTTAGATGCCTGTACCACAACCCTAGGCCAGCTGTGTATCAGACCAGACTGGTGGCACAAGTTGCAGTACTATAACTGCTGCTGTGAGAGATCCTGAATGGCTGTCATGGCAGACATGTAATGTCAGTGTCATGCTGAAGCACAGCCTCTTTTTTTTCCCCTTTCCTTCCTTACTCTGGCTATAGGGTTGAGGGCAACCTGGGAACTGCTACATTTTTTCAGCCCCACTAAGAAGTTATCCCACCCTGAATAATCTTTCCACTGCTGCTGACTCTTTTAATTCAGTAAAATGGTGTAAATCATCTTAAACTCACAGGGCAAGCTAAGGCAACGTACTTTCCCTTGATTTGCATATTTTTCTGGTTTACATTCTATTTTATAATACCAATGACACTAATTTTGCTTTAATTGTAAAGCTTAGATCCAAGAAAATGCTTTTAATGGTATCAAATAACTGTTTACCTGGGTAAGAATGATAACCAAAAGCAATATTATTGACAAAATTATCTGTCAGTGCAACAGCATCCTCTCTACAGCTTTCACAGTGTGATGTTATTAGTGCATGTGAAAGCTGCCTGCTCTGCTGCCTGCTTTTTTAGTGATAAGTATTATCTGTTATATTGCAGGGCCTTTTGGTCAGAACCTTGTATATTTTGCAGTTTTCTAAATATGTTTCAAGATCTTCAGGTTTTGTCATCTACAGATAATTGTTACAGACAAACTACTGGAAGAACAGGAAGAAATATCTGCAGCCAGGAACACTGACAAACAGAAGTTTGGAGGTAGTAATTGAATTATGTGAAACTGGGGCAGACCTAGCAGGGAACAGCCAGTGTTCATCTATGTAATAAAACCCACTCAGTTTAAACCACAGCTGTAAAATTAATGGAGTTTTGGTGAGCTGCCACTCCCTGGGAAAAATAGTAAGCTTACATTTCTAGATTTTTTACATTCTCCTTTCCTTATCCTGGTAACCAAGGCTTCTGAAGTCCCTTTTACACTGCCCTCCTCTCTTTTTTTTTTTAAACTGTCGAATATGCCAAGACTTCTCATAAAGCAGTCATTGTATTAGGAAGCAGAAACTCTCAAAGCCTGGGTAAATGTCAGTGCCGTGGAACAACTTTCACCCCTGAAAGGTCACAGGCTGCAGTCCCAGCACACTGGGGTCCAGTCAGCTAGCAACCAGTCAAGCATATCAGTTCAACATAATACCACATTATTACATTTATCTGGCCAGCATTAAATGTGCTGCAGCCCCATGCTTTCTTTTCCTTGATTTTGAATGAACAAAGCGGCTTTTGTAGGCCATCTTAAAGCTGATCATTCAAAGGTTAGAAAAAGGCCACAGTGTCTGATGGGGGATTTAAACTGAATGGAAACACCTAACAACAAACCCTCATCCAGCTTCTCTCTAAAATCCTCACCATTTACATTTGATAAGTATCTAGTACAGAACATTACAGTTACCTGACAGCACCTTAGCTGTGATGGGACAAGTGAGCTCCTGGGGTGAGCTTGAATCTGTTGGAGTCTGTCTCTTCCCCATGTGTCCTCAGAAAGTATTTGTAGAGAGGTAAGTCTTGGCTTAGGCAAATCCTCCTACAAAAAATTGTACCCTGAAAGAGTTGGTTTGACTGGTTTGTTTTGAGGGTAGAGAGAAAGAAAACCTAAGAATTTTATAAAGGTTGTAAATCCCAAATGGAAGGTTGTGTTGCCTGGTAGTGCTTAAGCATGGTGGAAGTGCAAACCCTTTAGGACTTCCCTTTAGGCTGCTCTGTACCTGGTATACTCTTGTGTGTCTAGCTGTCCTGCATTGGGATACCTGAAGGCTAGGTACAACACTGTTTAACATTTAGATTTCTAAATTCTTGTGGAATCTTATATTTTATTGGTTATGACTGGTTGCTGTGCATATGGGGAATATTTTGGAAGTTAGAATTTTCTTATCTATTTATCAATTTTGTCAAATTTTCGATTGAATTTTAAAAAGTATGTCATGAACAGGTGTTTAATTTGCTTAAATTTACATATATATATTCACATACATAATTTTTTTAAACAAGCAGCAGCATTAGGAAGACAGTAGGGGTATATGTTATTAGACCCTTCATGCTCTTAATGATTATACATTGCATTACAGTAGAGATTATATATTGATTCCATAATGTTTTTAATGAAGTTTTCATACCCACCATGACTGATCATTTAGAAGACTAGTGATAAATCACTCATCTGATGATTGCTTACTGCTAATGACTTCTTTTCCTTGGATGATGATTCTGACAGAGATTATTGCACAGCCTATAAAAATTTCTAAAGCTGTGTTTTGTGGGGATGATCCAACACTTCATTGAATGGCTCTGCATGTTACAACTTTGCTGTTTCCTAGGGCAGGCTGCTGATCTCTGCCTTCACTTTTCTGAACATTATCTGAACATCTAATTTCTATTCCGCTTTAGGGTCATGTTAAGTTACCAATTTAAAACAGTTGCTCTGATGTTGACAATTTTCATTTGTTCCACTTGATATGCTAGTAGGCCTATTGTTTGTTCAAAGTAGATTTTTGTGGTTCTGAAAGAGACAGTTTCTGTATTTTGTCAATGCAATGCAATTTGTACCCACATTGCAGCTCCAGACATATCCTTGAGGGCAAGTCTAATTGAAGTTGCTTGATTTCTGTTACCAATCAGAGTTTTTTCGATCTGGGTTTCTTTCCATCTGTAATACTTTAAGTTTCTCCTGCACTAGCAGGCTTACTCAGGTGTAACATTTTCTCTGAATCTCTCTGCTTGACCACAGCCCCCTGGACGGCTTTAGTCAGTCTTTCAGCTAACATTCAAAAAGCACCTGATGAGCTCTGAGACTGATAATACTTCTGAGAATTTATTTCTCCTTTCTTAAAATTATTGCACCTAAATTAAGCCAGATATCTGGCTGTGACTCACCTTTCAGCAAGTTATGCCTTAGCTGGACTCCCAGCAGAGCAGAGCAGGAGTCAGAGTGGATGCAAGGACCACAATATGGATCTCTGTCATTCAGTAGTCATTAAGTGGGTAATATTTCAACAGCTACTGAGCAAGTCACTTTACCACTTTACTGGACCAATGTGCCTTTTTTCTTGGGAGAAGAAGAATTTGTTGTCAGTTTCAACTATGTAGTGAGTTATGCAGGGGCAAATGTACCTTTGTGTGCACTTGCATTGGAATGAGTAGTTTGTAAAAGGGAGAAAGCGGAAATTTCCATGGTGTGTATTACTTGAGGGTTTTACTTACATCTTTGATTTCAGCAAGATGGCAATTGCTTGACATCCATGTATCTCTTCTATACCAAACTTTTTCAAGCTTGATTATTTAATCATTAATATTATCATGGTCTGAGGGCTTTTGGACCTAAGTGTAATTTGCATTTTAAATGTCTTTGGTTTGTGATGAATTTCTGTTACCCTTGCATTGTAAGGATGTAAAAAAATTCATTTTTATTTTTCTTTCCAAGTAAATAACTAATCATACAAAGCTTTGTTTTTCTCAGCAATCAATAAGCTGTTTTTTCCATTTGGTTTTTCAGCTACACACAAGACTTATCCTCCCTCAATTTCCTCTTTCAACATTTGAATTTTTTGTATTTTAGAAACCTGCAGTTGAATTTGGATGTGTCTTTACTGAATACCTGTCAGAAAGAGATACAATGAAGGTGGAGAAGCAAGAGAGAATGGCAGGAGAACCAGTATATGTGTACCAATGTCTTCAACTCTCCTTAGCATAAGCAGTTTTTGCAGTTGGGGGAACCTCTGCTCCTGGCTTCCCTTTCCTTCCCCTAAATGCCACTTTTTTCCCCTGTTAGGGAGGGCACTTTAGGAAGAATGCAGGCTGGGGAATTGGGTGACACACAGGAAGGGGGAGGATAAAACCTATGATGGGAGATGGTCAGGGTGCTTGGCGGGAGAGTTGTTGCTTGCAATCTCAGCATGGTGGTATGTGTTAGCTGCAAAAACTACAATCCTGCAAAACAATATTTGCTTCTTACTTTAGACTTTAGTCCAATGTGTATCCTCTCTGTCATTCTATCTCCACATGCTGAAACATTGTCCTCACTACTGAGTGTGTAAGGCAGTAGTAAATTGCAAGTTTCCTGACAAACTGTACAAGGTCTGTCTTATCATCTTTGTAGACAGGGAAATAGGAAAGACAAAATGAAGTGATTTACTTCACGGAACAAACATGGACAAAGCTAGTGACAGTAGAAGAATTAAAACACACTCACTGCCCAGTTTTATCTCTATTTCATTTAGGCTTTGTTGTGTCACTAAATACAGAGACTTAAAAATTAATATCACTTGTGAAACACCCTAGGATATTAATTCTGACCTTTACTAGGTTAGTGTATATTCTGTGAAGGCAAAACCTTCACAGTATTTTAGGGTGGCTCGCAGCAGCTAGATCATTGATTATGAATTAGCTGATACTTAGATATTGTGGAAACAGTCTAGACACAGATTCAGAGCTAACACAGACCCATATAATTCCATTTAAATCACACTCCCTGAGAAAGTTCAGAATTGCAATATTTCCCTAAATAGTAATGTATACTAGGTAGAGTATTTCAGAAATTACAGTATGGATATGATGAACAAAACTGCCATGTATAAATCAAAATTTTTAAGTCTTAATAAAATATTATATGCACAGGAGTCCATCTGTACACCATAAAGAATGTTTTATTTTGAAAGTATTTTTTAGTGTGCAGTATTTTCATCCATTATGTAACATTATAAAATTTTCCAAGTAAATAAAATTATATGTAAAGAAAATATCATTTTTTACAAGATTTAAAGTAATAAAAAGACACAGACCGAGACTATTTTTGTTGCTTGTAAATATAAAATTATGTATGGAAACCTTTTCCCCACAGGGTTGATGAACTTTAAAAGTATTATTAGGGGAAAATGAATTCTCAGCAGAAAGTCAGCATTCAAGATAAAATCCTGAAGATGCATTTGGATTCTGGTAAATATTTGTTAATAAAATTCTGTCTATCACATTTTTACCCCAAATAACGATGCTTTATTTCTAAGTTGTGCACAAAATCATTATGCTCTAGAAATGCATAGAACTATTGCAGCCTACTAAATCTTGCTATGAAAGATTAGAATTGTTCTGCATAAGCCTCAGGAGACTTGGGGTAGTCCATGAAGCTCTCATTAAGCATTTTCTTTTGAATTTTGCATGGCATTAGCTGATAAACTAGAGGTACCAACAGACTGCTGGTGATGTTAGAACCTCCCAAATCCAGAAAGATGTGGGGGAAAACTGTTGCATATTTATTTCCTTGACAGAAGAGTTTTCAGAAGCTTCAGCTTTCTCATTTACATTAGTTTCTAGTGAAGAATAATACTTCCATAATGAGTATTTTATAATTTCAATACCTGGTAACTGTACTACTTCTGCCAGTGTCAGGGACAGTGAGAATAACAAGTATCATTCATCAAATTGCACTAGAAAGGATAGATATTTTTTCTTCCATTCAGCAGAACTTAGCAAATTATTTCTAGAAAGGCTCTTTGCCATTTATATATAGTTTAAATATACTACAGCTGTTTTAAACCAATGATACTGTTTATGATACATATATTCATTACTGTGTGGTAATCAACATGCCTTTATTGGGTCAGCACACCAAATTGCAAAGTATATTAGTTTGTTAACTTTTAACACAGATGGGAATGGAGATTTTACAGTCAGAGATACTAATGATAATATATTAGCATTTACATCAGATGTTGATATTTTAAATCCATAGTCCAAATTTATTAATTGAGCTCAGCAGCTAAGCATCATAATCAGCTCACTGTCAACTCCTACAATTTATTGAAAAATGATCTTGCGTCACCTTATGTGTCGGAATCAGTTTGCAGAGAGCTCTTCTACTGCAGAGGTATCTATATGAAATTTGTACCACAGATTAAAAGAGAAGGAAATATTTAAAATGCCATTAAAATTGAGAAGTAAATCTACTTTAAATATGAGAGGAGATGGATAACTCATTTCTCATCAGAAGTGGGTAACTAATTAGTCTCACTCAAATTAATGCTTGGGTTTTATAAAAAAGATTATGGATTCTGTCTAGATTCTTATCCTTTGAACATGTGACAACAAGGAGCATGGCAAGTTTTCATCTGTCACGTTTGTGCTTGTACGTTAAAGTCTGAATATATGGGCTATGCACAGCCAGTAGTTTAGTGTTTTGGCTGCAAAGATAAATGCATGCTATTCAATCACTTTTATTTCCACTGTTTGGAGCTGATAAGAACAGATCTTGCCCATGCAGACAGCACGTTGACCACCTATATGGTCAACAGATGGCTTTTGAAAGTGTATTCGGGTTGGTGATTCCAGAGCAGAGCAGAGAGTGTAACAATAATGGTAACATGTAAAATTTAGGCTCACAGTAAGATGCAGAGTCTGGACACAAAATGGCCTTCCAAAAAAACCCGCTAGTCATTCTCAACTCCCATAAGTCTACCCTCCATCCCCCAACCTGATCCTGCTTGTTCCCCTTGTTTTAAGTCTGCTGTTTGAATTTCCACTCTCATGCACAAGCAGACACTGACACAGACTCAGTCAGGGAAGACTGTGGTGCTCTAACCTGATTTCTGAAATAGGAACAGCTTCCCTGTGCTCTGCAGAAATTGCTTGTGCAACGTAAGTTCGTCTGGAGTTATGTGAAAGCAGACCTGGGGTAAATGGGATGAACAAAACCATTTTCTGAAGATGGTATGTGGTATGATGAAGGAGAAGTGTAATGCTCAAGCTCAGCAGCCCAGGAACATGGGCTTTTGTGCAATCTCTTGGACTGCACATTGCTAAAAAAAAAAAAAAAAAAAAAAAAAAAAAAGCCAATGCAGTAAAGCTGTTACTTCTGCTGTTTCTATCAGAGCAGTTATTAGTCTCTCAATTTTGTGGAAAATTTTACTCCCATTTTCATTCCCTCAGCCCCCCATTTGAGAGATGGTGATTTAGAAAAAGAGTTTGCCAACCTGAATGTTGGTTCACCTTAGGAAAAGTTAAATATGAGTAGCTCAAAAGGTGGATATTTTAAGCTCTGTCATGTTCATTATAGGCTAGAATTTCTCCTGCCTTCAGAGAAAATTTTGCCAGGAATAGAGGGTAGATCTCTGACAAGAAGGATGCACATTTAAGTTACCTAAGTAAATGAATGCTGATCTTAGCATACTGTCCTATCTCAAATACTTTCTGTGAGCTGTCTGCCTTGGTCTTTCTATGCATCCTTTATGCATTTTCTTTCCCCTAAACAAAAAAGGGGAGCTGAGACTGTTTTCCAAGCAACTGCTTAGATCAACTTCAAAATGTTTTATACAGAAGGACTAGACGGTGAGGAGAAGCAGACGTGAAAGTTCCTCAGTGTCACCGAACACTGGTCCACTGCAGGCTGCTACAAACCCCAGGTCACCCACCTCAGTGGTTTTCTGCATTTCTGCTCTTCAGAAATATTTCCTGGCACAGGTCACAGCAGCACATACTGCAGCTCTTTGCTAACTGCCTCTACTGGCCTGCTGTAAAGGGTGAGTATTGCTGAAATGTGAACTTACCACAGCCAGACTTCTTTCCTATTGGGCATATTTTCCTCTTCCACCATGTACATGCCATGTAGAGGTGGTATAAAGGTAGACTGTTATTTAAATATAGCTGTGCCTTGAGCCAGCAAAACTGCTGTTAGGCAATAACACTGACTGGTCACCCCCTGTTCAGTGCCATTGTTCCAAAATCTAACCTGTCTCAAAATCTCCTTTCTAGCACACATTAGGCTTAAGAATGCACAGAAAATGAGGCAAAAGAAATTCACTCATCCTGAAAAAACAATAAACTGCATAATTTGAGCAAAATATAATTGAACAATGTAACTTCTGTAAGTCCTTTGTGGCCCTTGCTTGTAAATTAAATAAATTCCTGATAAAGAAGTAGGTAGAAATCCAATATCATTACTTTAGTTGTTCATATACTTTACTAGAAAATTATTTTTTTCTCTAACAAAGCATATTTTCTGCACTGTTGAACCACATTCATCTTAATGGGATCTGCCTCTTCTGGGTTTATGTGTTTACTTGACTGAGTGGCTTGTCTGCTTGAGAATGGGAGTTTCCTGAATTATGAAAAAACAAAACCTCATATCCAACCCCTGCTCTTTACAATTTTTATTACATGATAATAATGTTATCAAAAGAGTTAATAATTTTCCAGTATATTAATCAGTAACTACTCAGGTTTTTGCTTCCTCAGTAGTTTATGAATTGGCAATAAATCTTATATTGTTTTGGTCATTCAGCTGAATCTAGGAAGACAGTATTTCAGTGAACTGGACATGAAACCACTGTCCTTTCTATTTTTCCAGTATTTCCACAGTACTTCTGCTTTTGCAAACTGCACCTTGAATGGCACCAACTGTGAGCAGTTTGCTGCTCTGTGATGAGGCACTTTGCTTTCTTGGACTGAAAGGGAGCTTCAGGAGCCAGATCCTCAGCTGGTGTGAATATATGAATTGTGGAGAAGTAAATACACTGCAATTTAGGCTGCCTGCTGATGTTCCTCTTCATTCCCTCAGAGTGATGTGTGTCATCCTACTCACATAAACCTAGCATGACTGACGTTATTCAAGATGTCATTTGCAAAGCAGAAGGGCATTTCACCCTGTAACGGTAAAGAAGCAGTAGTCCCCCATCCAATTCATTCTCTCTTCTGCTAAAAAGTTGTTCACAGGCTATTGGCTCAAGAAAATCAGCACAAGGTATTTATTTCCAAAGTAGAAAGCAATAAACTGCTACTCAAAGGCACATCAGTAATTTGAAGACAATGGAATTATGTTCATTTAATCTGGTTTTTAAGTGTACATTTTTAACACTTGACTGAGACTCAATTTTTCTTACACTGTTTTTTATTGCAAACAACTCATCTTCCTGGTGCCCATCAATTAAGTTCAGTCTTCATTATGCACCATACATAACACTGTACTGGCCCTTGCACACAGAACTTCAAAATATCCTAAGTAAGTTAGTAATTTATGATGATACTAAACTGAGCAGGGCTGTTGATTCCCAGGAAGGCAGAGGGATCCTGGGCACCTGGCTCTACTTGCACTCTGGGTGACCTCCTAAGGCCCCTTCCAACATCAAATATTCTATGTTTGTAAATAATACATTCAATAAAGGGGAATTAACCAATGTGTGACACCATTTTACCAAACAAAACACCACCACCTAAGTATCTTTGTTGGTAGGGACGTAGAAATGTTCAAAAGACTGAAGTGACAGCTGTCATGACTTGTATTTCTATCACAGCTATAGAAAGAAGTTTAGCCATCAGCGTGCTTGTAGCAAGCGTGGGTAGAGCCCTTCTCAAATCTTCATTTGCGAAGCCTAGCCATGATGATGAGAAAGAAGTGTCTACAATCAATTGTATTTTCCCATCTGAAGGACAAATTTAAAGAATATCCTGTATGATAAAAAAGCCTTTGGTTACATTTTGTGATTGTACATAAATATGGTCAAAGTAAACTCAGCTTTTTCACTTCTTTCTTTTTCTTTAAAGCCTTTGAATCATGCAGCTAATAACACATTCAAAATATATTAAAAGTTTAATGGAGTTTACTGTAAGTTACATTTAGACTTTTTTATTCCTAAAGGATAATTACAATTATTTCAATTCTTCTCTTCACTAAACATGTCTAAAATGAAGTTAAAAAAATCATATGAACATTGTTCCAAGGCTCCATTCAGATATGAATACAGCATTGCTGCCTTGGAAATATTTGTTTAATGAAACAGAACCTTTGGTTTAAAAAAAAAAAAAAGATAATTCCTCTGTTCTTTATTGGATTATGCACTTTTTGCACTATGCAATATCTGTATTCATGTGGTTAGGGGAATAATTGCTGCAGTTTAGTTTTTTAAACATTAGTAGGTATTTTTCATTTCTGTCAATTACTCAGAGGAGAATACCCCCTGGAGCTAATTAGAAGAGGTAAAATAAACCTACAAGCGGCATGGTTTAATCTCAATTATTATAAAGGGGTTTGGACTCTGTTAAAAAAATAGAGTAAAAATCTACTACATAAACCTACTACATAAATCTACCACACAAAAGTAGGTGCTAGTAAACCAGAACTTGTAACAATATCAAATGTAGATTTTTAGATTTGTACAGATATAGAGAATATAGTCATAAATAAACCAAAACCCTACCTTCTATGATTCTCTTTACAGAAGAAAATCTTTGTGATATGTCATATTATAAAAGGAGAGTAGTTTTGTACTGTAATACATTCATATTGTAATATAGAGGACTCAAATACATGAAACAGGTGTCATGTGCAAACAGGGCACAGAACAGTTGACCTTAAGCTGCAGAATTGACAATCAGAGTCAGCAGAGAGACAGGAAAAGCTGAGTGTGTGGAAGACAATGAGAGAATCCCAGTTAGCCTTACACATAGGTTGTCATGTAGTTTAGGCTTCTTGTAGCCATTGTGGCAAATGAAAACTATAAAGAATATTTGAAGGAAGATAATGTAGGAACCAGGATGACTTTTGCATCATTTTCTATACTGATATTAATCAGTCATGGCAAGCTAAACTCTCAGTCCTGGGCTTTCCTCTCTCCTAGGACTGTGAGCTGTCATCATACTAAATGCTGCCTGTGCTTCTCAGTATTTCACGCCATTGTCCCAAAGTCATGTGATTGCCAGGCACACTCACAGAGCACTGATTTTCCCGGGGTTTTAATTTCAGAAATATATATGTTCCTGTGTATTTGTGTATCTGTATACAGTAATATATACTGCACATTCTTATCCCTGCCAGTTTATCATTCACAGGACCAGGTAGATTTGTTTAAAAGTTGTAAGCCCCAGATTTCCGACATGAACAAATCTACTGTGATTGAGTCTCCCTGTGGAGGGCTGTTATGGTTCCTCTGGTCCATGTGGGCTCCTTAATTTTACCTTTCTTTGGTCTCACTGTCATGGTCCGTAGGCTCCAATCTGGTCTTCTCAGAACTCCAGTTTTGAGATCCAGCTACCATCCTACTGCCTGGTGCCAGTGCTCACCTTGGCTTCTGTGTGGTATTTGTCATCAAACAAACCTTTTCATGGTCAATTTGAAGTACAACAACAAAACAGAAGGACTGCCAAAAGGTTTTTAGGACAACCTCTTTTTAATTTTGATGGCAAAAATTATATGTAGGTCCAGACCATGAAATAAACCACCTACATATATTGCTTGTTATACATAACACCTAGAAATAATCTCTGGCATATGGTCTGAGCTTTCTGGAGTGTCTTTTCTCAAATGTTCTCTCTTTTCTGTCATAAACTCACAAAGGGCCTCCTTTTTTTTTTTTTTTTTTGTGCTTGTCTGCTTGTGTTTGTTCATTCGTAGCAAATTCTCTCTGCCACAAGAGCATGAACTTACAGTTCCTTTCCCAGTTCTGTGGTTTCAAAGTCTGCACTAATATTTAGTTTCTACAGGATGTCAAAATTGTGGGATTAAGTAGAGATAAAACAAACTGCTTGGAAGCAGTTTGGCAGCACAACACATTGCTAAATGAAGGCTAATTTACTGAAATGAGAAATAGAGTATGTTAGTACACAGATGCAATATGGACTGTGGATTATATCCGAGCTTAATTTTACCACAGCTCATCTGCTTTTAATTTTTTGATCAAGTTTAGACAAGAACAGTAGAATTGCCTTTACTTATATATATACTAGTTTTACACAGATAGGCATATTCAGCAATGTGCAGGTCCTCACAGTCTGCTCAGTCTAAAAAGATATGACATGATATTGCAACATATCACAAAATATCTGCATACTATTTGGCACTTACAGGGGGTGTCTGTTGTAACAAATAACAAATTACTTACATTAAGTTACCCCACTACATTAAATTACACAGGTAAACTGAGTCACTATACCTCACAGATGCAATACAGAACTACATGGTATTTTCACAATGCTTTTAAATGTATGACGTTTCGAGGTTCATTTTGTCTGCTTTAAGCAACAATAGAGATTCAGCGATATTTTTTGTGGTAGAATGTATTGTTTTCATAGGAGTCTTTTGGATAAACATGTCTGTCTTTTTTGGCTTTCCTAAGAAGGTTAAACAGGTCTGATTATAAAATATTTATTCTCTAGCACTTTTAGTTTATAGTCATTATTTCATTTATATATTGCACTCCATGCACTTAACTGCTTTTGTGTTTTAGCCTTGTGACAAAGCCTTTTGTTGACATTAATTACAGAAAGAGCTGAGTAAGTTTGGATGTTTATGATAAAATATTCAGAAGACAATGGGAACTTGGTCTTAAGTGATGTTGTTTTTACTCTGCATCTTAAGATGACCAGATGTTCTCCTTCCTAATGGAGTGTTCATTACTTGTTATTGCCACTTTCTTGAGTTGACTAACTGTTTTATTGAGTGTATTTGTGAATCAGCAGCTGTCAATAAGCCTTGAAAGAGTTATTTCTGTGCAAGGATTCTTAACACTTTTGAAGACAGTAAGTCTTCTTGGGCCTTTTGTTACCTCTTTGGTTTTTGCAGTAATATTTCTGGCCTTAGGAACACTATAAAATTGAGGACTGGATTATTATACTTCTTCCAGAAACCAATGAAATACAGTGACTTCCCTGTAAATGCACTGCAAAATAAAGAAGTCTAACTTTTTCATTCATAGTACTTCAATAAAAAAAAATCTTCAAAAAGTTTTTGAGCATTTACCAAGGCTTCAATGCACACTAATTTTTGCACTCAAACTAAAGGTCAGCTTTAAGTCCAGACCCACAGGCAGTCTCCAGTAAGAGCTTCTGAGTTTAACTCATGCCTGCAGTTCAAGGAGATGATGTGAAGTTCACGGTCAAGGGCAAAGCTTTGCCTCCAAGTCATCCAGCCCCACTTCTTAAACTCTAAGCAGTCCAGGACTAATGGACAAATAGCAGATCTCTTGTTCCTGGTTTTCTACCTTTACAGCCCATGATTATTTGCTTGGCTGAAGGTAGAAGACTGATCCTTTGAATGGTTATTCTGGGAAGAGAAGGAGCCAATGTTTATAGATAATATATATATATATATATATATATATATAAAAATTAAGGTATAACTTGAGAAGGTTCATTGAACCTTCCTGCACTGTTTCTATTTAGCAGGGTAAGCTAGACATCTACTATCCCAGGCCTTTTTGCTTGGTTTTTTGGTGAACATGCACTCAGCTGTCAAAAGGCAACATCAAATGGATTTTTTTATACACCTTTTAGGACAAATGTCTTATACTAAAAAAGAAACCAAAAATTACTCAGCAGAAAATAGTACTATCCCCAACAAATTCTGTTTTCAGTGACCACACGAAGTCAAATCACTGATCAAGTGTGCCCTTATTGCAGCCTTGGGAGATCTGAGATTTCAGGAATCTGTATACTTATCAAAAGCCTCTGTTCTGTGGCAGGTTGGCCTCTGCTGGCAGCCAAGGCCCTCCCTTCTTCCCTCCCTCCTCTCAATGGGAGAGAGGAGGAAATAAGGAGAGATTGAGAAAGCCCATGGGTTGAGATAACAGCAGGAAGATAATTTACTAATTACTCTTGTGGGAAAAACAGGCTCAACTTGCAGAAATTTAATTAATTTATTGCCAATTAATATGAATACTTAATTACTAATTTGGATATTGGGAAATGGCAACAAACCCAAGAAATGAATATTAAAGCAGATAGGGAAAACACACAACTCTCCCAGGCTCAAAAGACAGATCCTCTCCTTCCCTTGTTATTGCAGCAGGTACCTTCTGTCCCCTCCATGATGGAATGGAGGTTGCAGGGTGGGCTGGGGTCTGGACATTTTGGGTTTTTTCTGCCCCTTCATCCTTCTCACATTTTTCCTCTGCTCCTTCTCGGGTCTTCCACAGTTGCAGTCCCTTTAGCAATACCTGCTACTGTGGCTGGAGCACCTCCTTCCCTCCTCCTCCTCCTGTCCCCAGCTCATAGGGCTGTTTATCTTGCCTTTTCACCTCACTCCTCACTGCCTGTGTAATTTTTTTGCCTTTTCTTACATACACTTTGCCAGAAGTGCTCCCACCTCAGCCATGGGGCTCAGCTGTGTCCTGCAGCAGATGGGTTGGAGCTGGCTGGAGTGGGCTCTGTTTGCCACATGGCAGTTGCAGCCTCTCCTCACAGAGCCCTCCTGCATCCTCTGCTGCTGCTAGCATCTGGTCATGCATACATACAGTTGTCTTAAAAATTTAGTCTGAAGTTTCCTGTTGGCATTTCAGTTGAGGACATTGAGATGCTGGGTACTGTATGAATGAACTTCTACACTATTTTTCGTCTACTTTTAAAAGCAGAAAGGGGTAGAAGTTGAATGCTTTGGTGTTTGCCATCCTCTTGAAATCACTGTAATACAGTTGCAGGTGAAGGTGTATTTGGATGCAGCAAGATCAGAGCTGAATTTCAGAGCAAATGCATCAGATGGTATCAGTGTATTCCATGCTTGAAATCAAGGCTTTAAAAGTGTATTAAACTGAAACAAGGTACATTTTAAACATAGGAGAATTCAGATATATTGGGTAACCTGGATTAAAAACCTTAGAAAGCTTAGAAAGTTTGGAAACTTGTTTCCTACTCATTGTGTAATTTCTTGACAGATTCCTTCATCTAGTATTTCCTGTCTACGTTTTATCAGTGGCTTTCTTGAAAAAATATCAAGAAATATCATGTGGATGTTCAAAAAATATTCTTTCCATCACCTCAGAGCCTTGGATGTTGCATCCTGCTGCTTGCAGGTCCTTGCTCCTGTCAGTATTCAGTCAGCCAATGTGTCAGGTTCTGTAAAAACTGAACAGATAATAAATCAGGAAATTTTTGTATTATTGTTCTTATTGGCTTAAAAGAGAAACTTAAAGACTCGAGGAAATATTTGAGAGTGATAGACTAAAGACTGAAATGATACGACATGTTTGTGGATCACAGAAGCTCAGAACAATTGAGGTTTGGAAAGGACTGCTGGAGACCATCTACTCCAAGCTCAAGAAGGGCCAAAGCAGGTTATCCAGAACCATGTCCAGTTGGACTTAAGAATCAACATTCTACAGCCTCCTTAGCCAATCTGTTCTGATGTTTGACAACCCTTACAGTAAAAAGGAGTTTCACTGTGCTCAGATGTAATCTCAGGTGTTTCAGTTTGTGGCCTTTGCCTCTCCTTCTGCCAGCAGACACTACTGAGAAGAGTCTTTGTTCCATCTCATCACATATTTATGCACAATGATAAGATCCTTCCTGAGCCTTCACTTGACATTTGCAAATCTCAGCATTTGTCTGTATTTCAGGTGGTCCTTGTATGTCAGATACCTCAATTATTTAATCACCTTCAGGACTATGTGCTGGACTTAGTCCATCATATCCATACCTTTCTTGTTTGCTTTCCTAACCCCAACCCTGCACAATCAGACAACACTACAATATTCCATGCAGACCTTCTGCTGTCTTTTCCTAATTTCCTGTTTGTTTGGATGGATCATCTTGAGTTTGGAGAAGGTGATATACTTTCTGGACATTGATCCTCAAAAAAAATTGATTGGGATTTAGAACTTAGTAAAGAATTCTACTGCTTAAAATATTATTATAACCACATAGTAAGAACTGCTTTTGGATGGAATATGCTTATTTATCTTGGTAATTGTGTAGTATAATATGGTAACAAATGTCAAACTAATTAAAAAGTTTGACCTTAGAATTCCTTGACAAGAATTCTATCAGATGAATTAAAGGCTTGTCCAATGCAAATCTCTATTTGCTTCAAAAAGCAGAAGTTTCTCCTTGGACTATCATTTTGGTATTTATTTATATGGCAATTTTCTTTATGATGATGAAGCAATTTACCAGGCAAATCCAGCCATGACATGACTATAGATGGAAAAATAAGCAATGAGGACTACATATTCTCATGCAGGGATATAAATTCCCAAGGTAAGTGTTCAGATGCACTTAAATGCTGAAAAATAAGTTACTTTAGGTAAGAAATGAAGACAGTCTACAGGGGAGAATGTAAATCTTGGAAAAGAGGGCATTAAGACATGAGGAATAGTCAGCTCCCCATGTCCTCAACATTTAATGCTGAGGGTAAGAAGAGTTGATGTGAACCTTGTATAGGTAAAGAGTAGAAATAAGGTCATAAGCTTGCCTCTGGCTGCACTACTGTTAAAGTTAAAATGATTGCATTGCATTTCATTGCATCTGCCTCTGTAATTTAAGGGGGATGTATGGAGACAGCTTGAAGAAAGACACTCAGAATGATCTATGAATTGCAAAACATTGTGAGACTTATGGCGCTCAACCTATTGAGCTTATTGAAAAGCAGTCTGTAAGATCATTTCACACCTAAGTGAATCCGATGGGTGGAAACTTTCTAAAATTCTTAGAAAAAGGCAAAACAGGATACAATGACTGGTGGTTAATGTTAGAAAAAATCAGCCTTAAGGTAAGACGAATTTTACTTGCAGTGCAGGTAATTAAACACTGGGGAGGTAATGGACTCACCATAGTTCAGAGGAATATAAGTTTGGACAGTAAAAAAAAAAATAAAGAGAGTAAAAGAAAGAAAAGAAAACTTTGCTCCATCTTCTAAGAGCATTCATATTCCCTAAGAAGTGCAGCTCAGTGTCAGGACAAATGGGATTAAAACACACCATTTCTAGCATTTTCTCTGGGGTCTGCAGGAGTGTTTTCCTCTGGGCACAATCAGGAAGGTTTTTACTTTTGTGTTGTTTTGTCGATGTTATTTTGTTTTCCTCACTTTGACCTCAGAGGTGACAAAGACAGTGTAAGGCAGTACCCTGAGGTCAACCATGTCATCTCTCCAGGGAATAAACAATCAAGAAAATACAGCCTGAGCAGCTACTACAGAGGAGAAAGAAATATTCTTGCCATTTAGATTCACAGGGCTTCAGAATTCCTCCTCCTTTTTTCCTCCTTGGCAAACTGAAGCAGAGAGTACCTGTAGGATTATTGAGGTGTATATCTTGTATTTTGTTCTCTGCCATTTTGGGGCTCTGAAGTGAAACTGTACCCTGAGCTTCCCTGCTTCTCCACTGTGCTATGCAAGAGTCCCAGATTCTGCAAAGTGAAATGCTTTAACATAAAGCATTTGCAATTCTTTTTTTTTTTTTTTTTTTTTAACCAATAAAAGGGTTGCTGGGTGAGAACAAATGGTCTGTGTTATTCAGGAAATCAGCCTAGATGATCTGAAGCTCCCTGAAGTCTCAAATTCCATGAAGCGATGGAAGGTTAATCAAAGCACTACATAAAAGCACAATAAGGCCCATTCCTCTAAAAAGGTTATGACCCATGGGATCCAAATATAAATTCTGAGTAGCTCTTGTTCCTCCTCTCCCATTAGAGGGCAATGTTTATTTAGACAAAATTTCCATTAAAGTCATTGTCATCCATTTGAATGTATTCACAGGATTAAAAACTGGTGTCTAGATTATCCATTTAAACCATCAATCCATGTCTGCTTAATGGTTCTTCAAATGACATTGAAATAAAGATGTTTGTATAAGAAAAGATGATCAGTGATATTAATAAAGACTTCTCCCATACCAGTAGATATAAGTGTATAGAAAGTTGTGCTGTTTGAGTGTTTGTTAGTGATCAGGGAGTTCACTGTAAGGCAAAAATACCAATAAGTTTAGAGACAGTTTCTAATTAAATGTTAACTTTTTTTGCCTTGGGCTTGGAAAAGAGATAAGAAGCTGCTTCATGCCGATAAACAAATATGCACGCAGTACAACAGAACAATAAGATCACTAACTTTGCTTTGCAATATGTGGAATTATTACTTTTTCACTTCATTTAAATGAGATTTATAATACTTAAAATAATGTCTGTTTATACAGGTCTAGGGCACGCTCAAGATGACGCTGATGAAAATGGAAATCAGACTTGATAAGATGGTGTGTTTGTTGCTTGGAAAAGTGGTGACAGATAATCACGACCATATTTTCAGATGCATGACCTGTAAATTCTTTGTAAATTCCTGTTTCATGAGCTCTACAGGTGATGTGTATAAGTTATGTAAAGACCTTAGCTGAGAAGTCCTTCATCTTAAAAGCTTGCTCCTCCTCATTAGTATTACCCTTGCATCTGAATTTCCTCATTATCATCTTCCTTATTATTGCAGTCTTGTATGGATTGTTTTGAAGACCTATTTGCAAGGTGCAGACTTTATATCTACATGCTGAAGTTTGCATATCCTTTACAGCAGAATCAAAAATGGGAAATATTCTAGTGCTTCTAAGTGCTTGATCTTTCTGTTTGTGTTTTTGACTGTGTTTGGTATAGATTTTGGAAAACTAAACCTTACAGTTCTTAAGTGAAATTATGTAAGTGACTTGCAAACATCCAGTGTCTTTTTTGTTGAGAAGTGTGGTTCAGTAATGGAAAAGAAAACAACAAAAGTCAAACACTGAATAAAAAACATAACTTTGTTCTTTTATTTATGTTGCTTTAGGCAATCACCAATGTTTTTTTCAGCTCAGTTTGATCCAAGAAACTATTTCAGTTGAATAGTTTGCACATTATAAAACTACACAGAAAATAGAATATGTAAGTGGAGCAAAATATTTTGTTTCCTATTCTTCTCCGTGCTTATAGATGACCTGTTTTGGGAGGGGAGTTTTAAAGTATGTGAGTTTTATGGATAAGGCTGGTAATTGAACTTCAGAAAAAATAATCACTTTTTTTCATTTGTTTCATTTCCTTCTCTAATTAAAGGTTATGGTATCAAACTGTGATGAAAAAATGTAGAAAATAAAGTGTAAAAGAAGTGGAATTTTATGCTACTCCTCTACTCCACTCTAGTGAGACCACACCTGAAATGGTGTGTCTTGCTATAGGTCCCCCAATATAAGAAAAGCATGGACCTGTTAAACTGGGTTCAGAGGAGGCCACGAAAATGGTCAGAGGGCTGAACCACCTCTCATGTGAAGACAGGCAGACAGAGTTAGGGCTGTTCAACCTGGGGAAGAGAATGTTCCAGGGATACCTTAGAGCAGCCTGTCAGTACCTACAGGTGGCCTACAAGAGAGGTAGAGAGGGACTTTTTACAAAGACATGTAGTGACAGAACAAGGGGAAATGGCTTAAACTGAAAGAAGATAGGTTTATATTGGGTATTCAAAAAATTCTTTACTGTGAGGGTGATGAGGCACTGGAAGCTGCCCAGAAAAGCTGTGAATGCCTCATCCCTGGGAGTGTCCAAGGCCAGGTTGAATGGGGCTCTAAGAAACCTGGTCTAGTGGAAAGTGTACTGTCCATGGCAGGGGAGTTGAAACTAGATGATTTTTAGGTCCCTTCCATCCCAAATGATTGTATGATTATATAATATCCCAGAAAGAGATCCTCGTTGACTGAGCAGCCTACCCCTATACCTGTAAAGCCAATGAAGATGTAGAGATAAGTGATTTTTTCCAAACAAGTCTAAGAAACTTAGTTCAGGTTGAATTTTCAGAGTGTATCCCAACTGACACCAGTAGTATCTGGTACCTCACAGCTTGCAGCTACCCTCCAACTACTTTATATTGGAGAATAATTTAATAGAATAGATGAAACCTGGTTTTCCTTCACAGGTCTTTCTTAAAGTTGTTACTTGGCACATCTTGTGTGCTAGTAAAGTCATGGTCTTAAATGTTCTCTGCTGGTGAAGCCCTGACGTTTACAAAGACCACTCATAACCAGGAGACTTTCTGGGCTCTACTAGTCCTCTTCCAAGATTAATCCTGATTCAGTGAAAGAGAAGTCAAATAGACATTCATTAGGCATTTGGAAGCTCCAAATAGTGCAGAACACAACAACAGACTCCACTAAGCAGAGTAGATCTGACTGCTAGCCTTTTACTGCCTTCCTCTAGGAGAGACTCAAAGCACTTCATTGCTTCTCTATTGGTCTTTTGGTTGCTCAACTCAGATGAATGAAATGAAGTTCCTGTTTTTTCTTGTAGTGATTTTTTTAATGGCTTCCTCCTTATTTCAGTTCCTTTGTTATAGATAGACATCTGGTACCAAGAAAACTTGGGAATGTCTGGATTTAAAAATCATTTTGCTTAGTTTACACATAGATATAGGTTTTCCTTTATTGTACCAAGACTTTTCTTGTCAAATATCAAGGGTTTATTGCAAACCACAGGAATTAAATTTATTCTAAAATGTTTAAATAATGGCAACAGAGTATTTGTTTTGCAAACTGTACTTAAAAGTTGTTAACTGTTTTCACCCATGTCAAACAAAAATGCCTCAGACCGAAAGCAGAGTCAGAAAAATGCTATTATGAAAGTTTGAAATTTTATAATTTTGAGTAGAAGTATAAACAAATAATTTTCTAACATAAACCCATGTGGTTGTAGCTACTGAGGCTGCTACAAAATGCTGTTTCATTAATAGGTTAACTTATCAAAGAGATATTATTTTGCTAATTTTTAAGCTAATCTTAGCCCAGATGAGTCCTAAACAACAGCGGCTCATATCTGCTTAATTACACTGCAGAGTAAGAAGAAGGTGCATTTATTGTTAGCAGGATGTGTAGAAGCAATCAGTGTGATCTAATTGTGAAAGAAATAAATGTGGTCATGGGCATTCTCAGGTGATGTTTTTTTCAGGAAAGATAAAGAAGTGTTAATAATATAAATGGCAGTGGTAAAATGCACTCAACAAAGATAATTCAAAGATTCAGAGATGTAAAAGAGATGAAAAATATATTTTATGAGAGGAAGGGAAAACAGAAAAATACTAATGCTTCAACAATATTGTTTTATGCACAAAGAAGTTTAAAGGAGCTATAAATACTTTTAGGCTGGGAATCAGAAGAAGTCTTGTCACCACAGGATGAAGGTTCAGGGACAGTGCCATTATGAATAGTGAGAGGAATCTGAGTGAACAAGATCTTAGTCAGTTTATTTATCACAATTATCATCAATCTTTGGTAATGGAAGAACAGATTTGGTCCAGGAGATCTCTTTCAGTCCTATATGCCTTTAAACTGGTGTACAGAGAAAATACTCCTTGCAGACCCCCAGTATGTACATGCTATGAAATAAAACCAAGCTGAACCAAGAGCTTTCTCTTGTTTCCTTCATGTACTTTCTTAAAGGAACCCCTTTCATCCCAGCTGATATGTTGCCTTCTAAATGAAATAACACAAGCGTCCATTGCTAGAAAGCATTGTTAAGCACCTCTGATTTTTCCCTCTAGACCCCAAAGTGGTGGCAGTAATTTAGCTCAGTCAATATCCTCAGCATTCATCGTCTGTGAAGAAGGATTAAAGGACCCGTGAGGAGTAGAAACTCTCCCAAACAACATTTCTTACACAAACTTCTTATTAAGTGCAAGCTTTCTAACATGAGAAAAACTGTTGGTGTTGCAGTGAATGTCAAAATAAAAATCACAACTTGTAAACAGTGCATACACACACACACGCACACACACACACATATATATAGATAAGAAACTGGTAACTACACAAGAAAGATGAGGAGTAATTGGAACAAGTCCAGAGTAGAGACACTAAACTGCTTGGAGTGAAGCATCTCACCTTTGAAGATTGAGAGAGTTTTGGTTGTTCAGCATGGAGAAGGAAAGCCTCTGGGCAGACTTTATAGTATTTTCCAGTATCTGAAAGTGGCCTGACAGAGAGCTGGAGAGGAATTTTTCACAATGGGCATGTAGTGATAGGACAAAGGGGAATGGCCTTCAGCTAAAGGAGATTAGGTTTAGATTAGATGTTAGGAAGCAATTTTTTACTGTATGAGTGCTGAGGCACTAAAACAGGTTTCCCACACAGGTTGTAGACTCTCCATCCCTGGATGTATTCAAGACCAGGCTGGATAGGGCTCTGAGTAGCCTGGTCTAATAGAAGGTTTCCCAACTGTGACAGCGTGGTTGGAAGGTCCTTCCAACCCAAACCGTTCTATGATTCTATAAACTACAGGAAACTGGGAAATGATGAGTATTCAGAATGGAGGTATTTCCTCAGTAGTTTTTCTCTTCAGAGTCAGAGATGATCCTACCCTGTGCACCTAAATGCTTGTGAGCTAGAACCACTTCTCTTAGAACGTACAGTCTCTCCTCTCTCCATAGAACCAGCATTGCTGGCCAAGGCTGGGGAAGATCTGAAAAAAGAGAGTCTGATTTGGACTTCTGGACTCTGAATGTACAGTGCAGATGTTCCAAAGGCAGAATGCATGGCAACTCCTCTGTTGTTTGGAGGGAAAAATATGCATAGGAGGCACCAGGTGTCATTTATGGTAGATGCAGTAAGTCAAACCTGACTCTATGATGCACATGATACTGTCTAGCTGCATGCAATTTTTTTCCACCTGTTGTATCAAAGGCTTTCAATGCTAGAAAAATTTGTTTTGTCCAGAAAACCAGAAGTACACATTTAATCTGCAACATCAAGCATGCTTTCTGGATGCTAGTCTGGAGTACCAATCTGCCTGGAGCCCTTCCCACTCCTAACAATGAGGGAGAGACTTCCATCAGTGAAATTATTGGAATTCCTGTGAAGTTTAATGAGTTTTTAAATTTTTCTCAAATGTGTGCCTTTCCCTTTGACAAGACCTCAGGTGCTTTTTGTTGTAATCTGATGGTCCAGGTAAACGAGAGGACTAGTTATATTATTACATGAAGGTAAATGAACACTGGTGTGTGATCTACAGACACAGAACATGTTTGATTTTTCAATGACTATGAGCCTGTTCCTGCCAGAGATTGTGCTAGGAGGCCAGTTTAAGGTTGGGCATTGCTGAGTTTGGCTCATCTGCAGCATAAACTTTATCGTGCTGATCTTGAGAACAGGCAAAACCCGTGCCAGTCAGGGAATTAAAGTCCTGGAGCACAGCTGAGACTGTCCTTATGAGCAATTCTGGGTGCAACTTGCAAGGCTGATGAACACTTTTGCAAAGCTGCAGAGAATGACAGCAGGAATTTACATCTCCTCACTACATCACAGCCTTTCCTCAGCTTAGGTCAAATACCGGAGCCTAAAGCATGGAGGCCTTTTTTTAAAGCCTGTTGCTTTCATTCTTCCAACAAAATAAATTAATAAATGTATCTTAAAGTGGTCACAAGTAAAAGAATTTAATCTCGTCTGAAAGAAAACCTGTTTCATGATGTTTTCAGGGATGTGCAAAATTTAGTTAAATATATGTGAATTTTGTCCTTAAATTCTGTTTTTCAAACAAAAAAAATGGAGCATGAATTTTTTTACCAAAATAAAAGGTTTAATGTGCTGTTTTTCTCAAGACTACATATATTCTTTAAAAGTTCTGCTTCCTAATTGTGCATTTATGGCTGTTGACCACCAATTTCTGATTTTTGTTCTAATCTTTGGTAAAGATAATATCTTTATTAAAGATAATCTCTGTAGACATCAAGAATATCAATCATCTGTTTTTGTATAAGAATATCTTGCTTCTGAAATCCTTCTTCTCACTTCTTCTTTCAACAAATACCTGAGAGCACTCAGTTCAAGTTCCAAACTGTAAGAACAGGTAATATTTGCTGTTTCAATAGCTGTGCAATTTCTATATGCTGTTTACAGTTAGGTACACACATTTAGAATCAGAAGTAGCAGTAATAGCTGAAGGTAAAACTGTAAATTAAATACAGATACATATTTATTTTAATTATATTTACTGAAATTACTGTAATGACAGGAAATTAACATATGTGTTTACACCACAGGAATTAAAATTGATCACAAGGTGCTGAATGTTGACATTTGTCAGTCTCAGAAAATAGCCTGGGATTTTTTTTTTTTTCTTTGCGCAGAAAGCATAAATTACAGACTGAGCCAGAGTGCTTTGTATGATGGAGTAGCATATGGCCATTTCATCAATAATTTCTGTATCACTTGTTCAGTAGGGAGAGAGGAGAAAAAAATCTATCATATACAGTTTGAATAGATTGGAATGTTACCAATTCAATGGTATTTCAGCTGTAAACTCACTGTCAAAATATCTGAGAGAGAAGTGGAAACTCCCTTGCAGGATTCTGCTGGAGATCATTCTGAAAGACACTGTAATAATCTAGAAAATAACTAAAGTTCAATAAATTAAATTTGTGAATCAGTTAGGTTTTTTTTTTTTTTTTAAATTTTGGAAAGGATCTCTCAATTTTACCTATTTCCTATAATTAAAAAAAAAAAAAAAAGGTCCAAACAAAATCAACTTCTGAACAACACAGCCAAGTCGTCTAAAAATGTTAAAGCCAAAATTGCTTGCTGTGTAATTCAGTTAATGTTGTGGCACTTTACTGTGCACTTGGGAGAGATTTTTATTAGTTCATATGATTGGAGACAATGGTGATTAGTGATTATCATGTAATCAGAACATAAAAGTTGAATGTTGATTAGGTTTCCCTTCTTTTAAAATCCTTAATGAACCGTAAGACTATTTTCAAATTTTAGTATTCTTTTGCAGCCACTTCATTCCTTTATACCTTGACAACCTCTATTAACATGATAGCAAATAGAATAATATATAAGAGAGAAAATATAATATGATTTTTTTATAATAACACCCATTTTCTTGTTAAAAGTTTTCTCTCAGGAAATGATAAAGACTGTTTTTAGGTATCAAGCACTTTGCATATTAAAATAATAATGAGATATTTTAACTGTCAGATTATTGTATAATATGTGTGGGGATGGAATTCTTGGTTCCAGCAGTGAACCACCTCCACCCAGAGAGTGGTAAGATGCAGTAGACTTCTTGTCCATCATTGAGAAACAGGGACCTGTGGGTCACTGAACCAGAAAACAGTTTGAATTGGAAGGCCACAGTGCTGGACACAATTTATATGTCTAAGATTAATGTTAAAACATAAAGTAATAACATGGAATAATATAATGAAATCTAATTAAGTTAGAGTGAAAAAAAAAGCTTAAGTGCCAGCAATATTTATTATATTTGAACTAAAATGGGAAGAGATCTGAAACATTTTATGTCTTATAACACATATTTATCAACAAATTATTCTACAGCAGATAACTGGAGTATGTTACTCAACGTCTAATCCTTAAAATGCTGGAATTATATTCTTGTTCAGTATTTAGTTACTGAACTGAAAGTATTTGTTTATAGTAACTTTTGAATTATGGTACCAGTTTGTAGTTGTTGGAAGCTTTCTTTCTGGGTCACATATCTATTCACCTAAATCAATTTTTATTAAGGTTAGATCTCCTTGACTTCAATTTCACTTTCATAATTTTAGCAGAGAATCATGTCCCATTATGTGACTTAAATGTATTAGCTTATAATGTATTATCAGACATTTCTTTTATATTAAGATAAAATCTCTAGGTCTTTTGACAGGATGTTTTCATTTGCTGGAACACTTTTAGGAAGTTTACATTTATATACTATAAACGTAAAGTTTATTTAAATGTGCCCTTCAATGTTTCTCTCATTTGAGATATTACATAGAATATAGAGCAGTAAGAGAGTTTCTGGCTGGCCTTATAACAGGTAAAATATAATCATCATCATCATCATCATCTCTACAAATTAAAAATCTCTATCTTAAAAAATCCAGCAATATAGAATTAACTTTAATGTCATGTGGCTTAGCTAAAAGAAAAAAAAAATAGAAGGTCCAAATATTTAATAAGAAATTTATTTAAGTATAGCAACTTGCATCACTACTAATGATAGAAACTGAAAAGTAATCAGATATAGCAAATGCTGCAAAAATATGAAGGTCAGACATGGATTGTATTTTTTTCAGGATTTTTATAAAAATTTGCCCCAGTTCTTCAGCTGCACAAGCCTTGAGATCTCAGAAGACAACTGTTTCAACTACCAGTCAGGAATTTTTGGTGTTAAATGGTAAAGAACAGGAATGAGAACTGACTGCAAACTGAACTGATATGGTATGTTTAACTAGTATTGCTTTTCAGATAAAATTATATGCCCTTACCTGTAAGATTTTATAATACAGTTTAGAGCTTGCTGCTACACTGAAATGCTCCACAAAGCATAATATGGGTATGTTTGCTTTAATTGAAGATGTTTAATTGTACTCGTCAGTGACCTGATTTAAAAGCCATTGGACTAAAATTAATATTAGCTCTAAATCAAATTGTATACCCCAGTTTTGAGTAACAGTATAGTCTCATTAAACTGAAATTAATAGTCCAAGTTATTATTTACAAGAATTAGATCTTATTTTTCCCCCCATCTAATGAAAACCAAAGTATTTAAGACTGAATAAAACCAAAGTTCAAAACATAACATGGAGAGGTGTACTGTTAGTGAGGCACTCACCTGGGTATGTTTAATATTTTGCACTGACAGTAGATACTGATGTTCTTCTGTTTCTGAATATTTTACATAAGATTACTTCTGCCCACTCAGGGCTTCTCAGGCAGCTAACACTTGTGAAATGAGCAGATGAGTATTTAAATACCTCCAAAGTCCTGTGCTTTGATCCCAACATTGGTTTGAGGGGATCTCTATCCATGTAAGCATGTTGTGTGATGCAATCAGAGGACAGATATAATCAAATGACTATTGTTAAGGACCTGACATTTGCACTGCTCTTTGTGAGCTTCTTTCTGGAGCAACTCAAGAGTGCTCCCTTGGACTGCATACCCATTAGCAATTAGAAAATGTTCTGTGCACTCATGAAGTTTAGTTTCATCCCAAAGTAATTGAGTTTATATGCTCCAGGACTTCTCAGAGCATAAAACAAAATGTAGCAAGTAAAGGAAATGGAAAATTGGGTTTGAAAGCTTGTTCAGTCTTCTAGATAAAAAGTACATCTTATAGATGATTATTATTATTATAATGACGATTCTCTCTTGGAAATATGATGAGGTGAGTTTTTCAGGGATCACAAAGCTTGTTCTCTCTCAATCAATTTTAGTTTTTTTAGTCTTTATTATACATGAAGCTGACTGGAAAGTCAAAAATCATTATTTAGAAAAATACTTTTCAAATGTCTTCCTGTTAACACTTTTTTACTGAAAATATGAAAAAAAAGTCACACTTGGAAAAGCCTCAAAAGTCTGCTGTTTTCATTGATTCTGACTCTTACTACTGTGAAGTGGCATCATAAAATAATTAGGAATTATGAAAATGAAAATTTTAACTTTTAAAAGGTTTGATTTTCATCTTCTGCATCCAATGGATTAATACTTGAATGTATTTACCACTCAGCCTCTAACAGTGTCCCCTCTCTTTTAATCTTCGTGGTTTTTTAATCTTTTTGATTGAACCTGAACCTTTGATTTATGAGATATATATATTAAAATAACGAATGAGTTAGCTAAGTTCCCACTGGAATGCACAGACCGACAACATAACTTTACTGAAGGATATAAATTTTCAGTATCAGATAATATGCTGAAGGTATTTTATAAAGTTAATGACAACCCTTTTGTAACTTTATGTCAAATTTCTGTGTATATTGTAGAAGTAGTAGTACCTTTTCTTGGCAAAAAAGTTGAGTCAGTGAAGCTATCTTCCCATCATAAAAATGGAAATTTCAACAAATTCTGCAAATTCTGTTTCTTGTCTGTTCCTAGTTCGTGTCTGGTTATGTCTTCTCAATATTTTTATTTAAAATCATTCCAGAGAATAATACCTTTTCCCCTGCCATTCCTGAAATAGGACAGAAATATCTCCTTAAATATTGGTGAGTGGGTATTCTGCTTTTGGAATGTTACAGGTTGTGCTCTCTTGTAACTCATGCACATGGGCACTAACCTGCTTAATCCTCTTTCCTTGCCTTAATAAAAATAATACATTAAAGTCTCAGAACTGAAGACAAATGTTGGTTTATCCAGGTCTTATTATCCTGTGTACTATAGTGTCATAGGTTTGCACAACATAGCTCCCCAAACAAAGGTCTAATTCAGAAGCAGGGATATTTGGCCTGACCCTAGAGGGGCAGAAGATACTGCAAGTCTGTTCCTACTTATTCTGTAGAGGTGTCAGTAAAAATATTTTTGATTCAAAGTATCTCTCTGATCATCCATAAACTGCAAATGTTGAAGGAAGATAGGAGAAGGGGCATACACAGACCTTCTGCCATAGCCAAGTCAGGTCACACAGAGCCTCCAGAACAGGAAAATGAAATGGTAGGAGTGGGGATCTGGGAGCAAAAGGCAAGGGTGGGATAAAGGAGCTTGTGAGGAGAAATGGTGCTTATGAAAGAAAGGAAAATATGGAGCTCCCAAATAAGATGCATCTGAGGACAAGGAAGTCAGAAGAAAGAAGGGGTGAGGACTTGCAAACTGCACTGCTAATGTAACAGGCCAGAGAAAATCCTTTGATCCTGAGACCAAGTGATACGGCCCAGCTTGTGTTCATATGTCCCTCTTTTCCTCCAGACCAATTAATCTCAGACTTTCTCCCAAGAACAGTCTCTAGAAAATTAAATAGCCCAAACACTTTACAAACTTAGTAAACTCCACCATAAAACTGAGTTTACACTTCTGTATCTAAAGGAAAGATATTCCACAATCTTTCAGTTTAAACTTATAGCTTAAAAAAATCTATCAAGTTTCAGCCTGCATTCATTCATGGTTACATCAGACTAACTTGCCTTAAAGTTAAAATTTATTTGCTTTCTTCATTCCTGGCTCCCCCATCACATAAATAGACACTAGCCATATTCCAGTCTTCATTTGCTGAATTAAACCATTCAGAATACTTAAAAATATGTTAAAATGTGAATTCTTTCAAGAACCTAAAAGAACCATCTTTCTTTTAGTGTTTAAGCAATGTAAAACAGTGAAGTCCTGCTTCATGTCTGCAATCTCTTGGCACAATGACAGTACAAGTAAGTAATGCTTACAACAATGATATTTTTTCTGTTAGTGGAATTTACATCTTTTTGAATCCAAGCAGTGTTATGAAAACTATGAACTAACTGCATTGTATTGTGTGAGGGATGTTGAAAATTTCTTCTAAAAACATGGGCAAAGCCACACACGTGTTCAAAGACCCATTCACAGATAAATGAAGACATCTAATTGCTTTTTATAAGTGTCAAGGAGATATGCATCAACTCTGAAGGAAACAAAGTATTAAATTATGACACATGGAAAAAGAGTATATTATTGTAGTTAAAATAGACTGGGAAAAAGAATAAAGTATATGTGCTCAGATCATGTATAAAAAAATCACCATGGGTCTGTATCAGGGTGTCTCCATTGGAAAACAAGGGCACTAAATTCTTGATGTTGAATTATTGTTAACCAGCTGATGTTAAATGCTTTCTTAAATACTTCATTATCTCTTTCCAAGGGGAAAGATATCTTTCCAAGGGGAGAGATATTCTAGTGGATTAGTTGAATGTCCCAGATTTCTTTTGAATACTTTGTGAATCTTGACGATCTCTGGGTGCTTGGTGAACAAAACAAATCCTCTGATAGCCCTGACCTAGAGATATGCTTATCCTTAAGAAATAGAAGAGATCGTTGCAATTGGAAATGAGAACTAAAAAAATTAATACTAGTAGGAATATCAGTGTATGGGTCTGAATGAAAAAAAAAAAAAGGTGGGACTAAATCACAGCCTCTGGGATTTTGGACAAGAGGATGTAGTTTGATGGAGAAATGTCCAACTGCAGCTAAGTATTTAGTTGGAATAACAATCCCTCCACCACCTACACAGACACTAGTATTATAAAATAGGATAGCACAAGTTGTCCCAGAGCTGGGGTAAGCACTTTAATGAACTCCATCTTAAAATGTTCAAAAATCTGACCTGTAAACCTGTAATTGCCTAAGGAGTCCATACTTTTACTCTTTGTATACAACCCTCATGGTGATTGTTCAACTGCAGCACTTCTAAAAATGCACAAGAGATATATTAGTAAAATCATCCTCCTACCTATATATCACAGTTGTAATTCTCCCTTTCTGTCTTAATTGCCCAAGCATCATTACACTGCCTGTCTATTGTAAAGACAATTTATATCCCATGATATTAATATACTTTTATTGTTGTCTTCTAACAGAATTCTAGTTAGGCACATTGAATCACACATTTATCTGTATGCAGATAGCTGGATGGACTTAATAACCTTCTATTAGTGAGCTTATGTCCATCTTTATTAGTCTCCATAAATTCAAATTTAGTCTGTTATGTAGCTCGTTTCTACCTTGAGTGCACACTTTGATTTTATCTTCATTTTTGTCAACCCATGCACCTTTCTTTACACTGTTCTTCCTTTGCTTTATACTGTTGTATTTGCCTTTTTTATGCTCTGTTCAACTTCGAAAATGTTTTTCATTTTTTAAAATTAGTCCACTAAAAAAGAGTCATCTGTTCAAATTTTTTCAGTATATGACCCATTCAATTCCAAGTAACACATTATGGCTTATATACAACTTGTTTCTTTCTGTCATTGTATCAAGATTCATAAATCAAATGCATACTGGATGATTTATCTTTCCATCTCTTATGTTATCCTTATTTGACACTAGCATTTCCCCTTCTCTACTTCCATGATGCTAAATACACTTTCTCCTCTGAGGGATTTGTCTTTCCAGTTCCTTAGTTTTCTATTTTGTTCTAGAAGAGAGAATGGACCAAGGTCCCCTAGGCTGACCTCAGGAAGTACAGCACGACATAGCATGGTTTGATATTACTAAATGTCCCTGGCCCCACAGAGGGGAAAAAGCATTATGACTTGTTCTCTACTTCTTACTGGGAGCTGACGGAACTATACTTGGGCATTTTAAGCAGGAAAATCTTGGCCTGAGAGGAAATTCTTTCAAGAAATGTGATGATAAATAATATGGATATGCTAGCCCAACCTGTTGTCTAGAAAAGTTTGCTGTTTTTCCAGTGGCCGACTTATGGGAAGTTGCGGAGAGACTGCTAAGCCCTGTACAACAAACCCTCTCACTGTTACTGTCTGCTAATTCTCTATGTGAACACTAGTGGTAATGCTGGGGGCAATCTGGGGTGTACAGGAAGTGCCAACAGGGGTCTGAAGGCAATAGCGTGGGCAATGGAAGATGGGCAGTGTTCTCCAAAATTCTGCTGGTGAGGGCAAAGGGTATAGGAGGAGGGCACTGATTTTGTGTGTCAACAATTTCATATTACCAAAACTGTCTGAAACTCTGAGTTAGAACTATTTCTGTCATTGTCAAAATAGATTTGATTCTCAATTCTCCCAAGCTTTGCAAAAAATCATGAAATCATGCTAGCAGTCTCTCTTCCAAATGGTAAGAAAGTTAAAAAGAGGCCCCTATATTGCAATGATATCTCCTCTAGTCGAGTACTGTATACAAACAGTAGGCTGAGCTCTGGCCTGTTCTCCTGGAGAGTAGCATCAGGAATGGTACAACCTACACTTTTATCTCTAATAATCTGCACAAGACTGGCATAGTAACAAATAAGAAATCATGTGGTAACTTCCTGATGTAGAAGAGGTTGTTAAAATTACTTCTTTGGTTCTGAATTAGTTTACATTCAGGGTTTTTTTGATTGTTCTTTTTCACTGCAGAGTAATCCCAGAGCTAGTGTACAAGCCAAATCTGCTAACTGCCCATGTGATTTGTTTTCAGAAACTCACTTGGGTCAACCTCAGGTTGAGGTAAACCAGTATTGTATTTCTTAGGGAAGACATCTTCAGGTATAGCTTTAGTTGTTAAGCACACTGCCCCAGTTTAAATGGGACAAGGTTCTTTTGCTGAGGATGAGTTAGGAGAAAAGACCCAAACTTCTCTTTCTAAGCAATTATAAATCCCAAATTAAGAGGCTCCATTTGAAGGAAAACAACTTATGGAAAAGGGAAAATAACAGCCCTTTATTAAAAGGTATGGGTGTATTAACAGAAATACGAAAAAAAATAAGTAAAACAACCAAGCAATACTCCTATACCCACCAATAATCCCCTTCAAGAACAAACCAATAAACCAGCAAAAGTAAAAAAAAAAAAAACAGTTCAATTTCTTGCACCCTTTGGTGCAGTTCCAACCACTGTCAGCAGGGGGCGCTGTCGGGTAACTGGAGATGCAAAACTTGTAATGTCCTGTATCAGCCAATAGGTGGCGCTGTTGGATCACCGGAGATGCAGAACTTGTAATGTCCTGAACTCAAGCAAGTGGACATGCCAGAGAAAAAAATCAATCGAACAGAAAAAAAAAAAAAAAAAGAGAACCTTCTTTCCCTTCCCACACACTGGGAGAGGGAAAGGGAGAGGGGAAAAAAAATTTCACTTACTCCGGCTGGTCGAGAAAACTGCTTTTCCCAGTCCTTTCTCTTTGGCTCTATCCTCCGGGAAGAAACGATGCAAGGGAAGAAGAAAAAAAAGAAAAACTTCCAGGGCAGGAAACAAAAAACCAATGACTCTTATCTGGGAAAAAAAAAAAAAAAAAATTCAGGCGAGACTCCTTACTGGCTTGGCTGAGATCCGAGAGCTGAAAGTGCACCCAGCCACACTTCCCAACCTGAGTTCCAGCCCCCTGGCTGCCCCCCAACTCCTCCCCCTTCATTGTCCATGAGACAAGAGAAAAAAGGTAAAGAGCAGTACCTTATCTCCCTTGTCTCCTGGGAGACTAATTTTTGGCCATCAGCCATGGAGCTAGGTCTTTTGTGTTGCTAAGCACTTATTTGATGGCCAGGGGGAAGGGAGAAAATTCTCTAGCTGGCTTACAAGAGCTTGCTAAAACCACGAGACACACCTATTTTGTTGGTTTTTATTGGATTAGTTAATGTTTTACAGCGTTGGAGGAGAAAAGTACTTTGGGACTGCTGTCTTCCTTCTGCAACCCATGTCCCTGAGGTTTGGCAGATTTTGAATAGAAAAGGTAGCTTTGGCACTGTCTGCTATAGAGTCAGCTGGAGCCTGGACTGCTAGCAAATGCAGTGAAGATGGGTGGAGTTGGGCTCTGCTAACCTTCAGGCAGCATTTTGTAGTGTAGATGTGACCATAGCATCTGGAGATGTTTTGTCCCATCTATTTCTCTTAAGTGAGTATAATATCATCTTTGCACAACTGAAAACTGAGTTTAGAGATCTGAGCATAAATCAGAGCAGCAAAATACCAGATGTGACCAAGCCAGAAGAAACACTCCTGCAAAACAGAAACATTACTGACTCCTTCATCTTTATAAGAAACAAATCCACTCGATGGACAGGCAGACAGCAAGGAGACTCCTCAACGGTTTGGCTCATCAAGCCTATATTGTTAATTCCACTCAGAAAATACAGAAGTTGTTCAGGACACTTCACATAAAGGAAATCTGTTCCTCTGTGAAAAAAACAACAAAGAAAGATAGAAGACCAAATAGGCAGATATATCAAGAAGTGTAGCTTTCCTTGACTGGCCCAAGTGGTGGTCCTGCAGCTTGAGATTTCTGGACCTTCCCACTCAAAAGAAATGGACAGAACGGCAGGAGAGAGAATGGAGGAAACTGTCTCTTCTGTAATTGCCAGGAAGATGGCAAGCAAAATGAGTAGAAATCAGTATGAAGAAAGGACAACTGCACATGCCAAAAGAGAGATCACATGAGTTAAGATAAAAATATTTGTATACCTTGAAACATGATATTAATATGGAAAGGTGAACTTGTAACAGTGCTCATTTTCATTAGAAAGGCAGATCTAATTGTCAGGCCTTGATTGCTGAATCAGCAAGGAATAATTTCTAAATAAGTACATTGCTCACCACTCATGACTACATCAGTATAAAAAGCCACGTAAACTTATATAAAGGAAAGTGCAGAATACCCCCAAAGTACAGTATTCTGACAAACCATATGGGATATTTGTTTCAAAGAGGATCAAAAGATTAGAGTGATGAATTTGAAAGAACTGATTTTATCTTTTCTATTTCTTTTCTTGTCAAAACATTTTTCACCGGAGATTAATTTTGCTTACACTGCATCCTTTTTGCAGAATAGGAGTCTTAATGTAGTATCAGTTACATTCTCTATGGTTACATTCTCATGGTTTCATTTTCTGTAACAGTATAAATGTTCATGTAATTAAATAATATGGTTTCACACAGGGGATGCTATGCACACATTTACAGATTCTGTGAATTAATATGCTTCTGATTTTTATAAAAAAGTAACCAAACCTTTTAAGAATCTGTGCATTTAAAGTAGAGAGGGCTTAAACCTGTGGGTAATGATTTCTGGCTGTCTTTGGAGATGTCTAAGTATAGTGAACATAAAATCAGGTGTATAAAGAACATGCTCACCTTTTTCAGTTTATTAATTGCTGATGCAACAATCCTATAAACATATGTCAAAATGAATCCCTTATCGATATCAATCATTTTCAGGATTGGGGATTTAATATTTTTAATAATAAAATTTCTTCAATACCTTTAACTCCTCCTCCAATGGCAAAACATGAACATGATTTGATTTCAATATTATCTTAGGAAGACTTCAATAAATGTATCCTAAACTGTTTGCAATTGAAATGTATATGTGCTGTGATTAATAATTTTGCATGGTAATTTGTTCACATTTTACTGCTTGATGAAAATGATGATTTAATTATGATAACTTGATGAGGCATGCATTTAAAAAACTCTCCAGAGCTGCTTTTTCTTTTTCCATAAGTTCTTGATTGGGACCAAGGTCACTGTTGAAATGCAAGGTTATGTGTGAGTAATTTATAGCATAGTTATTCTGGTTTGAATATTCAAATTTCCTCTAATTTTGATCTGTTTCAAACTTTTAAATCTTGTAAGTATCATGGTTTTTATAGTGCTCAATTTTACAGCATATGGAATCTGTCATTAGAAGCCACAAAGCTTTTTGAAAATGAATTATATTAAAGCAATGGAAATTGCTCTATTCTTACCATTTTGAAAATATATACTGCTCCTATGGGCATGACCAACTCTTTGTCCCTTGCAGAGGTAAAGTTTCTGTAAAGTCAATATAAGGTCAGGGTGAAAGGTAAGGTAAAATGACACTAATTATTGGTGTTCCAGCTTTGTATTTCCTTGGGGCAAAAATGGCTGCAGGTCTGGTGATAATTTTTGCCTGTGGATATTCTAAGTATCTCTTGAAGTCAAAGAATAATGTGAGACTTTTAACTTCCTATTTTAAAAAGAGGGTAAGAGAAAATTATCAGTGCTTTTCAGAATAAAAAAAAATAAGAGTGCTGTGGCATGACTCAGCTTAGGAATAGCTAATCAATTGATCAAGAAATTTAAATAGATGAAAGGAAACCTAAACATGGTAAAAATAACTTGGGGATTCAGTTACACATATCTGCACAGCAAGAATGATGACAGAAAACTTTACAGCAAGGAGGAGCTGACAGAAAGCATTTAGACATTTGTTTTCCTTCTTAGTTGTGTTCTTTTTTTTCATAAGCTTGAAGAATTAAATGGACAAAACCCCACGTTTAGAAGAATGTCATAGAGGTTTTCAGACTTTTTTTTTTCATTTTGGGGATCCATTCAATTTCTCTGGAAATTTTGGATAAAAACATAAAAAACTCAATGCAAATGTATTTCAAATAGAAGTCGAATAAATTTCTTCAAAAGTAGAAGGATAAAACTGCCAGATATGAATGAACAGTTCTGCTCTAAAACTTCAAAAATTCCCACAGTCTCATTACACTACCTTACCACTGGCTTCGGAGCCCCTGGTGGTCTAGTGGTAAAGGCGCGGCGCTATCACCGCCGAGACCCGGGTTCGATTCCCGGTCAGGGACACTCCCGGGCAGGTGGGGCTCGTTAGCCCTTAAAGGCAACCCACCTAGGTCCTGAGGACCTCGCTGCCACCGTCCAAGCTCGCTTGGCCCCGGCAGATGAACCTTAGGATTAAAGGGTGGGCTCAGTTCCGCGCACACTGTGTCTCACCTAAAAAATCCAATGCGCAGGCTGGAAGGTGTAAAGACCTTCCCCGGATCTTCGCTTGCGAAGACTGGCCATTATTATTTACCACTGGCTTGTAGCTGTCACTGAGAATTGGTTATTTCATTGAAAAAATTGGGGTTTTTACTTTCATGAATACCCTTTTCTCTCGGTCTCTGCTGAGCTTTGATCTTACCTATGAATTTAGCATCTCCCTCTTCTCCTTTATTTCCTCTTCTGCCCTCACACCAGTTCTTGATCAGACTTTCTACCACTTCACTTAAACACTACTATTTTCTTGTATCTTTGAATCTTTGAATCATATCCATATTTCAGACTTCCTCCCCTGCCCCTGTGGAATGTTTTCTGCAGTTATTGTGAAATCTCTCTCTTCACTAAAAATCTGCCTTTTCTGTTCATTTTTACCATCTGCTTACCTAAATAACTATTTCCCAGCTACTTTAAATCTCCCATCTGTTTTTTCCCACCATTGACTCAGACTTCAAACCCTCCTTTACCTCCTCTTTCCCTCCCTTCCTTTCTCCCTTCATCCCTCTTTCTTTTCCTTTTCCCCATATGGGACCCTGCCAGGTTCTTGCAAGATGATATTATTGAAATGTAGAATTACTTTATGCTCACCTTCTTTTGCCTCTTTGTTTTCTTTCTGACATTCAGTTCTTCTTTCTTGCTCCTGATCTGCATATTTTCTAGCAGTTCTTACCCCAGCTTTGCTCTTTTTCTTGTGACCTCTCTTCAACTCTGAAACTCTTCTACACCACTCCTACCCTTGCATGTATTTTCCACACAACGTTTCACTACTTTCTGGATCTTTTATTTCTCAATATAATAAAAGCAGTCTGTTCTTTGAAAAAAATCCTACTTTTATCTTAAATTTTATCCTCATTTATTGCCCCATCTTGTTCCTCCCTTTAATTTCAAGCTCATTAAATGCAGTCTGGATTTACCCATCTATTTATACTCCATTTCTTCCTTACATTGAAGGGTACTATTTCTTTAAAATTTTTTAGTGACACTTTAGCAATATCTTAGATTTCTCCAATATTTCTTCATCATCTTTGAGCTCTACAGTGCCTTTTATTTTGTTTGAAATAATAATTTTCTGTCTTTTCTTCTATGACTGCTCTCATCTGTGTCTCTCTTTCTGCCTGTCTAATCATTCCTTTGATAGATCTTTTAGAAGCTTAGATCTTTTCCATATTTCTGTTTCCTGTAGGTGTCCCATAGGCCATGTCCTCCATTCTCTTTCTTTATTTAAACTTTTTCTCTAAATAACCTTATTTATGTATCTACCATCTTTGCTCACCTATTGCCTTTGTGCTAGTCTTTAGATTTATGTTTCTAGTAGGTCTTTTCTTCTGTGCAAACTAAAACTAAATAAAACTAAATCCTCAGAAAGTATTTTAATGTATTTCTGAGTTTTAGATGACTTGATTCTGGAAAAAATAAAAAAAATCCAGCAATGCACAAAGAAGTTTTTACAGAGTAAATGAAATACATAATCACTTGATTAAAATCAGTAGCAAATAGAACTTTTATTATGCTAGGTTTTCTTGTTTTGTTTAGGTCTTCATAGAATTATACTCAAAAACTTGATTTACCCGTAGCACCACACTGCAAATTGTCAAAAGAAAGAAGGAGAAAGCTTATTGTAATAGTTGCCAGCTGACAATACTCTTGATGAATTATTGTCAAACCGCATTTATATCCTAATATAAAAATGTGGAGAGGTGAGTTCTTCTGGGCTCTCTCTCAGAGGTATTCACATTTCTCAGTGAGTAGGACTAGAGTCATTTTTGTGCCACAATTGTACTACTGCAGTCAGACAGTTGGTCAGACCTCACAAAAATTCTGGTAACTTCTTCAAGAGTGTAATTATATAAAATAGGCAGGGAACTTGCTTGAACATAACTTTCTGGTTTTATATAGAACAGTGTACAGTGGTCAGTATGAGCACTGGGGAGAGCTTGGAAGGAAAGAGAAATAAGAAGAAAAAATAAGGCAAGAAAGAAAAAAAAAATCAAAAAAAACCTCTAACAGAGAAAAGGAATAGAATTCCCCAAACAGAAGTAAAAGATACTCAGAAAAATGGGTAATAATAAGAATCTGAAAAATAGAAAACCTTGAACAGAAAACTGTTGCAGCACATAGATGGAGTGAAATTTTGCTTGAAGGTTAGAACACTCAACCTCGACCCACCTCTCTCTCCCAAAGCTTCCACTGAAATCAGAGTAGTAACGTATGTCCCCATAGTTTATTGAATTGCAAACAATGAGCCATGGAATTACAATTAGGAAGTTATGAGCCAAGACATGCAAACATCACGGTTTTGGTGATTAAATAGTGATGAAAAGAGATTATTCTGGTATTTTTAGGGTACACATAAGAATTATATTTAGAAGTAGAAAGGATTTATTAGTATTTTTTCGTATGTCAGAAACTCTTGATTTCTTAGTATATGGAGCCACTCTAAGCATCAGAAATCAGGTGCCTTTTGTTCATGTCAACTCTGACAACTGATATCTCAGCAGCTAAAAATAAGCTGGATGCTTCAAAGAAGGCTCTGAAACATATGGCTGCTTACAAAAAATTGACCGAGTCAAGAGAGCAGATGGGAGGCAACTACATTCAGCAACAGAGTGGCACAATAACTGCGCTTAAGTATGCAAATATATTTGCTGATTCATTAATTTTATGTCTCTTTTTTTTTAACCAATAAAAATGAGATAGTAAAGTAAAAATATAGTTGTTTGCACAGCAAGTCCTTGCCACACACAAGGATGTATTAAATTTTCTTTGAAGACTTTGAAACAAAATGTATTTTCAGAAAATGACAGACTAAATAAATCTTTTATTGCCTAGTCTCTTTCTCCTTAAATCACAAGTCACTAGCAGCACTTTTGGTCAGGCAAGGTCAGGACTGCTGAGAGAGATTAGTAAGTTTTTAGTACGTACAGTGTTGTGCATATTCTTTTAACATTTACTGGCTAAGTGAGATTGTGACTAAAATATTTAAATCAAACCTTACACATTTTTATCAGAATGTAGAGAAATATGCTCAGTAATTTCCTACTCAAGAATTAAAACAATTATGACAGGTTTGTAAATTTTTTGAAGCATATGACAAAGAACTGCACTTAATAATGGCGGTTTCAATAATAATACCAGTAAAGTCAGAGAAAAAAAATGCAAGGGTCAAAACCAGACTAGAATATGGTCTAAGCCATACAGAATTTCGTAACAACAAGCATAGGACTTAATAGAGGTTCCATAAAATGTTTGGAGTCTGCAAACACCAGCTGTTCAGAATAAAATGCTAATATTAATTTAACTAATTTAACAAGCTAATGACATCCTCAGTTTGTATTCCAATCACAAAAAATTGAGAACTATCCAGAATAGGATAGATACAGAGATATTTCCTTCATAATATTTTTTGTCAAGCAACAGAGGAAAGAAATAACTGATGTCAACTATTAACTACAAGTGTACATTTGTTTGTTTATGTATTTAAACTGTCTGGCAGTATTATTATGTCAAAATTTATTTCTGGCATCAGACATGTATGTTGTGGCCCCAAAACTTTATTAGACCACAGGTTTTAGCCTACCTTCTGAAGGAATAAACTATACATTAGGATGGTCACCAAATAGTACTATTAACTTCTGCCTGTAAGCAGCACTTAAATATTTATGATCAACTTAAGTAGCAATCCGGTCTAAAATCTAGATACGTCTTAATGTAACCCCAGTTATATTTGTACTGAATGTCTGCTTTTGAGAATTGTCCCTTTCTGGCAATATTAGAACACATGTGACAAACATAATGGAGGACATTTTTTTGGTCTGTGACAGAAACTGATCAAAGAATCTGCAACAAAGCAGATTTGTTACTCCTTTATCATATATTTGAATACAATATGTGCATATGAAGGTATTTCTGAATATTTAGGTGCATGTCTCAAACACACAAATACTGAAAGCAGATACCAAATGGTGCATTGTTCCTTCCCTTATAATTTTTTTTCTCCCAGATGTCTGAGAGCTACCAGGGGAAGCTGATTGAAGAAGAAATTCAAGTGAAGGATCAAATTTCTGCTGAGAAAAGATTACAGAGTGGAAGGGGAGCTGTCTCAGCTTTCTTCGTGCACCTAAGCATTTTTTATTAAGGACGACAGATCTTGAAAATCAATGTGAGTGCCTTCTTTTTCAATTTTTATTTCATGTAACCTAAATGAACATTCACTTCAATATCATTAATGAAAAAATGTAATTTCTAGTTTTAAAAATGCACAAAATAACCACCATATTAACTTTCACGCAATATTTCTTGTATTACAAAACAATAAAAGGTAGTGGAATCCTCTTCATTCTGCCTCTTTTGTATTATCGTACTTATACTCAGGTACTTTACAAGTAATGATCCTCAAACCAGACAGTGTTACAGTTCCTATTTTTACTCATATCACTTGTAGTCTATTCAGCTTGGTGTCCCACCCCAGAGCACAGAGAAAAGAAAACATTGGTTAGGTAAATAGAGCAGATAGCAAGACTGTGCAGCTGCCTAGTCCTAGAGCTGCCGTCTGAGTCCTGGACAAACTTTGTGGAGACACAAAAGGGATCCCCTGGAATATTTCTAAACTTGGATATACAAGTTAAATTTAAAATAAATTCCTAATGCAGAAAATAGTGCATGCTTCAGTGAAGCAAATATCAAGTAATAGATCCTCTTCCAAGTTCTCTATTTTGATCTAAATTGCCTATGAATTCTGATATTTTCTGGCTTAACAAAATGGTGTTTTACTATTTTAAGATTTCTAATGAAGCATTACCCATATAGGTGAAAATATTAAAGTTTTCATTCTTTATTCACCCAAAAATTAAATGAAGTAGCCAAATTTTAGTCCTGTCAGCAATTTGAGATCCTCTCCATTTCTGTAAGCTTGTGATGTCTGCTCACATTTAATAAGACACCAGAATACCTACTTTGTGCCATGATGGAATCATTCACCCTGCAAGGCATTGTGTAGCTCTAATAGTTTCTTTTATGAGTAATATGAAATTCAGGTGAATAGAAAGGAATATTTACATGGCAAAGAAGGGGCGAGTGAAATAGACAAAAGGATTTAGTGAAGAGAGAAACTTTCCTACCCTTTAACTCAGGAGTTTTGAACAAGATTTTTAGGAGTACCAACTGAAAGAATGGAAAAGTATTAAGTAGGCATAGCTCCCTGTTACTGTGTTCTTTGCTGTTTGTCACAGAAACAACTCATATATTTCATGTGAGTCAAGAACAAATTTCCATTGGATTTCTAGGAAGAACCTGATACTTTTTCCTGCCCAAGCAAATATCTATCTCATAGTTTGGGCTTTTTCATTTATTTTTGTTTGGTTTGGTTTTGGTTTTTGTTTGGTTTTGGTTTGGTTTTGGTTTTGTGTGTGTGGTTTGTTTGTTTGGTCTTGGTTTTTTTTTGGTTTTTTTTTGTTTGTTTTGTTTGTTTGTTTTGGTTTTTTGTTGGTTTTTTAAAAAACTTTTGAGCTGTTATGCATTTTATATTTTAAGAATTTCCTTGAGGATTATCATCTGGTTTTGCTTGATATTTTTGGGGTGTTGGTGAAAAAGATTTTTATATTGTGGCCATCATTCTTACTGTTATTTTTAAATTTCTTTACTGCCACAACAGAATCTCTTCATGCCTTAAAAGGGAATCATTTTACAGATGGAGTTGCAGACAGGCTAATTAAAATTCCAGTAGAAAAGGCCTGGATCCAGACAATTTGCTATGCATGCTACATGGCTTTAGATCCTTAATATCTGCCTTACAGAGTGGGATCTATTCATTAAAAATCAGCCATTTATCTTACCATATATTTTATATTAAATACCATGACAACCACAGGGGCTTTTTTCATTTTCTGTTGATAGATTTTATTAAAAAGTGACTCACTGTCACTAATGAATCCTTAATGCATCTGCTGAATCAGTTGAGGAGATTTAAAGTGTTTACTTTACTTTTATCATTTATTATATATTGTGATCCACATTTGACGCTTGCTTACTCACCTAAATGGAACTGAATGTGATAAATTTGATCTCTGATTGAATGTTTATGCTACCTAGATGGCTAATTTTTCATAATGTGAAATGATCTGGGATTCTAGAAAGACCTGAGCAGGTAAAAAAGAAGTCAGAACTCACTCAGAATCGATGGGCATATTCACTTCTGCCTAAGCAGGTGTCCTGGCTGGTACCACAGGCAGAGGTCCCCACCAGCTCAAGAGGTCTCATCCCATCGATCTGGCTCCCTTCCCTACTTACTTAACTTTGTGGTTAAAAGGTGCCAAAAAAATAGGGCTGAAAGTAGATATACCTTTTTGACGGTGTACTGTGGAGGGGAGAACAAGTTGCCTGCAAGTTCAAAGTATATTTTATTTTACTTTTCTATTTGGAGAAGTAAAGACTGCTGTCCAGTCTTTCTTTTTGCTGTTTGTCTGTCTGGCAGACTAGGTCTATGGAGAACAGGTTGCTGCTGCAGCTGAATCAGGTATGCTTAGGAGAATAGGATTAAAGTAGTGCAGAGTCAGGAAAGGTGGGAAAGCTGGAAGAGGAACTTAAATTGCTGAAATGGTAAATGTTGTTGACCCCTGTGAAATTGTAATCAGACTGATGCAAGAAGTATGGAAATGGGTGTGATTGGAAATGGGGTAAAGGAGTTTTTGTTGATGAGCAGAGCGCAGAGGTGTGGCAGGAAATGGGCGAGTTTGGTAGGAAGAATGATGAGTGCTGAAAACTTACCTTTCAATACATAGGTGAATGTGAATATGAGTCATTGTCACACACCTTGCAGACTACCAGAGTAAGTTCGAATGCTACTCGTATTGTTCCAAATACGGGTTCTTTCACCTGGTTTACAAGAGCACACAGATTTGAAATATTTGATTTTATTATGATTCTGCAAAACAGGGTGCCAGGCACCTAACACAGCTGGCACACGTTCTAGGAAACAAGCACAATTATCTCTCAAAGAGATAATAAAGAAAGAATGATGCAGAAACAGGTGATTAGTCACTCACACTCATATAACAACATTCTTAATGTGCATGTGGTGGTCGAGTTCATTATACTATCATTTACATATACATATTTCCCCAGGGGTGTGTTTTAAGCATTATAATCACCTAAAGTAACTTGAGGGTTTTTCCCATCCTATCAGGTACCATCAAGTTATTATTTAACATTATTTTCTATTACAGTTTCTACTTCAATCAATTTGAACAATTAGTTGTCAAAGAAATAAGGATTTATGGCAATCTGCTTGTGAGCACTCTGCATTCTGTTACTGGGTACTCTTCACTGCTTCATTGCTCTGGCACACTGTTACCATGGTTTCAAAACCAATCCATAGTTGCTGTGTACTTTCTTGTGGATTTTTAACCTCATCTGATATCACAGATACACTACTGTTGCAGTATAATTTTTTAAAGAAGATTTATTTATATTAACAGTTTGGTGATGTTTACTCTTCTAATTGAAAATTTTGGAACTTTTAGACTGGTAAGGCTACTCACTAATCATGGAGACTTTGAGTGACCTACAAATACTTTTACTCTTAGGATGAAAAAAATCATCATTTTAATTTATCATATTATATGCATAAAATAGAAACTTTGCAATATGTTAAACAGAACTTTAAAAATCCCCATTAAAATAAAATTCCATTGGTAATGTTAAATTACACAAACCAAGTTTATGAAACACTCTTCAAGCCCTAATTGTGGTTACGAAATTAATTTTGGGTTTTTTGTTGGTTTCCTTTTTTCACATTTGAACAATAGTAGCTAGGATACTGAGTGAAAAGCAGTGAATTATGACTACGGAATTTATGCAGTCAAAGACAAGAAGCATTCAGTTCAGTAGTTTCTTTTAGGAAAAAGAAGAGAGAGAAGATAAGTTTTGCTAGTGCCTTATTCCATCATGGCCATGATTCCCTAGTATTTTTCAAGGAAACACATAAAATAAAGACCTGAGTAGGTTAGTGTTAAAATGAAACATTTGGCATGTCTATAAATATACTGTCACATTAAACAGATAGAGTTTATTTAACACAGTTCACAGAAGGAGAAAAAAATGAATTCACAGTGTCTCAAAAAATCCCATAGCTCAGAGAGATGAATAGACATTGATAAGACTTGAAGAAGGTATTTTCTCATACACTTCAAAGCCTAAAGTCTGAGATGGCTTCAGTCTCAAATCACTACCTGTTCTCGCTCCCTGTCAGAATAGACTGACTTGGAGTGTACTGGGAAAAATGATCCCCTTCACTACCATTTTCATTCCACTGCACTGAGAAAAGCTACTTATATGGGAACCCTCTTAAAAAATCACTTCAACAGAAAATAAATTATTCCCACCAGCTCAGTGGCCTAGTATTTTAAAGAAAAGGACTACACTACTACATATCACAGACATTTGGAAAAGATACATGTAGATGTTTGATTTTTGCACACCACCATTCCTGAAGTCATTTATCAATATTCATTTTGAGCTGAACTGAGTTTCGTAAAACCCCTTAGCAAGTGTGCAACAGCTGACTGTACAGGAGGTTAAACGAGGCTAGCGTGTGTAGACCAGGCAGAACGTTATCCCATGTTATTGAAGACTCGGAAGCTGATTCATGCTGGTGGATGGCTGAACAGAAACTCCATTCCACTTCTTTCAGGCTCAAGGTTAACTTTTGTTAGGAGACAGAGATAGCATGTAACTTGCACACTGTTTTGGGAAATATTTACCATAGTAAAACAGTTAAGCTTGAAATGGATCACAGTGGGTCATCTGATCCAAACCCTCTGCTTAAGTAGGGTCATTCTCCAGCACATTGCACAGGATTGCATCCAGACAGTTCTTGAATGCCTCCAGTGAAGTAGACTCCACAACCTCTCTCAGTAACCTGTTCCAGTGCACGCTCACCTGCACAGTGAAGAAGTTCTTCCTCAGGTGGAACTTCTTGTGCATCAGTTTCTACCTGTTGCCTCTTGTCCTGTTGTCCTGCTGCTTGGCCATTCTTTTCAGGCCCTACCAGTTTAGCTCCAAGTGCCAAAGTCTATTCACCTAGGCCTGTGTTCTTGTTTTGACTTTTACTAAATATTCGTCCTCCTAGACTCTCTTATATGCTCATAAATTTATGGGGGATGAAGGCTCTACCTCAAAGCATCTTCATCACAGTTAAGTAAAATCTAGACTTTTGTTTTGTTCTTTCAATTTGAGATGTTGAGAAACGAAAACTGGTTTTTGTCTAAAATCATTGAAAAATTATTCTAAGGTCTGTTTTATAATAGGCTGAGGTATAGGCTGCGTGCTCAAGGTAGTTCTGAAAGCCTGACATATTTTAATTTGAGAAATATGTTAAAGTATAATTAAAGAGAAGGCTGTAAATTTCTTAAGTGATATTATTTAGAGGTTTGTTTTATTTCAGTTCAAACCGGTAATGGCAGTTAGTGGGACTCTAAATAATAATAAGAACCCAGTAATTTAAGTGATAAAGATTCAGTAGGTAAGAGTACCTCTTACCTAATCTGTTTTCTTCCTACTCCGGCTCCCAGCAGTATAATTAGCTGCAGAAAAAAAAAAAAAAGATTACTTAGCGGTGGACATTTGAAGAAATCTGTATATCATTTCTCATCCACTTCTAAATTTGCTCTGAAATAAAGCGTATTTGATATTTAAATTATTGTTAATATACTATTACTTTATATGTAATAACAGGAAAATAGACTCATATATGATGGTGCGATATAAAACAGGTTTTCTTTTCTTTAAATTGTCAATTTAAAATCTAAGGAAAAAATTCTCTATAAAGTACATTTTGATGTGATATTTCTATTTATTCTGTTCCCTTACCAAAGCATGTCATTTTGTGTGCTAAAACATTTCATTGCCTAATATTTCTGAAAGATTCTGAAAATGAATGATGAAAGAATGAGTTCACATGAGTTATTAAATTACTCCACTGTTTTAATGAAGAAACACAGTCTTTCTGAGCTGTAGAAATTAAGAATTTTCTTTCTGTTGTACCTCTTCACCACAGACAGCCAGGTATATGGACTGTTATCACTCTCTAGGTCTGTTATACTTCTTAACAGTAGAACAAAGATTATTTTTATTTAATGAAGTCATAAAACTAAAAACAAATACAGTAGGCATTGCTGCTGAAAATGATTTATATTATATCTTTAATTTGGACAAGAGTTAGAGAAACTGTAGACTTCACCAGCTCAGTGTCTACACTTACTGCATTTTAGTGTCATGGTTCCTGGCTGCATACACTCAGCATCAATTAACATTGCAGGCTTAAGAAATTTGAATAATTTGCAAAAAGTTGCACAACCTGCAATATTTTCTACTAAGTTTGACCATGAGTTTGCCTTTTTCATCTGCAACGTGGAGTGAAAATTATGCAGCTGCTAGAACTGTTCAAAATATTGGAATGTAATGTAAATAAAGCCTTTTGAATGTTTGTTGAGGGAACAGTGAAACTTTATGGATGGTTAAAGATGTGAATAAGAAAGAACTCAAAAGCTGAAATAATTTGAAATTTGAAAGTCCTCTAGACATCTAGTTACTTCAGTATATATACTTCAATATATAAAGAATTATGGTCTTACTATACATCTGTCCTGTCACATATATCATACTATTTCTACTATACCACACAATACTCCTACTGTACTATACAATACTACTAAAACAGTACTGCTACTATTACCCTTGCTGCTGATACTTCTATAAATAGGTAATACTAACACTACTTCCCTGACACCAGGAATTTTTGGAGGCTAAATATTTTGTAGATTATGAAGGACAAAGATACTGTGGGAATAATGTAAATACAGATGACAAGTATCCCTATAATGTAAATTATAGAGATTTGGGTATGTACTCCAAACATTTAGGTGTGTGTCACAAAATGCTTAAAGAGTAATGACAATTTTTGCATAATTTTTCCCTTTGGATTCTTGCAATATTTAAGAAATCAATTTAAAAAAAACCAAAACAAACCAGAGATGAAGAATAGATATTTGTAAAAAATTGGAGAGGCGGATGGCAAAATCCCTGTGTACTGTCTGAGATTTACCATCACTTCTTTTTTACTGATTCCTAGTTTTCTGTACTTGAAATGTTGGGTTGTACATACATAAGTCTGTTATGCATATACACAAGGTATGTTTTGTGCTGGAGAAGAAACACGTACAGCTGAGGAGAAAATAGGTTGACTTTGCTTTGCTAAGAAAGATTTGTTTATTGTATAATCTGTGGCTCAGATAAACTTCCATCTCAATTCTTCTTGTCTTTGATGAGGACTGAGAGATAATAAAATATATTATAATCAGTAAGCTCTAGGGAAAGGTGCTATTGTCACTTAAATCTCATTAATAAAGCAAACATTGCTTTTCAGATTGCTGTGTTGTAGATCTTGCCTAGAATAAAGAGCCTCATGAACCCTTAACCTCAAGATGTATGAGGAGGTCAGACTTTGCTGAAATTCAGGTACTGATAAAATCATGTTTGGAATCTGTCACCCTAGTCTACCTCCGTGCTGTGCAACAGAAGAAAAATTGTTTTCAGCTCTGTGAGACACTGAGGCAACCACTCTTCCACCTCTGAATCTGTATCCAAGTTTATACATAGTTTGAAAACTGAGACATTTCCTGCAGATCTCTCAAACTAGCATTCAGATATGTTCATTTCAGCAACTCCAGACAAGTTTTGTAAAACTAAAAGGTAGAAATAGTGATGTGGAAAGAGGAAACATGGCAGCCAGCTCTCCAAGGAGGGATATTCTTACATGCTTCTCCACTATCAGAATATAATAATCCAGTGAGGCAGAGGAAGGAAGGTATTTATAGAAACAGAGAAAAAGCAAAAGAAGGAAATCAGGATAGGAGAATGAGTACAGTCTTTGGATCTCATGCCTTGTCTCTAGAACTGGAGTACGTCTAACCTCCAGAATTCCTGATCTTCAGCAGTAGAATGAACATTTCTCTGTACTCTCAGAAATGCACTTCTTAATACCTTCTCCTCTGAAAAAAAAAAATTGTGTAAATGAGGAATTGAGAACAGTGAGTAAATGAAAATACAAAAAAAGGTAGATCCATTGCCACGGTTCTCCTTTAGAGAAGCAGTCTGTTCAAATTTAAACTAGTGCATCTATGATAAATGGAAGAGTAATTTCTATTTTAGTAAACACAAGAAACATTTTATGTACAATATAAATATCATGTGGAGAATCACTAGGATAATTAACAATTAGATTGTGAGAGATAAGATACATTGGACATTATCCTTTAATATCCACATAATTAGTACAGAAAATTTTCTTTGAAGTATTTCTTGAGTAACTATATCAAAAGTTTTTCTTTACACTCCCAACTCAAATAATCAGAGAAAATTTTGCATTTTGAAATTTATGATGTAGTCAATATGTGATGAAATAAGTAATCACTTGTTTATAATAACCATCTTTGCTGTGAATTGTAGTAGCACATATCTTAAATGAAAATGAAGCATGCCACTGCATAAAACGTGTAAAGAATCTGTTTAACTGTGTATAGACTTTCAATGCACTGGTCCATGATATATCAGACTATTTTTCTTAGTAAAGGTTCTTCTTGAAATCTCATCTTCATCAGCTGAAGCAGAAAATGATGCTGAGAGAACTGATGTGGTTACATACTTGTGACTTGGTTTAGGTAGGTGATTCTAAAAAAAGTTTTGTTTAGTTTAGCATATCTATTTGCATTGAAATTTAACAGTCGGTAAACACGTACTTTTTCTTGCAGAAGTGACAAAAGTATCTCCTGCATATGATGCCTGGCATTTCAGTAGATGGTTAGAACCTAGTTTCTATTAAAAATGATACATTGTTATCTCAGAATTTGTTTCTAACACACATATTCAGGTTTTACAAATCTCCACTATTCTCCTGCATAGTAAAGTAGGACTCTTACCTTTTGCTCTGCACTCAATTATCTCTGTTGTGTTACTCTCTTGTATTATTTGTGTCTTGTGCTCCCACTCAATATTTGCAGAGCATAACTAAGAAGTAAATCAGGGAAGATATTTCTTAGCAAAAGACTGTTGATGTATTTACTTCCTCCAAAAGGAAACATAGTGAATTGTATAGCAGCATCTTTGTTCTCAGCAATTCACAATTGTTTTGGGTCATTGGTTAATTTTTCTCAGAGCTAAGAATTTGAAGGCGACATAGGATTTAAATATCTGTTTCTAACTCTCAGCTACATTTTAATTACAGTACCCTGCCTTTTCACCTATTATGAATTTTCTGTGAAAGTATTCCCCGTATTCATAACACTTTTCAGCTTCACAATGATGTCCTGCAGTGCTCCCAGGGTGATCGCATTGTGAAGCTCAGAGCTGGAGTAGGCTGGGACATAGCTCAGGTAACAGTAGAGTAGTCAGCCAAGAAGCAACATACCTTCTAACATTTCTATCCCTTTTGTATCCCTTTAATAATTTCCCAAGTTAACATTGTGGTTTTTATCCATTGGTATGTTTTGAGAAGTACATGAATTCTGCTGAGTTCATCCATAGAGGAATTGATAAATGATTAGCAGTTACACACAATTCCTTTTAAATGGAGTTTAAAAATTTAATAAGAGCATACTCTTTTCAAAAATGCAAAGTTCAAGGACCCATTGCAGCAGATCTTAGAGAGGACACTTAACAGAAAGATAATCCTACGGTGAAGAATTAGCAATTTGAGATCAAATCAGGGAAAGAAACAGTCCAGGAAGGCTGGGGTGACGGACAGAATCATGAGGAAATGGCCTCAACTGTGCCGGGGGAAGTTCAGGCTGGACATCAGGAGGCATTTCTTCACTGAAAGAGTTGTCAAGCATTTGAATAGGTTGTCCAGGGAAGTTTTGGAGTCACCATCCCTGGAGATGTTCAAGGAACAACTGGATGTGGCACTTACTGCTATGGTTTAGTTGACATAGTGGTGTTTTGTGAAAGGTTTGACTCGATGATCTTGGAGATCTTTTCCAACTTTATCGATTCTATAATTCTATGAATCTATGCTCAACAGTGTTGTAAACCAAAGAGAAATTCGTGTCTGGTCTGTTAGGCTGACCCTGACACGGGCCCATCAAAGCCCTTTTATCACTCACCTGCTCAACTTGGCAGGGTAGAGAAACTGTAACAAATGGCTGGTGGGTTGAGGTAAGGACAGAAAGATGACTCAGCAACTATCGTCATGGGCAAACCAGACTAAACCTGGGGAAATTAGTTGAATTTATTAGCAATCAAAATCTGAGTAGGATAATGAGAAGTTAAACCAAATCTTAAAACCACCTTCAACCCAACACTCTGTCCTTCCCTATTGCTGTTTCTCTACCTTCTCCCCTCCAGAGGTACAGTGGGATGGGGAATGGGCATTATAGTCAGTTCATCACATGTTGTTTCTGTCACTGATTCCTCCTCAGGTGGAGTCATCCTTCTGCTCCAATATGGTATTCCTCCCATGGGAGATAGTACTCCACAAACTTTTCCAATGAGACTGGGATGCAGTCCATCAAGAACAGGCTGCTCCAGCATGAGTCCTCTGTGAGGTCACACACCTTACCAGCAAACTGGCTCTAGTGTATCATCTTTTTTCCACAGATCCTGACAAGAGCCTCCTTCAGTGTGGGCTTCCCACAGGCTCACAATATTCTTTTGGGCATCCACCTGCTCCAGCATAGGGTCCTTCAGGTCTGTAGGTGGATCTCTGCTCCAGTGTGGACCTCCATGACCTGCTGTGGGACATCTGCCTCACCATGGTCTGCACCACGGGCTGCAGGAGAATGTCTGCTCCAGCACCTGGACCACCTCCTCCCACCTCTACTTCACTGACCTTGGTGTCTGTAGAGTGTTTGGCTCACATATTTTCTCTCCTCTCTACTCTGCCTACAATTTGCTTCTTCTCAGTAACTTTTTTCCCTTCTCAAATATGTTATCGCACAGGTGCTGCCACTGTCACTGATGGGCTCAGCCTTGGCCAATAACAGGTCTGTCTTGGAGCCATCTGACACTGGATTTATTGGATATAGGGGAAGATTCAGGTGGTTTCTCACAGAAGCCCTGAAATGCCTCCACTCCCCATCATCCTGCTGCTACTGAAACTCTGCCACATAAACCTAATACACGTGGAGAAAAAGCAAGTCACATAGTGTCAAGGTATATTTCTGTCATGTAAATGTGTACATACACAACTTCAGGAAGAATGCCTTGAATCCAAGATTTGTACTATATATATTCTCATCTTGACTTTCTAACCATATTGTTTTCTTCTTTTCTTGTATTTTGACCCCAGAGGAGTCCTTTGAAAAGAACAGACAGTAAACTGCTTCCTTTATAATCTGGACTCTAATAGAAGTGTCAATTGGAGTTGATGGGAACATATTACACTCTTGTAGTATAAGCCACAGGAAGCATTTTGCAGCAAACCATCAGTCAGATAGAAGAAGGCAGTGGAGATATTTAGCTTTACTTAACTTATTGTCATGCATCCTCGCACACACAGCATGCCTTCCTAAAACATAACTATGAGCGTTAATAAGCAATAATATAAGTTAGTTGTATGTGTCCACCCAGGATTCCAGCACTCCTTCTGGAACTATGACAGTGTGAACATTCAGGGTTAGGAAAAGGCAATGATATTAACAGTTCTACAAATTCCCCCAAAATAGACTGGTTTTTTGAGGGTGGGGCCTTTACGGAGAATTTAACAGGAACATGTAGAAAATATGCCTGACTCTATCACTGATGTTCATTCCAGCAACCAAGAGCTTTTGGTGTCTGTAGGAGGGATAGGCACTTCCAAGAAGACGTTAATCCCATTTGAAGATAGCTAATTTATCTATGGAATGAATCATCCTTAATAAAGGCTAAAAATAAGAGAATGAGATAAATTACTCGATTAAGATCATGTGCATTACCTAATAAAAAACACAGTAAGATTTGACACTAAATGTGAAAATGTTCATGTTTAGAAAGATTGTAAACATTTGTCAGTATCCTAACATTTTCTCTTCCAAATCTTAATTTTGTTTTCATTTATGCTAATCTATTGTACTTAACTTTAATGGGAAAAAAGCATTCAACAGCAAAGTATAAATGAAATACACTTATTTTATGCTCAGTGGGGCCCAGTGTATCAGCATTTTGTACACTAATATAATTGAACATGAAGTGCTTATTCACCCAACTGATGTTAGATATCAGTAGGACCACTTCTGTCACTAAATGTTGAGGGATTTGGCTTGAATTTCTTTGAAATATGTTTACTTCATTTATCACCATTTTTCAGACCTCTATAAAATTAATGAAAGAAAACCAAAATAAAGGAGTACTTTAAATACAATGTTTCCTGAATGGCAAATCCCCTGTCTTAGTAAAACTCATTTCAGCATTTTTTCACCTGTCCAATATATTTTAATGCACAAAGATTTCCCAAAAGCCACTAGAACTTTGACAATAATATTTGACAAGGCAAAGCAAAAAAAAGTGTTCACGTTGAAGTGCATGATGCAGCAAAAGAGAGCTGCTGATTCATCTCCCTTGTTGTGAACTGTTATTGGCAGCTGTATTAGGAGGGCCACCTCTATTTTACTGTACCACCAGTACAGTTTCCATTCCTCACCAAATGGAGATACCAGTATCTTTTTTTTTTTTTTAAGCAGGGGTGAATCTTGCATTTGGCCTATCAGCTTAATTGTATGTTAATAATAATAATTAAAAAAATCAACCTTTTCATAAAACTTTTTAATTTTAATTAAATTTTTCTCCACCTGGGTTATCTTACTCTTCTGTTACATTTCAAGAAATATGTTCATTTGGTGTGTCCTAAAAATAGAGAATATTTCTTATTTTAGTAACTAATCTTTCCAGTTTTTCTTTATTCATGATATTTGAATAAGCATTTCCAACCTGGAGAACATGACAAATGTTGCTATAAAGGGGGAGCAAATTGCATCCCCATCAACCAGATAATACTGCTAATAATGTCAGCAGCTATCCATGTGATTTAAAGATCCAAAAAGCCAATGAAGCCTTTATTTACATCTAGAAGGTGCTAAATCAAGATTTACCTTTAGCATTTATCATGAAAGAAACCACACAAGAGGAATTGACTGCAAACCTTGGCATAAAAATTCAGCTTCTTGAATCTACAGTAAGTGAATGTTCTGGAGGACTGCACAGACCACTCTATAATGTAACTACATTATGAAATAGTTAAAATGGTGAGGTAAGACACACACAATGGCCAGGAATAGCGCCACAAGTTGAGCAAGCAAAGCTGAGTTTTGCCTACGTTGTCCCAGTGCTCTCTTCCTTGTTGGTAATGTACAGGCTCAAGCTGTTTCATTTAGATCTGACCGTGTACTGTGGCTCCTCAGGCTCTTGTACAGAAGAATATATAGGCTGGATCATCTGTAAAAGGAAGGTAGCCCATATGTGGTCACCAGGGAAGTGAAGACAACTCATGGTCAAACCTTTTCTCTGCTTCTTTTTGTAAAGGTTGAAATCATCTATCCCCTCAGAAGAGCTCAGGGTTTCAGAACATGTTTGAAATCTTTGGTCCATGTTTCAGCACAGTGTTCCAGGCAAGTGTCTCATTTAGGAAGGTGGATGGTGAAAGAAGAAATTGTTTAATTTTGTCTCACAAAAATAGACTGCCTCGTAGCCTGACCAGATGAGCATTCTCTTGTTAATATTTTGGTTATTTAAACCAAAGTAAGGCAAACTTTCATGATTATGAAAATCAGAATGAATCTCAGTGATTTGCCTACCTCAGAAACTCTTTATCTCTCAGATAGAACCAACTTATGTTTTGATAAGGAAGAATTCTGTAACCATTACATTTATGAATAGTGGATAGAAGAAATGTGATTTGGGTATAACAGTGAAAACAAAGTCACAAATGCTGGACGCCAACAACAGGTGTAAAAAGCCTGTTAAAAAAGTAATTCTATAACAGACATTGAAGGTACAGGTGCACGCTACAGTTCAGCTCAATACCACTTCTCAGTGGATTAGTCAGCCACCAAAACACTCACAGCAAAGACAAGCCATAGCATTGCCATGGATGTTGCATGCCTTTGTCACTTCTGTCCCTTTCAGAAAGACCTTGAGAAAAATGTTGGGTTTTTCTTTTCCTTGTTACGAAGATCCCTGTGGAAAGTCAGACATGCAAAACAACTTACTCTAGGCTTACTCTAACTTTATCAACCACTGTTCATTCTGTCTCCTGAGGAGATCCTCAAGGCCATCATAACCTCCTCAACACCCCCTCCTAGCAAACCTACGCTCTTCACAAAGAGCACTGGACCAGCAAGTTGACCAATACCACACATAATCCCTGCAGACGCTCACATGTGCATACAGTGATGATGCATGACCTGCTTGATGAACTTCTTGCTCACACACTCTCCTTGCAAATGCATCCAGCACCACTTAGGTGGAGGTACCTTGTGTACACAGCATGGCACAGTCCAGCCCTGAAAGACAAGGATGTGAAGACAGGAGGCAGAGGAGGAAAATATAGCACTGAAAACATCCTAGGCGTTTGGTAAGATGAACGTGCTCACATCCCAAATCCCTTTCATCCAGCCCTGCAAAAAGCTGGACAGAAATGCTGGCAGATGTCTTCTGCATTTACATCCCTAAAAATATAAATAGTTTGTACATCTTGGTGGAGGATACCCATGGATCCATGTTCATGTCTTTCTCTGTGCTCTCACCTTATTGAATCCAGTATTTACAGCCATGGAAATCTTATCCTGGAACAAAGGCACAGGGAAGTATTTCTCAGCATCCTCATCCTTCAAGGATTAAGTCATGGGAAAGTGTGTGCACAGGAAAAAGATCAGGGCCACAGACAACAGATATTGAAGCTCAGAAATTATCTCGAACCATTGTTTTTCTTCCTCAGATCCCTACCCAAAAAGAGTGCATGCAAGCATGTTCAAGTAAGCAGTACATTTACCACAAAGTGCCCCACTCTCTCACGCTTTGACACACCTGGCTCTACTGCAGCCTTGCCACATGGGTACACACAGGATAGCACTGAGCTCACTTCTCCCCAGGACAGACTGAGAAATTCTGTGAAATCAGACAGCAACCCGCCTGAACACTCTGAGCGGGCCATTCGAGTCTTCTGCTAGGAACAGGTCCTCACCCAGAAAGCTACGAAAAGCCATGGTGGATGACTGGCTGTAGCCCCTTTTCCCCTCAATAGGCAGCCTTCTTGTCACCATGTGTACTGAGAAGAAAAAATTTTTTCTTTTTATATCAACAGATGGAATTTATAAACATTTTAATAAAAAGGATTGCATAAACAATGATTAGTCAGAGTACATGCAAATAATAAGCACATCATATGCTGAGGTCAGCTGGTGTTAGCTCTGGAATTTACATAACAGGACAATAATTTCTTTAAAACACTTGGCATTTTACTAAACCAAACTGCAAATGCATGACAGGGAAGGATAGCAACAAAGCACTATTAAAAACGTGAGTACCAGAAAGTAAACCAAACAGGATCAAAGAACAAAAAAATCCAGCGCAAACTACCACAATTGTAAGACATAACCACTGCCTCGCTTCAGTAAGCCCACTCCATTCTTTTGTTCAAAAAACAATTATATTCTTTGCAACACAGACAAATTACCAAAAGTGGATGTTTTACAAAATAATCATGCACAAAATGCACATTAAAAAACTAAGAAACTACATGACCTTACTTGAATAATATATAGAATATTTGCTCATATACCCTCATTGAAAGGTATTCTGAAAACACAATGAATGTGAACATTGCAAATGTAGATAGAGGGAGTAATGCTATGGTCCAAACAGCCTACTTTGTAAACGTCTACCAATGAAAATAGTAGGATGGATGACTGCCCAGGATCTCTTATTTAAAGAAAGTAATTCTCTAGTTTGTTGAAACTTTAAAGCATCTTGTTAACAAGTGAACCAGGCATTTATAACAACCAGTATTTTGACCTTTAAGAGTCTATTACTTTTGCTCAACCAGCAAATGTAGCTGGAAGTGATTGAGGAACTATGTTATTTCAGGGACATACATGAAGGAAATACCTCATATTAGTACCTCTCTATTAAGAAGTCTGCCTTAGTAATCTGAATTGAAAACATTATGTGCACCTTATACTGCTGAATTTTGTGAACCGAAATATATGTATGCAGTAATGAAAAGTACGTGTTGTACAGTGAGATGAATGTAAAGGCTATTCTAATTTCTCTCTCTTTTTTTTTTTTTATTTTTTTATAAACACTATTTGCTGCTCCCTACTAAGCAGCTCATTTTGTCTATCAGCATAGAATAGACCAAGAGTTGCAATATATTTCTAATTATGGGCCTAAATTAAACCTTTGAATTTTTCAGTGCTTTTCTCCTTGAACACAATATGTAAGGACAGAGTTTTCAATAATCCTATTACTTGGTACAGAAATAGGCTAGGGCTAGTGAAGTGTCTGATACTTTTAGCTTCCAATTAGTGACTGCAGTTCCTGCATATAAAATTGCAGAGTAATTTAGCTGCATTTACATTTATCAAACAAAAAGCAAAAACATCATACACCTTCTAAGAAATCAGATTTTAAAGTTATTATTACCTATAATGATATTATTTACTAAAATCTTCTCCATGTCTATGTTGTGAATATAAAATATCTTGTCCTTCTTTAAGATAAGTCTTTTTTGAGGAAACCAATGAGAACACCTCAGATGAAGCTTAAACTGTTATTCATTTTCTTTGGGAATTTACATGACTGCATATCAACGCAAGTTAAGTTGTGCTAATATTTTTTATTCCAATGGTATTTAAGTGTTTGTGTTTGTTTGTTTGTTTGTTTAAATTAGAGAGTTTAATATATGCCTAGAGTTTGGTAAGTATCAAGGAGTTTAGAACTCTCTCATCCTGTCTGAGATACTCACAGACCTAACTTCTTAGTAAGGAGGTGTGAAGTAAGAGATCTCAGTTAAAGGTAAATGTGAGTTAAGGTATGAGAAAACTGAATCTAATCCTCCAATTTATGGAGTTAAATATGGAACAACTTGTGCATTTGGAAATGATGCTGCTAACTTGGGAGGCAGCATTGTAACTTGGATAAAACCTTCTGGAGGGATTTTTTTTTTTGGATCCATTTATTAAGATAAAACCCACAACGATTTTTTTTATTAGGATAAAACATAGAGGGGGAAAAAAGAAAGCATCACACATAATGAACATCTGGCTGAGGCACTGTTTAGCACTTGTGCTTATGTAAGAGTTTTGCTAAACCAGTATTCAAAGTGTGCTTCACAGAGCTCTCGAAGGGTTATCCACAGAGCTTGTGACCAACAGCTGGTCTATTCACAAAAGAATGGGCTGAGTAGGGTACAAGGTGCACAGCTCTGACAGACGGGAAAATGGAGAGAGGTCGTAAATATGGGGAGATCCTGTGTACCTGTGACAGATAAGGGGCAACAACAACCATGTCAGAATGTACCAACAGTTCAGAATGGCTTGAGAAACAAGAAAAAACTCTTCAGCAAGTGTTTTAATCAGTGGGACATGTTCCCACCTCTGTATAAAAAAGGGACTCAGAACCAAATAAGCTTTCTATTGACCTACAGGATGTGCCAATGCCCTGCTTGTCAGCATGCACATGGTAACATCTTTTCAGATGAAGTGTGTCAGGACTATGTGTAAAAATAACCTGTCTGAGTCTTCGCCATCTCTGGTGGGCCAGCCTTGGTCAGCAGCCAGACTACCACCAGTGTGGTAGCCCTCTCACTGCCTCTTGGTGGGACAAAGGGAAGAAAGCAGGTACATAAGAATGAGAAATATCCATGTGGAGAGAAAGATAGGAAGATCGTCTACCAATTACCACCACTGGCAAAACAGATTCTACTTGGGGAAATAGAACTTAATTTATTAAAATAAAAGTAAATAATTATTGATTCAAGTAGGGTGAAACAAAAAGACAAACATTAAAGCATCTTTGGTTTCCCCTTTCCTGGTTTACTCCAGACTGCTCTATCTGCTGCTGAGTGGTCCTCACCCTTTTCTCCTGCTCTGCTGTGAGTATCTGCTCAGCGATGGAGCTTCCTCTCCTCCTCCTCCTCTGACCTTATTTTTTGTGCAGCTGTTTCTCACACCTTTTCCCTCACTCCTTTCTTATACACACTTTCCTGGAGATGCTCTCACCTCAGACATGGACTCAGCCCTGCTCTGCATGGAGCAGCCCCAGCCTCCCCTCACAGAATCCCTGCAACCCTCACTGCCCACAGTTGTGAATTGGTACCACTTACAACTCTGGATCAGGTTTGTGAAACAAGGTCAGCTTCTGTCTTTCCTAACTGGAGTGAAATCAGAGGCACTTCATGGACTTTTGAATGCTCATGACTTAAAAGTCTAACTAGGCAGCTAGGTAGACTAGCTGAAATCTGTTTACAAATATTGCAGATATCTCAGTAGATATGTGCATCTAAAGAACATTTTTTTCTTACATCTACACACAGAGTAAAGGAACACATCTGTAACTGTGCAGCTTTTGAATTTGGGTGACAATTTCTCGTCTCCTTGCAATGCTGAGAAGCAAGACAAGGTAGGGCCCTGGTGTCATTAGTGATTTTCTTCAGCTCTGGAAGCTTCTTGACTTCCTTCCAGGGTACAAGATTGTTAACATCTCCTTTAACAGGATCATGATGACTGTTGTTCACTTGTGATTATAGCATTTCAAACTTATATTAGTCTCTGAATTTCTTGAATTCTGCAGAATTTAGGAAATATTGGATTGGAACTTCTGCATAGAGAGATAACAGGGAGGGAGTAGGTAATAGCCCTGTATTACTCCTTTCTTTGTTTCTTACACCTAAAATATTGGGGTCTTTCATTGCTTCTGACACAGGAAATATTGGGGTCTCTCATCAAAGCTTCTCTGTTGTCAGACATAGATACATGAAAGTTTCATACATCTCTCCAGAATCTCTGAAAATGGTCCTGGTTCTCACTGGTTTTCTGCTACTTACAAGCTACTTTTGGACTCAATCTGAACTGCTACAAACACAAATTATTTTAATAAATAGGGTACTTGCACCCTACAACATCTATAATTTAATATGTCTGATGATTTTTTAAGTAAGATGCTACTGTATTTTGAATCAATTGCCAAGTCTAAGTTTAGATTCAGGCAAGAATGCAAAAGGTCCATTTCAATGGACACGGAGATATTTTTGATGCAGGATAATCATTCAGTAAATGGATGCTGGCCCCTCTTTCATTGTTTATCTTCTTCAAAACATAGTTCTGAAAGCTTAAGAACTTTTATGAGTCAGGTAGATAAATTTGATAGCTTCAAAATGGGTTGATTAACATAAGAGGTTTGGTTAGTCTTTGGGGTAAAAGATAATGTATCTACTTGCCTTATTAAAATTAGGAACCTAGACATCTGAGAAATTCTTCATTACTCAAAAAAGTATCTAATAGACTGATTGTCAGCCTATAAAAATACCACCCTAACTAGCACAATGAAACAAAATCTTTCTAATAAGATTGACCTTCACACGTTATTGGAAAATGATGCTGGCTTCAGGATGCACAAATCCTTGGGGAAAAAATCTCAAGGGAAAAGTTATTCTGCGGCTAACCAATAATGAGAATTTTCCTCAGTGAATAACTGATAAATTATCTGCTTTGAAAAGATTGTATTTAACATCAACTGCAGGGGAAGTTATTTGAGAATTTTTTCTTTTCAAGCAATAGACCACTAACTAGGATTTACACAGACATATCAGTGCTCATTTTCAAATGTTCAAAAGTTTTGGAGGACATGGAGGATATCTGTGAGTGTTTTACATTAATAAAAAGAAAGTATTTAGTGGTTTTGAAGAACTAAATTTATCAAACTGTGTTGGAGCCACACACCTACATGAGGAATGTTGAAGGATGTTAAAGAATGGAATAATCCATTAAAATTCTCAACTGTGAATCTGATGCAGTTGGAGCTGCAATAATCAAATGGATTCCTGGTTTAACATTGACATTTTTACCATTTGCCTGAGTGCCTGTGATAGACTAGGCATGTAGTTAGGCAGGCAGTGGGCATATATGCATGTAGGAACTCTAAATAGGGAGCAAAAAGCCAAAAAAAAGGACATAGTATCCTGAATAAGTTCCCATAGGATATTCTAAACTACTTCAACCTATGGGTCATTTATTTAAACTCCTGCTAAGAGCACACCCAAATAAAGGAGGTGCGATGTATAAACCACTAGCCCAACTGCCTTTATATGGAACACTGGAATAAATTTATTCCACTTTGGCATGCCCATTTAGCTAGATTCACTGCTGTCATGGCACTCTATTAATTTTTAATCATAGTGTCCTCAGAGTGTTGCCAATTGTAGGGAGTCTTGAGTCTCCATGACTACAATGCACTAATTCTCTTGTGTGGAAGGAACTGAAGCATCCAGATACACAGACATACTCAAAACCTGCTTGTGGTCTGAACATGTTATATGCAGTTAGATGGGAAGCATATACACTTGGTAAATCACTGAAAATTCCCAGCATTTTAACTTCAGCCTGCTGAACTTCAGAACAAGCAGGTAAATTAGTACATTTTCAAGAGAGTAGAAGCAGAATAAGTATAACTTAGGGAAGTTTTTCTATCCTGCATCTTTTGTGTCTAGTTCATCAAAGTCTGAGTCAGGTCACTAAGGTCCATAAGCCATCATTATTCAGTTATGTAAATTAAGCTTATGGTCTAATTTCCATTCCTGGTGGGCAGGGTCACAGGAGTTTATACTAACTGTTGCTAATGAAATAGTTCAGTGTCTTGAGAATGTCAATTCCCATTTTGTTCCCAGAGGGTATCCTTCTCAAAAATGAATGCAAGTTAAAAATTAAGGCAAAAATAAGGTTTTTCTTGAGACTTTCTGGAGAGAAGATATAAAAAACATGTTAAGAAATTATGAGATTTATCCTGTATATCCAGAATTATCTGATAGGAATGAAAAACTCATTTGCAAACCCATCAAAATGGTGTCTCAGTGTTTAGTAAAGATTAAAAGTTAAACAGGGCATTCCCAGACATCTAAAACCTCATAAGAGTGATCAGCTATCACTTGAAAAAAATCCTTTACCTCAAAAAGGTAAAAACAGTTCTTCCTTAAAGTTTTGGTCTTTGTTATGAGTCTGATAGTATATACAGCATATACACAGCGCTAATATTTAACTGAAGCTAAAGATAAGATTGCAGAAAAGAGGTGAAAGTCATCTGGACATGAACAGTCAGAGATACCAGCAACTTCAGGAAAAGTTTGACTATTCAGTATTACAAAACTGGCTGCCAAAATCTGGACATAGAAGGTATAATTGACAAACCTTGGTTGAGAAGCATTTATGGTGAATACAACCTGAGTAGGGAAGCTGATACCTGATAGTGTATTGGCCTCAACTGGAAAAAGTAGCATTGGACCTCTAGTTTGGAGAGGCAAAGGGTAGTGATGCTGATTGTCCTTAAGGATAATGAAATGACCAAGAAGATGTGATAGGAAGTAGTGAACAGCCCCTTGGAGAATATCCACTAATAAAAGATCAGAAGGACATTGGAGTCTGAGTAACTAGTACACACAGGATTACAATTGTCCCTGGTGTTTGGTAATGCAAATGAAGAGGGTGAGCATTAGGAAAAGTACTTGCAAAATCAGAGTGAAAGGTAGGTTATCTGTAAAAGCCCTAGATCATTCTGACAGTGATTGGCAGGTAACATGTAATCTTAAAACCTGGAAGGAAGGTGTACCATAAATCAAATAAAGACAGAATATAGCTAAAATGAGATGAAAACACTAGGCTGTGAGTACTGCCAAGCTAAATAATACAGGCAAGTGGAATAGTTGCAGTGTCATCTAAGTCGTTGAAAAGATTCCCCAGAGTATTCAAAGAGGTATTGTCTCCATTTGTATCCACAAGGAGGAGGAGCAAAGTACCCATTTACACTGGAACTTGCACAGTCCTGTAACTAAATACGTTCTGCAAAGACATCATGGATTTTTTGTTTTATTTTTCAGTCCATTGAAATCCATCTGTTGCAGATTCCAGATAGAACAAATAGCTGCAGAATAGATGCCACCATACAGTTGACTAAGCAGACGTTTCTCATCTAGATTTATAAATGAATGATTCTTTGATTCTGGGGGAAGCTGGTGACTGTAAAGTTGAACTACTATGTTGTCAGGCTTAATGATCCACGTATTTAGGGAGACACTAGTCCTTTAATGGGGTGGAATTGCTAAAACAGAGTTGTGAGTGACAGTGGCTGTTTAAGTACAGTATAGCAATGTCTTTAACTTCAGAACAAATAAATCCTAGTGCAGCTGAGCACCATCGGTCTCTGTGGCATGTCACACAGGAACACAGATGCTACAACGGATCTGTTTGCTGAACAGCAGCATCTCAGTTATGTCACCATAGGATATAGACAGTTACACAGTTACTTCACTGCTTTATGAGGTAATGTTGTGTCCTTCCCTGAGGGAAGAAAATTTGTGACTAAGTGAATGACTGTGAAGGATCCTCCAGTGACAGAGGAAGCTGTTGCTTTTCAGCTCAAATTTAGCTTAACTTAGGCATGACTTCAACCCTTAAAATATTGGACCCCCAATACAGGGGAAATCTTCCAGTGGTCTTACTCATCAAGAACAACAACATTCACTGGGGATATATAACAACAGTATTCACTTGGGACATTACTGCTTACCTCCACATTCCTTTATGAGGCACATTGTAATACTAATGTGAACTTTCTTTCCATCCAAGGGCTCTAATTAGGTCCATGTGCGTTTGTGAAAGAAAAATTTTTGAAACGGGAAAATATCTTTGCCTCTGATACTAATGTAAGAGAAGACAAAAAATATTTTGAAGATTGATCTAAAAGTTATTTCTTTTTTAAGTAACACAGTAAGAATTGAAATGAAAAGAGATTTTCCATGAAAGAGTTAGAGCAAGAAAGACATTTCTATCAAAGAAAAGGTTACTGAGAATGTATTTCTAAGCAACCCCAGGAAATTTTTAAGAAAAAAGTTAAATCCCAACAAAATTGGTAACCAATTTAGCCCTTGCTGAGAGTTTTAACTAGAGGATAGACAAAAACTTTTTTTTCAGGCAGAGTCCACTGGGCTCTATGTGAGCAAAAAACCAGAATTCCCTGTGTAATGCTTTAGTCAAAGTCTCTTATCAAAATCGTCTGGCAATCAAGCTGCTCCCCAGACTTAAACATGGCAGTAAGAACAGGGAGAAAAAGAACAGTATACTGTGCAGAAGAGGGCTGTGGCAGTTCTTGGTTTGGGTGGTTTTAAGGCTCACCACCAAGCATTCAACATGCATTATGCCCAATCAATCTTGCTCTGACATGTTCTACACTCAATTCTTGAAACTATCTGGATATCTTATTGCTAGGAAAGTGTATATTCCAGAAATAAGAATGGTGTGAAGGAGCTCATTTATAGTCAAGAAAAGCTCCACCTATGTATTTTTGTTTCTGCAATTTTTACAGAAGTCTCATTGTTGTAAAACACTGTGGGGAGGCACCATTTTTCAGTTTTTCTCAAGAATGTTACCAGTCCAGCATGTTCCCAGTAATAGTGGTTGCATTGTGATCAAAAGAACTGAGGGACGTGGGGGTATTTAGTCTCAACATACTAATGTATTTCAGCACACTTACCTTTCCCTCCAGCAAGCAAACAGTTGTTGCCAAAACATACCTGCTTATCTGGGAAGGGGGTAGAGGAACAAAGATTTTTCCTCCTTTGACACCTGAGTATCTACCTCCAGCACGGAAAATCAACTGTGTGTATCCAGAACGAGGTTCTGTGTAGATTCAAGATATAGCTGTGTGTACATCCAGACACTGGAGTGAAATAAACTTCCAGGTCTCCTAGCATAAGCATAACCAGAACATATTACTATCTTAACCTGTTCTTTTTCTGTTTCCTGTTGTCTAAGCCTTTTATTTGATGGAAGTCTACCCTTTAGCCTCTTCTGCTTTGAAATGATAGGCCCTATCACCTAACTCCAGTTATCCTTTAAGAATCCTTTAACTTCTGCAAATGTCACCCTTCTAGACAGGCAGTGGGGTGTCATGGTTTAAACCCGGATGGAAACAAAATCCCACACAGCCACTCACTTACTCCACCCAGTGGGATGAGGGAGAGAATCAGAAGAGTTACAGAAAACTCATGGGTTGAGATAAAGACAGTTTAATAGGTAAAGCAGAAGTCATGCTTTCAAGCATAGGAAAACAAGGAATTAATTCCCATGGGTAGGCAGGTGTTTAGCCATCCCCAGGAAAGCAGTGCTCTATCACGTGAAGTAGTGACTTGGGAAGACCAGCATCATCACCCTGACAATCCACTGTCCTTCTGCCCACAGCTTTATATGCTGAGCATGATACCATATGATCTGGAATATCCCTTGGGTCAGTTGTGGTCAGCTGTCCTGGTTGTGATCATTCCCAATTTCTTGTGTACCCCAGCCTCCTCACTGGTTGGATGGTGTGAGGAGCAGAAAATGCTCAGCAATAGCAAAAACATCCCTACTTTCAACACAAATCCAAAACATAGTCCCCTCCCTACCGCTACTATGAAGAAAATTATCTCAGCCAAAACCAGTATGGGAGGAATGATGTATCACCAGTATCATATAGTGTTCCTGAAAAAATGAAGAGGAGAAATAGGAGATGCAATACAGATGCCAATAGAGAGACTACTCTCCGTTAATGAAAGATACTCTTTCATTTTTGGCAGGTAGCAACAATATGCAAATTCTCAGATATGAGTAATAGTTTTAACTTTGGGTCTGAATATTTGGATTTAGTTTCACTGAGCAGATAATGCTCTCTTTAGCAAAAAGTATGCTATAGTTAAGATGAGTTTTTTTAATGTATTTACATCATCAGCTGTTTACACATTCCAGGATAGGCCTTCTCATCTATGATAGCTATGCTTTTCTAAATATATATTTGTTGAGACGACAACATAATCTTACCTGTGCTGCAAGGATATTTAGGTTCTAGATGATGTGTTTCCAGTTACTGGTTGAAAAGTATTGCATTGTACCATTTCAAACCTGACACCCTGATAATCCACCTAGAAAAGGTGTCTGTGTAATGGGCTGTATATACTAAATACAGATCTGACTGTCAACAGAATCCAGAGTATGTGATAAAAAGTGAAGATGTGAATCTTACCTGGATTTCATCCTACAGAGGAGTAAAGATATAGTCATAGTGAGCTCTTGAACCTGAGAAATCAGAAATATAGTTCCAGTCATGTAGGTCATGCCATGCGTTTTCAACCTCATTCAAGCTGAGTTATACCTCTTAAATGGCATCCTAGTACCTCATGTCTACAGTTGACTTCAGAAATCCTTCCACATGATGGCAGTCTCCATGCAAGATGGAGATTTTAGTCCAAACACTGATGGAACTTTATTTTTCAGAACAGTGACAAGAAGAAAGAAACTCTCAACCTGTGCAAAGCTTTTTAGTCAGGATGGTACAAAGTATTCTCTTCATTAGCAAGTGTGGATATATGACAGGCCACAGCTGAATGGGAGAAAAAAAAAATCAGTGGCCATTGGATAATCAGGAAAATTAGATAACCTTTACTTAAAACAGAGAAGAAATGCAGTATAGAAGGACAACTTCAATGACAAGAAGTGGAAGACTAACACAAGGGGGTGAATGTAATATTGACTAGGATGAGATTCTGATAGTGAGTAGAATTAAAGATTACAAACACGTGGAAAGAAATCCTGACAATAGGAAGGTTTCAGGCAGAGATGAACACCTTGAACTGTGGAAGGGAGATGTCACAGAGAATTACAGTTGCAATCCCTAGACAATCTGCAGTTGGGCCTTAAGATATGGTTTAAGATTGTGTTAGTCATTCTATTTGGCTTAAATAAGAAAGATATTATTCTGCTGTAGGTGGAATTATTTGGAAGAGGTTCTGAACAATATAGTTTCCAATTGAAAAGGAAAGTCACCTAAGCATTTGTTGAATTAGAAAGTGTAATTATTTCAAAGCATATTTGTTGATTCACCATATTCAAAGAAACTCTCTCTGTACCAGAGAAATCGGGAACTCTAATTTCCATGAAAAGGTACTGACTAAGGTACTTACTCAGCTCAGTCTAAAGGACAATACTTAGGCTTTATCTAATAGAGGAAGACTTAAGTCATATAGGAGAGAGACTCTGGACTGAACTGTGCAAAATCTTCCTGTACTGGTGGACCTTGACACATTTCAAATTATATATTGAAGTAATTATGAATAGATGCTCCTTGAGGTGTTTAAACACTCTTTGGTGATACATTTTATTTTGGTTGGAATGGAGTAGGGAGTGTTTGTACAAAAGAATTGCATGGCAGAATTGGGCAAACTCATAACATGCAAAAGAGGAGCAGGGCAGCTGTCTAGGAAAAGATATAAGATATAATGGCAGCACAAAATCCATTTTCTGTGAGTTCTGTTGAAGAAAGAACTCCCTGCTCTGACAGAAGATAATTATATAGAACTGGATTAGAGAATGAATATTTTCCACAGCTGTTGCAGTTTTCAGGTCATGAGTTTACTTGCAAGTTTCTGTGTATTTTGTGTGTTTCTGGCTGAAAATATCAGAAAAGATGTGTAAACAGCTAGAAAAGTGGTTATGACAATGAACCTGAAAGTGAATAGAAATCTCAAGTCTTCTGGTGTTGGAAGCACTGGGAAGTCATACTTGATGACTTTTAAAAAAAAAAAGTTTAATTATTTCTTTAGGCTTCAGACAAACAAATGACGTTTGTTTTCTATTCCTCTTTTAAACAGGTCCAAATAAACTTGTTCATAAATGCTGACTGCTATGGTAGACTTTTGGATGTTGAAAGCCATGCAGTGTGCAACAAAGTGCAACAAGATATCACTATATATCACTACATCATATCTCACAATTGATATAGATATCACTATCAACATATCAAATTTTGAGAAAATTTATAGATTTCATGTTGTCTTTACTCCTGTGAGCAAGAAAGAGAATGAGGCTGTGCCCTGTTAATTTCTTAATTTCTTTCTTTCTTTTTTTTTTTTTTTTAAGTTTCTGTATTTGCTTTCATAAGGCTTAGAAAATCTTCACTGTGAAATCTTGGTTTTCTAGGCTTTTGACTTAAGGAAGTGAGAGAATTTTTTTAGTTCATTAAGTGGTAAAAGAGTATAAAAAGCAGAGGTTAAAAAAAAAGCATCATCCTTTAGATTTCATTTTATTGAAGAAGATTTGAACAGTTGGCATATTTGAACAGAAAATATTACATTTCTTATGAAAATAAATTTTACCTCAGGCAAACACTGTACTACTTGATAATCATTGTTTTGATTAGCATTACAGAAAGAATATTTTAATGTGGAGTTTAAATATAATGGATTAATTTAGTAAAATTTAAAAATGTCATTATTAATATAAAATTTTAAAAACGAATTAAGAAGTTTATACTTTCTCTTTTATTTTAACAGAAAATGGTCCATTTAGACATTTTATTTCTCTGGAGCCATATTTCAAGCAGACAATTGAGGTGTAGTATTTTTGGCATTTGACTTTTGATAAATATAGGAAAACCAACAGTGTCTGATTATTCAACCACTACCAGGTAAGGTTTCATTTGAATAAAGTGAAATAAAACAACAAAAAACATGCAAAAGGAAGACCTGATATTGGCTCAAGACAATAAGAAATTGCTCAGAACAGGTCATACTTGGCCCCGATCCTCTCTTTGAATGATGAGAAGGGAATTTAATTCCTCTAATACTACGATCTTTACTGCATAGACAAATAAAATATTTTGCTGTCTTTGCATGAGGTCCTGATTCAGCACCACTGATTCCAGCAACAAGATACACAGCCTGTCTTTCCTGCCTATCAACAAATCCATGACAAGGCTACCTGAGATTTATGGGTTTTCTGCAGTAACACTGAATTGAATTTTCAATTATTTCAGAAGGAAATTTTATTTCTATGTTTATGTCTTAGGCTGAAACACAATTTTCAGTCATTAGTCATTTAAATGGCTGCATCTTTTTTCATCGGTTTATTTCATTCCTTTACAGATTGTTGGATCAGTGTTGGTTCAGTTAAAATGTACCTTTATTGCTCTCTTTTCTTTGAATTTCTAAAGTTTATTCTAACAAGATTAGTGCAATATGCCTGCAAGGAAAACAGCATTGCTATTACATTTTCCCAATGGACATGTAATATCCTACTGAATCTGCAAGACTCATTTCTTCTTAATCCTTGCTTCCGTGAAAATAGTTCATAGATTTCTACAAACACAGAAAAGCCCAGATTCCTTCCTCCTAAGTTAAGGCATTTAACTGAAATAAATACATCTATGGACTTAGTCACCTTAGATTCTGGTAGACCATAGAAAATAGTGTCTCCTCTCTTCAGAAGATGAGACTTGGTCTCTTCCAAGACTTACATTTAATTCTGGAAGTGACATAGAGTCAGTGTGGTCTGGATTTATCTTGTCCGCACTTTTCTCTTCTATGCAAGAAAATGAATAGCCACTGGGCTGAAACTGTGGGACTGATTTCATTCCAGAACATCCTATACAAAAATAGCAAAGACCTATAATGAAGATCTCCATTCTTGAAGTCTGAAATTAGTGTCCCAAAATAATACCAATAATGAGACATTTTTTTCCTTAGGCACACCACATGTATTTCCATATAGTTCATGGAAAGAAATAGCAATTTTTAGAATTTGATACCCCATAAAGATGGGGAGGTTGATGTATAATTAGATAGATTGACATAATTTGTTTTATTTCACATGTTTCTTCTGAATCAGGAGAGACTTGGCAAAGGTGAAGATCTGACAGTAGTCAAAATAGACTGTTGCCTTCAGATGTTGCAAGAATTCTTTGTCTTAAAAAACTATATGTTACTTGCTTTTTCAAATTATGGATTTGTCCAGACTTAGGGATTCCTGTTAGACCAGAAAGGCTTGCTTAGTTTCCTCTTATGCAACATGGAGAAAATCAAGTCTAGAGATACTGTCTGATGTATCTTGCAGAGGAGTCAGTTTATGAGCCTTGGAATCAGACTCTGGAATATTGTTCTCTTCAAGACTGGGTTGTTGGTATCTTCCAATCTCTACACATGATACACAAATTAGCTTTTATCATGAATTAAACATCCAAGTAATAAAACTATTATGTTGTAAAATAAACACCTAAATATTAGATCTCCTATAGCAGTATATGAATCTCCATTTTAATAGATTGATGAAAGACAATTCTTAAAGAACTTTTACAAGACAAAATTAAAATTATTTATAATTATAAAGTTTTGAAGACATATGGGGAGAACTACTGAGTGTAATTTGCATTGATGTAATTCTAGTTACAAAATATGAGACATAATTTAGGCACATGACAAATTTCTTCTCTATCCCACTACTTAGCACAGTCATTTGCATTTCACTAAGATGACCATTTCTTTCCAAGAACTTTATAAAAGGAAAACTTGATGATGAGATTTCTCATTTTCCTTGGAGAAGGGAGCATTCTAGACTTAAATATACAGTGGATCCTTAGCACAGAACTCAGTGCTCATTCTCAGTGAAATCAGTGATCATTCTCAGGCATTTCTTTATACTTATTCTTTAACTAAAATCATGTTATAGAATGTAAATACATCAAACTTTAGATTTTTTTTTCATTTTTATATTATACAATAAGGTAATCTACAACATGTGTATCCAAACTATTTAAAATAAAGTACACAGCACCTTCTTAAGAAAAAACCAAAAAACTTATTTAATGATAAAAGCAACAAAACCATCTCAGTTGTGCTGAAAAATATCTACTCTCTTTGAGTGGTTGACCATGAAAATGAAACATGATAAAATTAGAGCAGAGATTCAATTAGTAGCAGTTGTTTGCATACGAAACATTTTAAGCTCCATTGAGTTGCTGTTTGATTTTATGCTGGTATCTTTATAAAAAAGGCTGTCACAGCACTAAAAATCAAAATAAAGTCCAGCCCTATTTATCCATTGCCCAATAGGGGAACCTGTTTGGGATCCCATATTTTGAGGCAAAGATGTAGAAAACTATCTGTGTTTAGGAAGATCATGGTTTTCACATTTGATGCCTAGGGAATGTGATCACGGTCAATGAGCAGGAGAATCACTTCCATGGCATCCCTTCATGTTGACAGTAGTATCTAGCATAAAATCCCTTTGTATTAGTGGCTCAAAGGCTAATTAATGCTCCCCTTAACTTAATTTTTGCCACCTATATATTTCACAGCCACTGACTCAACTGAATTCTCAGCATGGGCTTGCTATTTGTTTTCACCTGACTTGGATCATATGTAGATGATTTATCCACAGGGGCCTTAGGACAGCACCCAAAGTGCATGTTGATAAAATGATCTAAGAAAACAAAACTATTGAAATTTCGATATAAAAACTGTACATGCTCATTACTTAATGCTAAGACAGACCAGGCATGTAATCTCTTGGCTTGATTGCTTTCATGTCAGTATAGCTTGCCTGACTTTGACAGTGTAGACTCCTTTATACATTAGTAAAAATCAGAGTAGAAACATGTTGATAGCTTTTTACATTTTTAATTTTATCTTGTGCTTGACCATGCTGCAGGTGCCATAAAAAATTACTTTCCAACTTCTCTCAAAGGTAACTACCAATTTCAAGTCATTATCTCCTGGTACAGGAAAACTGAAAAGGGGAACAGAAAAGACACACAATACGAGTCTATTTTTATGTTGTAAACAACATGATTACTCTTCCCTTTTCCATGACAGATTCAATAAATGTTGATTGAATTATCTAGTATTAGCTGAAGTGGACGTGAACAAAATAAGCAATAAGAATCCACAGTAAGAATCAATGGAAATGATTTATTTCCTGGAGATCAAATCAAATAACAGGGAGGATCAAATTAGCTAGTGATCACATTAAGTGGAAATCATTGTACTAGTATGCTCTTTCCTCTAAGCTGCTGTCAATAGTCACATAAATACACAGTGGCAAAAAATCTTTTTCCTTTGTTTATTTCCATTGAATCTGAAGCACTGCATACCTCTGCAGAGAAGAACACACACAACTACCAAACCAGAATCACCAAAATAGATGCCTTCTGAACATACAAAAAGTATCCTACAATTATTTTATGAACAGAACCCCCCCCTTATTCCTTACTTTGTACTAACAAATCCACTATTTTTCCAGGTTCTGAGAACAAACAATAAGGATTGCAGAATACTCTGAAATCTAACACATTTGAGATCTTTTCAGAAGTGCCCAAATCTGAAATTCAAGAACAAAATTATTACAAAAACCATAACTATATCACTCATTTTATACAAAAGTCTGATTTTATATGCCCTCAGAACAAACTGTAGATATCTGTTTGTATCCCTGTAGTGTTATCCAGCCAAGGCTTGGCTGTCCATGTGAAGCCAGAATTCTGATTGTAATCCGGAACCAGCTTGTGGTGAAAGATACTCAGTTATAAAAACAGAAGAGGCAGACTGCAAAAGCTTATGATATTTGATATTTAAAAGATTTAACTAATGAAATGAATTGTAATATTTTAACATGGTTTTCAGTCTGATACTGCCTTCTCCAGCCCCTTTAGTCTTAACAGCATAAGCTGAGTTACTTTTAATTTGGTCTTGACATCTAACACCCAGTTAGTTTATAATTTTGCACAGAAGTGAGAGAAACTTCACAGTTCTTTGCCCATACAAATTTCTACAGAGTAGAACACAGATACAGACAATCATCCAGGCACAGATATTAACTCCACAGACCAAATGCGACTGTTAGTCTTGCATTAAGGAGGTTTTATTATCACAAAAGATTTACATAGACAAACTTGTAGTCTTCTCTCCAGTCCTTCAGAAACAGCAGACTTGGGTGTGGATGTAGCATTGACTGAGATGAATGCAGAAAAAAATTGATTTGAGGTAGGCTGTTGATTTGGGAAGATACATTGGAAGAGAAATGCTGCATCTGCAGAGAAGAAGCATGGAAAAACAGAGAGAAAGGGGAATAAAAGAGGTAATCACATCTAAGCATTCATTGGACATTTTTCTGAGTGAAATTTTTATGTGGTCTCTACTCTGTGTGTGTACATTTGTGTACAAGAAGCTTGCAGACTTCGAGGAAGACAAATTGGAGAGTTATTCAGGCAGTCTGGGAGATACCAAGAAGAACACAGGTCTATTAGCCAGCTACTGTAGAGATCTGTGTGTTTCTGTGTGACAGCAGCAAGCATCAAGCTAGACTAGCCAGTAGGTATGACATGAGATCTGGGGGACTAGATAATGGGAAGTCGGGGCCTGCTACAAAATGCCATGTGGAAGGATATGTGTGTGGAGGGCTTAAGATCTGATGGCAGTCTTTGAGTTTGGTTAGGTGGAAAGTTAGAGGAGTAAGATGGGGCCATTTGATCTTCCATTTAGTTCCAATCCTGATCAGGCTAGTTTAAATTCACATGAAGCTCTAAAGGCATTATTTTCAGGTTGGGATTGTTCTGCTCCTTTTGTACAGAGTGTGTATACAACACACAGAGAATATGTGTGCTCAGTCTCACTGTAGCCTGGACCTGGGCACCAGGAACTGCAGCACCCTCATGCCCAGCAAACCAGGGATGAGCACTCTGTGGCTTAAGTCTGGTTAATTTGTTTCAGTGGACTGAGAGGAGAAATCATGTTGGTCTGTTTGTGCATTAGGTTTGGCCACTAGCTAGCACCCTACACAATCTAATTATGAAAAAGATTCAATTAGAAAAAAGATACTATGGAGAGTGCCAATGAAAATGTCACTCATTCTCCTGTAGATATTCCACTGTTTAAAAAAAAAAAAAAAGTTCTCCCCAGGTCATTTGTAATAGTCATCATTTATGAGGAAAGAGATGAAAGCTTTAGAAACAGCCTTAAAGCATTTTGGTATAGTAGGAAAATTTGTTTCCTATTTTTCAGATAAGGGACTGGGATTTAATGGTCACACAGGAAACATGTTGTGGAAAGAGAACTGAGATAGTCTTTTAAGAAACTCATTCAGAAAAACTGACTCAAAATAACTGATCTCCTGAACTGCAGTCTAACTTCTCAAGTACAAAAGTGTCTGTTTTCCCTCTGCCATTCTTTGTTACCCTTGACATAGAGAAATCAAATATGGCTGTGGTAAATATGCTGTTGCAACATTTCCCCACTCTTTAAACATTCAGAGTCAAACATACCACTGTGTACATCATCAAAGGCTGATTTACACAGCTGAGTTTCTAGCTCCTAAAGAGAAAAGCAGTAGGAAGAATGTTCTAATTAGCATTCAAAAGTTGATCAAAATAGCAAACATGTTTCTGGAACAACTGATTTAAATAACTTGTAATTGAAGATGCCCATTTCCAGAGCTTGAGGGGTTGTAATAAAAGTGAGAACAAATGAAAGAAAACAAAAACAAAGCAAGCCTTACACATGCAACTAACTATTCAGGTTCAGAATAGTGGGAAATTATTCTCTCTTCTGAATTGTCATTTATTTCTAAGTTACTGGAAAAGAACTTTTCAGTAAGGATTAGAATCATAGAATCATGGAAGGATAGAATCATAGTAAGGATTAGCAAATGTAAGGATTTTTTACAGCAGTCTGCATAGAGTGAAGGTAATAAGGTAAGAGCTCACATTTTGCTCTTACACTGGACTGATATGCAGAGTTTCCTTCTCTGCCCTCATCACTCCTCTTCTTTTGATTTGGTGCTGTGACCATTTAGCAGTCTTTAATCACAGGTCCTGAGGCCATATTTTTCCAAGCAAGACTCATTGCATGGAGAGTGAGAAAACCTTGGAGAGCATATAACAGTCTGATAGTATTCTTTCGCTTTTACTAATTCCTTCAGCAGACTCTAAGTGTCATGAAACAGTCTCCTCACTTTCCTGAGCGAGCAAGTAATATGAAGACTCACCTGGGTAGGTTAGGGACATACACTGAAATATCTAGCTATTTCAAGTGTTAAAGTGGATTTTCTACACACACACTGAAACAGAAATTGGAATTTTCCGTTATTCTATGTGGAGACAGAACAAGAAACAACCCAAACCTTCACTGCAGGTTTGAAGATGGTGTAGGGGGAACATCACAAAAGGATTACCATGAACATTTGTTCAAATTAACTTGTTTCCCCATGCATGACTCCTTTTAATGATGTCTTTCAAATGGACATTCAGGGCACACTGCTTTTCTAGCATGAATCTATGAAGAGAGGCAATCTGAGATTTATTCACAAAGAGCAGAGTGAAAATAACTCTCATTTTTGTCAATGAGCAGAAAGTAGGAAGTACGGGAAATTGTGATGCAAAGGCCAGGGTCTACTTTCCCCTTGTAACGTGCTTGATACAGAGGAAATTAAGTGAACCAGGCAAAGATCTAACATATAAGCTGAGAATTCTTATGGGATTGTATGCACTGCAACTAAACTGATGTAGTTTTGCTGAAGTAATTTGCAAGGGCTTGCACTAAGGTCTTCAATTTTTACTCTGTGACTGGCTGCTAAATACCATGGTAGCAAATTTATTTTAGGGATGATAACTTAAACAGTATTTACAGGACACAGAAACAGTATTTTAAATGCATTTAAAATACTGCCTTTCTCCTAACTCTCCTAACTCTCCCAGTCAAACCTCAGAGCTCTATTACCTCAGAAGGATGCAGGAATTATTTGTAAAACAAACCTAAAAGCAGTATCAATGAGCCAGAAGTTTAAGGAAATTTTCAGAAAGAAACTTATTATGAAATGTTGTGCTGAGATTGTAGGTCAAGTATCTTCAGAAACAGGTGCTTCAAAGAGACATCCAGATGTTACAGCACTGATGAGAAATGATCCACTTCTTTTGCTGGAGACCATTCAGTGTGGTCACGTATCTCTTAAACATTAACCTTTCACACACACTTTGCTGTAAACTCTTTTATATCTCACCATTGCCACTGAAGACCTTACAAAGGAAGACTGTGGATCTGGAACCATGCCCAGTCATTTCTTGGAAAACTGACACTTGTTGGTCCCAGAGCAGTGTGAGAAAATCTTCTGGCAATCTAGCCCAATAAATAATAGAGTTCCATGTCTGGGAATGTTCCCTAGCACTCTCAGATCCACTAGCAGAGATACAACTAAGGGAGACTAAAAAAGACTGTAACATCTGCTGCCTTTCTTGTGAAGAAGAAAGAATGAAGAAAGAACAGAGGTGTGATAGACTCAGTATACATCAGTGAGCCAAGGATGTGAAGGATGGAACAACAGACATGTCAGGGTCCTGTGACCTGAGATGTTAGGTAATAAGACAATGTTTTTCTAATCATAATCAGTCTGAGATGCTTCTGACATTTGACCTGAGCAAAACCAATGCTCTGTTGCCGCTAAATTCTATATATTCAAATAAATCAATACATGCTTTAGCTGGAAGAGTTGATCACCTAAATGGGCAGAGGTTAATCAAATGGAGTAGGAAGAAATTACTTTCTCCATTTAACAGGTGGAGAACTTAAGTCACAGAGAAGTTCAATTTTAGACTCAGTCTAGACAGAAATCAGAAACATAATCACAAAATTCTACATTCTACACCAGGAACTTAATCAGATGATCATTTTTTTCTTGAAAAAGAGGAGGAAAATATTGCTATACCCATTGAATAAATTCATTACTATACAATGAATTACAGCTATAACATAATAATAAAGCCACAAATCTTTTAACAGAACATGTACCCCCAATCTCCCCCCATATCCGCCCAGTGTAAATCATAGAAACCTTGATGTGTTACCAATTACGTTAGAATTTATTGAACGCTTTCTTGCTGAGCAAGTCTACCAAAAGCATTCAAGAGCATTTCACAAGTAGATTAGGTGGTATTTTGGTAACATGAAGTTTGCATACATTCTCAAAGGAGTGGTAAGCATATTAAGACACTTAGCTAGCAGCCTGTGCTGGTTTTGGCTGGAATAGAGGTAATTTTCTTCAAAGTAACTGCTGGTATGGGGCTATATTTTGGATTTAACACAGTGTTGATAATACAGGAATGTTTTAGTTGTTGCTGAGCAGTGCTCACACAGAGTAAGCTTCAACTTCTTGCCCCACCCACAAGCAAGCAGGCTGGGAGTGCACATGCAGTTGGAAGGGGATACAGCTGAAAAAGCTGATTTGAGTTGGTCCAAGGGCTACCCCATATTGTAAGGTATCATGCTCAGCATGCAAAGCTGGGGGAAGAAGGAGGATATGAGGGGAATGTTTGGAGTAATGGCGTTTGTCTTTCCAAGTAACATTACGTGTGATAGTTACCTGCTTTCCTGGGACTGCCCATGGGAAGTGGGGAATCAATTCCTTGTTTTGCCTAGCTTGCAAGCATGACTTTTGCCTCCTAAATTGTCTTTATCTCAACCCACAAGTTTTTGCTCTTTTGCCCTTCCAGTTCTCTCCTAATCCTGCTGCCAGGGAGTGGGTGAGAGGCTGTGTGGTGCCTGGCTGCTGCCTGGATTTACACCATGACACAGCCCATCATGTTTTCTACGTAAAGCAACATCTTTGTTGTTTATATTATAAGAAAGCAGATAGCACTTCTCAATCCTGACTCCCAAGGAAAAACTCATGAAAGGTGGAGTACAATTTATCTGTCTAGATTTAATCCAGGTATTTTCTTAGGTCTTGCCGCTATAATGTAGCATGGCATGTAAATAAATATAACCACTATTAGGCATGGATTTTCAACAACACTTAAAAATAAAGTGAAGGACTGTATCAGATTTTCTTTCTCTGTTCAGCTCGAGGTCAGTGACCGTGACAATATTTAAATTCCATTGCACTGTTTTCTCTAGAGGTTTGTAATTAGACCTTTGAAAGAAGCAGTGCCTTTTTATTACTAGTGGTACAGAAATAGACTCAGAAGCAGAAAAATATGCAGTAGAATATCATTACATCTTCATATAAATTAACATAAAAAAGGTTCTGATTCATATCTATGCAGGCTTTTGTCAATCAACAATATTCATGTATTTGTGAGGAGAGCACAGGGCAGAATATTTCAGGGAGAAATGAAAGCATTACTGCCTATTTAGGGTGCATGTTTTCTGAAAAGCTATCTTTTCCTTTCTGCTTGTTTATGGATAGCCATTTTCATAAGATTTTGCATTTGTTATTTTGAGGTAAATATTAGGAAAGGGAACATGACATTCCTATTTTTAATTGAAACTGAATGTTAGAATACATTTATTTCTGGAACAGCTGTAAAAATAACACATGCTTATTTATTTTGATTTTGCCTGGGAATTTTCTTTCAATACATTCACCTACACATATGTGCTAGTTTCTTTTGTTGTTTCTCCCCACATCCATCTCTTAGCCTTTTTCAAAACTCTGATAATAGTGGAATACCCCTCTTCACCTAAGGTCCAGAAATACTTTCTTCTCTTTTTAATATGTCTTCTTATAAGAATGCTTCAAAGAAAATCAAAAAGCTAACCAAAGCAAATCTGGGGGGTCAGTTAACTAAAATTGAGCATTTACTCAATCAAAAAGAAGTTATATCAAAGAGATATATACATATGCCACTGCACATCAGCATTCTGCATATGTCAGACTTGAGGAATATAAATTGAGCAAAGTTAAGAGCATTTCTCCTTTACTTTGTCTTTATAGATTGACTCACGAGATTACAAGCTGAGTCAAGAACTAGGTAGGGTTGAAGAGCACTGGTTTTAGCAGAGTGAAAATTGAAATCAATGAGAAGACTGAGAAAACATATATTTGCGTGTACATATGTGACTGTATGTTTGCAAACGAAGAAAAAGAAGAAACCTCCCTGATGGAAAGACTGTGGGACCACTAGGTGTCATTCTTGTTCCATGTTTCCAGGCGGCCATATTTCAAACAGCTAGTCAATAGGGAGTTTCTGCAAAATTTAAGTTTTTATACCCCTAACATTTTATGTCTGGTAGTTTTATTATGTGCACTACTGTCCACTAGGGATCATACTGCAATACATATTTTCTTTCAGCCCACAGGTTATTATTGTTCTGGTCAAAAGTCAACACCTTACTTAGCATTGCTGCTTTCATGAGTTCTCTAAAACAAAAAATGCTGTAATAAACAGTAGTCATTCCTTGCCTGAGGCATGAGTTTTATTATTTGTGCATGAAATGTTAAGTGCTTGTGGGTTTAACACTTATTTTTAAAAAATATCACGATATGCTTCCAAATAGCATTTGGGTAATTTGATAAAAATAAGTAATCAGTACTTCAAGATGCTTAGTCAGAATTTCTACATGTTATTTCCTAAGTAAATGGTTACAGATATTTTTAGAGACTTTAACACGGTATACCATAATATTTTAACCTTTAGCAAGCTATTCTATAAACAAGATGTTGCCCCTCATTTTCTTTAATTTTTGCATTTTCTGCTCTTCCATTCAGTTGATTTTAAGTCTTTATAGATACTTTAAGGTATCTGTCTTTCCATTAATTTCAATTGCCTTTGTTGGTTTACATCTAAGGTTCAGTAACATGGACTATTTATGCAGGAAAGAATGGCTGCTGTGGAATTAGGCAAATATGACAGGGCAGTAAAGTGACATTGCAAGGATAATGAACATATCCTGGTATCATATATTGATAAAAGCTGAATACTGTTTAGGTTGCTTCTCTCCCTATATATCCAAACATAGGTGATAAAAAGACTTAAGATGCTTTTTAGGCATTTAGAGGTTTCTGGGGTTTAAAAAATGTATTTCTGACACATCAATGATTTACTTTCTAAACAAATTCAGTTTTTTACCCAGATGAAACAATCTACTTGCACATGTTCTCTTTACAGACTGTCATGACATCCTTTGAGGTTTAAATTATCTACTTGACATTCTTAATTAATGGCATAAACATACATTTGATAGTATTCAGCAAAATGAAGAATATGTACTTTAGTTAAATAGTTCCCTTATCATTTTTTGTAGCTTTGGATGTGTGAATGATGAGTTACCACAAGTGTTCACACTGCAAAATGTTTTTGTATACACTCTATATTCTCTACTGCTCCAAAAAAAGGACAGCTATTAGCCCTAGAATACCAAGGGGGGGGCTTAGCAGGGTGTAGAGAAAGCTAAAGAGTAACAGAGCTCAAAAACTTTGAAGTTAATTCACTTAGACTACTGTCTGTTTTTCAAAACTGTAGTAATATAAAGCTAGTCAGAAAACAAAAGGCTGAATAATACCAGGGGAAGGTATTTGACAACTTGGATTGCAATTTTATTGGTTTATTGAAAATAATTACCAGAGAAATTTTTTTGTGCATTGTTTTTAGAAAAATCAAGAATATTATTAGAATAAGCACTAGAAGAATGAGTTGCTCACTACTAATGACCTTTGTTATCAGAATTAAAGCGCTTCAATAGAACAGTGAAGGGAAACTCAAACTTTGGTCACTTAACTTTGTCTATTCTTTGTCATGGCTATACTTTTATTCATTTATTTTTATTGAAATCTGCACAACTGCACAAGAAAACAAATCCATTCATGTTCTAAGTGAACTGTGACATGCATTTTAAGGTATTGTTTTTAAGTATATTTAAAGGAGGGGTCCAGAATAGGTCTTAGGTCCCTCCCTGGATAGCTGTCCTGTCATAAGATTTCTTCATGAACAAAACAGCTCCCTTTAGAGAACTGCTTATGGGGTTTGTGAGTGTACTTTTAAATACATGATATTTAAAGGCACAAAAGGTAAAATTTTCATAATTTGGTATCACTTCTTAATGACAAAAACACTATTTCAAAACAAGAAGCCAAACACTGAAACATAGGCCTATTTAATTGTGCCACATGTGTGTATAAACTTAACACAAATCATACATCCATAATGGTATCTTATTTGTACCTCTTCTTACTTAGGTCATGTTATTTTCTAATTTGTCTTTAGGTCACCTATATGAAGCAAAGGGTTTTTGTGGTAGGTGTATACATCATGCATGTATACATGTATACATCACCGTGTAAGTATGGGTGGGCTACTGCTAGATGCAAATATTTCTGTAGCTGCAATTTCATGCCTGTTACACATTCTGATACAAGGTACCTTTCTGTTTTGCCCACTGAGTTTACAGCAGATTTTATTCAGTCATGGTGATGCAATGTGCTTCAGGAAGACAATGCATGACAAGGGGAGAGTTATGTTTTTGTCTGTTTATCTTGTGATACAGCTGTAGTATTTCAACTTGGAGCATGAAGTGCTCCATAAAATAATCTACTCTTTGTCCTTATGAGATGTCCTGATTCTATATACCTCCATGTTCTCCTAATGTGAGTAAGCAACTTTCAATACAGACCCCTAAACTCTCTATATTACATGTTCATTAATTTATAAAACTAGATTACTGGAAGATAATTTCTTACAGAACTAGTCAAAGGAATCAGGATTTCAGATATCATCTCATGTCTGACTGGGTGGAGAAAAGTTACATTAACTACAGAACTGCCTATATCATTCTGGAAATGGTAAAGTTTTTAGTTTGAGATGGTATGTTTAGAGGTATGCTGTCAGCTCACATTTGCTTTTAAAGACACTCACATTCAGAAGCCTTTTCCCATGGGTACTTAGCTGTATAAACCACATTCATCTCTGTGATACTTTAAATTGTCTCAACATTAAATAATTAAAGTTTTGTGCCACATTTAGTCTGGCCAAGCAGAGCATACCATGGACAGCTGTTTGGCTGAAATGTTTGCTTCATACTGTCCAAGATAGTTACCTATAACCTGCAAACAAGTGAAAGGTTATGAACTTTCTATTTTCTGTAATTCATTTAATTTTGAATCTGAAATTCAATTTTAATAAGATACAGACCTAATGTCTGTCTTAAATAGGTTGTACTGGTATGTAAACCTGCTTGTATAAGCTGTCTAATGTTAGAAAAAAATTAATTATTGGGAATTTTTGTGAACCTTTTTTGATGAACCAGATTCTTTTGAGTATTTTAGATGATATTTCCAGGAGGCAGATGTGGAAAAGGCAACAGAAGGTTACAGAAGTGTTGATGATGTGTCATGGATAGAGACAGAAGGCAATTGTCTGTCAGCAAGGCACTCAAGCATTTGTGATTATGTCGTAACACCACTCCTGAAAGTTGAAAATTTGCTGGAAACCAGATGACTCTGGATACATATCCTTACATTGACTGTATTTCACATTAGGTAATGAGGCACTACTTTATATACTCTGAACTTTATGGACTATGAACAGTATGTGTTGTCATCTGTAGGGTAATATATAAACTTACAAAATGAAAGAATAGTCACCTGATGAATTTAAGAGTTGTGTCCTTTTGGTAAAATAAGGTAACATTTTAATAGCATGTAATAATATGTTTAGAATATGGATTTCATATCTGAAGATGCAAAAATAGGGATCTTTTTTTCTGACATTTATAAATGTAATCAATAAATATATGTTCTCCTAAATTTTCTCTTTTTTCTTTTTTTTTCTTTTTTCTTTTTTTAACATCCCTCTTGCAACTTTTGTTTACCTTCAAGCTCCATCTCTCCAAATTCCTTTTTCAGCTCTCTGCCTTTGCTGTATCTAGAATTTAATTGCTGTAGTCTGGCCTCCATTTCTCATTCAGAGTGAGACGATAGTTGAGAAAGGCCAACTACCAGCAATTCCTGCCAGACATTTTCTGCTTCTGCCTCCAGTTACTCCTCCTATATGGCTTTGCATTAGGCTGTGGATAGTGGTTCAACAACTGTCATATCAGTGCAATCATGTTAAATTCCCTGGATCTACAGTAAAGTAGGAGGAGCTGTGGGAAAACGTAGACTGCTAATATGATATCTGCCTAAATAAAAATGTATTTTATAAGACGTAGTACTTTCATGAAGGCAGAGGTGGAAAAGAGGAAAAATATTACACAGTTCACTTTTGTTTTGAATGCAAAAGAGTAGTAGCTTATTGGGGGTGTATGAAGAAATGTAATACAAAATAAAGCATACAGAGTATAAAATATCTATTAATGCTAAAGAGATCTATGTTAGTCTTATAGTCATTAATTAGGAGACACTGTACTAACACATTAAATAATCAATTAAAAACATTTAGCTGTTGAGCTACTTGCAGTCAATTTTCCACTGCTATCAGAATCTATAAAAAGTCTCAAAGTAAGTTTTACCTTTGATCTCCATTGAAATTCGAGTGACAAACTTTGATGTACTGAATCACATTTTAAATGAGGCAATAAAGCCCAAATTATGAAACTAACTGCTGCTAATTCTTGTGAAGGCTGTGGTCATGGATACAATAAACTTAAACAACACCTTCCATAATCACAACTGTAGTTGAACAACTGGGGTTTTAGTCCAGTCTGGGTCTGATGTATGTCTTCTGTGAGGAAAAGTTGAGAGACCTGTGACTGTTCAACCTGGAGAAGAGAAGGCTCAGAGGCATCTTACCAGCATATATAGCCCCTTGAAGGGAGGATGCTGAGAAAAAATGAAGGCAGGCTGTTTTCAGTGTTGCTCAGTGACAGGCCTAGAGGCAATAGACACAAACTGAAACACAGGAGGTTCCATCAGGATATACTTTTTCACTGTGAGGGCAACTGAGCAGGGGTACAGGTTGCCCAGAGAGATTGTAGACTCTCCCTCCTTGGAGATACTTAAAAGTCCTCCAGACATGGTCTTGGGCAACTGACTTTAGGTGTCCCTGCTTGAGCAGTGAGGTTGAACCAGATGGCCTCCAGAAGTCCCTTTGAAACTCAACCATTCCATGATTCTGTATTTTACCTATCAGTTTATCCTCAATAATTTCTCTTGGTGGTGGAAGAAAGGGAATTTTAAGATGAAAGCTTAGAAAACCCCACCTCAATGATTCTGATACATGGAAGAGCGATTGATTCTAGTTTGAGTTTTGATGAGTGACTAAGTAGTCAAATGTTTTATTTGAAAGCCATGTCTTACTTTATGCAAAGTATAAGTGTTGGTTAGTTATGAAGTGATCAGCCAGCACCTGCCTCTAATCTGCTCCTATACCTTCTAAAAACACAGCTTCTGTGGTTAGAGAAAATATTGCTGTCAGGGTCAACAGATGCACTAAAAGTGATGTGATCATGGAAACAACTTAGTTTCCTTTGTAATGAGTTTACTTTATCTTTGGGGCAGGAGTATGGTGGAGGCATGACCAGAATGCTGGCCATGCTCTGTCTAGTTTGTGAATAGACGGACCATAAAGGGCAACCCACTACCTTCTCTGTGCATTAAATTATATACACATAAGTATTTGCCAATCAAAACCTACCAGACATCTTATGGCCTACCTATCACATTACAGAAAATGCATCTTCAGAAAGTATAGTTACTTGCAATTTAGAAGGCACTCTAAGCTTGTGGTTTATTATGTTCATAATTAATGGAGATGAAGTAAGACAGAAATACTGCTTTGCTTCACCCTCCTGATGGAAGCTACTGTACTGACTCATTCCTTGATACATAAGTTACTTAAGATGAATCGTAGCACAGCTGGCACCATGGGTATGCATTAGCTAACAATTCTAAGAGAGAGCAAAATCCATTAGGAAGAGACTTTCTCCAGCATGACTGATAAACTTCTCCTGTAAACTGCTCCATGAGCTAGAACTTGTGTTTACTGCCTGTTTTAACCATATAAATCAATCAGATTTGTTTGATTCAGGGAAAATTAGAAGAAAAATTAGTTCTTCCTGTATATTTATATTTGATATATTTTATACAGATTTTCATTTCCTTGGAAATATTTTTGTTATTGTATTAGAACTTAAGGCTAGTAATGAAAAATTTAGAGTTTTACCAGCATTTCACTGCTGCAGAAAACTCTGGTTCACTGTACTCTATGGTGACAGCATCTCTCCATTCATTGCTCGTCTTAGATCAGTAAAAGGTATTTTGGAAACTTAGCCAATTAACAACTCTACACAATTCTGGTTACTTAATCTAGTAATTACTATATTTAGTGGAATATTAATAAAATACAATTTAATATTTTCCTTCCCGTTTTAAAGAAACATTGATACAGAAAAGGTTCATAATTTTCAGAATCTTTATCATGTACATTCTGCAGTAATATATAAGCAAAGCTTCTAACAAAGAAATATGAGATAAATTTTTGTCAGGCTTTATAATGTATTTGAGGCTCACTCATATTGTCAGACAGGCAAAACATGATATTTTCTTTGAGAAACCTGAAAAATAAGAGCTACTCAGGTATGATTTTATATTAACATAACCTCTTGTACAACATGTCTCTAAGCCACATTTAGCAGACAAGAAACCTGGAGAGAAAATAATGGATGACAATGTATTTTAAATACCAAAAGGCTTTGTGATTAAGTGGGAAACACGGTGACCTCGTCATTTCAACTCACTACGATACACATCTCCTAAAAATGTGCAAAGGTTCAACTGTAGGCACTGAATAAGTTAAGCATTTGACATTACTAAGTTACAAGTTGATTAATTTGTCAAACTACAGAATTGCAGAATGTTTAAGGTTGCAAGGGACCTCTGGAGATCCTCTAGTCTAATGCCCCTGCTCAAAACAGGGTGACTCAGAGAAGGTTACTTAGGTTTTTAAAACCTTCAATCATGAAGATTCCAAAACCTCTCTGGATAACGTTCTTCTGAGTTCAGTTATCACTCCCACATCAAAAAATGTGTTTTCTTATGTTCTAAGAGCACCTCCTGTGTTTCTGTGTATGCCTGTCTTCAGGTATTTGTATTGATAAAGTCCCTCAGTCCTTCTCTTGTCCAGGCTGAACAGTCACAGCTCTTTCAGCCTCTCCTTGTATGTCCGATGCTTCAAAACCTTTGTTATCCTAGTGGTCCTTTGCTGGACTAGTTCCAATATGCCCATGTGTCTTTTACACTGGGAAATCCTGAGATAGGCCCAGCACTCCAGAATGTAAAGTTCAAGTCACAAAATTCATTAACATCATCTACTGTTACACTGTAATTGTGCTAGGCCTTGCTAATCAACTTTATCACTAATAACCTTTTGTGGCTGTTTGGAAAGGTAGGAAATGGGAGTGTCAAAGAACTGCTGAACTCCTTTTGGACCAAAGTATCCTGAGGGGTTTTTTTTGTTTATTTTGTTGGTTTGTTTTTTTACTTTTAATTTTTTTTCATTTTAGAGGAAACAAATATATGACCAGATAGAAACTATTTAGCATGGAATTCCCCAGCACATCAGGACTCACATATATGGCACAAAAATAAAGCAAGGAGACACTTACTGGCAACCAGTTTCTTAGCAAAGCCTCAGCTAGGAACAATTTATCATCCTACATGAAACACTGAGGCTAGATCTACATGACCAGTAGAGCTGATGAATAAGTATGGATTTGCAGAGCAAAATACGTGGTGGTCTTGGCACAACATTTTCAAGGGTTTTCTGCTTTGAACTAGTTCTAGGCTCACCCTCATTACCTGAGGGATGATTTGCTTCAGGAAAGTGTTGTTAGTGACGTGCATTTCAAGTTTGGTTTCATCCTAAAAGTATTCATTTCATGTGTGCCAGGACAGTTTACAATGTGAACCAAAGTAAAGTAGGTGACAATGTCGGGGATGTTCACTTCAAAGCTGTGCTCTGAGCCAACCTAAACCACTAAGGCCCAGATGTGACTTGATTGTAAAAGCCCAAGGAAAAGAAGTCTAGATCACTTGATGACCTCTTGTCTTTGAAATTTGGCTTGTAAGACATTCTGAGAAGAAATTAATTTCTAATGTATCATCCACTGTTTGTTGGACCAGTAATAATGGTAAGATAGCTTAGTATGCAATGCAGAACTTCTGTTTTGCTGGGTTTCATTCCTTTTGGCGTAGTGTTGTATTATTGGTGCTTCAGGCAGAAAGTTTATTTGAAATGAATGAACAACCACATCAACTGCCATTAGCAGTTAACTGACTAGAAATTTGCATAAAGGAAGTGCATATTCAGTAACTTTTCCAAGCCAGTAATGTAACTTCTACTCTCTAAGTATTTTTGTTCTTAAATCTGTGACATTATTGAAAAGCCACTGAAGTAATGGGTGACTCTCTGCTAACTTCAGTACAGTTTGCATTAAACCTGACTTTCCGGACTTGCTCTGCAGATGTATTATATAGGAGCAGAAATACAGCAAATGTCAGCAGGAGTTTATAGATGCTTCAAATATGGAAGGTTGCAGAACTCCATACAAATCAGCACAATAAAGTAGACTATATATTTTGAAACTTGTGAATAGTTTGGTATGCTAGGACATGCAGCTACATATTGAGAGCAGTAGTAAGGCCAGGACTGTACATAGCAGAAATGACATTTATTTACTGCCTTGCTCTTGATACGATAAGCCTGATTTCTAACAAAATACATTAGAGGTTTTACTTAGCTTTTTAGTAAGAAGCTCAGTAGGCTATACTTCTACAGTCAAAGTGCAGCAATGGTATCATAACAAAGGAATTGGCATTTTTCAGTGATAAAGTCTCATATAAAGCTAACATTTATATTTCCATTTATTCAGGGAACTCTGGATTACAAGATGAGTCAGGAAACAAATATTTTCAAAAATGCAAATATTCAGGTATGTGGTATGTTAAACCTAACATAAATTCTTATTCAACATTTATCACTGAAATGTTATTTAAAACTTGATAACCTTTAATACTTAATATTTTATAGCATTTATATTTAGCATAATATTCATCAGTTTCCTCACAGAGCACAATCTGGAAAGGCTGAACTCACTGTCAAAGGTGAAAATGAAGGCTCATAGGAAAGGTAGGTCATGATTCAAGTTGTTACACTATTATGTAAAGTCATACAAGTATATAGCATTTCAATATCTCATAAAAATATACAACACAAAGAACAAAATGAAGAGAAAGGCAGAATGGTAACACAGACCTTGCATGTGGTCAGCCACCATGAACTCTATGAGAATGAGAAGTTTGGAAGGTCATCTATCTTTCCCACATTACTATTCTGAGGAACCAGAACGGGACAACAGGGAATGAAAAAAATACCGCAGATAAAATCCCTTCTATCTATAGAAACAGCTGAAATAGTTCCCACTTTCCAAGGAAGCTAAGTTTATTCAGGAGGATGGTTTTATAGATGTATGTGGAATAACATACCTACTATCTGGAGCCATCTTGCATTTTATTAAAATATCAACTCATGCCCCATGAACATTAGAATCTGAAATTCTTTTTTTATCACTTTATGAAGCCAATTGAGTTGCTGTGCTTATCTACTATCTAAAAAAGTTTTCTCAAAATTTCTCCTTCTCCAAAGTGTCATGACTCCTGTGATCAGTATCAGATACTAATTTTGTCTATACCACACGCTTTCTAATTTTCTTTCAAGTCACTATTTGTTGTTTTTCCCAGAAGCTGAATACCATAGACATAGACATCCAATAACAGCAATGGATGGCATTCTGAGGTTAAGCAGCATTCCTACAGAGGACCTCATGGTTTCTCGTGGCTGCTTGAGCTACTGGAATTGACTGACCTGGTTGGAAACCACAAATTCCTTTGTTTTCTGCATTCCCTCAAGCCTTTTACTTCCTATCCCACCCTTCTGACACTCCTAGTACAGAATTTTCTATGAGAGTTAACATAAACATTATAATCTAATGGCCTTCTATTTTCATTTCAACTAGATCAGTGGTTTAATTATAAATGTACTAGTTATAGACCCACAACTTTGAAAAAAATGTACATAGTTCTTTCACAGCACTAACATTCAGTAGAATACCTGGTTTTCAAATGTGGTTAACCATGAAGGCAGTTATTTTATATGCTTACTCTTTTAGTACAAAAACTTAACTGGAAGTTTGCTCATCAGGCTATGGAGAGTTTAATTAAATTCAATGAAGAAGACATTGAGAGAAAAAAAAAAATCTCTTAAATGTGCTATTTTTGCTCTAATTTTACGATTACATTTTTCTCCCTGATTATCCTATCTCATATTAATAAACAAAACAATAAAACCCCACCTCTGGATTCTGCTAATTTAAATATTGGCAGCTTTCAGGCTTATTTCGTATTCTCAGCTTAGGCTGAGTTTTTTTAGCATCTCCAAGGGAGCCTGGAGGGCCTTTCTTCATTGGACTTCATATCTCAGGCACATGAAAAATATCATTTAATTGCTGCTGTAATTTTGTGATTGGGGAAGGGGACTGCTTGCTCACTGCAACATTAGTATCTCCTTCACCAAAGTTAATAGGAATATGATTGTGCATTACCAAAAAGACAGGGGAATGCCCAACTTTTTAAGGAGAAGAAATGAAAAGATAAATTGTAAGATGATGTAAGATGATACACCTATTAATAGAATGCTGTCCTATAAATGGCATCTGGAAATTGAAGAAGTAAACGAATAGTGCAAGCCATAAGCACTTACCTGGTGGCACTGTGTCCTGTGGAAACCCACTTTTCCTGAGTATTTCTTCACCTCAGTGAGTTAATTTTCCACTCAGAGTGGGCACATGCAGGACTTAAATGCTGAAATTTTAATCAACACACTGAGAGAACTGTTTAACTGTTTCAAGTGTTAAAGTTTCTGTACCAGAGGTTTTCCACCAATGGTAGAGACAGCTTAGCCACACACTTTGTCCATCTTTTAACTTGGAGTGCACTTTACCAGTTCTGTGGCATTTGTCAACACCTCCCTTGCAAAAACACTTGAACTAGGGTTAGGCGTAGAAAATCTTTTTAATCTAAGGATTGAAGGTAGCAAGTTTTCTTTTACAAGTAAATGATTTCTTCTATTACTCTTTTAGAATATTGAAAATTTTCTTGTAAGTTGCCTACTGAAATCTAGCCTAAAAACCAGTGATTGTAGAATATCCATACTAAGAAGAAATACAGGAAAATATTGTGATATTCTGAGTTTAGACCAGTAGTAGAGTTGTATTCATGCTGTTGTGAGACTAGAATTTGAGAAATCATTAGGACTCTATCCTAATTTTTTTGTTAGCATATAATTCTCAGACAGCTACAGTCTGCATACCATATGCTCCCTCCTGCCCTTGTCTTGTAGCAGCATGTAAAAGCCTGGAGAGAAGTTAGGGGTTAATTTAAAAGCCTGAGTTGCAGGAAGACTTTGGCAAGCAAGATGGGACAGATGAAAACAACAAATAACTATGTCATATTAATTTTTTAAGCCTAGTTGTCTAGAAGGTGAAGAACCAACTCTCCTGAGAAGTGGAGAAATAAAAAGGGGGGGAAATGACAAACTGGAATAGAAATAGCTTGAGAACACAGAGATCCACCACCAGAGAAAAACCCCAAGGAATTGATTTTCCAGAAAAGAGTATACTTACATTAATTTGGACATTCATTCTCTTAACTTTCAGCTACATTGAAGCAGCAGAAAACATGGTGAACAATCGAGATTCTAGACATAAAATTTTGCTTTGTTCATACTGTAATTTTTTATACAAGCAGAAAATAAAAAAAATGTTGTCTCACAGCCAGGATGAGATGCAGTGAAGACTTCTGAAGTATGAGAAGTTGTGTAGGGAGAAAAATTACAAACGAAAAAGTTACCAGAATTTGGAATACTTTTCAGTGAGGTTCATAATGGAAGAAAACAAAGAATGTTTAAAAAAGACCAAAAGATTTTACATGTTCACTTTAGCATATAACTAGATCTGAATAGCCTTTAGTCCTTTGAAACTGGAAAAAGAAGGTGAAAAAGGAAAGGGTCCCAGGAGAAGCCAAGTGAATGTACGAGATTGCAATTGGGATGCCAAGGGTGCTCAATCTGAAAACATGCTTTCCTCTGCTTACAAAAAGATACTGTAGATCTCTGTGCCATGCTGGGGCCCAGAGACCATAAGTTTGCCAAAAAGGCCAAAAAAAAGCTTGAAAGGAATTTGCTTCACTGATTTTCAGTCTATCTTTCCAGAGAATTCAAGATCAAGAAGAAAGGAAAATGCAGCTTCTCAAATCAGAATAGATCTTTGTTGCAAGGAAAAATAAAATTTTTAAAATCTTATTAAAAGTTTTAGAAGCTTTTTTGCTTTTTTGTCTCCTCAGTTCTTCTTGAACTTCCATGATTTGATCATTTAAAATACCTAAGAAACACATCTATAGGAGAAAAGCAACTTAGTCTGGAGTGCAAACATCTGTGTTTTGTAAGCATGGGTGAGAAACATTAAGAAGTTACAGGCTTTCCTACAGTGTCTAAGCAGTGAAATGCTCATCTTAGCCCTGTTTTGGAGGAGATATATACACTCCAGTGTTTAGATCCTGAGAGAACATTTTTTTCAGTGACTTTCATCAACCTCTGGTCTCAGCCCTAGGCAGTGTTTCTTTCTGTCACCTCACAGGCCTGACCCTATCTGTCTCCCCCTTGGTCCTCTCCCTGGACTTTCCCAAGCTCTCAGCTTCGTCGACTTTTTTTTTTTTTTCTTCCCCCTTACTTCTGTGTTGCACTTCAAAGTGTCTCTTCCTTTGAATTGAGCAATTGCTCTACAGCAGCATGTGACTGGGAAAGAAAAGAGCATGGATATTAGTGAGCAACTCCTCAGCTCTTCTCAGTGACTTTAATTTTAAAAGTAGCTTGCCAAAAAACTGAGAACAAACTATGCATCTATATGCACAAAAAAGGAAGTGATCAACAGAGAGGAACAAAAGTTTCCAGAGCTAGTAAAAGCAAGCAAAGGACGGCACCTCTTAAAATGTTTCTGCTTTCATCTCTGCTTGTGAATTTGCTTTTGGGAGCGCAGGGTGAGGAGAAGGAATGTGCAGGAGATTCAGGATTCATGCAGTCAGCATATTGCAGTCAGGAAGTAAAAAGACAAAGCAGAAGTAATTGACCATAAGACAACTGAGATCTGATTTAACTAATACCTAGAGAGCATCCATGACCAGAAGCGCTGGCAAGCAGAGTATGCAAACAGGACCTTAGCATTTAACAAAGCAGTTGGGATGCAAGGTGTTCGATGCAACAAACATGATCCTGCAATACAGAACTTAGTCCTCAGCACTTGCTGGAATAACTCTCTGTCATGTCAGAGACAGAAAAAGGAGGGAGGACAAAGTTATCCGTGTTTCAGGCTTTAGGAAGCACTGAGTGTGCCTCCCTAGTTACTATGGGACATACCTTGGGAAGGTGTGTTTTAACTGAGTTGCTGAGCTACTAGGTGCAAGGATTGGCTGAGGATGTAAGTCATTTGGCTTCAGGGATGTTAATGAGAGATGGAGAAGTTGTTATGGACATGCTTTTATACTCCTGGTTATCTCCTTGAGGAACAAGGACTTCTGGAAAGGGGAAGGAGTCAGATAACAAAGCAGAGCAAGAGCATATCTACCAACAGCCTTACCAAGTAATCTAGCCAGTAGGACCTTAAATTAGATTTTGGGGGGGGAGGGGGGAATGGAGATCAAAGCAAAACCAGAAAGGTAGGAACAGGGTTCTGCAGTTTGAACAGGAGTGAACAGGGTACTCTTGCAGCATCCTGAATGCATTAGGAAGAGCATTGCCAGCAGGTTGAGGGAGATGGTCCTGACCCTCTACTCAGCCCTGGTGAGGCAACATCTGGAGTGCTGTGTCCAGTTCTGGGCTCCTCAGTATAAGAGAGACATGGAGCTCCTAGAACAAGTCCAGTGGAGGGCTAAGAAGATGATTGTGGGACTGGAGCATCTCTCTTATGAGAACTGGTTGAGGGAGCTCAGCCTGTTCAGCCTCAAGAAGAGATGATCAAGAGGAGACCTAATCAATGTGTATGACTGTCTGAAGGGAGAGTGTCAAGAGAATGGAATCAGGTTCTTCTTAGTGGTGCCAAGTAATACGGCATGAGGCAATTTGCAGAAACTGATGCACGGGAAGTTCCACCTGAACATGAGGAAGAACTTCTTTACTGTGTGGTTGAGCGAGCTCTGAAACAGATGGCCCAGAGACGCTGTGGATTCTCCCTGACTGGAGATATTCAAGAATCATCTGAATGCAATCCTTCACATTGTGCTCTAGGATGACACTGCTTGAGCAGGCAACTTGGGCCATATGACCCATTGTAGCCCCTTCCAACCTGACCCATTCTGTGATACTGGGCCATATTTACAAAGAGCAGTCAGTTCATCGGATGATTATCCCTATCTACTTGGTTCTCTTGAGACAGCATGAGAAGAACTATGTCCAGTTTTGCATTTCTGTGTACAGGAAAGTGAAGAATTTCAAGATGATTAAAGAGCATCTGTGAAAGGAGGCCAAGGAAGCTGACTTTTGGTAAAGTTGCCAAACTACCCTTAGTGATATAAAAAATTGGTGAAGATTCTGCAAAACCTGATCTGAATTCAAAGTAATTCCTGTTTTGAGTACAGATTTGACCCCCAGTGTTCCTTCCAACATTTTATTTTTTATTAAACCATTATTGACTTGAAATCAGAAAGGTTTAAGCTGTTGAGTGAGAAAAGATAATTCCCTTCTTTCTATTTCTGTTCATAGTCCCTGTTTGCAATTTTCTGTTGCCTGGTGCTCAAATGTGAAATCAAATGTTTCAAAAATTGAACAATTTCATTGAACCCTAATTAAAAATGCTGTGGAGGGGAGAAGGAAGCAGGAAAAAGGTAGGAGTTGAAATAGTATCCTGATGCTTTTATACTTTCACACTTGAACACAGATAAAACTGTCTTCAAAGTAGCTTCCATTCGTTATTTCATCCATCATTAGTCTTTTGAAATAATCTACATCTATTTTCTTCTGAGGTGCAGCAGTAAAGGAGCCAATTTTGTAGCTGTGAAGACCACACCTCGTATTAAGTAGAAATGATCATGATATTTTAAAGGTGTTCCTAACATTACATCACTTTGATTCTTCCTTTTATTATTTTCCATATTACTTTTCTCAGTAACGGTTCATTTTAACTTCTTCTATGTTCTTGCTGGATATTTTATAACTTTGATAGGCTATTTTCCTGCTTCAATTATTTTTAGACTTTCTTGTACATACCTACTGACCTTTTTTATTCTTTCAGTATTTATTACTACATGACGTGCATAACCTTTGGATATACATTAATTTAGCCTTAAATACTCTCTTTTCCCTTCCCTGCATTTTCATCGTGTTATTATTCCTCCCAACTTGCTCTGAGAATTTCAGCTTTTTTGGGGTGAGAATTCAGTTATATACTTCTTGTGAATTCTTTAGTTTCAGTGTGCTATATTTAACCTAATTATACTCACTTCATTAATGCTTAGAAACATGTATATTCAAATAATGTATTTTTTTAAAAACATTTTTTCAACTCTGGGCAAGGGTTTCTCCTTTAGGTTCTGTAAATGTTAATCCACTTGAACAGGAAAACAGATTTTATTCTATAAGGTACAAGTGATAGTCTCCATGTCTTGTCTATCATAAGACAATTAATTGTATAAATAACACTTTCTATATTGTTTGATTTGTAGCCCTGAAATAAAGTGTTGGTAAATGGCCATAATCTTTGCACTGAGTTTGCAGGGTTTCAGAACTGAGACAACTGACTCAAATTTTTCTGTCTTGCCTGCAGCTTTGTTTCCCTTGATTTAGCAGTGTTAGCAATCTCTCTGAGAGACCAGGTGTAGTGATCCTGATGGGAAGACCATTGCACTTTGAGGAGGTAGTGATCCACACAGTGGTTAACCTGAGTGGGTGCAGGCATGTGCTGTGCTACCAGCAGGCACAGCGTGGCTTTCAGGCCTGTGCTGTGCGCCACATCATCCATTGCCACAGGGTTGAATGCAGCCAGCTAATTGTAACCAAGGAGTGGGTTTGCAGTTCTGGTGTGAACATCCTTTTTATTTGAAGGTAAAAATAACTGTTAGAATTACTTGCCTTTAAAAAAGTCCTGTAAGACTTGAAATGATCAAAACAAAGTAACATTTACATGGACAGGACCATTACACTGTACTGTGCCCTGGTTGGAGCCCATTTCATATCACACATCTTGTAGTTTCCAACATCTGAAGGGATGTAAAATTATCTATATTAACATCTTTTTAGTGTTAGCTCAGATAAAAAGTATTTTAAGAGATAATTCAAAGTCTTGCAGGTCTTTCTTGCTCAGACCAGAATGAACCAACACCCCCACAAGGCACTACACCAGAAGACTAATGCTCACTTCTTTTGCTTTTTTTTATCTTTATGTATTACAACCACATTTTTATTTAGATGACTGTAGCAAGCAGTTAATCAATATAGAATGAGGTATTTATGACTCAATATAGTGACATAAAGCAGAGAAATACAGATGTGGTATAACTGCAAAGGCTTTTGGAAGTGGAGGCAGATGATGCAGAGTAGGGAAGTACAGGTAGGGGACAGTAAGAGATGAGGAACAAGTGTGACCCGGAAAGCCTTTTGTGTATAAACTGTTCCCTTGTTAAGTAGAAGAAATGGAGGTTTGGAGCTGGTAAAAACATGTTATTAGAGAGAACTAAGAATTAATATCTAACGTACATAAAAGACCCCATATACAGTGAGTTTAGATAGAGCATAGAGCTGCAAACCCATGAAGAAAGAGAAGAGTGTAAGAGTGCAGTATCAAATATAGAAAATGTCCCCAGGTGGATCCTACACTTAGGCAGAAGAGGCTACCAACATCACACTCCTCCTTGTGAAGTACTTCACACTGTGGATAAATACCATAAAACTTGGCCCGATATGAAACCACAAATGTTAGGAGCCTGAAGAGCAGGGAAAGGTGAAGCAAATGAGAAGTGTGTGTCTAACAGTTATAACTGAATTGTTATTTCTTCTTTTTCTACAACAATTAGATCTGGGCTAATAATTGTTAGACTCAAAGATCTCAATTATACTAATAATTAATTCCTGTATTTACTTTCACATGAAGTGTGCTTTGTCTTTGACTGTAAAGAGGCTATCAGTGCAACAGATGTATGCATTTTACCTGCCTTGATTTTAAGTACATCTTGTTTTACAAAACTAGCTATGCATCAGCAAACGTGCACACATTTTCATTGTGGACATGTATTAAGCAGTGCCCCCCATGTTTAAGCTCCATGAAATAAAAGTTAACAGGCAACATTTCAGGCTTCTGGTTCTCTAGGAATGAAAGAAGTTTTCGTACTTCCAGAACTGCAATGGTCTGATATGAAACAATCACAACAGTCTAGTACAAAACTCTGCAACATACTTGTACAAAACTGCAGCAGTGTAGTACAGAGAGTATTTTCACAGCACCAGTGTTGAGTTATACTTGTAAAAATCCAAGTAAATAATGTGTGAAATAAGGAAAATCTACTAAAATATATTTACATTTCTGATGTACACAAATCATTAAGAAAAAAATTTCTCTAATGCTGCAAGTCACATCCTGGACTGGTGTAGCAGAAAGTTACATACATTACTAATGGTGCAAAACTGCCTGTCAGCATAATTGGCCACTGGATATAAAGAAAGCCTCATAGCCCAACAGACAGTGTGCCTTTCCAGCTCCCCTTTCTATAGCCAACAAATAAAGTATATGTCCACAATGAACTCCCCTTGCAGTCGTTGGCCACGAGGACAGAGAGAAACGTATTAACTACTCTGACTGATGAGAGGAGATGCAGCAACAGAGACTGAAAAATGGTCAGTGGGCTTAAGTTCATGTCTTGTTTTCCCTGGTCCATGTGGCTGAGGAATTCTTGTTGTGCAGCTTTGGCTCCAGTCCTCTTTGTTCATCTCATAAACCCTTCAGATTACTTCTGTATACTTAATGGTTTGATCCTCTGTGTCAAATTTGTGCTATCACTTAATTTCTTACTCATTCTCTGAAAAAAAAAAGTTAACTCCCTTTGTCTTCATTACCCTTTGGATATGTATAAAGAACAAACATGTAAAACCAGGGAAGAGACCAGATATTCAAAAGTTATATGGTTATTAATATATGTATGTATGTAGAAAGTATATGTGTGTGTATTTTGATGTATGAAAATATATACCAGTGTCCATATGCAAACAAGTGTTCATATGTAAAATACAGCCCTACAGAACAACCTTTTTTTAATTTAGCATGTAATTCAAAAATAAGGAGAAATCTTACGTCCTTATGAACAATCAACAGATAAAACATAATTTCTCAGCCAGTTATTCTGTTTCCAAATATCTCCATCTTCCACAGTCTCATGTGTTCCTTTTTATATGCTACCCATATATCTACTAACTCATTCAACTTCAATTAAATCAATTACAAATCCCCACAGCACCCTAATTAGTGAAATTTACTTAACCAAATCTATCAATTATTATTTTGAACATCTCAAAATATCACAGCTAGAAAAACACTCAAGTGAAAACTAATTAATTACTATCAACAAAAGAGAGAGATCTTTGCATATTAAATATCATTACACATGTAATTAGCTAATATATTTTAAATGGGTAAATTATATGGTGGGAAAAATCAAGAAAAAGGTAAGTTTTAAGTCTCTTTCTCTTACAGCTAAACTACCATTACGAAAAACCAGATAATAATATAGAAAAAAATCCCAATAGACAAAACAATAATAATTGCAACTGATGCAATTGTACAGGCATTGTGTGTGATGTCTCTACAGGAAAGATTTGGGAATGTAAGCCAATTCTCTCTCACTGGCAATGTGATAGAAGGTTTGACCTCTAGGAAGACTTGTCACTTGTGATTTTTTGTCCCTTTGTGATCTTTAAGATTAAGATTAATGAGAAACAGAATTTATTGCTTTTAGAAATATTCACCATAAGAACGGATATGTTCTTGCAGTAGTCAGATGGATTTCACTCAAGTTAATACAGTCTCTGATGTATTTGAACTCTACTAAACCAAAATGTTCCTGAAATTGTTATTTTTGTGTTCACAACTCCTATAGTTCCTTACTAATCTTCCTGTTTCTGTTCCATTGACCAAAGAGAAATCATAGATCAATATTCTCTGGCCCCAGTAATTTAAGTGTGGAGAAAAGGGAAGGGAGTTGGGGAGAGTACATGTGTTTCAGAGGCAGAATGAAGCCATCTTCATTTAAAGAAATATTTCTGTCTCAAAGCCCTGAATATTTCAATGACTTCCAGTTCCAGTATATCCTTCCTTATATAGTATTACATTTTACTCATGGAAAATAACTTTTTCCATCAAACCTTTTCCAACCAAGAGACAACAGGCTACAGCCAGACTGTGTTAATGCATATGCTGTATAGGGAGATTCTGAAATATTGGTCAAAGAAAACTGGAGTCCAATAATTATATTTTTTAACTTCATTAAAACTTAGTTCTCTTCCTCTAACCTTATATCCAGTTTTTCTAATTTGATTTTACTAATTATCGTTCTTATTTAATATCAATTAAATTTGTAACCTTTTCCCACCTCAACACCTAGCAGATGAAATATGCCATTGAACACCAACTTAGTTACTATTGTAGGAATGAATTCTGTCACTGAGTTGTGTGAAAGAGCCATGTGATGTGACATTTGTATGCAAATTTAATAAAAAAATTGACCATGACTCACTCGGAGGCAGAGTACTTGGACAGTGATAATTGCCTAATTAACAAAATTGGTGGAGGAAGATAACATTAAAGATGTACAGTATCACCTATGAATGTAGATTGATTGGTCCTAGACTCAGACATACTTCAGGTTTCTTTTAACAGCTTCCTGTTTTTCAGTAGTATTTCTCCAACGTGGTGTTAACATTAGAACTAAATATATGAGCAAGAAATTGAGTCTGACTATGTTACTCATTAGAACTTTTCACCCTTTATTTCAAAGACTGTGCAATAATTTGTTTTTATTTTTGACAATCTGCAATAATTGAGTTGTCTGATTATTTTAAAGTGTGAATACATAGCAGAACTGATTTTGTTTCCACTTGCCTTAATTTTGCACTGAAGTAATACAGCAGATGAACATTGTATAGGTAATTTGCTCTTTCCAGGATACAATAGTGTCCTCATCCATCTTCAGATGAATGAAATAATACCATGTTATAGAGTTGATCTTATCAGAGACAATGAAATAAAACTATAATTAGAAGATGTACACCTACTTGATAAAACTCAATCTAAAATTTTCAGAGTTTAGACAAATCCTAGAAAAAGGGACCATTTTCCTTTTGAACTTTGAGCTGAGACAAAACTTGAGATGAAAAGTCAAACAGAGACAATAACTCAGTAAAAGGAAATCAGATGAAACAAAAACCACATTTGATGAGACAAGCATTATTTTATTTTATTTTTTTTACATGGGTAAACCATTAAACAATCATAGATAGTTCTGGTCCCTAAAAAGCATATAACATTTTTGTTCGTGGATTTCAGAGTGTTTCTGACAATAGTGCCCAACTCCATTTAATCAAATAGTTAAGTTTTTATTTTAACGTTGCAGGAATGGGAATACACTCTTGAGAATAAGATTAAAAAAAAAAAAAAAAAAGTGACTTTTTTTAATCTGACAGAACAATGCTAAGATGATCTCACTGTTTTCCCCATGGGAAGACTTTTTTCGTATCTGTCAGTTTGAAATGGCATTCTTGTGCACCATTACTGACTGCAGTTTCTCTGCATTGAATCTTCTATATTTCATACAGCATGCCATAGTCCTATCAAAACTGATCAAGGGTATAAGAGAATCTAAAATCTCCTGCCATTCTCTACTGCTATTCTGAATCCATCATTTGCAAATGTAAAGAAAACAACATCCAAAGGAGGAAACTTATGCTGTTAACTTCTGAACAGAAACTGAACATTTTCAAGTGACATGCCACCCATATATATTATTAATGATCATGTGAAGCAATTGTTATTCTTTACACAGAAGCTAATTTGAAAAAAGTTTGATAGAGGGGAAAAAATGCAATTTTTTTTACACAGTTCTATATAGATGTTGTTATATTAAAGGCAAAGGGATCAAAGACCTGTAATTTTTCTGTTATCATGTCTATTAGAGTATGTATTATGCACTATGTAGCAAACTGTCATGATGCAAATTGGAGTGGTGTCCAATTCTACTAGTTTTGTTACTACCCACTTAAAAATCAGTCCAAATTTTTTTTCTGTTCGATGCTCTCTATCTCAAAAAAAGAATAAAAAGGGAGAAAAAAAAGAGATGAAAATAGAAATAAAATCAAAAGTATCTGTAAGTAGCAGAATGTATATAAGGCTAGGAGGAAGGTTATTTGACACTGATTGACTCCTGGTAAAGCTGAGTTATTCTCTGAATTGATAAGGAACAGGAGCAGGAATTCGTAGCATGGCTGTTTCAAGCTGACTATGAAATTATTTATAATAAAGAAAACAGTGGGAGTATGAATTTGCTCTTTAAAAGGAAACAATTTGATAGAAAAAAGTGAAAGGCTAATAAAGAAACTAAGGAGGCATGGAAAAGAGTTGTAAAGTCACTGAGAAAAAAAGAATATTAATTGCTTTCTCCGGTTTAGCAACATAAAAACAAGTTTATGAATATAATCAATAAGGGGTTGTATAAAACCTGGAGTAAGACAGAAAAATTTACATGCCACAATTTTTAAGGAAATCAAGAGCCAAAAGTGTGAGGAATTTTAAGGAATTTTAAAAAAAGGGGAAAAGAATAGAAACATGATGTCAACAGATGCACAATTATATGAAAAATCTGAAGTACACATGTAGTTTATGTACAAACAGTTTTAAAATAAAAAGAGGGGCAAATGGTTCTCAAATAATTAAAATAATTTGTTTGTTCTCAACAGTTTGGTTTTCAGTGGTTTCCAAAGCTAAATGCAGGGTTAAAGACAATATTATTTTAAATAAGTAGTAGGTGTAGATAATAATCTAAAGTCAAATAATCAGAACACATAATCAAAATTTTGAAGATTTCAATATTTCATCCAGTCCACCCCTTTGCTCAAGGTCAGATTAACTACCCCTTGTGTCACCCTGATAGATGTTTTGCTAACCTGTTCATAAAGACATCTAGTTCTGGAAATGCCAGGCAATCCATCCCAGTGCTTCACTATACTTCTTACTATAATATTTTCCTTCATATTTAACCTAAATCTTTCTTGCTGAAATATGCATCCAAGAGTTTTTGTCCTATTCATCATGGTCATGAAGAAGAGATTATTCTTTTCTCTCTCCAGTAATCTTCTTTTTTTTTTTTTACTTTTACATACTTGAAATCTATTGCCTTATTTCCCATCCTCTTCACTTCTTGATGCTAAACAACAGAAATTCATTCTGTTTTCTCTCATAAATCACATTTTCAAGACCTCTTGATTATTGTCATCGCTCATGAATTTAAGAAATCTGCATCTTTCCTGGAATACTCTTTTCCTTTTGCCTTAACCAGTAAAAGCATTGACTTGCATCATATGTTTTGTAGGCTAGACTTCTAGGCCATGCAGCCTAGAATGGTACTGAGGAAAAGGTCCACTTCTTAAGCTTTTTTGCATAATATGCATAGGTCAAACCTATCTTGTTTGCCACTAGACATAGAACTAATTTTCTGCAGGAGTACGGGTCATAGAATCATAAAACATCCTGAGGTAGAAGGGACCCACAAGGATCATCAAGTCCCTGCACATAAATCTGCACATGACAGCCCCAAGAATCACACCATGTGCCTGAGAGTATTGTCCAAATGTTTCTTGAACTCTGTCAGGCTTGGTGCTGTGACCACTTCCCTGGGGAGCCTGTTCCAGTGCCCAGTCACCCTCTGGGTGAAAAAACTTTTTATAGTATCTAACTTAAATCTTCCCTGACACAACCTCAGGCCATTCCTATGGGTCCTGTCACTGGTCACCAGAGAGAAGAGATCAGTGCCTACCCCTCCTCTTCCCCTCACGAGGTAGTTGAAGACTGCGATGAGGTCTCAGTCTCCTCCAGGTTGAAAAAACTTCAGACATTCCTGATAATGCTTCCCCTCTAGACCTTTGATCATCTTCATAGCCCTACTTTGGATACTCTCTAATGGTTTAATATCTTTCTTATACTGTGATGCCTAAAACTGCACACAGTGTTCAAGGTGAGGCCGTCCCAGTGCAGAGTAGAGCGGGACAATCCCCTCCCATGACTGGCTGGTGATGCTTTGCCTGATGTCCCCGTGGACACAGTTGGCCCTCCTGGCTGCCAGGGCACTGCTGACTCATATTCAACTTGCCATTGACCAGGATCCCCAGGTCCCTTTCCAGGACACTGCTTTCCAGCATCTTTTTTCCCAGTCTGTATGAAGAACTGGTCAGTTATTGCTCTTTGTCTGTTTGTTTAATTGACTGTTTCTGACTAAGATCTTTGCATGTTACCCTGCTGAATAGCACCACGGTTTTACACAGAACAGTTTTCTAATTTGTTAGAACAACATTGAATTTAATGTAAGCTTTCTAAATCAAGTGTAGCCCACCATTACTGGTATTGTGAATAAATTAAACAAGGTATGTCTCTTTTACACTGAATATTTGACTAGTCCCAAAACCAGACCAGATCTCTTTAGGATCTCACACAGTAGATCTTATATAGTACAGTTTTCCACACAGTCTGCATTCACCTTCTAATCCTTTCACTTAGTTATCCATAAGAATGTAATCTGAAAAAAAATGCCAAAAAGCTTTATTATATTCAAGACATAACTTTTCTACTTTTCCCTTTATCCATAAGGGCTGGAAGCCTGTCACAGGACATCTGACTGGGTTGACATATTTGGTTCATAATAAATCCCCACTGGCCATTACTTATCTCCTTATTCTGCCCTAAGTATTTCAAAACAGTTTGATTGCTTTGCTCTCTAGCTGATATATAAAGAGTCAGATTATATAAGTGTACCAGGAAACTCAGATAAGCATTTGCTTTACTTTAACACTACTGCTACCTAAAAAATGGATTGGTCAAGACAGACAACCTCATCTGTGCAGCATTTTGGTTTTAGATCCTTGACTTGTTTTGTATTAGTCTCATGGCTAAACTGAGCATCATTAAATCATATGTTTAGTAATTTTTAACTTATTTTAATCTTTCTCATCCATAAGGCTAATCATGCAAAATTATTTCATAACAAAAGTTTTTGCATCATAGTTATATATTATACCATATTATTTCAATCCAACCTAATTATTTCCCTGAATAAAGAAAATGCTTAGAATTGTACCAGAACTGTCTTAGATTTCAGGGTTACTTAATCGTTGCAGCCATTTCCAACAACAGACCTGACATTCATGCCCAAAATGGCTGAAGAAAAATGAAAACTTGTTATGTCTCAACATGATACAGGAACACACCATTTCAGAGACTGGTGTGGTCTTTCTCATGGATCTCAGCACCGTAACCATAATGACAGGGCTCTTGTGGTGGAAGCATTTGTCGTAACTCTGTTCCCAAGCAAGGTCTTCAGCACTAGATCTATATATTTAGTGCCTTGAATGAACTAAGATGAGGATAATTTACCTCATACTTACCCATAGAAATTTATCCTTTTTCTTGTATAACATTTATAATCCCATTCATATATGCATCACACATTTCCAGCTCAACCTGATTTTGTGCTGATATTAGTTTTGAAATATTTATAAGTACATACAGTACTGAAGAGATAGCTATAAGGATTTGGGTTTTTTTAATTTTAATTTACTGAAATCCCATGTAAAAGGTCATTATGCCTTTAAGAAACCAGTACTTGCATGTATTTATTTCAGCAATACACCCTCACAAATCCATCAGTCACAAGAAGACAGAATATACTCCTGAAATTTTTCAGTGCAGCTAGAAAGCCACTGTTTAAAAAAAACACAATAGTATATAATGAAAGTTGTTCTGATTAAGAGGTCAGTTATAATGCTTAGTTAAATGGGAAGCTGTCAGGTTGTTTGCAATAAAAAGTATTTTCTAGTTGCAAATCTTCATTTAGCAAACCCCAATTTAACATGCCCCAGAATATGAATTTTGATCCAGCAATCTAAAAGATGCTAGTGTCATTGAAATATTACATGAAAGGATTTCTTGAATTTCACTTCTAAATTATTTCCCTGCGATTCACAGTGTACATAATTCTATAAGCCATCAACAGAAGAAAACACTAATATTTATTTAATCTGTTACCACCACCTCATTGTGATTTTCTTAATTTTTTTTTAATTTTTTTTTTCCTATCCATTGCCTAACAGTTTTGAGAGAAAGAAACAAATGATGACCAAGTAGCCTGAGTCTCAAGACAGCTCTGTTAAATTTTTGCACTGGTACAAACTCCCCAAAGTTATTTATAAATGTAGCACCCACTCTGGAGTTTCCTTGAGAGTGGAGATAATGGTCTGCTTTGCAAGCGTGCTCTGAGGCTAAATATATTAGAGACTATGAAGCATTTCACTACTGTGATAAAGGAGAAACTCATATATCATATGAATGTGGACAAACAATACAGAGAAAAAATTGAAAAAAAATTATCTGCACCTTTTAACTAGTTAGGAAAATGAGAACTACAATTATGGTTGAAGATTATTCTCTCAGTCTAATGAGCAGTATAGCTTGGGCAACCAACACTTGCAGGCAATTTCAGAGTATATTCATTACAGCAATGCAGTCCAAGCTGTGATTTGGGTTCAGGCTTTTAAGGCCATGTGACTGTAGTGTCAACTTGCGGATCTATTCAGGTGTCTTGCATGATAGAAGTCATTCATTCATGTCCACTCTGCTCTAGATGCTTTCAACACCACAACATGTCACCTGCAATTTAAATGATAAATTTCATGAGCCTTGTTTAGTCCAGATAGAAATGAACAGTAAAAGAATAAGTTAATCAGCATTCGACCTCTCTGCACCATCAGGATCAGTTCTAACATTTCCCATCCAGGTCAGCAAAAACACATCAGACTAATTTTTTCAAGTTCCCCTCCAAACCTATACGAGTACACAGGATATTCAGCCTTGTAATGTTTTTTTTTTAAGGTCATGTATTTAATTCAGGGCAGACTCATACTTTTAAAATTTAAAGAACTGAAATCTGAAGAGATTATTTACAGTTCTCTGTAATGCAAACGGGAAATAACTAGGACCACTTCAGAGCCGTGTCATGAATATTTCTCGCCCCATGTAATATATGAATGTAAATAATTGCAAAAGATTGCAAAGTGCTTTGCAAGGTCTACCAACTTGCAAAAAACCAACTTATTAATCACTTAAAAGAAGGATTTATGATTTTAAGGCCAAGACAAGGATCTCTTCCTATCCCAAAAACAACTACCCCAATCCATACATACAATCCACACTAATTTCCACATATCATTCTTTCCAATGAGGGGAGTTGGCTGTCATTGTGTGTTACGCCTCTGTAGGCTGCTGTGTCCTTATCTCCCCTTGCCCGCATTCAGCTTCTTCCCATTTCCCTGCAGCAGCTGTGGTGATCATGCCAACATGGCTAGTGAGCTGAAATAGCAGGACTCCGTAGGCACAGATGACAGTGCAGTAAATCGCCATTTCTTTTTCCCCATTAACCTGGATCATCCATTCCAGCTGGGTTCCCCCTGCAACAACAAATAGTTGTTAAAAAAGACAGCAGATGGACTCAACAGTAATAAACCACAACACCCATGTAAGGAGATATTGTGGCCTAGTTTGCGTTAGGGAAGATCTTTGCTTCAGCAACACTGCATGGAAAGAAATGTTTAACACTGAAAGTTAGATGCAAGGGATATGAAAGGAAATTATCTAATTCACTTCACCATGATGAGGAATCCTCTGTGTCACTGACATTTTCATGAGTTACCTCTCACATACAAATTGCTCCATTTAATATTCAGGCCACCAGCATGCCGTTCAAATTTTGTAAAATTGATTCATGCTCAAGACCAATTATCAATATAATTTTCTAATTATTAAAATGGTAAAATACAACTTTTTTATTATATGGAGTAACTTTATCTCTTTTTACATAAAGTTGCAAGTAAAAAATCTGTTTTCCTTTATCTAGTAAAAGATACTCAGTAGCAGTCAAGAACACAGTATTCAGTTACAAATCTATAACTGATCATTAGAGCTTGAAGCTTTGCTAATCAGGTGTTACAAGTTAAATAATCTCTCTCCTTTGCTTTTAGTTGATCTTGCTCACTTTCTCTGCAATTAATTAGTTAATGCATGTGAAAATAAATTTTTGTTCAGGGTAATAAGATTACCAAACTTAGTATGAATTAAGAAATTCTGACATGCAAAAGGAAGAAATACTTTGCAGCAAAGGCCACATAGTTTATAGCATAGAATCTACTGGAAAAGTACAACGGCTGATTTGGAGGGGGGCACCTTCAGGTCTTGGGTGTTAAACCATTCTCTGGAGGTGTAGTGCTCTCCCAGCAGTCCCCTAGCTGTGGGTCTATGAGCCCATAAGAAGCTCACACAAACCACACTGAGGGACAGATGAAAGAGGAAGTTTATTGGGGATGGGGGCTTATACGGCTTTCGTGGGGATTGAAAAGGAACCAATTACAGTCTCAAGGTACTACAGAAAAACCCAATCAGGTAAAGAGTTAATAGCCAATAGAAAGAAGTGAACAAAGGCCAGTGAGAAGACCTAAGGTTGTCTTCCCAGGACATTCCTGCATAAGGGTTCTTTACAAGGGGTGTCGGGAAGGGGAAGCAGTGACTCTGCAAAAATACAGAAAAACCATCTTAAGATCTGTTTAAACAATATTTAAAAACTTCTATTTCTATAACATTTGAGCTGTTTTCTTCTTTTCCTTCACCAGTCCATCTCTGACAGGACTTCTTCCATCCTACATAGGGTAAATCCATTGCCACAGAAAAGGAATTTAAATTTTGTTTAGTCACTCTGTGTTTTGCCCTGTCTACTGAGGTAAATTGTTAGTGCGAGGATTATAACTTCAGAGTCAGCAGTTGTGACAGAGCATGTGAGCCATACAAGTGATGGGGGCAAAGACACCTCTATCATGTTGGCTTGTTACAAGGCATCAAATAATGATCAGGCTGGGGCACATAGGAGAGGTTGTGAAATCTAGGTTTGCTCAGTCTGAAGAAAAAAAGATCTTACTATATCGCCTGGAACTACCCAGTATAGAGACGGATGTAGTGAAAACAGGGACAGACTTTTCTCATTGTTTCATGACAGAAGGAGAGGCAGCAAACAAAGCTTAGACATAAACTAGGAAAAGCTTTTTCATTATGAGATTGGTCAAACAGGTTGCCCAGAGAGGCTGCGGATTCTCCATCCTTGCAGCTATTTAAAATGGGACTGGATGGGGCCCTGCACTGAGCTTTGAGAAGACGGTTGGGCTACAGACTTCCAGAGTTCCCTTAGAGGATACCTATTTCCTCCATTCAAGGAAAAGATGGCCCTGAGTGCAAAGCTGAAGGTAGCATGATTTTACCCTTTGTGACAGTTGAATTCTTATGCTGCCTACTCTGTACAAGCAAAAAGTAATGTAATGCTCAGGTTTAGGTTCTTGCTGGGTGCTGCAGGAAAGGTCCCAGAAGCCCGTGGGAAAGTCCAGGAGTTCTGGAGCAAAGCACGACCTTTATCAGCTATTGAGTTGCCCTACATCAGCATTTCTGCACTTCTACTAAGCTAAGGCTTTTTTTTGAACACTGTACTGCAGAGACACCTTCTCAATTAATCTCGCAGTGAGGAGATGGCTTTTCTAATTCCTTTAATCTATAGCAGTAGCTCTCACCCCAGGCAAATATGCTGTTAATTCTGCTCTCTTTTCCCTTCTAATTTAGGACTTTAAATATGCCACACTTGCAGAGATTTTTTGTAAAGCCTTCACAGACAAAGAACTATGACTAGTGTTGGACAAGAAATACATATATACAACTGAATTCAGATTCTTTTCTTAGTAATGGTAGCAGGAAATAAGACCATAAAGAAGAAAACAATTCATTTCCTAACATATAGTCTGATGAGAAGCATAAATTTGAAGAATGATGTCAGGAAAGGAGGATTGAAATTTTAGGAATTCATATATTGACATTGTTTATTTGTATAGTTGTGTATATATATGTATATATATGTATATTTATATTATTTACAGAGATGAAAATATTTCCCCTGTAGAAACTCTGAACAGGTAGATGCAGAGGAAAATGTAGGTACATAATAATGAGAGACAAAGAAGAGTGGGCAAAGAAGAGAAAATGTGAAAACTAAAAAGACTGTCACAAATAACAATGACAAACCCTAATTCCCAATTTAATATAGCTTCTTTTATCCTTTTCCTTCTACAAAAATATAAAGAACTATGTAAAAATTTTTGTAAGGCTAAGTTACTGGCTAAAATTAATGAGATGATAATCAGATTTTAAATTAGAAACTGTCCTCTCAAGAGGAGAGGAGAATCTTGTTTGCAATGAATTTAGATGGTAAGTGGGGAAAAAAGTTATCTTGCTAATGTTCATGCCCAGTCCTCAGAGGGCTCAAGAGCTTCAATTCTGATTTGTTTTAATTGCAGGGGGAGATGTTAAGTGCTTTGTGGGACTGGATTCTTTCAGTGTGATATTTATAAAACAGAAGCTTTGATATAAAAAAAATAATTCTTAACCATCTAAATAATAAGAAAGTCCTAATATGCTTAAAGTAACCTGCAAATATTTTAATGTTAGCTGATAATACCTGGGGCTATAGATGGCATTGATATGTAGTAATTTATTTAGGCTCTGTATAGGCAGGTGTTTTTTTTTACCAGAAGAATAGCTTACAAAATTCATTGAGTCATTGACTCCTGAGAAGATGCTCTGTTCTACTTAATTATGTGCCCTGAGGGTTAATTTTATCAAACAACTCCTCTCAACCCAGTGGTAGTTATTTCCCATTTAGTACTGTCTCCTCCAATGCTAAGAATTTAAAACAGAATTAATTGCTTTGGGACATCATTGATATAAACACTTTGAAATCAGGAGTTTGGTTTTTTCTTTTTATAAATACATACACATGTTTTATAAATACATACAGGGATACTCTTAGTTAACGGTTGAAAATCTTGCCTGATAATTTCTATGCATTTTATTTTTAAATGATTCTTTAAGTACAATGAGTTGAAGAATGCCTCCTATAACCTTTGAGGAGGAGAAGATAGTACTAGAAACCCTTATCAACAGAGTTCTATCCATCCATTTACATTGCCAAGTATAGAAATAGCATTATGAAAAGGGAACAACTGAGTCAATTAACCCAATCATCCAGACTGCCTCACCTACCACCACTTCCTCTGATTTAGATAAGAGTAACTCCTGTTCCTTCTAATGCTCATGTAGCAACAGCACTCCCTGTGTCTGTCTCCAGGCCTTGAATCTGGATTCAAAACTAATTATCTCTACAAAGTTCTGTACTTCATGCTGGTGTTCCTCTGGGCATATTTCTGTTATCAAGGAGGAGAAAGATGCCACACTAACAAAATAACTAATGTCAATTTTGTTATGTGCTTCCTGATTTTATTTTATTTTTCTATATCTGTATAGCTAGCCAAAGATTCAGAAGTAGGGGAGAATTCAGAGTTTTGTTGTTTCCTTTTTCAAAGCTTTGCCCAGTCTGGAGGATGTACCACCTTTCATAGTGCTATTAGACAGTCAGTGGTGACAGTGGTATCCATACAACCAGTCACTAGAAGGATACTATTCAGAAAGATGAAAAACTCCATGTCGAAATTTCACAGCAATACCAGTCGAAGGTTTCTGCAGAATATATGTTCCTTAATTCTCCCAAAGATGGTACCACCACAGGAGCTACTATAAAAAATGACTCGAATTTTTTTACCTAGAACATACCTTCTAAGAAAGTATGCCATAGGATATTGTAATATGAGGAGAGGAGAATGATTTACTTGCAGTGAGGTGATTATCAACACATTATTATATGGTTTTAAGTTATGCTGGAGTGATGCTTGAAAAGAACGTAGAAGTAATAATATTTGAAAATGCGTTGAGGGATATTATGTACATATGAACAGCAACCTTAGAGCTACAGGATGTTCAAAGAACTGTGAATGTAATGTTGTAGCTACTTTACTGCTGTTCTCTCCACTACTATTCATCACAAAGTTGAATCTTGTTTTGGATGATAGCAGAATAACTTTTTAAAAAATAGAAAAAAATAAAAACAAAAAGGGTTTCATAAGTAGGAAAAAGGTTGATTGTGCACTTCAGACAGGAGCTGAACACGAATAATTTAATACAGGTCCTTTGCCATCAGCATCTACTTATGAAACCTGGGGACATATGAATAAGTTCATGTTTTTAGAAAGATTGAATACAATTAATGTTTTAGTTATATCCTTTCTTTGAAATTTGATAAGATAGTAAAGAATCCTATGGAAGGATGACATTCACCATTCAATACTCTGAGTTTTATCCTGATTGAAACCAGGAGTCCACAACTGTACCACAGGATTAATTTGCATTAACTAAAGCAATAACTGCATTCCAGTGATTTTAAAAATGTCAATTTCATATTAATCAGGCAAATCTTGACTGTCTAATACTCTATATTTAAGCCTCTAAAAGGCTATTCAAATTATCTTAGTTGCATCCCTATTCCGGGGGATGCAACTGACATTTATAAAAAAACCCCACATATAAAACATAAAAAACATTTATAGGAGGATATATTTAAGTCAATTGAAGGTTGAGAGCGGCAATGCTTTTTCTTTGGTTGCCTATGCATCAGGGCCATATAGAGATGAACAACACACTGATATAAATTTATTCCCATGGAATTTATAAGTCTAGTAATTGAAATATTTCTACTATGTAGGCTCTCTCACAGTGTTTCTCTACTTTTGAGAACTATATTGAACATATCACACAGTGATCTGTAGAGAAACAGGGTTTGAAGTGACAGAGCAACAGAGCCCTGGCTGAAGTACCCAATACTTGCAGGAGTCAAACATCAGTTTCCAGATAAAATAGCCTTCTGTATTGTTATACAATAGGATTGAAGGAGTTTTACTAGAATCTGTGGTGGCAAAGCATATCAATCAGCATGTGTGTGGCTAAGCAACTAGTTGTTAACATTTTTTCTGACCTTAAAATCTTATTTGAAAACAAGCAAAGCCAGGAAAGACTGGAAAATGACATAAGATTATTTGGGGATATTCACAGTTTGATTGATTTAAGTGTGAGGAAAAGAAAGACACATATGGAAGTGATAGAGGCCAATCTTATGGACAAAGCAGGACTAATTTCAAAGCTATATCAAGTTGTTCTGAGCCTTCTCTAGCTCACTTCTGAAATTTCCAAAAGTAGTGATTCCATAATTACTGTGGGTAAACTGTTCCTATGAGAGTGTGTTGAACCACTCACTTTGACTAATTTGTTCCTAATTCTTGATTAGATTTTCTTGTTTTGTAAACAGTGAATATTTCATCTTCATAACAAAAGCACAGATACTGAAAATATTATTTAGAGGTTCCTTCTTTTATTTTGAACTATGGGTACCAGAACACTAGAAAATAATTTTTCTATGGATTGTGGAATAAGGAGTATCTAGAAATGAGATGATACCACCCATTCATTTTATCAGATGTAAACAGAGTAAATCCTCTGAATTTTTGTTGCACATTTTTCTTTTTTCCATTAGTTCCCTTCAAAATATCCGTAAATACAGAAGGTCAGATAATCACTGCAATATTTTGTTCTGTTTTTCCTGTAGTCAACAATAAGCCATTCTTTCTTTGACACTGCTATCCTCATGTGGAGAGCTTTTGTGAATTTAACTTTTACTATCTTTTACTAACTGGCAATGATGGTAGAAACCTGCTCTAGTTTGAAAGCCATACTAATACAGTTACAAAACAGAAACTGCAGTATGGACAATTTCTGTTGCAGGTATTATGTTTTCTTGCTTGACAGCCTACATTTTGTTTGATAGACTTTTTCTAATCCAGGGACAATATACTAATACACCTCAGCCTTGATCTTGGGACATCAAATATTTGTAGATTTATCATCTCCGACTTTGTTATCAGTTAAACGTATTAAAAAAACCCAAACAACCAACTTTTCAACATTTCCTTACATTAACTCATGTCACACTCTGCTAATTCTATTCCTCTGCCCCAGCGTTCCTCTGGTTTGCAAACCAAAAGCGGAACATTTGTGGTTGTATCTGTCACCTGGCTGCTGAGACCATGATTACCATGGTCTAAGTGAGGCCCATGTGCTTGAATCCAACTCTGAACACAGCAAAAGCTTGTCTCTAGGCTTGCTAGATGGCTTCTGGGCTTCGCTCAGTTCAGACAAAAAATAATTTCTCCCTAGCAACTGTGCCGCAGAAGATTCAGGTTTTCTTATGGACTTTATACTAAGTCTCCTTCTGACTGTAGAGTTTTATGCATCCAAAAGAATGCAGAGTAAGAACAGTAATTTTATCATTATTTAACTTGCATATCACAGTATTATTATTTTTTCAAAGTGAAGGTAATTTTATGCTATACTTGCACTTTTGAAGTTTGACTTCTATTGAATTGAGTTCTTTTTCCAAAATAATTTTATTAAGGGTGTTTTCAAATGGTGGGAATTCTAGGGGCCATTTATCTTTTGATTTCTATTCTTTATCCTCTTAAAAGACTAGTTAGAAGATAGAATCGTGCAAAAAAATAGACCTATTTCTCAAGTGTGTCACCTGCTATATCATCATGAAGGATGTTCTTTATTTGAACTAGTGAACACTAATAATACTCATATATCTCAAAACAGAATGATATGCATCTCCTGTGGGATTATTGGTAAGCTAATTTTTAACCTATTACAAAAATTTGCAAGGAAAGCCATAAAGCACACCGTCTACTGTAGGGTTCGCTATCTAATGTAGAACTCAGGAGCCAATAGAGCACCCTGCAGATTTATCCACATGAAACTCATTACAGTCAAAGTAACTGTCTTTAAAGTAACTTTTTAAATATGAATACAGTGTACTGTTTATTAGAGTGATCAGCATACTCTCCTCAGAGACACAGCACACTATCTTCCCAGACTAAGTTTAATTTTTATAAGCTGGAAACCATTTGTTAGCTGTAGAAGGAATATCAATGAAGAGGTACCAAAAAAATGGAAAAACAAGAACAGTTTAAGGAAAGATTACCTTCTCCTTGAGCAATTAAAATCATCTGAGTTATCTTTTGATGGAGTGGTCTTTTAGTGCTTATATCTCTCTTGGATCATTAAACATGCCACTAATTGACAGGTTAATTCTCACAGGTGAGAAAGTTTCTTCAAGACTCTGACTTCCTAGATGACTGTTCCCCTTCAGTGGTACTGCAGAGGGGAATCTCTACTGCTTTCAGTCCTTCTGCCATCCAGCAACCACAGATGAAGGCTGGAAACTGTATTTGCTACCTTTTATAGACCACTGCTCTTCAAAATGAGTCTGACTCAGGAAATTAATGCTTTAAAAGTATTTTGTACAAGTTCCCAAATTCTTTCAAAAAATTAGTTCTATATTTTCTACGGTTCCAACTTTAAGTTTATATAATCATAGAATTTATGAGCCTGAGTGGTGGAGCAGCACCCAACTGTGTGATGCTGTGTGAACACAGAATAAAAGGCAGTCTCTCCATCTGTAGTGGGTGAGGGGGAAGCTGCTGCTGTGGGTTTGGGCACTTAGCTGGGGGCCTGGTCCAAACCACCACACTGTTCAGTACCAATAGCAGTTACTTTGAACTGGCACTGCAGTGTATGTGGTATTTGTGAAATAAAAAATAAAAAAAATCTGTTCATGGAGTCCTTCTGCTTCTGGGACAGGTAAAGTGGTTGTTTTCAGGCTGTTCATGCTATTTTATATTTCACTGAAACAGATCACGTAATTGCAATGGTATAGCTAAGAGAGCTGGTGAAAAGAATGATCATCTGAGCCTCAGTGCTCTTGCTTTGGGCATAACATGCATGCTCCTTACATGTTTCTTATGTGTTCATTAGAAATATGGAATGGAAGAACCTAAATAGTACTTTAAAACCCAACTGAAAATTTTAGAATTTGAGTGCTTAAATCAAGATAAGACAACCAGAAAATGTGTTTGATATGTTGTAAAATACAGTGCCTAAATTTTGGAAATAGAACTCTAAATTTAGGTGCTTGTGTCTAGGGCAAAAGATACTCTGCTGGTTCAAGTGATATTTGACTGTCTCTAACAACAGTTTGCCCTAATATTGGCCTGAGTGTCACTGGGACTCCGAGGAGATGTAACATAACATTTATTTGAGTGAGAATTAATTTGTGGTAAATGAAGCTTAGTTAGCTCATGGCAAATAATCACTGCTGAAAGTCTTTAAAACTTTTAAGAAGGACAATAAAGGGTTGGAAATGTGAACTCCAAAGTAAGGTATTCATTCCAACATTTGAAACTCCTTCTTTGCTTTCCCTTTAGGAGAGAATAAAATAAATTCCAATGTTTCATGAACTCTTTGTGCCATAGTAAAGATGGTTAAAGATTTCCATTATACTAAGAAAAAGGAAGAAAAACTAGTTGAACTGGAGTAGTATTCCACAAAATTTAATTTGCCACAGGAATACTAGTACGCTTCCTGAAAGACCAAACAAAAGAACCATACAATGTGAAGACACACAAAAAAAACCCAGATAGCAAACAAGTTACAAAAGGTATATATTTTAAACTCTATGCTAAGGACAAACAGGCAAACCACATATTGGCCAATTAAAGATCTAGAAATGTTGTTCCTATTTGGGGTTGTTTCTAATATCTCCTTTTTTAGTACAAATTCACAGTCTCATAGGATAAAGACACTTCTGCCTGGTTAAAGCAGACTTTTTAAACAGAAGACAGAATAGTGAGCTAAAGAAAAAATTGGTTGACCAGAGAAAGGGACATCGGACAAGGGACAGAAGAAGGATATTAAATCTCTCATTATCAGGTGCCAGGCAATGCTGTCTGAGGATTTCATCAGAAACTTCCTGATTCTTGGATTGTGAAAAGCAGAAATCAGGATAAGGATTTCTCTAGGACACTTAGATTTCCTCATTTTCCTCTTGCTTTTCTTTTCCAAGGTCATCTCTTGGTATACAATGACGAAACCTAATTGTGGTACACTGCCTCAAAGAATCCCAGAAAATGATTGCTCTGTTACACCATCTGTTCTCCTGCAGTTACTACCAGAAAAAAAAAATCCACCCCCACCCTCAAGATTATTATAATGGCTCATTGTCCTACTATTTCGTTCATCAGATAAACCTTATTCCAGATGCTAACATAAGTTCTGGACTGTATCACAATTAATAGGCTTAATTTTTACATGCTGCTTAATAGATTGCTTCCTTTTGATTAATGCCCTTTCTGACTCTGATTTTGTTGACTTCTAAGGAGGTTTGTATGATGGCATGTGAAAGCCTTTTGCTACGTGGCACAACCCAGTGTTCAGATTTTCATAAAGTACTTCCCTGTGTAATTGCTGCTTGTCAGCAGGGCAGCAAAAAGAAATACTGTGAACGGTGGGGATGATCACTTGAAAGAGACTAGAGAGCAGTGAGGAAAGTTTGAAGATTTATGTAAGTGTGTAGGAACTACAGCCAAGTGGATCTACCTGAGGTGATTGTGTAAAAGTATGATTCAGTCCTGCAATCTGTGACTGAACAACATGCTGGGATGCAGAGACAGAGAAAGAACATTTAGAAAAGTGATAGAGAAGTGAGAAAAAGAAAAAAAAAAAGAGAAGAACCAAACAAAGTAAATGTGAAAAATATGGACAAGTGTATTACAAATATTATCCTTCTTTGTCCTTGTAGTTTTCTTAAAAAATAGAAGTGTCATCCACAGTGTACGAAGGTCTTTTAATGTATGGTTTTATTTAAGAGCATATATTTTTCTGTAATTCTCTGTCTCCTTGATTTTTTTTTTTTGGGGGGGGGTATTGTTTTTGTTTTGCTTTTACTTTTTGATCTTTTAAAATAGCACATAGAGAAGGTTGTAAGGGGTGAAAAAATAAGAAGAAACACCTTGGTTTTAGAAAACTAGCAAGGACCTATTTGGAAGACAAAGAGAGAAGTATTATTGGGTGATCGGTTGTCTTTTTGCTTCTTAGCCATGTCCTTTCACTGCTTTGCCCTGTCCTTTCACTTCTTTGCTTTGCAGGTTGGGAGAAAAATGAATGTAAAGACCAGGCTGTGCCCTGCTTGCATTTTTCCAAGCAGTGTGCCAGTTTCCTTCAACCTAAGAACTGTTCTTACAAGTCTGTTATTTTGTTCTTTGATTGCCTCACCATGGTTCAAAGGTTTTTTCTTCCTAGTTTGCTCACATTTTCCCTTTGTTTGGATCATCTTTAATGATTTTTTTTTTAAAAGTTTGTATCCTCCAGGAGCCACTGCCAACTAAGCTTTGGCTTTTTTCTCTTCTTTAAGTAGATGTTCAGGAGTTTATTTTTACGTTCTTTTGGTTTTCATTCATTCCCTTATTAAGGCTATTTAAATTCCAAGTTCTACAGTACACTTCAGATTTTCTTAGTTATGGGACATAAGTCATATTCCCTGCTGCATTTTCCCAAAGATTTTTTTGACCTTTGAAGCTGCAGTTCAGAGTAACATTATCAGACAACTCCTGCTTTGGGATGCAGAAGTTATATTCCATCCATACTTATGACATCTAGGTAGTCTGCTTCTTCATGTCCACTGGATCAGGTGGTGTTGTAGCTGAATGTTAATAGTCTAATTTAATTATTTAGAGTTGTTTGTGCTTGGCACATTGTGCTACAGCCAAGAGGATGAACTTTGTGATGGTAATTAGGGTATGTGTTCTGTCCAAATTACTCAAAGGCAGGTCACAGCACCTAAAGAGCTGCTCCAATTTGTACTAAATGATAAATACCTTCTGAGGGAACTTATCTGAATTCACTTAAGACTGTTCATCCTCTCATCTACCCTTCACTATCACCATAGCTACTTCTGCTAAGTAGAAGACGGTATGCTGGAAACTAGGTGTACCAGCGTTACAGCTGCATGAGGACTGCCTTTTTGTGGGGTAGGGAGACAGAGTGGAAGAAAGAGTTTAAGGATATTATTGACCTTTCCTGTTTACTTTGCACTGTTGACTGTTTCAAAGGGCTTCGTTTGGCATGGGTGTAGATGATAAGGGGAAAAATGGGTTGATTTCTGATATATTTTGAGATGTTTGTGTATACTTTCACTAAGTTGCTGCTTTCATTAATTAAATGCACAAATAATACAGTTCAGATATGTAATTCTGTTTATATGACATGACTGTCCAAGTGAGAAAGGACTGAAATGAATATTTTCTTTTTGCCTCTGACAATTACTTTTTCTTTTCTTTTTTTTGGAAATAGGAAAAGTTTAAATAATTTCTGTCTCTTTTACCTTTCTAGAAGTAGTGGTATAGAATAATACTAGAGAATCGAATGCAGAACAGAAAGTATTTTATTGTCATTACTTATTTATTAACTTCATACATGGAAACCCTACTGTGAATATCAGTCCAATAGTGACAGCCTTTTAATGGGTTTGTTTGTATATTGAGCACTAGGAGCCTCAGGCATTTAAAAGTGATTTTGACACTTAAACAAGCAAATATCCACCAAAGTGCACCAGGTAGGTAACAGCAACAGTAATTCAGAGCTGGCACTAATCTCCCTGTATGCCTAAACTCCCTAGGGCATCTATATTCCTACAGCTGGCATTTTCAAAGAAGCCTAACTGTTGCTGCCAACAAATGAGCTGATGAGAGTCCTAGCACAAGTGGAAACCCTGGGGGCCTTGGGAACAAGATTTGTAATGTAGGCAGGAGAATTTCTATCTTGCCATTAATGTCTGATTTCCTAAGTGTCCTCTGAGAGTGCTGAAGAGATGTTACTTGTCATGAGTGGAACAGACAAATAAAATAGACTGTCCAGAAACCTCATCCTGTCTTGGCACATAAAATGTGCGCCTGAAATCTTACATCTCACAAAACACGTGCTGCATGTACATGAGAAAGAGCCAATTACATGATGAGTCATGTGCCATGGCTAAGCTTCTATTGTGGAAAATGTTAGTGATATAACACCCTTCTGTGTCCTGCTAGCTCCTTTTTTCTTCTTTGGCAGCTTGTGTGCATGGGAGCCTTCCACAGCACTGCTGTTAGATTTGGGCACTGAGGAGGAGTTGGATACTCTGGTAAGAGAGTGCCAGGCTGAAGCCTGAAGTGAGGACTGTGCTCAGTCTATGTGCTTTTCTTGGTTTCTGAAGGTCAGTGACATCCACGAATTTTAGAATAAGTAGCAGAAATCTTATGTCATCTTTTTTCTTCCACAGATCCATTATTCGAGTTGTGGGAAGCAGTCCTATATAATATGTCATCTCACTACTTCTTTTTGGTTGGTTGCTACTATAGCAGCATTTAGCTATTGCCTCATGGGAACTATTTGGGGGCAGTGTGAGTATCTGTGCTGTAGCACCACAGGAACTGGAAATGGCATTCAGGTTAGGAGGCAGTGGCACTGGGAATCACTGCCTTGCATGTAGCAATGTGCCTATTTGCTCCCCTTACTCAACCATGTCCAGCTTTGCTTCCTTTTCAGTTTTGAGGAAGTCCTTGTAATTTTTAAGGATTATTTGATATTATTCAGTAGGTTCTAGCAGCCGACCAGACATAATAAGTGCTGTTAATTATCTAATTTTCTTTTTATGAAGATAATTTTCCCATCTCTTTCTGAATTTTTTCAGAGACTTGCTAATTCTTCAAAGCTGACACTGGGCAGCATTTTAGCTGACAGTGCTGTGGCAGAAGTGAAACAGTTATTTTTGGTACTGGGGCCTTCTATCCAAGGTATAAAATGTGCATTCAGTGAGTCTGCAAAAATAATTCATAATGTTATTTAAATGGTATTTTCAGTCCATGAATAAAATATTATGTCTCATCATGCAAATATAAATATTTTAGTATTTTTTAAAAAGTAGATTTTGACCCAAGAGCAACAATTCCTACAAAGAAGTAAATTTTAAAATTCTTAAATTATTGACTTAAAGTTTCATTTTAAGAGATACCGTAGATGTAAAAAAAAAAAAAAAAAAACAAAAAAAACCCACCAACAAGAAGAAAAGAACCTGAGTGAATATGATCACTGTTATCTACCTGATTTAAATACAAGAACAGTTTTCTCATGTTTGTGTTTAAAACAATCAAACAAATCAAACTACCCTGATTCCAATCCAGGAACTGAAATTCCAAGCTGTAACCTGCAGCGCATTTTTATAATTGATTTGTGAAACTTTGAATTTCACTCGTAAAAAGGATGTTTTGGTCTGAGATATTCTTCCCCCTCCCTTTCTTTTTTCCCCCATTTCCTCTGAATTATTTTATATCCAATTCAGACTCCTTTTCAGCAGGGAATGTTGCATATGAATTTTGCACTGCTTTAAACCCTTCTTTTCTCTGATGCATATTTCATGATTTTCTTTTTCTCAAAATCTCAAGCCTTCTTCACGAGAAGGCCAGAGCACAAACTACAAGCCCCTGTGGTGTACCTACCAAACATAAAATAATGACTTTCCAAAAGAACTGCCCATGAGTGATCTGGTAAGCAAAAGAAAAAATTTTCAATAATTTTGAAGACAAAAAGTGTACATAATAAGGCAGTAATTTTCAAAAATTTACAAGCTATGCTCTTATGACAGCTCCAGTTGGGGAAATGTAAGACTTTCTTGACAAGGTCACTTCTATTCCTAAACTGTCTGTCTAATGAATTCAGCTACCCCCTAATCTCACTATGAGGGTGAATATTGATAATTTTAATGGCAGAAGCTCTAACATTAGAGTGATGACCTTGGATTTAGAAAAGATGATTTTGGTGCTGGTTCTATCCCAATCTTCCAACTGACCAAAGACAAGTCACTTCAACAAATATATACCTATCCTTACTGGGATTTAGGTGTCTAAGTTCTGCTAAAATTAGGTCTTGAGTATCTGCATCAACAGATAACCAGTAAATGGAAATGACTGCATTTATGTTCCTCAAAAAGTGTTAGAGGATTAATAAATGAAAACTGTGATAACAGTAACTATCCAATTCTTACAACTGAACCTTTTTTTCCTTAATTAGAATAAATGGTAGACCTGTAGTTGATTTCAAAATGGAACAGCATCTAACTCTGGAAATGTAAAATTACTAGACCAGTAAATTAATGTATATCTGATTTAGGTATAAACAGTTATGAGTTCACAAGTCTAAGATTTATGCCTTGGTATCCAGTCATTGCCTACTGATTTCTGAAAATTGCTTCAGAGTTTGAAAGCCTTTACTCAAAATCATCCTGGAGTTAAAAAGACTGGCTGACTTGTCAGCTTAATGTAGGTCAAAGCCAAACCAAAGGAGTACTATCCCATTCCCTCACATGCTGTCCTACCTTGCAGTTTCATGACCTTTCATATGGCAGAATTTGTAATTAGAGAAGGGAGTAAAAAGGTTGTTGTGAGTCAAAGCTTAAGGCATTCCTGATTTGAACAATCACACTGTTCCATATTTATTCTGTCACAACAACTTCTATATAAAATTTAAATAGTTTGCACATAGAATCTGCATGACCCTCAAGAGCAGGTCCTGCAAAGTTATTCAAGGATATAGAATTCAATCTGCTCCTTTTTTTGTCTTTGTTTATTCCAGATATAGATCAGGACATCGGGATGGTTAATCTTCTCTTTCTTTTTTTTTTTTTTTTTTTTTTTTTTCCTTTTTTCCCCTCTGTTTGGTCAAAATCAGATGTCAAAAAAACTGAGGACTAAATAATTGAGCAACAATTTCTGTTCCCTGTCAGCCACTTATATAGTTATGAAGTTGTGTAGGCTTAAGACATGAATTTCTTTCTCTGCGCTAGAAGGACAGAGAGTTATACAAAGAATGAGGTTGCAGCTGACACTGCCAGAAGATGGATTAATCTGTTGAGCTTCATGAGCTTCACCCTGGATGGGAAGAACCCTCTGAGTCAGGTATAGCCATTATCAACCTGAGCTCCTATTTGTCATTTTGTCACTGATGAGATTACCCGAGTGCTCATCTCCTCTGCTACTGTACAAAATCAAACAGACTTGCTTAAACTGCTGTGGGTTAATCTGACTGGTCTGACTGTACTCCTGCTAGCTAGAAGCAGTCACAGAAACAAATGGCTGAGAAATATAGCCAATAAATGCTAGGTCCTTAAACTGTTTCAGATTTGTATTGACTGGGTGATTCCAACTGCAGTTCAGATTTAACAGCTGCTGAAAGAGGCTTAAGCTCATTTGCTTGGCTTTGAACCAAAATGAATTGGAGGGATCACCAGACCACATGATCACATGTGCACTCAGGAGTTTTCGACTTGCACTTTACTGTGGTTCCCCTCCCGAACCCAAGACATACACACCTTCTTCCTGAGTGTCTGATTTGCATCTAGATGGACGTGCACAATTTTGGAAATCCTTAGTATTGTAGAAAAAAATGGATTAATTCCTAGTTTCTCCCAGATTATACAGAAGGCCTGATCACAAACACAAAAGGACATGAAAGGGTCTATGCCTCAGAGGACAGTATTTAGATAAAGCAGAAATCTTAGCCAAGTGCCTAGACAGAAAATTGTGTCTGCCCAGCCAGCCCTCTGCTCTCCAGATAGAAGCCTCTCCTCCATTTGTAGCCCTACTTGCTCTTCCTGATTCACAGGCTTGCATGAAAGCCTTTTTGCCCTTTATATTTTTCAAGTCATTTCCCACAGTGAATAGAATATCTGCAACAATAGGGCTCAGTTTTCTGCATAATTTCCATTTCAGTGTTGATGCACATTGAATGGATAGGGGTTCTTTCTTTGATGTTGCTGTAAATTAGGAAGAGAATCAGGCCCAATTAGATAAAAACTGTAGTAGTATAAACTCAGGTTAGTAGTGATGGATAAGGGCTCTTAAGTTCACAACAAATTTGTGAAATTGCTATGACAAGGCATATTCAAATATACCAGTATCACAAAGACCCATCACATTATTTTGTTGGGATTAGGAATTCCTTCATGATGTAAAGGGAAGGACTAGCACCTCCCAAAGCCCATGGCAATTCCTTACCGACTGTTCTTCAGTGTGGTTCTTGCTTGGGTTGTTTTAAAAGTCCCTTGGAAAAGACCTCTCTCCACATTGTTCTTACCGTCTTTACAGGCTCTTAGGAGATTTACCATATAGGAAGAAAGATTTCTTCTCATTCCTTGTATAATGGTTGAAGGTATAGTAAGTTCCTACTCTTTTGTACTGAGGTAATAGTTCTTTCAGGCACTCAGTAAGAAAGACAACAATATTCAAAGCCTCCTAACTAATGTAAGTAAAATATGGAAAATGCAGAAAAGGTGATAGCAATCTTACATTCTTCCTGATGATGTAAATCCTAACTACTACAGCATTGGACGCTCACCTCCTTGTGGACCATGGCAAGTTGCACAGAATTCCCATCTGTAGTGAGGTTCACCATCTCTAAATTAATTGGTATTTTTATATGCTCTTACTTACAATATAGATTCATAAGTCACTGAGAGCAGTCAAGTTTGGAGAACAGGCCCAGCCTTGAAGAGACCCTTGGACAATATGCTCCAACACCCATATGTCAATAAAGTTACTCAAACAGGTACAACTAAAATTTCAGCAGTAAACCCAGGCATGAGTACAGACTGGAGAAAGAATTAATTGAAAGCAGCCCTGTAGAGAAGACTTGGAAGGTTTTATGGATGAAAGACTGGACATGAGCCAAAAGTGTGGGCTCACAGCCCAGAAGGCCAACTGTGTCCTGAGCTGCATCAAAGAAGTGTGGCCAGCAGGCTTAGGGAGGTGATTCTGCCCCTCAACTCTGCCCTATGCGACTCCACATGGAGTGCTGCATCCAGCTCTGGGGTACTCAGCACAAGGAAGACAAGTCTGTTACAACAGTTCCAGAGGAAGGATGTGAATATGATTAGAGGGATGGAGCACCTCTCCTACAAAGAGAGGTTGAGAGAGGTGGGGTTGTTCAGCATGGAGAAGAAAGGGCTCTAGGGGACCTCAATGTGGCCTTCCAGTACCTTAAGGGGGCTTACAAAAAGGAGGGAGAAGGATTTTTTATATGGGCAGATGGTGACAAGCAGCAATGGTTTTAAACAAAAAGAGGTCAGATTTAGATTAGATGTTAGGAAAAAGTTCTTTACTGTGAAGGTGGTGAAGCACTGAAACAGGTTGCCCAAAGAGATTGTGGATGCCTGTGTGAATTGATCATACCCGAAATCCACAGCTACAGTGTAAAGAAATCCATTTATTTCATTATTTCTCTAGCAGGCAGGAACACTACACTGCTAGTTAGCAGCTGGCAAAAAGTGAAACCTCTACATAATACGAGGCTGGGCGCATGATCATTAATTCATCAGGCTGTGTTTTACAATGTTTGGGTTTTCTGGTCTCTCTCCTCCCACACTGAGAGGGCTTGTTCTGCAAAGAATGTTTTAAGTCTTTTCACAACCTCCTGTGATCTTCTGCAGAAATTCCACTTCAAAAAAACCACCACAAGCAAAATTTCCCACATTAAGATTATTCTTAGTATTTCCTAGCTGCAAGGTTGGTCTTCGAGTGAAAATAATTCTAAAATGAACTTCTTATTCTCACCAATCTTTCAGTTTTTGCCCCTTCCTCTCTGCATTGCCCCATCCCTGGAGGTGTTCAAGGCCAAGTTGGATGGGGCCCTGAGCAATGTGATCTAGTGAGCGGCATCCATGCCCATGGCAGGGCAGTTAGAACTAGATGACCTTCCAATCCCAACCATTGTATGATTCTGTGATTCTAAGATAATATTTCATTTTGAGGATGCAATGCGCTGTTCTTATGCTTGAACACACATTGAATACATGTACATTTATTATGCATTTATTACAGAATAATTATACTATTTTATGGAGCATTTGCATGGTATCCATGATATGGAGGCATACACCTGAGGAGTCATGGATTCTCTGCCATACAGGGTTGGTAAGTGGCCACATGCTATTCAAACTACACCTATATACATAAGAAGGAAGCAAGCATGTGGCCCACTACTTCTCTGTACAATCGTCTTCTGTCTGCATCTCTACATCTAAGCAATTTTTAGCAAAGAAAACATAAAAGCACAAATGCAGAGTTTTCAAAAAGAGCAACTAAAATCATGGAGGTGGAATACCTTGCAAAAGAGTACTACTGGGAGATGCTTTATTTATCTAGTATAAAACTCTCTGAAGCTATAAGAAAAGTCAGTGTGTTCTTCAGTCATACTAATTGAAAAATATATAGAGTTCATGAAACTTATAGATTTTAGAGTCATTAACTTTAAGTATATATATCCATCCAGGAAGGAGAAAAACAGTATTGTTTTTTGAGCAATGAAATAATCTTTGATGAATAAATGAATTAAGAAAGAATATAAAGGTGTGTGGTCAAGAAGGAGGAAAGAGCATTAAAACAAGTAATGAAGCCTCATAGCATGAGGACAAGTAGAGGTCAGATGCAAACATGCAGAGAGGAGGCAAACTGATAGAAAGCCTCTTTCTGAGTATTAACAATAAAAAAGAGAAAGCAGTAGTTCAGTTCAGACACATTGCTGGTTAATCATTAAAGTCTTTTTGAAGATGACTGTTAAGTACAAGAATATTTTTCAGCAATCTCTACTGTGTATGCATCCAAATACCCTGTGACTGATACTAGAATGACCACTGAGTCCCATATCTAGTAAAAGTAAAAAACAGAGACTCACACATTCAAAGAATACAGAATTAGATAAACCTGACTTCCTCAATGTACTATGCTAAATATTACTGTGAAGCTTCCTTTGAAGACTTAATACAGGCTTCATTCTTACCTGTGATAAATATCTGCATTCAAGGAAAAAGAGATCATGAAACTTCGTCTAAGGTAAGAAGGTGTTATCTTGGGACCAAGCACAGAAGTCTGTGTCTATTTTCTGCTCTACTGGCTATTTGGGCAACTAGTGCTGCAAAGCCACTTTATCTCTAAGAGTATCTGATCACTTCAGAAATGAGTATTGCAAAACTAAGCTTACTTACACCAAGTTTGTACTTCAGCCAGTTGTTTTTCATCCAGATGTTACTTTCAGCTAATTGTAGAGATAAGGAGATGCTGGTTTGTGCTTCTTGTGAAATAAGGATTGAGTTATCACTGTTTCTGGCATTTAAGCTTGTTCTGCCTCAAAATGCATTTAAATACTAATGTTAAATAGCATAATAAATAATCTGACTGCGCTCCAAAGTTGAGGAGGTGGATGGGAGAACTGTTACCATAATTATACTTTGAGCTAAGTTAGAGAAAAAGCTGTGATGTTACCCTTTTCTTCCTTTTCTACAGCTTTAAAAGTGGGGCCAAAATATCTGTCAGTCGATACTACTGAACATAAGGGAATGTCCCACAGAAATGAGAACCATAGCATTTCACTACCAGCTCCTGTACTGGAAGAATTGATCTGACCTACATCCTCATAAAACTTTTAAGATTTATAATTGTTGCAATTACCCTTCCTGTACTTATTTCATACAGTGTGAAATCCCATGTAAATTTCTTAAATGCATGTATGAAATCTAGGAGAATCATTAGATATTAACAGAGCTACGGAACTTTTAAAACGTTTAGAGCCATTATTTAGTCGACAGGCTTGGAAAGCACACATAAGTGAATATGCATGCCCATTCGTTTTCTGTCAAAGTAAAATACATGTCTACATCTGAATGAAGAGTGAAATGTTTATCTCTGGATTTATATGAGCTAAATAGGCTTATTTCTAGCTCAGGTAGAGTATATGCATTCATTTTCAAAAGCATTCTGTACCATATGGTACCCTTTATACTAAATATTAGTCTATGAAAGAAACGATGAATATTAACTTAAAATTATAGAAAATGTGAAAAGCTATTAGATTAATAACGATTATTTGTTTTGCTTGTATCTTAGTAGAGGATCACATCACTAATCTGCAATAGACGCATGTAAATGAGTTGTTCTCAGTGCATCTGGAGTCTGGACCAGTAGATGGCACTGCGGGAATAATGATGGCTTTTGGAAGGCGATGGGTGTTAAGTACCTCATATTCCACCACACAGACTACTAAACAATTTTTGTCTCCCACTGATTTCACCAGTTTAATCCTGTGAGTCAGATTTTCCAGGCTTACTTACTGCTTCCAGTGAAGGATATACTGGATCTGCTGACACCAAGTACTTAATGTAGTTTATGTTATAGAAATAGTAATCTTCTATATTAAATTACTTGCTTACAGAAGATACCTTTTCCTAGCAAGTTTTCTGTCATAATATTTGCCTTCAGATCATCACCTCACATTTGCTACTTGGATGAGCTGTCAAACTGACACAGCGATCACTGGGGCTGACAGTAGTATTAATGGTGAAACTGAAGTCAGCCCTTCATCTGCCAACCAGTGAAACTAGCCCATTTGCTAAACTGAAGGTTTTCTCCTTATGTCCAGGCATCTCACTCATTTCCACAGCCCAGGAGTTTACCGAAAGAGACAAATAAGCTTTTCCTGAGGAAAAGTTTATGAAACTCATTCTGTGCTCCAAGAGGCAGGCAGGTTTCTTTCCAAATCACAAATCATCACCAGTAACAAAATTTCTGAGGACTAAATTATGCCCTTAGTGGTACCTGTGTGATTGTTTTGTCTATAAGGGTTTTGAACAGTTGTAGCTATTGATTTAGTTAGCAATTCTGCCGGTGATGCTCGAGATGGAATAGGATCCAGCTGTCTTAAATAGTTATGTTACTTCTGCAGGGCTAAAGGAAATAAAATAAATAAATAAAAAAAAGCTAAGTGTTTATTTTTGTCACTAAACCAAGTAGATGTGTGTCTAAAAACATATGAGATTTGGTCTATTCAGGAAAATCATATTACCGTAATACTTTTCTGCAGCAAAATTTTTCTTTTTTTTTTTTTCTTTCCGAAAATCAGACTCTACAATGTACTATATGCACCCTCTGATGGCCTTTGAAACACTTGGACTATCACATGGCTGCTTACAGAAGGTTTTCAAGTTAAAAGATTGAAAATATCACATCTACTACCTACTGGAAGGGTAGCCCAGAAATCTGGGAAGCATGGTGGGCAATTAATAATAAGAAATAACATGTCAGAGAAGTGAGAAGTTGAGGATCTGAGGTTTTCTGCAATGAGTACATATACTGAAAAATGAATATTTTCTTTTATCACACAACAAACATCGGCTACAAAGTGCTGTGTCTAAGGCTGTACTGAATGAAGGGATTTGTAGGCTGAAATCTGTCAATTTGAAAAGTAAACTAGCCATAGTATTTGTACGGGATTAGCAATCTAAATGGCAGAAAGAAGCCTAATTGGGCCCTACAGCATTTCTAATGAAGGATATCAGGACTAACATGCCTTCATAGGTGGAGGTCCATCTAAGCCCAAAGGATTCACTGGTTTAATTGGTTCAGGCGTACCAGTTTTTCTAGCCATCAAAGCACAAGTGTGCAGTACAGACAGCATCATAATTGACTGCCTATGGTTCTGCAAGATAAGCAATCAGGCATCCATTTATAGTTGGATCAAATTATGACAGATTTCAGGAAGAATTTGGATGAATTTTCAATTGACAAGATGTGTCTACAGAAGGAAGATGCAATCAACGTCACTCAGCTGATGTATCCCTTGTGCTATCACAGTCCTAGCTTCAGTCCTGCAGTCACATTTTTTCCCAACAACTGTGACCAAGTAACAGCATCAATTTTTGATCCCTGATTTTGGGACCAGATTTATACGAGGCTACATCTGATAATAGGTCCCAAAAGAGCAATAACACTCTGAGGAAGATTAGAAAGCAACCAGTGCCAGCCACTGTCTCAGTGCTATGGTATGTCTCATTTGCCACAGAAATGGTGGATTTTGTTCTGTTCTTCCACTAAAGACATTTCCATGTGAAAGATTGCCTGTGAAGGAATTTACTTTTTTTTTTCCCCTGGATCAAGAACATGAGTCAAATTAATATGCATAATATGTTTTGGATTAAATGTAACTTTATAAATTTAATTTTATTTCACTTGATAAAACCCCAGAAATTAATCTTTCATTGAGAGAAAGTGAATTACATATATATTTAAATATTGCATCTCCTTAGTTGTTTTAGAAACTCTACCTGACATTATACAATGTTTTATTAATTACTAGGAGCCCCTGGTGGTCTAGGGGTAAAGGCGCCGCGCTATCACCGCGGAGACCCGGGTTCGATTCCCGGTCAGGGCCACTCCCGGGCAGGTGGGGCTCGTTAGCCCTTAAAGGCAACCCACCTACGTCCTAAGGACCTCGCTGCCACCGTCCAAGCTCGCTTGGCCCCGGCAGATGAACCTTAGGATTAAAGGGTGGGCTCAGTTCCGCGCACACTGTGTCTCACCTAAAAAATCCAATTGCGCAGGCTGGAAGGTGGAAAGACCTTCCCCGGATCTTCGCTCGCGAAGACTGGCCATTATTATTATTAATTACTAAAAAATTATTTAGGAGAGTTTTCCTATTAGTCACTGAATGTAACCAAAATACATTGAAATTTCGGAATAAAACCTATATAGAAAAATTACAAAATATGACATGCAGTATTTCAAAAACATTAGTAACTGTCACTTTTTACTGTGTATATCTCACATATAATTTCTTTAATATACATAGTATTTAAAAGCAGGTGGAACACAGCTCCTGTAGCCTGGTAAAAGTTGTGTGTTAGGAAAGCAGTCATATTCCTGGTGATCACTGACCAGAGACATAATGGCCAACGTCAGCGCAAACTGGAGAGACCTTTCGCTTCTCTCTTCCTCAATGATTTCCTCCTTTTTGAAAGATGTTGCTTCTTTCTAGCTAGAATTTGCCCCTTCGGTTTCAAGTCCCTGATATGTGAAGTGTTTTGTATTAAATGACTGGTATAATAGTAGTGCTTTTGGCACTGTGCTTTCAAGTTATCATGACTCAGTTAATTCTGCAAAACATCTGGTCTCATTCCTTCAGCTTAAAGACCAGACCTCCCAAAACTCAGGTGTATCTTATTTCAAAGGGTATTTAGAAATGATATTTCCACCTCTTACCTTTCTATTTGAAAAGATATTCTCAATCAAACTAAAGAATATTCAAGACAAACTAAGCAAATAATATATGTCATCATGGTTAGGCTTTGAGAACGAAGATTTGAGAAGGGCTCTACCCACGCTTGCTACAAGCGTGCTGATGGCTGAAAAGGCCAATATAAGATAGACAAGTCTGGTTGCAGAAGACACAGCAGAAAGACTCCCTAGGTGATATCGACAATATATGTAGTAAAGTAAGGAAAACCACAGCACTTTGAATTTTTTTACTAGACAATTTTGGGACTCACTCATTGAGGATTCTTGTCTATTTGAAGAATGACTTCACAGTAATGAATCAGATCCATGGTTTATCTAGTTCAGTACCAATAGCAATTACCCAGTCATCACGCACTCCTAATATTTTTGGTTTTTGTAATTACAGAGCTACATTAAGCATCTCCAAACATTTTAGTTTTATGGTTTTTCTAAGTGGTCTTAATGATCTGATAATTAATTTTGAATCCTTCTGAACTTTTGTGCAGGATTTCTTTTCCTCCTTCTTCCAGGGATAACTTCCATTTATCAATATTCAAGGAAAAAAAATCTTCATTGGGTATTTTGCAATCATCATATTGCCCATGCTTTTGGCTTCTTTAGGCCCCTGTGAAGCAACTAACAGTACATCATGGGCTTGACCATCCTAAGCATCTTTGTGGCATCTGCCAAAGTTGCTTCTTGGCACTCATCCCCTTTCCAGATCATTAAGCATCATGACACCTACTCCTGAGCCTTGAGGCTCCCACTGTTAACCTTTTGCTAGGGTTGAAAACTGATCATTTAATCCCACTTTCTGTCTCCAAGCTAGATTTGATCCATGTTACAAATCTGGGCTATGACACATCCCAGTAAAGTCAATGGAGGTACTATAAAGCTTAAAGCTAGGTACGTGCTGAAGCTTGCTGTTGAACTCTGGTAGATTGAAAAAAAATCTTAACTTCTAAACAAAAGAATGGTTTCAAGTTATGGAAAGAGGTACTTCTGAAGCAGAGTTTCAAAGCAGTCTGAAAACTTTTTGGAGGTTTGGTTTTTTGATTTTTTTTTTTTTTTCATGATACCACTGTCTGCATACAACTATGGCAGTAAGCTGTCTACTATTTCTACGTGCTAATATTGTGATAGTGAAGAAAGTAACTGCTTTTATAATAGAAGAATTTTCATAATTCTCATTGTTATTATTTAAGGAAAGAAAAAGAAGAAAATGTATTCAATTTTTCATAGTTTATATAGCAATTTCAATATTTCAGTGGTAAATGGCTTGTGGATAAAAATGGCTTGTGGATAACTTCACACTCAACAGCTACTCTACCCTACCAACTTCTTTCCTAAACTACCCTGCCTTCACCCTTGTCCCTCATTTTTTCCGTAATAACTCCAGAGACGAAACAAGTTTTGTTGGGATCCTTTTGTTAGAGAACACTTTTTTTCTGGAAAAGTAAATACGTCTGGGATGGCCTAACATTTCTGAACTGTAATCATTCTTGTACCAAGAAAGGCTCCTTGGTACATTAACAGGACTGATTATTAGGTTGATAGCCTGATCATGCTGGCTTTAAACCACTCTGTTCAAGCCCAATTACAGTAAATAGGGGAATGAAGAATCCTCTTCTGTGTCTGAATTTTCAGTACCAATACACAAACAGAGGCATTGTCTCTGTTTCCAATTAATTTTTTTTTAATTAAAAATTTGTGTTATTTTCGAATTTTATTTTCACTGTTTCCTGGGGAAGTGTATTTGCTTTCTATTTCCTTTCTTGTTTCTCTCTACTTTCCCATGTCTAAGGTTTTGCCATTTCTACAGTAAGACAACCCATTCAATTCAGTCTTTATTTATTAAAAACAAGATCTAATTACAGTTGAGTTTCTATATTTTATATTTGTCTTTCAACTCAACTGTATGCTCAGAGAACCCAGAAGAACAGACATTCTTTACTCATGTCACTCATCTTTTGGAAACTAGAAAAGTGTAACAGCTTCAGAAAACTTTAAAAATCTGATAGTTTGAAAGATAACCTCAGCTCTCCTGTAATAATCAGCTCAGTTAGCTTGATGTTTTGTAAACCAGGAAATTCCCTTCTCTTATACCTTATATTTCCACTATATTTATTAAGATCATATATTTTGAGACTGTGTTTAAGATTGTATGTTTTCACCTAGAGAAGAGGTATCACTAAAGGACTTTATATAGGACCAATAAATGTCAGTGATTGCTTATTGATAGCAGACACCAAACTCTCACAGGTTCTATGGCAGCTCTCGAGAAGGTTATTATAAGTGTAGCTTTCCACACCACTGTGTATTATGAGATGGTCTCCTGGATAAGCCTCTACTGTATGGATTTTTCATCAAGCCAAGAGAAAAAAATCCCAACAATTTCAAGCCCCAACAATTCCATCATTTTACACTTGGGGGCTGAAGCAAAGATATTGTTGATTTTTATGATGATTATGCCCAGAAACTCTTTTCAAATACACAGAGATTCCTACAAGCAGATGTATGCAACTTAAGGAAGGTGGAGGCCACTAGGACAAGGAGTCTGTTAGAAATGTTGCATTTCCATAACTCTGGTGGAGTCTAACTTAATCAGCTTATCTAACTGTGCTTGAAGAAAGGCATAAAGTGAGACTTGATCTCTGTGGTCTGATTGTTTTATGAGCCCTTTGCCTGCTGTTTTGTTCCAATTGCTGAACAAATGAGCAAACAAACACTCAGACAACTTTGTTTTAATAGCTGCTGATCAGCACCATGGCAATGGGATTTGAGAATGTGAGTATCAGAGGCAGTCACAGGGGTAAGGATTTACAGGAATGAGGGGGAAAAAAAGTTTAAAAAGTCCTGTATCTGTTTTGAGACATGGACATAGTGTTCAAAGTTTGGTCTCTAATTTAGAGATACTGTTAAAGCTGGCAGACTGCTAAAGCCAGAGAGGGACTATGTCACTCACTGCATGCACCACTTATAATCTTCCACTCTCTTAAACACTGCTGGGCATGGTATACTAGCTGAAGTACTTGGTATGACTAGATGTGGCAGTGCTTTATGCTCATCCTGAGTGAAAAACATCTAAATTCTATCCAAAGACAATTAAAGACACCTAACATTTCAGGAATGTAAACAGAGATACTTAAAAGACAAAGGCAGCTAGATCTGTAGCAGTGGTAAAAAAGCAAACCACTGTTTTGTAATGTTCTTTTGAGGTATGCTGGTATATATTTCTACTCTACAACACACTGCCTCTGCTGTTTGTGTTGCAAAGCTGAAATTGCCTCATCAACTGTAGCCTTTCCCTTAATGAGCTTATAATTCTGTATTTCACATCTATTTTTTCTGAGTGCTCTGCATTATATTTTAGAAAAGCCTCATCTCTTTGGCCCATTGTTTCTCAAAATAGAAGTGGAAAAAGTACTAACACCAGTTCAAGAAAAAGTCACACTATTGGGGATTGGAAATGAAAACCTGCTCATCTTCTTTCTCACTAGAAGCCAGTCCTTCAAACAGGTACATGGAGAAGAATATCTAGCAACATCACAAAGCTAAGCAGAGGGAGATTAAAAAATGTAGTTTTATCACATCTCCAACACTCAGAACCTGCATCCTACTCATAATTTATAAACTATATTTGACTTTTATCTTTTTCATGTAGAGGTGATGTACTTTAAAGCTGGTAGAGAAAAAGCTTATTACTAAAACTCCTAAAAATTGAAATACAAGTAAATATGGATTCAACTCAAGTTTTCGTCAAAGTCAATACCTCCTTTTAGATTACTCAAATAAATGTGAAGAAAGCTGCTTTCTGTGTTCACAGTAAGGGAGTGAGGCATCCCTTTTAACTTAGTTGGACTCAAAAGCATTTCCTGTATGTTCAAAGCTTTTTATTCATGGAAAATCTGTAAAAGTTTGAGAACATGACGGTATGTGCTTCTTCAGAAGGAACAGAACTGATCAAAATGATAACTAAAGAACAAACAAAGACAAAAAAATTTCTTAGAACATGATAAAGGACTGTAGCATAACTGAAAACTACATCACTTTCAAGGCAAGGAACTATTTCTGCAAATATTAACATAGTTCACTGGAATGTAAAAAATTTTGTGAAGTTTTAATCTGAAAAAATATAATTTTGATGCTATTCATTTGCATAGTTCACCATCACACTGCAGTACTCTGGGGTATTGCTTATGCACTGTTGTTTTCTATATGTGATGAATTCTACTGCACAAACCCCACCATGTCAAACAAATAAAGCATTTGTGGTTAAAAAAAAAAAAAAATCCATTTGGGTGTGCAAATTAAGGATAACAGCCAAAAGGTAATTTGTATTGTGTTTGTGTGTCAAGGTTTTGGTAGTGGGGGCAGAGGGTGTGTGGTGATGTGTGTGTGCTACAGGGGTGGCTTCTGGGAGAAGCTGGCAGAAGCTTCCTCCACATCTAACGGAGCCAATGCCAATTGGCGACCTGCTACTGGCCAAGGCCAAGCCCATCAGCGACAGTGGTAGCACCTCTTGACTGAAAACATAGTTAGGAAAGGGGAAAAAACCAAACAACAGCAATTGCAGCCAGACAGAGATGTGAGAATACGTGAGAACAACAATTCTGGAGGTAACAAGGTGTCTTAGTTAGAGCAGCTGGGAGCAGTTCATCACTGTGTGGGTGTAACCCAAACTGTGTATTCTACACCCTCTATGTCATTTCCCAGAAACTGTTAACAATAGACCATTTGCAGCAGCTGCCCAGAGCACACCTGTGCCCACAAGTGGGCTCTTATAGCCCCTCAGGCTATAAGCTGGGTGTTAAGAGGCCTGTGAGAAAGGAGGATGTTCCTGTCCTCACACCCACAGCTCACAATCACCCATTGTGGAACTCCTTGCCCTGGGGAAGGTACTGGGCATTCCTGCCCAAACCTGAGTTTTGGGGACTTCTGGTACCAATCCTGCGATCCAGAGGAGGACCAGAATCTCAACTGGACTGTGACTGCCACTCTTGACCAGACTGTGACCATCCCTCGCACCAACAGGTTTTTCTTCTCCTTTTATTTTTGGACTCTGGGGGACCACATGGGGCTCAGCACAGGGGCCAACAAATGTCATTCTGTTTGTGCCCCAGGGTGCCAGGTTATACATCTGGGGTTTTGTGGGTTAAAATCAATTGTTCTCTGTATAATTGTATTTATTGTATTATTTTTATTAAATTGTAATTCTGACTCATAATCTCTTTTGAGTTAGGTTCATTTCTCCTGCTAGTTTACCTTTAAATCAGCACACAAGGTCAGTTAAGAAGGAGGGGGAGGAGTTGCTCCAGGTGCTGGAGCAGAGGTTCCCCTGCAGCCCACAGAGATCATAGTGAGGCAGGCTGTCCCTCTTCACCCCATGGAGGTCCATGGCGGAGCAGATATCCACCTGCAGTCTGTGGACTACCACACACCAGAGCAGGTAGAAGCCTAAGGGAGGCTATGGTCCCGTGGGAAGCTCATGCTGGAGTAGGTTCTTGTTAAGACCAGTGGCCTCACTGAGAGAGTGTCTCTTGTAAAGCAGATCTGGTAGTAGGACTTTTGACTCCATGGGAGACTCACTGTGGAGCAGTTTGTGAAGGACTGCAGCCTGTGGGAAGAAGAACTAGTGCTGGAGAAGTTTGTGGAGGGCTGTTTCCCATGGGTGAACTGACCACAACCTCCACTTTCTGTCCCCAATATTTAGGTGGGAGGAGATAGAAAAAAACAAGAGTGAAGTTGATAATTTCTTTGGGTCTCTATATTCCACTATCACTCCTGCAAATTTCAGGTTTTGCTACAAAGCCTCAGTTTCAGTAGGAGGGGATGATACTTTGCTAGTCACATGCAGAGAAGTGTCTGCAGTCTAATATTTAGGACACTCACATAGGAGGTAAAAGATGTAAGGTTAAATCTGCTCATGCTGAGCAGAAAAATGACCTTGGGTCTTTTGTTTGCAGAGCAAATGCTCTGATCAGGAAACTATGATACCAAAGGTCAGCAGGATAACCACAGTTTCTTCATTTTGAAGAAGGCAGAAGGTACACCTGCATTTTTTTGTACAGCCTGTGTGTGGTACACAAGCACTGTGTATGTATAGCAAGGGACTTCATGGGATATTGGCATATGGGAGTCCCATATCTGACATGATTAACCAAGTTCAATTGCCTGGGGTGTTGTACACATGCACTGATTCAGAAGTTCGGGTGTTTTCAGGAACTTTCTAGTCAAACAGGGACATACCTGTGGCCCTGAAGTGCTTCCAGAACACAGATCAGCAGCTGTGCATTTTCTTATCTTGAATTTTTAGTGGGGTTTTTTTCCTGCACTTCAGAAGTCTTTTTCTTTTTTTTCCCGACCTGTTGAGTTCCTGCCTCTCACAGTTTGTAGTTCTCCTATATTCTAAAGTGGAGGATGGAGAGAAACTGGGGCCAAGTTCTTCTCATGCATAAAGAGGCTAGACTAGGGAGTTCATTAAGTCTCTTTTTACTCCTCTTGTTCAACTTCCTACTTTCCCCTTTTGGCAGTTTAGGTAGTACTGATATGAACAGAAATTTATGGTCATTTACAGCAGAGTCCTAGAAGAAAAGGACAAAATAGCAGTAATCACTGCTTTTCTGTCCAGTTAAATGAATTGGGCTTTTTCCACTTTGTTTTGTAGATTGCAAGTTTTCTGTAAAGCAACTCTTAATATGATTATGATCTTTTCATCTGCTGAATAACCTCTGCAATCAAAAATCAATACTCATGCAATGGGCAAATCAGACTCTTCCTACCCACAAGTGTCTGCAACGTTATATTTTAAGCAGCTGTTGATTTACTTTGATTTGAAAAAATGGCTTGCAGAACTGTGTATGTATTCATGCACATGGTAGTTTAAGTGCAGAATGTCAGAGCTTAAAAACCATAATCTAAAATCAGGGATGGGAGAGATTTCTAGTTTCCAAATGTCAAATGACTTTTCCACTTTTAGTCTCAGAAAAGAGTAGTTCTAGCTTGTCTCACAGTGAAGACATTTTAAGAGAGGCTGTTTTAAGGACTTTCATGAAACTGTCTCTGTCTAAGGTAGCTGAATTCCTGATAAACATTGTACCTGGTTTTACAGACAAAGGGCTATTTAGAACAGCACTGCCACCACTGTGAAATAAATATATAAATAAATAGATTCCTAACTCGTGTTTCTGTAACACTACAGAATGAGTAAGCACACAAACATCATGCTTCCCAGAAAATTTATACTGACTGTCACTTGGGATAGCCAGTATAGGTCTTACATTAATACATGTAATGATAATCTCAAATTTGTGTAGCACTCAGCACAAAGTCATCTCCTGGATTTGCCCTCTCTTCCCATCTTAAATCAGAAGCAAATCCAGTAATGTGAATAAATGGATGCATTCATGATTCACAACTGAAAAGACAAGCCTGGTGCAGACTTGTATCAACATCATATTATCATTAAATCTGTACATAAATAGCTGCACATATGGAAACAATCTGCAGTAAAGAACAAGAGAAACAGAACTTTATTTTAAAACTTCAGGAGCTGTTTATGCATGTCATAATTTGCAACTTCATTAACTAGCTTAAATATACATATACATATATATGTGTGTGTGTGTACAGGAGGCAGTGGCTAACATAGACACTTCAGATATGCATTTTGACTCTTTGGAGAATAGACTTTCAGAGGTTTTACACAGTGATATTTGAATTCCCAAACAGAATGTTTGCATAATATTTTCACCTCTGGGTCTGAATGCAAGCAAATGCATACTAAACCCATAATGATTACTTAGAAATTACAGGGTCTTACATACAATAATAGCTTGAAATAGACCTAGTGTAACTGATACTGGTTCTGTGAGCATCAGGCAAGCTGTTCATTTTGATGTTACTCAGAGTTATTGAGTTTGTATGGCAGATTTCTCTACAGCAGCACTGCTGCTGGAGTCTCTCTAGGTGCCAGTGACTGGATGCTGTCAGTGTTGGAGTAAGATTTGTTGTAAAGACCTGCCTTTTTTTTAAAAAAAAAAAGAAGGTAATTTTGTTCCTCTGCAAATAGTGTAGACCTGGGAGAGACAATGTTCCAGCAGTGGTGTCCAGCTACCAGGAGAGCTGGCATCAGCAAAGCCAGGGGAAGGCAAAGACAGATGTAGGTTTAAAGAACAAACCAGAGTCACTGACAATCAATAGCAGAGTATCAGCAATTGTAGCAAAAGTGTGTCTACCATCTAAGGCGATGAAATGAAAAAGGACAGATACACCTAAATGTAAGAGCCTGAAATCTCAGTCTGGAAGGAAGTGGGCAGAGTAATATAATGCAGTAGAAATCTGTGTCAGATCTCCTGCTATAAATTACAGGCATAACAATATAGCTGGAGGCTGAATTCAGGCTGAGGTGCTGCTGGGTACAGGACACAATGTTCAGAAAAAAAAATCAGCATTGCTAACAGGAATGGTTGACATTGCATAATTTTGGTATGTCTTTAATCATCCATGCAGGAGCTTTGGAAGAGACAAAGAAGCTGGGCATTATCAGAAGATTGTTTTCTTACTGCATTTTGTTCACAGCTCAAGATACTCTTGATCTTGCCAATTCCAGGCATTTAACTGGAGGGCTGAGTGTGACCAAATTTCTCTGCTTTCTGTGTCAGTACCTTGTGAGAGGGCTCTACACCCTGGTAGATCAAGCCCTGGGGCCTTATTATTGTGAAGCTAACTTCAACTGGAAGCACTAGTTGCAGGAGTAAGCTCTGTCTGCTGCAGTTCAAAATGTCATCACACAGTCCCAGTTCTATTGTCACTTTATACCAGTCCTTAATTAAAAGTGCATTCACGTTTTTCTATCCCTGCCAGAGTAGGTCTTTTACTACATCCCTCTTAATGGAGATTAGTTGCCTGAAATAATGCATCTTACAGCCTGGAGGCAAATAGCTGCTGCTGGTTTTGTTTTCTTTACCGATGGAATCTGTCTGTGATGCAAACCGCTGTGCAAGAGGGGAGGTTTGCCGGGCTCTTTAGATAGGAATTTTGCTGTAGGAGCAGAAGTTCAGCCCTTCTCCAGGGGCAGCTCCTTCATAGCCTGTCACGCAGTGATGAAGAAGCTTTTGATCCTGCAACCTACTTGAATAACAGAGTCTATATTTTACTTTTGATATACCAGAAGCAAGCATGCATTATTGTTTGAGATTAAAGGTACCAGCCAAACAAGGAAGAGCAAAAGAGAGATCTCCTGGAGAGAGGATTGTTTTTTATGTCTGGAAATGACCTAGCACACTTCCTGGTGTTGTGTCTGAACAAAATGAAATATGCTTTTACAACATCCTGCAGTTGTGGTACAATGAAGCAAGTACATAGACAACAGTGTTGTCCATTTGTACATGCAAGTATTTAAAGCTTTGCTTAGCTACTGCTTTACATAACTCTATTTGATCTGTTGTGCTAAATAAAACTTTTCCTAGTCAGTTTAATATACCTAGATTAACATCACATTAACTACATATAGTAAACTGATTATTTCCTGAATTCTGATTTCATTTAAATTCCCCATATGAAAGAAAACTTCCTCTGCAGATATTATTAGAAAGTCATAAACCTCGGCACAACTTTTGAATCATGTAACATAATTTCATAAGACATATATTTCAAATGGACATGTGAGGAATGCATTGATGTGTTCAGGAAGCTTTTTTTTTTTCTGAAAAGAGTACACAATTACATCGAGGAAAAAAAAAGTAATGGGTATAATAGATGTGATTTCTCTTACATAGGTTTTGTTTCTATACATAGGCATGAATTTTGCCTTAAGCTCAATTTATTAATTTTGCAGCTGGAATGCTACAATATTGCATGCTATTCCTAAGGATTGCTACAAATTGCCACCAGTTGACAGAATTTGAGGAATTTGGAACAGTTTACTTAAATCCAAGGATAGATGGATTCTGAACTTTATTTACCGTGAACTTTTCCACTGTATGTTCACTGTAACTACCCATGCCTTAACATACTATAATTTACAAATGTTTTTGACTGGGCAGCTGAGAATTAGGTAGTTTTATTTTCACTTGTGTATCTTTGCCTTTGCCCTTATCCATATTCCTTTAACTTTTAAGTTTGGGTATGAAGATGTTCTGTGGTGGGTGTCAGTATGAGACAGGTAAATGCTACCTGCCATTTAAAACCCAATTGATGTAATTTTTTTAACTGGAATTTTTCATTATTCAGTAGTTAATCATGTAGCAACTTACAGCATGTGTTTTTTGTCTTAGTTTGATGAACCTTTTCCAGTAGAATTCCATATTTTAAAATAAATATATTTGATTCTTTCCATTAATATGCTGAAAGCGAGGTATTTATTTTTATTCTTAAACTTTAATTTTCAAAAGGAAATACCATAACTGCCTTCCTGACTTTGCCTGGGCATTCCATTTTGTTCAGAATACCTACACGGTAGTTTAATACAATGCTGTATTTCCTTAATTCAGGAATAGTTGCTCTTCTGCCTTTTTCTTGCACTTTATTTTAAACATGCTATCAATACTCAACACTATTGCTCTTGTCTGTGGATGGGTGAGTTATGTTAAAAACTCTCTGCATTTTTCTTTATATTTTCCTTTTAAAAAAAAGAAGCACAATAAAATGGACATTTTTTAATTTGAGCTTTGTGGATGATTAATGATATCCAGCTGATGGGATCATCTGATCTCTATTCCCGCAAGTTCATATTGCTTTAGTGGGTTCTTCTTTGTATTTCTTACTAGTTTTTAACTTTGTGCAGAAAAGTAAAGAGTCGTAATTGAAAATTTGATTTTTGTTCCATTAACCTTGTTAGAATAAACCTGTGTTTACTGATACAATCTTTCTGTGTATTGACCATGGCATGTTATTTTGACTGAATCCTATTTTTCAGTTTCATTGTAAGTTTATATGGCCTCTGTATGATCTCAGATGCTATAACAACACTGCACACTGGTGTGCATGTCAGGATCTGCTGAACTGATCTATATTATTCAAAGAATAATCAATGCAATCTTTAGAAACATTATTTTTATTGATGATTGATTTCTTCCTGATTCTAACTAGTTTCCTTTGAATTATTTCCAAACCATACTGTTTCCCAAGTGAGTAGTTATAGAACACGGCTGATTATTTTTTCTAACACATTGAAAGTCTTTGCTGAAAAATGTTGAGGAATTGATATTGAAGTATTAGGCCAACAAATGAATAGCAAAAAAGGACTTATTTGATCATCGTCAATGTAGTACTGGGAATAAAGTAAATATACTGAAATTTCACGTAAAATTTAACAAAGCACGCAGGTAGTTTTATTCATTTATGTGTATTCAGTTCAGAGTAGTCATAAGCCCACTGGTGTGTTAGCAGCTAAGTCATTAAAATAAAGCTTTCTTGACATTCAAGTACGCTATAAACTTTCTGCAAGTTGTTTATGGTGGGTGATTTTTACTGAATAAGCACAAAAAAGCCTTACTCCTTAAACAAGGGTCCCTACGCTTCATAATATTAAGTTGCACAAACAGGATATAGTTTCAAATTTAGCCTTTATCATTAGCTTGAAAAGTTTAGCACAAAAATCTAATTATCAAAATTCTTTGCTTTTATTATGAGCATCATATTAAAAATACACAATCATAAAAATTTTGTGATAAAAGTCATCAAAGAAAAAGAATTTTACTAGAAGTCTGGATATCTACTGTACACTGTGTTTACCCAGAGATTTTATCCACCTGTAATATGGAATTTTCTGACCTTGAGGTAAGTGTAAAAAATCTGTAAAGAATGTTGAATAATTTGAAAAGGTTTTGTTGTTGCTGCTTTGAGAGGTAATTCTGGTCTCACTAAGACTTCAATCTGCTCAACAGAGCTGAAGAGGTTTTTGAGTGTGGCACCCATGGAAGGCATACAAAGCAGTGACTAAGAGAAGGGGACATCTATCTGTGAGGGCCAAGCTCAAATATTCACTACTGATTATATAAGAAAAAAGTAGAAATTAGTGATCAGGAAGCTCCATTCACCAAGGATTCACCCTTCTTCCTCTTTTGAAGATAGTCTTACAATGTTACTGTTAAAAAGTTTAGGGATGAAGTGAGAAATATTTCTTCTTTTAAAAAAATATTATATTTTAGTATATCTATTGATTTAAATAGTTCTTTCCTAGTGAGATCAAGAGTCTGGGGTGTCAGGTCCTTCTCAGCTTTAGCCAGTTGAAACCACAGCACACAGGCTGAATGTTCTTTTCTCTCTTCAGTTTGAAGCAAAGCCCTTCTGCAGCTAGCAGTGCTAGGTTTGCATGGCCAGAGAGGAGGAAACAAGATATTTGACTCTCACTGAGAATGCAAAATGTTTTGCTTCATTTTGCACTATCATTGTTCAATGACCAGCAATCATTACTGAAGGGGAGTTTTGATCCTGGCCAGATATGGCAGTTGAGATATGTAGGATGTGGGAAAGATGGGGAAAAGCATGATTGGAGTTTCACCATTCCACTGATGTTTGTGTGTGTGTTCTGAGAATATGACTAGCTCAAGATAAGAAATGGCATGTCTCTTTCTCACAATACAAGGTTTTGAACACATTTTTCATATTGATTGGTGCCCATACAATAAGCACAGAGGTGATTTTAGGGACTTAAAATGCTAGAAAATACTACAATGCTATTGGGAGCAGATCTACAGAAAAAGACTCCAGGGTGATGGGTGACAAAAAACTCAACATGACCCAGCAATGTGCACTTGCAGTCCAGATGGCTGACCAAGTCCTGGGCTGCATCAAGAGCAGCATGGCCAACAAGACAAAGGAAGTGATTCTACTCCTCTACTTTGCTCTTGTCAGATCCCACCCAGAGTACTGCATATTGTTCTGATGTCCCTAACATAGGAAGGACATAGAACTGTTGGACCAAGTCCAGAGGAACACCATGCAGTTGATAACAGAACCAGAGCACGTCCCTTACAAAGGCAGACTGAGAAGGTTTGGGCTGTTAAGCCTGGAGAACAGAAGGTTGCATGGAGACATCATAACAACCTTCCAGTATCTGAAGTGGCCTACAGGGAAGCTGGAGGGGTACTCTTCATTAGGAACTGTAGTGATAGGACTAGGATTAATCAGTACAAATTGAAAGATGGAAAATTTCAGTCACATACGAAAAATAAGTTCTTTACTGTGAGGGTGGTAAGACACTGGAACAGATTGCATAGGAAGGTTGTTGATGCCCCAACCCTGGGAGTGTTCAATGCCAGTTTGGATAAGGCCTTGAGAAATGTGGCCTATTGGGAGGTGACCCTGCCCATGGAAGGGGGTTGTTGGGATTGGATGGTCTTTAAGGTCCATTCCAACCTCTTAACATTCTATGATTCTACAAAACAAACAGGCTGTATTTCTGCATGGAAGTTAAAAAGCCTCTTCTGGACAGAATGACACATCAAATAAACTGACATAGAAGTCTGTGGTGTACAAAAGAACGTCCACTCCACTTACTAACACTATAGACTTTCAAATACCTTTTTAACCCTTACTCTTTGAAAATAAGATGAAGAAAAAAGCACTGAAATTCCCAATCTCTTTCGGATACTTTACATGTTTACCAAATATCTCTTAGGTGTATTGTTTGAGTTGGACTGAAATTCAGAAGTCTGACATTTTGCCCTGCGTGTCGTATAAGGTCTTGTTAACTAAAAAGTAACAATATTTTTTATGGTTCTGCCATGTAATTTTCAAGAGAAACTTTCATTTGGAACTTAAAAGGCATTTTGTTTGCAGTAGTATTCATAAGATTCATGTCAATATCAAACTGTGAAAATTCATTCCTCAAGGGCAGAAGTACTTTCCATGGCTGAACTAAAAGAGTGCTGCCCTTTAGAAGTGTTATTAGTCCTATTACGTTTATATTTGTAACTTAGACTGGACCAGAAAGGATAATTCAATCATACAAGTCCTGACTGCAGTATATGAGAGTTATAGGATCCAATCCTAACCACTTCATTACAGAATAGTGCTCCATATTATATCTTTTATTGCCCAAGTTTCTATTGCAATATTTTCTCTCTTTTTCTAGCTCTGATCTCTATAATAACAAATGGCTATATCCTGCTTTTGTCACTTTGACAGTTGCTGGGGCAGAAATCTTTTGATGGTTATTAAACAGTACATGTTTGTGAGCATATATCTACAACTTGTTAGTATAGCACCTCAAAACTTTCCTCACCTTCTTTTCAGGCCCACACTGTAGTTCTTATTTTTTAACCAATTTTCTTACCACCCCTTCCTCTCATATTTATATATATGCCTGTTACACATAAGCTGTGATTCATCTCACCTAATTTTATATGTCTACATCCAGAGCAGCCAAGCTAAACTCTTCTACTTAATGAGAAGCTCTTTAAAACCAAATTGCAATAATCTGTTATGAATAACACAGCTATGGTTGATCTGACTTTAGGTCAGGGAATGGAGTAGGTAACCTCTGTAATTTCTCTCTTCTCTTATCCATTGTGATTCAATACCAGTGCAAGATGAGCAGACTTGTCAGGTTTTGAGTTTGTACAGCAGTAGAATTTGGGATAGTGCTGTAGAAAAATTTAACACAAGTTTTCAGGGGAGTCAAGATTATTTTCTTGGATTAAAATACTTAGATATTGAGTAGTGTAGGCTTCTCTCTCAGGATACAGTTCAGTGACATTATTTTATATAGTGAACAATTATGGGAATTCACACTAATAGTAGCTCTAAGTGTATTAAGAAAAGATTGAACAAATTCCTAACTTGTCTAGATTCAGGCCTTGGGAAAATTCTATACGAAATTTATTGTAAGCACAATGATAAACTGGTGTTGGACAGGTTTTTTTTCACCAGTCCGTGGACAGTTCTCTCTAATATAGAATACTCTTTTGTGCAGAATAACATACTGTGTCATTAAAGCTGGTTTATGCACTCAAATAGAAACAGGTTTTCTACAAATAAGTCATTTGTAATTTATTACTGCTGCCAAAAAACAAATTTAAAAAATAATACCAAGACACTTTAGCAGGAAAAATGACTTCATATTTTAAAGCTAAAAACATTGTGCTACTCTTCTTTTCTTTCCCCTCCCTTTTACGATTTCAATTTGATATAAGCTTGCCTTTCTGCCTTGTTATCTACATCTATTGTTTTGCTTTTAGGTGTAATTTACTGAGCAGTGGAAAACTTAATTAATCTTCTGGTGGACAACACAGGTTTTCTCCAAGTGATATAACAGGTGTCATGGAACTCAACTGAAAGAGTAATTGTACATACTAGGAAATGTTTCCTCAGGTCAGGAAATTATGTCACCTGCTTGGTGACCCATTTATTTCTTGTATTTTATTAAAGGTTTGTGTTGTGGCTTTGTTTGGCGTTTTTTTTGTGTTCGCCTCACCTTTTTTTTTTTTTTTTTTTTAATATTATCTAACACACAGAAAAAGGGCTTTGTATTATCTGGTATAAAATCATTAGGTTTTTTTTTTCCTGCCATTATTTTTCATTTTGAATGTGGCAGAAGTGTTCTCTTGGACCATAATTTCAAGTACATTCTTATTCAAACAGCAAGACAAATAACAACCCAAAGGTCTAGTTTAGAACAGTGTTCATTATCATCTTGTTCTCTACTGTAAATTACAAGACTTCAGTCGGGAAAAATATTCCATGTCTATACAAAAATGTTAACCCTGTGTGGTGTTTGGAGGACTTGCGTACAGCAGAGATGAGAAATGTGGAACAATGATAATAATTGTTAATATAATTGACAGTAACGTGAGGCAAGTAAGAAAAAAAAGATTTTACAGGTAAGGACAGCTACACTATAACCTAGAGAAAATATGAGTCACGAAAGTCACAAATGAGTTATTAATTGTTTATGGTACTGTGGAACTCATACTTGGAGGCAGTACAACAGCATAATAAGAATCAGAAAATAATACCATTATAAGAGCAGACATCATTAAAACAACATTAATTAAACTGACAAATACAGTGAGGGAAATAACATTTTACCACCTTCATGAGACTTGATTAGGTGTCACACTTAGAGCAAAAATAGATGTTTGAATGCACCAAAGAAAGGGTTATAACATCTGTTCATGGGCACAGTTGAGCTGAATTTATGAAGTGGACCAAGGGAGAGACAAGACGTGTCAGGAAGAGTTTTGTGTCTGTTCTTGCACAAGCATATATATGAATGCAAAGCTGGAGTTAGCCAAGACCTGCTCCCACGACTGTGGTGGGCTGGCACAGTCCAAGCCTGGGAAAACATGGTGCTCATCACGGTCAGGCTCTGGTCAGTGACGCCCCTGACATGGGCTTTCTGTTCATAGGCAGTGCCTTCTTTTCTTGGAAGGGCATTTGTGAGCAGCTATTGGCACAGGCTACTAGTCAGGTCAGTCCATGGTAGTATTGTACTGCACCTTTTCATCAGTTTCAGACATCATTCTCCTGTCACTTGCTATTTCAAGGCCCAGCAGAGTCAGTTCTTATCTGAGTTGCCCCATCAGTCATGGCTGACAATGCTCAGTTCTTGGTCAAGGTAAGGTCATGATGCTCCTGTGACATCTGCCTTTTGCCTGTTTGGGAATGAAGCCCTATTATTTTACGCACTTGCTCCCTTCTACTTCAGAGTGCCAAAAGAAGCCTATTTGACTAATTAAACATGAAAATTCTGGATCTAGGAAGCCAATAGTGATAGTTGATTGGCTCCCAAATGCTGAGATTGTGGTTAGGGTTAGTAGATCCAACAGGATCAGAGTTCAGTTTAAATCTTTAACTCTCATTATTAAATCAGTAATGAAATGAACACATTTTTATGGATATCAGCTAAAAATTATTAATATCTGGGCAATTTATATTCAACTTCCTAAGCAGACTCAGACATTCTCTCTCACATACAGAGACAGTAGTTTTTAGCAGAGATGGATTGACTGAAGATGAAATCAGAAGAGAGTGCTGTAGGAACAGCTGGACAGACAACACCAGCCACCCGGATGATAAAAGAAGAAGAAGAAAATACTGAAGCAAGAATGTTGTGGTTCTGATCTAGCCAAAGCTAAGATTAGTGTGTGTGTGTGTGTGTGTGTGTGTGTGAAGAGAATCACAAGGTCAAGCTGGAAAGCTGCTTGGAGCATGGTTTTTCTCTGTGGCTGGAAGAAGTCACATGGGTGTGTGTGATATGGGGGGAGATAAAGAAACATCTTGCTGGCTGGAGAGCTTGAACCTGGGGTCGACAGAGAGTCTGCATATAGGTATGGAGTAATAAAGTTACAAGAGAGTTCTGCCAAAGTCTGTCTCCCGTGGATTCATTCACCGCAAATGGTGCGAAGACCTTTTCCTGCAGAGTACCACAGGGCACAAACTGTTTTGTTTTTCCTCTCACCTCTCCACTGCAGATAGAAAAGGGTTTTTGCTTTGTTCAGGTAAACTTTTATATTTTCTTCATAACTAACTTTCTTACCTTCTTTCTTATTTTGTTGCAGTCTGACTCAAAGTCTTATTTGGTTATGGGAAATGTGCTTTCTGACGTGAAAGCTTTGTGAAAATAGCTTATTCTTCCCTACTGGACTGTTAAGGGTCATTTCCCATTGCTCTGTTAGGTAATAAATAGGTAATTCTTTCTTCCCTCCTGAAATATGTAAACCAGTGGTAAACAGTCTCAGTGTACCTAAAGCAGGCAAACAATGACATTCCTAAGTAGGAAATTATTGCCTGACATCTGCTGCACAAAATAACTGCACAGTGTGTAAAGAATTCAACTCAGAAATAGTACAGTTAAAAATGCTTTTATGATAAATTATAAAAGCCAGAAGTCTCACTATTGTGGATTTATAGACCATTTATTTTAATTTAATATTCATTATGGATCATAGAAATAGACTAACTATCAGGAGTACCAACGTGAAAACAGACAAATCTCAGACTCATAGTCTGTATTTCTACAAGGGCTTTATTGATTTTCTCTGTTATAATACTTCTGGTAGACCTGAATTAATTACTGATGTATCCTAAGAGACAAATCTTTTGTCTGAAATTCTGTTTTTATTTTCTTTTGGAAATTTATTGTCTAAAAAAACCCAACCCAACATTGAAAACTGCTGAGACTATCACATTTAAATGAGCACATTATCCTCGCATTGATGTCAAGTTCTGCTCTGGTTGGGGAAATAAAAAATGGCTTACCTTGTTAAATATAGACCATGACATTATCCAGTGGGCTGTTAGTTTAGCATTTCCAAATGCCTTATGAAACTTTCAAATCTAGATATTTCTAGGATAGTGAAATTAACACTTTAAAATGGGATGAAATTCATAGTACTATGTCACAGGGAGCTACACAACTTATTTAGACATTCCAATAAATGGCATAAAATGTTGGATGCTTTAGAACAGGATTCTTCCCCACTGCCTTTGTTACTCAGTTCTGTTAATCTCTACTTAAAACTGTGTGGGCAAACATCAGCTGGAATGCTGTGACTAGTTTGATCTACTGCAAAAGTATCTACAGAAGAAAAATGAGAATAACTGAGCACTACAAAGCCTGATAGGTAAGCAGAGATTGAAATATCTAGGGTTCATTAATTGAGGGAAGGGAATGGTAATTGATGAGGATGTGATAGAAAGCTATAAGTATGTAAAAGATTGCTGCAGAGAAGAAAAAAACAATCTATTATCCAATTGAAAAAAAAGAAGTGAAAGGATTTATTACAATAATGAAAATGTATTTTCTATTTTAGGAAAAAAGAAAAAAAATATATACAAACAAAACCAATAGCAAAGTCCTGAAATGTGCTGCGCAGAAGGATATTGAGGTAATGGACCAGGTCCAGAGAAGAGCAACAAGGCTGGTGAAGGGACTCAAGCACAATTCCTATGAGGAGAGTCTGAAGGAGCTGGGGTTGTTTAGCCTGGAGAAGAGGAGGCTCAGGGGAGACTTCATCACTCTCTACAAGTACCTGAAAGGAGGTTGTAGCCAGGTGGGGGTCGGTCTCTTCTCCCAGGCAATCAGCAGTAGAACAAGAGGGCACGGGCTTAAGCTCTGCCAGGGGAGGTTTAGGTTGGATATTAGGAAGAAATTTTTTACAGAGAGAGTGATCAGACATTGGAATGGGCTGCCCAGGGAATTGGTGGATTCTCCATCCCTGGAAGTTTTTAAGATGAGACTGGATGTGGCACTGAAGGCCATGGTCTAATAACCACGACTGTGTTGGATCAGGGGTTGGACTTGATGATCTCAGAGGTCTTTTCCAACCCGGTTGAGTCTGTGATTCTATCTGGAGTCTGTAAGCACAGAACTTCAGCAATAAGTTAGACCAGTATCCCTCAAAATTAGGAGTAATCCCTGGTAATCTCTTTTCAGGCAAGAGCATAGATTTGGATTATCTTGTGAACCTTTTTGAAAGGTTTACTTTAATTATTTTATTATAAAGGTTTCCTTTAATTATTTTATTGTAAGTACTTTTTTTCAAATTTTTTTTCATCTGCTTCAAAACAGATGAAGAACTCCAGAAGGTTTTTCTAACTTTAAGTGGATGGGATAAATAATGGATTCTTGAGTGGTCTGCACAACATCACCTTTCCCCTTCCATTCTTGTGGTTTATGGATAAATGACATTAAAACCATGATTTTAGACTTAGACTCTGGACTTCTGAGACTTCTTCAGTCTGAGATGTTTCAACACATTCCTAGTGTGGTCTAGAAAACTTTATTGATGAGAAATAAGTTTCTAAGTTTTGTCTTCAGGGTTGGGCAACAACTTCAGAGCATTAAAAAAGAAAAGGATTTTTTTCTTATTGACTCCTGAAATGATGGTAAGATGTTTAAGCTATAAAGATATTTAGAGACTTTAACAATTTCTCTCATGTACAATATTTTTTTTCCCTTTAAAACAAGTACTGAGTTTTGAGTCATTTAGAAGTACTTGAGATGATTGAATCTGTGGGCTGTTGATTTTTGAGTACTTATTGAAAAGCCCCCTGTCTTGGTTTCAGTGGGATTTTGCCTAATTGAGAAAGCAAGATTGGAACCTCAGAGGCTCACGGAGATGCTCAGGGTAGCCTGACATGAGGGTAACCTGACACATCTGTCAGTCCACAACTCACACGTCTGCTTCCTGGCATGACAACTGCCAGCTCTCAGCTGTATTTTATAAAGTATTTTGCAGTAATTTTATTGCTCTGTTTGTGCACATGCCTCTCTTGGGTGGCAGCTGTGGGTGTAACTTCTGAGTTTGAAACAAGAAAACTTGACATATGGTTACATGCAGGAGATGTATAGCGGGGCAAAACAGTTTATCTGAAAAGCAAAAGCCTGTTTGAGAAATTTTTTAGTGCTAACTGCTGTCTTACTTTCTTCTGGTTGAAAGTGTGACTATATTCTTGGTATGTCCACCAAAGCAGAAATGTGGAAAAAGCTTTAAGGAGGTGGAAAATCTCCTTTAAATATTGAGTTTAAATATTATTTATCAACTAAATATCCTCTTACCAACAGACAGGAAGTCTGATACACAGTGATCGGTGCAGCTGTGCTAGATAAGATAAAAAATGAGGCTTCTCAGGTCCTTCAGTGCATAAAGGTAACTTTAGCACTTTTTAGGTTAGATATGTTCTTTACTTTAAAGCAATATTTACATTAAAAAGAGTCTCTGGTCCTTCTGAAGTGTTATTGAGCTGAGGCAGCCTGGAGACAGGAGACTCTTCATGTAATCAGTTTTTCTTTAGAGTTTGCATCTCTGTTTGGAATGTTTCTTACTCAAAAGTATGTTTAATGCATTGTAGAAATAATACGCTTTCTAAGAGACACTGTAAAACATATATATTGTGACACTACACCCTTGGAGAAATTCTTTTGTCATTGTTTCTCATCACATTTAAGAAAGGATGTTTTGCAAGAGTTAGAGTCAGTATGACACACAAATCTAACAGCAATTTGCATCCTCACTTGGTGGCCATAAAGACCTTCTTGACTATTTGACAGAATAATATTGCAGATGATTTAGGTGTCACCACTTTCCTCAGAAATCACCTCTTAAATTGAGGCTATTGCAACTGCAAAAGGAAAGACTGAAGTCAATCATAACTGTATCTCAAAATTTGAATCCAATTATTCTGAAATGAAAAAAAAAAAAGAAATAAAGCACATTTATAATAAAAATTAGGATAGTAATTAAATATAATAGAAACAATTTTAAAACCTACAAAAATTATGAACTTAACTCATGCAGTGCCATTCACAGCACATTTTAACAGCCATAAAATTTCAAAAGTATTTTGTTAAACATTTGGATTTTAAAATTGATTCTAGGGATATACATACCAAGTATTCAAAATGCTTGTATTTTTCTCATCATTAACTACAAACATGTTAGTTTGGCAGAGCAAATGGCTTTGCTTGTGTACTACATCTTTCACTCACATTTCAGAAAAAGAAGCATTTATTAGGTAAAAGGAGAAAGTAAGTAAAAGGAATCTATCTCATGTCATGGTGGAATCAGGAGATGCCCGTTCTTTTCAGATACCAACAAGAAAGGCAGAAACACTTTCAAGACAGATAACTATTTATTGATACAGTGATGAAAAAGATGATAGAGAGTTGCAAAATCTTGAATCTCTTCTGATGCAGGAAATCCTGAGATATGGCAGCATTGGACAGACCTCTGGTCAGGGCATGGAATGCTGCACAGATCCTGTCTTTTGTGAGCTTTGGCAGCTCCTGGTTCATGGGAAGCCTTGCTCACAGTACCAGTTCATCAGGCATTGACAGCAATCAATCCTGGAATAGGTATAAACCAATAAAATTGATTGCATGTATATTGATTACCTATATGTTGATTATGTGTACATTGTTCAATTAAATTATTAATTAGCTAATTCTTGTGGTTGCACATTACTCACAATATTAGATATATACACCAAATTTGCCACTATGTGGATCACAGCTCCTTGTACAATAGTTCTCTAGGCTGATCACTACCAGCAGGAAAGATTAAATATTTTTGTTGATGGGTTGGATACCTATTGCTTGTGATGCTGTGAGGGCATTTGCTTGGTTTAGTACAGGTCTTTGGACACGCAGAGTAAAACAGAAAATAAACGTATATATGAACTTCTGTCAATGCAAGATGATTTTTACTGAAATAGAAATGAAGTATAATCATAGAATCACAGAATACCAGGTTGGAAAGATCACCTGGTCCAACCCTTCTTGGATAAATCATGGTCTAGACAGGATGTCCCAGTACCCTGTCCAGCTGAGTCTTAGAAATGTCCAGTCTTGACAAATCCATCACTTCCCTGGGGAGACTATGCCAGTGGCTGATTGCTCTTACTGTGGAAAATGTTCGTCTTTTATCTCTTCAGAATCTCCCCAGGAGTAACTTGTACCCAATACTGAATATCCCTTGTCTTATCTATGTGCTTCCTTGTAAAAAGGGAGTTTCCATCTTCTCTGTAGGCACACTTTGAATACTGGAACATAGTGGTATAGTCTCCCTTAGGCCTTTTCTCCTCCAAGCTGAACAAACCCCACTCTCTGTCTGTCCTTACAGGTAGCTTCCCAGTCCTTGGATCACCTTTGTGGCCTTTTTCTGGACCCTCTCCAACCTGTTGACATATTTTTTGTATAGCAGGGACCAAACTGAACACAGTATTCCAGGTATAGCCTCACAAGCACTGAGTAGAGTCTTTGCTGGTGATGTTCTTGTGTGATAGGGCTGGACACAAGATGCTCACCAAAGCCACTCAATCACTCCTCTTCCTCAACTGGGCAGGAGAGAGCAAATATAATGAAAGACTTGTGAGTCAAGATAAAGACAGGGGGAGATCACTCACCAGTTACTGTCACAAAAAAACCCCAGATTCCAGGAAATTAGCTCAATCTGTTACCAAGTAGTCCTTGTTGTGGGGGATAGTGTCAACAGAAGTCCAGATACATGACATCTGTGGCTCTTCCATTGTCCACTGATGTAGTCACTCCATCATAGAAGGCCACTAGATGGGTCAGGCAAGATTTTCCCTTGGTGAAACTGCTCTGGCTATCTTAAATCACCTCCCTGTTCTCCATGTCCCTTAGCATAGCTTCTGGGAGAATCTGTTCCATGACCTTCCGAGGCACAGAGGTGAGGCTGATAGGTTAGTAGTTCCCAGGGTCCTCCTTTCTACCCTTTTTTAAGATGGGTACTATGTTTCCCTTTATCCAGTCACCCTGGATTTCACCTGACTACCATGACTTTTCAAATATCATAGAGAGTGGCTTGGAAACTACATCAACATCTTCCTTCCGGACTCTGGGATACATCTCATTGGGTCCCATAGGCTTGTGCATATTCAAGTTCCTCAGGTAGTCATGAGCCTGATCTTCGCTTACAGTGGGAGGGATTTTGCTTTCTCCCCATCCTGCTGTCCATCCACTCAAGATATGTGGGAAGAGGGGTTGCCATTGAAGACTGAGGCAAAAAGGTTGTTAAGTACCTTAATCTTCTACTTGTCTGTTGTTACCTATTCACTAGTGTTGTTTATCAGAGGGGGTACACCTTCTCTGATCTTCTTTTGGTATGAACCAAACTTCATATCTGTACTCTTGTTTCCACTGCCTATGTATTTGCTCTTTGCCCTTTAGTTTGACCAACTGTGCCAGTCTCTTGCCTTCCTTGCCCAAAATGAACTGTTAATGCAGCATCAGAACTTTCTGTTACATAAATGCAGAGATAATCAATTCCCTTCCTCCCAGTCAATAGATATATACAAATATATAGGATGTCTCACACATGGAGGGAGGGGACAAAATATGACTGAAACTGTGGAATCTATTAAAATGTTCCTCAGTATCAAAGTTATAGCCCCAAATAGTTTACTCTACACAGTGAGTCATGCATCCTCCTTCCATCCCTGAATAATGACAGAATGTGTGCTACCTGCTTACAGAGTATTATAAAGACATTCATTTAAAACTGCACCATCCTGATATCACAAACTTCAGTATCATATCATACCATATTAAATCAGTCAGCCAGCAAGCTCTGCTGCTAGACATGCCTTCAGTGCAGGCATTCATGCCTCTCTATATTGCTGAATGCTTCTTTCTTACTGTAATTTGGAAAATTATCCCTGATAATGTTTTACATCACAGGACTTGGTTCAGACAGGCTTTTGTCTAATAGCAGTGTGGTCACACAAAGTAAGATAGTAGAAACATCATCTTAAATTAGTAAAGAGTCAGCTCAGAACAAAGCTGCTGTCATCATTGCTAATCAAACTCCGAAGTGGAAATGGAGTAACACTGAAAATATTAAATCAGATTTTTTCATGAAATGGTTTGATTTGACTTTGCTTATGTCTCTATTCTATTCTCTCCGCAGCTGCTGCTAAGAATACAAATACAGTGTTTGCACCTCAAAACAAAACTAACATAGAAAACTCTGTAAAAATAGAATTGAATAAACACATCACCATCTGAGCATGGTAAAATCATAATGAGACACAAAGCCAGAAAAAGTAATTTTACTGTTACACAAAGACATCAAAATATAATAGGGTAATATGGAGGCTAAGACACCTAAAAAAAAATAAACTCTACATAATAATTACCCCATAAATTAACCATACCTTTGAATTGCATTGTATTAATTTAAATTATATCCGTCCCCCACACCAAGGCATCACAAAAGCTTCAGAATAAAACTATTGTTTTCAAATATAGAATAATGGCTGTGATTGGTTTAATTAGCTCTGTTGTTTGGCTATTCACATAAGAGTTACTGAAGTGGTGAGATGAGATTTTTCTTTACCTTATCTAAGCATTAAATTTGCTTGCTACTGACTACGTAGTTTACTTACAATTTTTTCCTCAGATATAAGTCTATGAATAAGATAATTACATAGGCAAAGTGAATGGGACACAAATTAGTTTTGACATAATTAGTGAATGTCCTAGTTTCAGCCAGGACAGGATTAATTTTTGCAGTAGCCAGGTGGGGGCATGGCTGGGACCCAGAAGTTATTCTACACTGCCTCACATCATTGAGGGGGCAAGGGAAAGGGAATATCTTCCAGGGAGAAGGGGTCCCTTCCAAGTTGACACAGCATGGTGGTGGGAGCAGTGGGGTATTTTTTCTGTGTGAATTGTTTGCCTCTTTCTTGTACCCTCGGTCATTAGTATTGTTGCTGTTACTGTTAATTTTCTTATCTCATTGCAGTTTCCAACAAATTGGTCTTATCTCAGCCTGTGATCTTTACCTTTTGTACCTCCAGTTCTCCTCTCCAGCCCACCACAGAGGGTAGGGGTAGGGATAGGGGTAGAGGAAGGGGAGGAGTTAGGAAGTGACGCATGGTTTCAGTGGGAGCATTAAATTGGAAAATACCATTCCTAAACCGTGGCAGTGAGAAAGAACATACTGTAAGAACTCGACTATTCACATGAAAATATTTGGCCCTTCCAATGTTTTTACTTAATTTTAAATGGTACAGTCAAAAAACCTAATTTTTCATTATCTACATGAAAGTCCGGAACCAGAAAGGTACTACTTAACAGGGACACATTAAGTTCCTTAGTATATAATGAAGGTGTAAAATCTTTACTTCATTCACAAATCAGATCCTGACATTTCCTCTTGGTCTGAGACTTATGCCTTAGTAATGTGTCCCTGCCCATGTCAGAGGGATAGGAACTAGATGATATTTAAGGTTCCTTCCAACTCATTCCATGATTCTGTTAATGTATTTTTATACTGTGCCTACATGTACCGTGTACATACTCCATATACATACTCTGTGTACCGTGTACATTGTTACCAAGTCACACTTGGAAGTTTCAATATGTCTGTTGACTAGACAGCTGACATTTGCTCTGTGATACTAAAAATGGATATGCTCTGGTCTTACATGTACAACTGGTCTTCCTAAACTTCCTCTATAAACATAAGGGAAAGGAACTGGCAGAGCACTATTCATGCCATCCTTCAAGAGTTATTTAAAACAGATGAGATGAATTAGCTTCTTGAGTTTCCAGGTGCTAATGAACAGCTTAGGTGGATGATGACTGTGATATATAATAATACATGTTATATTAACAGTAGTAATATACTGTACTTTCATCCCTTGATCACTTACTGCATAACCCCTCTCCATATATGCCGTTGGAGCCCCTGGTGGTCTAGTGGTAAGGGCGCGGCGCTGTCACCGCCGAGACCCGGGTTCGATTCCCGGCCAGGGCCACTCCCGGGCAGATGGAGCTCGTTAACCCTGTAAAGGTAATCCATCTACGTCCTAAGGACTTCGCTGCCACCATCCAAGCTTGCTTGGCCCCGGCAGATGAACCTTAGGATTAAAGGGTGGGCTCAGTTCCACGCACACTGTGTCTCACCTAAAAAATCCAATGCGCAGGCTGGAAGGTGTAAAGACCTTCCCCGGATCTTCACTTGCGAAGACTGGCCATTATATTATTATATATTATTATATGCCGTAACCTGTGCCATACTGTACGTCTTTGCGAGAGACTGGAGAAAATCACAGAGTCACAGAATATGCCGAGTTGGAAGGGACCCACAAGGATCATCGAGTCTAACTCAACCCTGCACAGGACCATCCCCAAGAGTCACACCATGTATGCTTCTTGAACTCTGTCAGGCTTGGTGCTGGCTCAAAACAACTAAAATATGTGTGTGTGTGAGTGAGTGAGTATGTGTTTGTGGGGGAGGGGAGCACAGGACAAGTTCTGCATAGGTGGGACATTGCACTGCTCCACACCCAGCCCCTGGAGCCTCAAGTCCAACCCCAGAATTGCTATTAGGCACAGGCACACCAAAAGTCCCACCTAAGGAGAAAGGCCTTGGGAGACCAGAACAGACAAAAGCAGCAGCACAAGTGTACATGTAGTTGCAGCCCAATGTCTTGAATCTTATAGCAGCTGAGAGTCTGCTGGATCCAAGTGATAACTACTAATCTTTCTTTGTCATGTTTCTTCTCTCTCTCTCTTTTTCTTCTTCTAACTTCCTCTTCTCAAAATCTGGGTAACTTAAAGGTGCATGGATTAGAGTTTGCTACGCCAGTGCTTTGTGAAGTGTGTTGTTTCTATTGAATGTTTCCCTAAAATATGCCAAGAACCTTATTCTACCTCAATGCTCTAAGTAAAGTAAAAGTTTGTTACTCTGTTTGCTGAGAACTTTGTTGTGTTCTACCCTTGTGCAGCCTCAGGGTATTGAAGTACATAAACCCCTTTAAAAAAAAAAACCCTTGTTGAGTGAGCTGGGAGCTTTATAGTCTTCATGTGTTTTTTCTGATGTTTTGACTGTTAATTCATGGATGATGTTGTATTCTGAATTCATACTGTGCTTCTGTGGATTCTGTCAGAAGAAAACCCATTAAGAATAACATAAATTACAGTATGAATGAACAAGCTTTAATAATTTTCAAATATACAAGAGGAATATCCATGTTTTATCCCACTGTGACTACAAATACACAAGATCTACTCCCAATCTATAAGTCATAACGAGAGAGCTAAACCACAGTTTGTGCCCACAACAGAACAAGTGTGTGGTATAAATCAATGGTCTCATGTCATCACACAATGCTTTTTATTGACACAAGTGAATTGTTCATTTAATGTTATAAACTTTCAGTGTTCTTTGTCAGAGCAGTAATGCTGATATAGCAGCAATGTAATCAACATAATCAAGTGTTATTCATGCCATGGAAAAATATTCTCTTTATTAGACTTTCTAAATTAAGATGAAAATACTATGATTACCTAAGGTAGTTACAATTTTATCTAAACATGCCTTTGCATGCAATTTTTTAAAGGGTATTGGAAGGTGAATGAAGAAAGACCATCTGGTGCATTTTCTAATGTGAAAAACATGGTTTTCCAGTGATGCATTTAGATTACCACTTTTGGTAATCTGTCACTGAAGAAAAATATATCATATAGCAGTAGAGGACTTGGGAACAGTGCTAAGAGAAATGGCAGAAACACCTATCCTGGCATGTTTTAAGAAATATTTAAAACCAACCCAGAAATAAAATACCTACCAGACCCAGATATCTATGATAGTCTGTGTAAGGTCCTGGAACCTATCTTGGGACAATCCCAAGAACAAATACAGGCCACAGGAAGAATGGATTGAGAGCAGTCCTGAGGAGAAGGATTTCAGGGGGGATGGTGGATAAGAAGCTAAACATGAGTCAGCTATGTGCATTTGCAGCCCAGAAAGCCTGGGCTGCATCAAAAGCAGTGTGGCCAGAAGGTCGAGGGACAGTATTCTCTCGCTCTACTTCACTCCTGTGAGTCCCCACCTGCAATATTTTATCCAACTCAGGGGCCCTCAACAGAAGAAACACATGGACCTGCTGGAGTGAGTTCAGAGGAAGGTCACAAGGATGATCAAGGGTCTGGAGCACTTCTATGAAGGCAGGCAGAGAGTTTGGGTTGTTCAGCCTGGAGAAGAGAAAGCTTAGGGGGGACCTTGAGCAACTTTCCATTACCTAAATGGGGCTACAGGAAAGCTGGAGCAGAACCTTCTACAAGGACATGTAATGACAAGAGGAATGGCTTCAAACTGAAAGAGGATAAATTTAGGTTAGGTATTAGGAAGAAATTCTTTACTGTGAGGGTGGTGAAACACTGGAATAGATTTCCCAGAGAAGCTATGGATGCCCCATCCCTGGAAGTGTTCAAGGCCAGGTTGGATGGGGCCCTGGGCAACCTGATCTAGTGAGTGACATCCCTGCCATACAGATGGTAATATCATAATTTGGATACAGACCAAGTTTTGAAGTATGTCTCCCATGCTATCTATTTATAGGCATTCGTGAATTTATGAATAACAGGAAGATTTATAGTATACCATTAATATTTAGTTTGTGATTGATGCACTTCCACTTATGGAATCTTAAAGTTACCTATTTTTATGTTTATTTCTTTCTTTCTTTTTGGGAGGCGGGAGGTGAGTAAAAGGCAAATGGTCAAGTTTGCTATGATGCTTACATTCTGAATATGCAGGCTGAAACGCAGAGAGGTTCTCAAAGGTTTGTAGTTGCCTAATTTGAACTCAAACTGAAACACAAATTGGGTGTGGGTACATGTGTCTTTTGAAAACCTTAATAGGTGGCTATTTGAATCCTTAGATAAACACAGAACATTTATTGAAAAGTTCTCATCTTATTTACAATAATATAATGATTTGAACTGTGAAGTTCAGCACAGAGGACAGGGATGCTCGCACTGTAAAAACCAACAGAGTTACTGCAAAACTTAATGTGAAACTAGCATCATGATAGAAGACCAAGCAAATGTTAACTAGTATAAACCTAGGGCCAGGGTCACAAATATGTGCAGACTTAGGAAGATGTAGCAGTTATTAATATAATAAATAATGTGTCCCATAGGGACCATGGCGACACCAACATGGTGTGTAACAAAAGGTAACGTTTATTCAAGGAGTCACAACTTGTAGTTTCAAATGCTGATACGTCACACAGGTAATCTTATCAGCCAATCCCATACAAGCATCCAACTGAGTGTGTGTGACAGAGTACTTACAAACTACAACTCTCAGGATGCTTTGCAGCACCTGGTGTAATTAGACCCAACAGAAAGAAGTTTAGCAGCAGTTCTGAGGGATTCATATTTTAGCTGTTGGATTTGGTCACTTAGAAAGTCTCAGAAATGCATGTGAGAGGAAAGCACCTCTGAAAATGAGACCTTGCTTTCTGCATTAACAAAAAAATAATATAACTATGAATGGAGGAGCATCTAAGCTTAAAATCTCAGTGATGCCTATGCTATATTGCTGACCAACAAATGAATGTGCATAATAATTAAAGATTAGGATCCTTGCTGAAAAGTTCTTTTCAGGATATGAATTAAGAAATAAATAATGAAAAATTAATATTACCTTGCTTTCTGGTCAGCTACATGGCTCTAATACAAAGTAATATGCCTAATAGAGTAGGATGAAGGACCATAATATTTTGGAAACATTCTTGTTATAATTAATTTTTTCAAGTGAATTCAGAGCTCATATGATAGCACTATTCAAATTCATCTTAAGCAAAAGTAATGGACGTTTTCTCAAATTGCCCGGACAATATCCTTCAGCTGTGACTGGGAAGAACTACCTTTGGGAAGCTCCTGCTGATTTAATCTTCGGCCTCACTGTTTAGTCTTATACCAGGGTGTCAACTGGTGTCAATTATGATGGTGTTTTTTTTGTAATGTGGGCATCTGTGTGCTACTAACTGGACAAAGTGCCAACTTACTATATCTGAGCTGCAAAACAGCAGATGGCCACAGTTTTCAATCACCAGCTATCTGGGTTAAACTTGTAGGAAGGACTTAGAGGGCAAAAGGCTTTAAATCATGTGCATTTCAACTTCTTTTCAGATATGTATGGCTGCACCTATACTAGCACATCTAAATAGGATGAGGTTATATGTCCAGCACTGCCTCAGATTTATTCACACTGTTTTATTTGAGGTAGAGGGGGTGTAGTAAGCTGTCAATGCATAAGTTCCTCACAAGGAAAAATTTGATGCCATTGGTCACTTCCTCTTTGATTTTTGGTATCTCCTTTTTATACTTTTTCTTAACACATTCTGTAAATGTGAGTTTTCTCTCCCTTGGTTCTCAATTATTCAGTTATTCAGTTTTCTGTTCTATCTAAACCGCTTTAACAAGATTTTACTCTGACAGTGGCCACTGATGCACCACTGAGATGTCTGTTTACAAACTGGAATCTCTTTTGTGTTTACACTGCTGCAAACCACACAGCTAAGTTATTCTACAAAGGATAACAACTAGCTACAGTAGACCAAACTTGACTACTTAGATAATTTTTATTACATCTAAACCAAGGTAAAATTATTATATGCCAGGACAAGCCCAAAAAAGTCCTGAGACTATGCCCCATCAGGTGCTGGATTGCATCCTTTATGCAATAATGACAAAGTATCATATTTACTGGAATATAGACATGGCTTCAGAGTGATTCATATCTGGCCATGTCAGAGGCAAAGGAAGTTGCCCTTCCCATATTTTCATCTACAGGACATGCTGGAGTTCACAGGGCACAATGTGAACATCCCAAATGGCAGTCAAATAACCTAAAAATATGCCTGGCTAGCACCTATACTTCCACATTTCAAGAATGAAATGTCACCAAGTCTGCTGTATTTTGATATGCTTAATTCTTAAACGTTATGCATAGGTGTTTGTTTTTTCAATGCAGTAATCAGCTGAAAAGAACATTCACTCCCAACAATGCAAACGTAGTATGAATTAAATTCTACTTTATACTTTTAATTAAGAATGCTGCAAATGGTAACAACAGCCATTAATTTGATTTGGAATTCTGTCAGTGAAGTGCAAATGAGACACATATGGAAAATAGAGTTTAAATTCCCTTTACTAGGTTGCACATCTCTGTCACCTGTCAAGGAGCAGCAAAATGGATGATACAATGCACATTGTAAATTCTGCTGGGATGAACAGCAATATCTCACCCCCTGCATATCTTTCCAGCTACAGGAGGAACAAAACTGAGTAGCAAGTAGGTGGAAAAGGGTGAATCTATGGCAGTGATGAAATTCTGTGCTGCAGTTCAATGAGATCTGGCTTTGAGAGATCTTTCACAGGTAAGCTTTTGCCTAGAATAAACAGATAGACATTTAACCTTACTGCTATAGACACAGATAACTATATGTTTGGTCTTTGCTTTCTGATAACTGAGCCATGAAGTGTTTTGAACTGCTTTGGATCAATGGATGAAGAGTCCTTGGGGATGACATAATTTAATTAAGAACTTGTAGTTTCACTTGCCTACCTGTTGCAAACAGAAAAAAAAATGTATTGAATGAATGGCACACTAAATATAGTATGAAAATTAAATGAGCATTGGCTCTTATTGTCCTTGGGTCTGAGCATTAAACTGAGTTATACTCATGAGGAAAAAGAGGTGGGTTCATTTCAGGTAGGATTCATTTAACTAAACTACAGTGAGTGCATCTCAACTACAGTTATTACCCCTGGGACTCCCATTACTGTCAATAAAGAGCAATAGACACCTTGAGCAGGCAGTTTATCTCAAGCTAAAGTGCATGCCTGAAATAGGCTGAGTCATGCCCCAAAAGTTTCCCTCTCAGGATGAAAATGAAGAAGTTTCTTTGCAGGTAAGATGAAACTGGGCAAAAAGCTGCACATGGGCAACTACTACAGACTAACTAACATCCTGCCAGTTCTAACTAACTTTCCATGCAGCAACCACACTGTTGCTTTTGAAATGTGTGCACACTCAGTAACATAGCAGGATTTTTCATAAAAGGATGCCTCAGTCTCAACAAGGAAACAGGATCCAGCTCACTCTTAAAGGTATGGGGAACCAGCACAGACATTCCAAGCTATTGCGGGAGCATAGTCAAAAGTTGCTGAAGAATTCTACTGTCCTCTGTGAACAGAAAAGGCATGGAGGGCATGAATGGAATGGGGAAGAGGGCAGGATACTTTTGTGAGGAGATTTTAAGTCATTCATAGAAATGTGAAAAATTATTGTGGAAGATTGTGAAATTGGAGTTATCTGTTCACTTTTGCCATGGTGTTGCTTTCATTGCAAATTCTCTGCTTCCATGATGCTCCTGTTTTCACAGTTTTCCTTATTGGGTTACCAGTCTTCCCAGGAGAGAAATTTCTTTTTTAGGAAAGAACTAATCTTGCTGATTTCCTTTTTTTTTTTGCCATGGAGGAGCCTTTATTATGACTGCTTAACAGCTATGTTGGGATATCACAAAGAATATTGAGGGAAGTGCTGCTTTTGCTTGCAGTAGTGCTTCCCTCCAGTGCCTTCTGAGCTTGACAAATCTCTGTCTCAACAAGCTGGAGCCTGTGGACAGTGCTCGCTTCCTCAGCTCTGCTGTGAGGGCTTAAATATAAAGAAAACAAAAACACACTATGAAAAATTCTATAAAATGGATTTTACTGTGGAGTGAATATTTTCAAGCTGCTGTCTAGCACTGACTCAAACCCCCCCCAGTTTTACATAGCTGAATAACAGGTAGGGGTGTCAAGCAGGGAAATATTAAATGTTTCACAGCCAGCTCAATAGCCACTGTTGTGGATTTAGGACAGGTGTCATCCCCTGCCATCACTAAAGCATGATGTATGAATGATAAAGGCCAAGACTGGAACCTTGATTTCCATCCCACAATGTTCAGTTTTGTTTACTTTAGTGTAAAGAGGGTGTTTGTGGTTTTTTGTTTGTTTGTTTTGTGTTTGTTTGTTTGTTTTGGTGTGGGATTTTGTTTGTTTGTTTTTGTTAATTAATTTGAAATCTATACCTGACCTACCATCTCTTTAAAATTGTTTTACCATGAACTGTAGAGATTTCAAAGCACTGGAACTCTACAGTATTTTCATTTCTTAATCTCAAACTGTTTTTTTAAATACATTGGAGTATTGGGATAACCAAATGCAAGGCAGAGTCATTGGTCTGAGATGAACACCACATTGTATAGGAAAGTCTTCTAAACATTACCTCTGCTTGATTATGTAGCTTTTGGCTGATGTCTTCATCCTAAAACACAAAATCAGTGCTTCAGATTCCAGCTCTCATGCCATACCGCATTGCTTGATTCATGTTGTCTAATAGTCTACAAAAAGGAATCACAACACAGTAAGCTTTTGCAATCTATTTCAGTTATTGCTTATTAATTCCTAATACTTGTGATGGCAGGTATTAATGAAGCATTGCTTTTCTTGCATTTGTTTGAATTTTATATGGCTAGTATATTGTTCTTTTGTTCTTGTCCTTTAGCAGCAATGATAGCAGCCAAGGATATGGAGTTTGCAAATTACAGAGTATAAGAAGTACATACACTGATGTGGAGGGAATATTGCTGCTCCAACTAAGCTAAATAATATGGAGTAATAGAGGTAGTATTTTCTTTATTTTTCTCTCCATACATGTTATACAAATGAAAGAAATTTAATTTGAATTGTCTCACTGCAGCTATAAATATGCTATGGAAAGTCTGAGCAGACATCAGCTTAGCGTGTCTGATCTGCAGTAGCATTATACCGGGTCTGAACATGCAGTGAAATGAACATGCAGATAAACTCTCAGGTCAGTGAATATTTCCCTATGTGCTTGCCTGAATGGGTCAAGAATCTAATACCTGCAACGAAAATCTTGCTGGACTAAAGTTTACATCTGTCATAACAGTGCATCAGTGTCCCTGTACTACAATGTAGTGTGTTAAAAAGAAGCCCAAAGGCAAATTGTAGTAGGAAATTGGATGTTTTGAGTAAAATTATTTGTTATTCCATCTGAACTTCAGCTACAGCAGTAGAGAACTTTCAGGTTTTGCAGAAACCTGAAAGGTATGTCTTGCTGCTGCTACTTGGACATCTAAAGTGGAATTAAGAATGGTCAGACACTGGAATAGGCTGCCCAGGGAGGTGGTGAAGTCACCATCCCTGGAGGAGTTAAGAGGTTTCTGGATCTGGTGCTGGGTGATGTGGTTAGTGGTTTAGTGGCTACAGTGGTAGTGCTGGGTTAATGGTTGGACTGGATGATCTTAAAATTCTCTTCCAAGCTTGAAGATTCTATGATTCTATAATTCTATGAAATGCTTTTGGATGTTCTCTTTAGTCCTGGTTACTATACTTTGATCAGCAAAAATCAAAGTACATATATGTGTGGATAAATATTGACATACCCATATGTACATGGACATACAAACATATTATCTTTCTCTAGGTATGTAATGTGCAAAACATGTAATACTAGCATCAAGCAGCTAGCATTTTTACCAAAGTAATAAATTCAATTTATATATAAAGGTATGCATGAGTAATAGCCAATTCATAATATGAATAATATAAATTTTCCGAGAATTAAACTTCATTTTTACATACGCAAAATCCCATATGTTTACACTATTTTTTACATAGTACTAATTAAAGTTTAATTTAACATTCCTAAAGAGAACCTTACTTCTGTATATTGACCAGGAAAAGCTTCAAGAATTTGAAGTGCTAACAAACTAACAAAATATTTCTGAGAACTACCATTTTTCCTTGTTACATCAATTTGAGTAGATTCCTATTATGTCATGGTTTTTGTTCATGTTATAAAGGTATTACTGCTTGGAGAAAAATGTATGCTGGTGTATTTTTCTAGTGTAGTTTCTGAGATCAAGCAATTCTGAATTCTCCTATTATGTCATCCTTTATGAAAAACAAAAGAAAATAAAAAAAAGGAAAAAATCCCAGACATGCTACTTAAAAAACAAGAGAGAAAAAAATATCTCTTTTGATTTATCAATCTAATATGTCTAATTAAGTTGTCATTTTTTCTAATTTGTAATTATGGTCATAATGTTTATTATTGCATGTTGATTTTGGAGCAGTATTTTATTATGTTTTAGTCCAGGGACATCTACTATTGAACTTTCCTACTTGTTGATAAGGTTGATATATTGGTGTTAGTAATTTTTATTTCTTTCATTTGTTTCCTGCATTATTCATAAGTTGTTTTTGGAAGTCACTATTCCCAGTGATGACAGTTTAGCTTGTGAACTTAGGCTGTGTCAGCATCGAGAGTACTTTAGGAAGGATATATTGTTCTTAAAAGCACATCAGTGATAGAAAAAATACTTTTGTTGTTCTAGCATTTAGTGTGACTGTAGGTATGTAAATGTTCTTCATTACTCAGAATCCTCACTTCTCTGTTATTTTCTTTCTCTCAAATACCATTTTCAAAAGAACATATTAATTACTCTTAATCAAAACTAATTGATGTATTATGAAGGATCTCAAAAAATTTGAACACGTATCTATTAAATGCTTTTCCACCTCTTAAGCCTTTCTTTTCTCTTTGTTTACTTTTTCAGAGTCAGACTTTGATAGAATTTAGAACAACCATATTAATTCAAATTATCTTCATCTGTGATGCCAGGATGTGCTCTCTTGTTCTTGTTCACTGTTTTCAGCTGCAGTGGGTAGTAACCTCCCAAGCACAACAGCAAGCAAAAAAGTAATGCTAAATCCTTAGAGCACCTTATTTACAAAATGACTGTGTGTTTGAGTCCAGTTGTTTTCATGAACACTTCCAGCACTTTAAATTACTCAGTGATAACTTGAATAATTACAGAAATACAAATCTCTTTCAGCATAGAGAGTACATGGGAACAATTTTCAAAAATTATTGTGCATATTCTGCATTCCAAATTCGTTACTACTATTAAGACACAAGACTGTTTTTATTCTATGACTGGATGTTTTTCAAGCTTATAAGAACTTAAAATGGTAAAAAGAACAATTTTGGTTTGTTCATTTGCACTAATACAAACTGCAATCCATGAATATTCATAAAGACTCTTTCTCTATGACATTTTTAGAATGAATATTGCCTGATAAAATGTGTTATAAAGAGAATCAGTGTCATCAAGAAAAAATGTCATCAAGCAAAATCTGCAGAATTTCCTAACTATATAGGTAAACAATACGTTTCTGCAATATTTGACTATAATTACAGGATTACAGGATTCTGACCAATGGCTATTTCATTTGTGGTTTAGCCTTTGTCAATGTTTCCATACTTCTCTCTGTCTTTTTGTTTATTTTTATGTCTTTTTGTTGGCATAAAAGTCAATAAACTAATTTTTTTTTACAAAATAGTTTGACATGGTTTAAACTGTGTTGATAACTTTTCCCTTTTTACTCACTTAACATTCTATTTTTATTTGTCAAACAAAGCTCTTTCAGTATATGTTGTCTATACACATAGTTCACTAGATCATAATTTGGATAATCATATGGATGCATGAAGAGCTGAGGAAAGGAAGATATCTTTTTTTAAAGAACAGAAATATAACTACAAATACTCAGTTACCAGTTTTGTTGAAAACGCATTTAGGAATCTCCATTGCTATAAAATCTAAATATTCAGGATTTTTACAAACTTTTACATCATATAAACTAACCTATTTTATTTTTGAATGAACATGGTCACCACCCAAGCAAAAGAAAAAAAAAAGAGATTCTTGTCAATAAACAATTTTTTTTTATTACTACAGGCTAATCAGTATGTTTTTATTTAACTTCTTATCAGCAATGAATTATCCCTAAGATTCCTTTTTTTGAGCCTAAATGCAAAACTTCTTCCAATACAACTACAGAATCACATCTGAAAAATACTATCAGAAATCCTTATCCTTGCTTCTAGTCATGAATATCTATCTATCTATCTATCTATCTATCTATCTATCTATCTATCTATCTATCTATCTATCTATCTATCTATCATCTATCATCCATGTATGTATGTATAGAAATACTCAGATATATGTATGAATTATAGGGATGAATTATTCTACAAGCAGCTGGCAGATGTCTCAAAATCGTCAGCCCTTGTTCTTGTGGGCAACTTCAACCTGCCAGATATCTGCTGGGAGCTCAATACGGCAGAGAAGAGGCAGTCTAAGAGATTCCTGGAGTGTATAGAGGATAATTTCCTGCTCCAGCTGGTAAATGAACCTACCAGGGGTGGGGCCCCACTAGACCTGTTGTTTACAAACAGAGAGGGGCTGGTGGGAGGTGTAGTGGTCGGAGGCCGTCTGGGCCACAGTGACCATGAAATAATAGAGTTTGCAATACTCAGGGATACAAGGAAGGTCACCAATAAAACCTCTGCACTGGACTTCCGGAGGGCAGATTTTGGCCTGTTCAGAAGACTGGTTCAGAGCAAAAGAATATAACTAGGTCATGCAGAAAGAAAATTAGAGAGACAAAAATGCAATTTGAAGTGAATTTGGCTACTTCTGTTAAGGATAACAAAAAGTGCTTGTATAAATACAAATTTATTATTAATAATATTATTAATACATTATAATAATAATATTAATTATTATTAATTATATTAATTATTATTAATAATATTATTAATACAATTTATATATTTTCTGAGCAAATATTCAACTTGTAGCATAGGATATTATTTATTCTTTTTGTATCAGAACTGCGAATTGTGTTTGTGTAGCATGATTTTAGTATTCTTTACTTGTTCCCACTGAACAACAAATCTAACAAGCATATGAAAAATTTGAATAATATTAGATCTAGGACAGAACCCTGGAAAGCCCTACTTGACACAACCTTCATTCTGACAGAGAAACATTAGTATTTTCTCTGGTCCATATTATTTTCATCTATATTATGTCTCCCAAGGCTACTTATGAGAATGTCTGTCAAAGCCTTGCTCAGGTCAGGATATATGTAACCTCCTTTTCTTCCCTGTTCACAAGGCATGCTATTCTCTACTAGAGAGAAATTATGTTTTGGTTGACACAGTCCTTTCATGACAAATCCATGTAACTTGTCACTCACCTCTTTTTTTTTTTTATGTCTACCACTAGTGGTTGATATAGTTCCTAGTTGCAGTAGAGCTATGTTTTGAAAATTGATACAGAAAAGCAATAAAGACATTAGCCTTTCTGTCATTAGTTGTGGTTAGCCGTATCACTGTGCTAAACAGCAGACTGACCCTTTCCTTTGTTTTTTCTCTTGTCTTGTACTTGACATTCTCCTTGTCCTTTGCTAATTACCACTCCTTTTTTTTTCTTTATCTCTGTGGCTCTCATTTTGTCCCTATATGTTCATGCAATACTTTCATGTTCATCTTATTAGTCTGGCCTAGTTTCCTCTTCCTTTTTACTCATTTCTTTTTTAAATCCATGGAGTGTTCTTCAATTAGACAAGTAGGTCCCTTACGATATTTTCTGTATTTTCTCTGCAGAGAAATAGTTTGCACTTGAGTCTTTTAAGTCTTTTTTTTAAAACTACTGCCAGATTTTTAAAATATCTTTTCTGCTCAGGGTAACCTCTCAGGATACCAGCCCAGCAATTCTCCGAGTTTATTGAAGTCTTTCCTAAAATCCATTGTTTTTACTTTGCACATTTTTATGCTAAAAAAATTTTCCTTTGCTACCTTATGATTCCTTCCACCTCAGCATTCTACAGTTTGAAAAGGAAAGGAAGACTGGAAGATTTTTCTCTCTGGTGGTTATCTCCACCAACCGTGGCCAAAGGTATATGCAAAAACTTGTTTGGTGTATATCTCTTCTTTTGCCAGCTGGTGTCTGGTTAGCTGGTATATAACTCAGCCAGTTACTTAAAAAAAAGTCTCACCTTGTTTTCCTGGGTTTAGTATGAACCTATGTCAGACTCTTACTAGATGGAAGCTACACTGTTCTATATTTTAAGCACCACTGAAGAACATTGCAGTGGTATACCTATAGTTTACCTGAGTAGACTATAATATGCAAGGAAACATTACTTTCTCTATTCCGTGTTTAGCATGTTATATGCTTTTTTAGTAAAGTCCTATTAATGCAAATTGAATATGTCACTTGATGTCAGACTCCAATGTTTACTTCTTTTAAAAAACATGTTTTAGTATGCAGTCATTTAAGATGCTTGGTAAGCCAACCCTGTATGTTCCTTTCTGGCTTTTCGTTGGCTCTGTTGTGCATATGCATAATGCCTCTTGGTAGATTCAGCCAATCACTTTTGTAGAACACGATTTTTAGAACCCTTTGCAGATACATATTTTATCATCATGATTATTATGTTGTTGACAGCAAGAAATCTGGACATTATTCTATTTCCAATGGTCTAAATATGAGATATTACTGAGCTCTCTAAAACTTTCTTGAGTTTATGACCTTTATCTGTGTGTTTCTACCAGCAGCAATAACAGCACAGGGAACGATCCAAAGTGCATAAAGATGGCAGTAGTGAAAACAAGAGCTGAAGATTAGAGAGGGACAAACACTGTCCTTATGTGACATTAAGTGGCAAAACCTCCACTTTGGCTAGAAACTTCATACTTTCTTCACACTGTGTATCCCCTGTTGTGATAACCCTGTTGTCACCAATTTCTTTTCTAATAATAATAAAATAAAAAAACCCCCACATTTAGAAGCACCACCAAATTGTCATTCAGATGAAAGGAGCATTATCCTGTACTTCAGTGAAAAGGTCTTGTTTCTCTGGTCCTCCTCAGTAATGATTTCAAAAAATGGTACACATACCTTTGTGCATTAAGCAGCCAGCAAAGTAGCTCTGTAAACATAGGGATTTACTAGTAAATATGCCAAGGGAAGTCACTGACTTTGATAATAACCACTTCATATGATGCATTGTCTAAATAACAAATGTAACATCAACTCTCTTGACAATCCAAATAATTTGTTTAACAAAGCCATAGAGGTCAAGAATATTTCATGAATAATTTTGTGCTTTACTTTGGTTGGAAATAAATGGCTCATGCACTATATTTTAATGAAAAACAAAAACCAGGCCTTTATTTCCAAAGATTTGTAGGTATCCCTTTTATGTTCTCAAAAATTGCAAGAACAACTGGGCTGGCATATAGACTACAACTTTGTGTTTGCCTTTTGAACTGACCCAAATGTGACTGATTTTTCAATAAAAATAACAATTTGTCTAACTTAATAATGAATATTCATGAGCCTTTAATTAAGCATATAAATCACAGCAAAACATTTGAATCTAATTGTTTACATACCAATTCTTTGAAGCTAAGTTCTTATTGATCTAGAAATTAATAACCATGCTGGTGACTTTTACATGTTCTTACTCCTTCGTAGTAACAATGAAAGTTATACAGCTACACACCAAACAAAAGTTAACAAATTCTCTGAGACATATTTCACCTGCTTGTACACATTATCAGACATCCCTCAGCCCACTCACAATCTTCTGTTGTGCCCTGAAAGTTTTCCTTTCTGCCTCATTTGCATCTTGGCTAATATATCTGCTGCCTGCTTTCCTCAGCAGTTCCTCAGGCTGGACAGTTCTCTGCTGTGACTCTCTCTCTTTCTTGCTGTGCCCTGGTGTCTTCGAAAGACCCTTTCTCTGAGCAAGTTCTCCAAGGCAGGAATAACCTCCTCCTTCATCCAGAGAGAACATTTGGTCCACTCATTTTTCTGAAGGAAGGCAACAAATAGTCAGAATAAACAGACCAGATTGCCACATACTGTAAAGAGAAACATCCTTTCCACTGTATCTTCTAGTGGCAAAAATGCAGCTCATATCCATATCAGATACCACAAGTATTTTAAGTATACTTTCAGGTAAATGTATAAAAAAACTTTTAGAGACACTGTCTACTCATTGTCAGTTATTCCAATCTTAATCAGATTGAAATCTTATAAAAATTAAAATATTTTTGCAAGAAATTTTTGTGTTTAAGTATTCACACTTTTCCTATGTCCTTCTTGTATTCACCACCTTGTTTCCTTTAAAAAGTTCATGGATATCAGGAAAGGCTCCCAACAACCTGAAAAGAGCAAATGTAAAAACTTTGAAAAAGGGTATGGAAAAGCTGTCACAGTCAGTCTTGCTTCAGACTCTGAGTAAATCATGGTGCAAGGCCTCTTAGCACACACTTCTGGGCAGTGAAGGAGAAGAAGGTGACTGGGAACAGCCTAAATGGATTTACCAAGAGGAAATCATGCCTGACAAACCAGATGTCTTCTGTTGTAAGACTGTCTTTTAGGGAGAGACATGAGAGACTGTCTTGGGAAAAGCAGAGGAGGTCACTAACCTTAAGTAGATTAAGACTTCTGCTAGTATCAAAAATATTCTGTTATCTGAGTTTGGATGTTAAAGTCTGGAAGAGTGGACTACGAAATGAATGATCAGAATCACCCTCAGAGGGTCATGACCAATCAGTTGTATTCTGTTTGGGGGCTGGTGAGAAGTGGAGTTATAGAGGGTTTTGTCCTGGGATCTGTCCTGTTTAAGATCTTCCTCAAACAGCTTCAGAGAGGCAACAGAGTTCCCTCTTGTCAAGTATGTCAAGTATGCCAAATCTGAGGGAACAGGCTCTGCTCACTGACAGAGGTATCATACAAAGGGACCCAGTCAGCTTGGAGGAATGGACTAGCAGGAACTTCTGGAAATTTGGCAACAAGTGTAAAAGTCCTTTGCCTGGGAAAGAACTGATACCAGTTACTGAACAAGACTTTAAGGCTGTGATGAGAACCAAGTCACCATCAGTTAACAGTGCCTGATGTAAGGAAAGCCTTTTTTACCATAAGAACAGCTTAACAGTGGAGTAAAGAGAGTGAACTGACAGCCCAGAGAGATTGTACAGTCTCCTTATCTAGAGTGTTTCAAGATTTGAGTAAAGTCCTGAGCAGCCTGGTCTGACCCCATAGCTGACCCTGCTTCAAGCAGGGGCTTGGACTAGAGGTCTCCTAATATTCTGTGATCCTGTGAGTTTAGAAATGCCTCAAAAAGCTTGCATATGTCAGAAAAACTGTTTATTCCATGACAGTATATACAAGTGATTGGTATTTTAGAACGATCTGTAATAGATTACAGTCACAGAAATATTGTTCTTGTATTCCCAACAATGTAAACAATGTGTTTGCTTGGTAATGCAAGACTAGTTCCCCATCATTGCTACAGAAAAAAGATTTCTTACAGGTACAGGATAAATACTAAAGAGCTCACTGATAACTTTGTATCTAGTTCTGACAAGCAAAGCTATGCCAAATGATATGTCAGACACTTCTGGTTTGGTGGTAAGGTGTTCAGAAGCTGGTGGGACTTGTACAATGAAGTATCCTGAGAAAGGGTACCATAACAATTTATTTTTTTAAAAATTGTAAAGACACAAAGATATTAACAATTGAAAGGAGTAGAACTGAAGCAGGTAAAACAAAACAGTCCATTTCTCAGTTATCCCCAGGTATAGCTTTAATCTTTGATTTTCCCTCACTACCTTCTGTCTCATTGAGATTTTCAAGCAGTAACAGGTAAATATTTTTATTTTAAATCCTTCATGAGTTAGAATCTTCAGCAAAACACCTAACTGACACATACAGAATTACTATCTATGAAAGATTGTTTTTATTTCAGGACTCTCCAGTGCATGTTTGTTTCCTCTCCCAAAGATTTTCTATATTCTAATTTTTTTTTCTTGATAGTACATTCAACTTTACCTCTGCAACTTTCCATATAAATACAAACTAATTCTGATACCATTTCTTTAAGACTGCTACCTAGAGGGGCCCATTCTCAAAGTGTGCCTCTTCTCAAAGTAAGATTTCTGCATGGGTGGTTCTAATGTTTTGAATTTTATCAAACATAGTCATAAAAATAGCAACCATAATGCACATAAATCAAGAATCTGAGAATTCCAGTGAGGATATCCTACTATGTTTTCTAAATCAGGAAGCAAACATACTAATTTATTTTCTAGAAACCTCTTTGGGGTAATGCACAGTGATTTCTAGAGAGGCACTGAGTTCCAGTCCCTTTCAAATCATCAGCCTAAATGACCTCAAGAATGTTCTGCAGGACAATGATATGGAATTTATATACCTTTTGTTCATTCCTCAAAATAAGAGAGAGTATTCTTGAATGCAGTGGACTTGTTCTGAGGTAGAATTTTAAAATAAACAACCAAAGCTTCTAACACCTGTCTTAGTAGAAAATACTGTAGAGAGCACTCATGGGAGACATATGCAGTTTGCTCCTGTTTGTCCCAAGAGACAGTGTGCATTAGGTTGTAATGATCTTTGGGACAGTGAGGCCAATAGATCAAGATAATTGATAGTGAGGAAAATAAAAATGCAACAAGTTTTTATCATTTTTACCAAATTTTTATCAAATCATATAACAAATGAAATAATTCCCATTATTCATCCCAAGTGTTGAATAATTATCTAAAATCATATTAATGGTTGAATTTATGGCTTATTGACATCAATAGGAGAAATTAAATAGATTTCAGTGATAGTGGGATCATATCATAATACACTGCATTGAAACAACAGCCTGAAACAAGATTTAATTGGAAGTATTAAGTCCATACCTAATAAAATGTGCCAGCAAGTTTTAGTGGTACACAAATGCAGTCATTCCTTATACTTTGATCTACTAGGTAACAGATACCTACAAAATTAATTTAAACACACAGGCATGCCCTGCCTAAGCTGTCTGTGGTGTCTTGGTGACAACTGGTTGATATGTGGATTTAAACATCAGCAGCCTGAGAAAGAAATTACCTGAAAACTAGAAGAGAGGAACTCAATCAGCTACATCCTAGCAGTTCTCAGCCTCTTATTTTCAAACACAAGAATTTGAGTTTAACAGAATGTTCTTTCACCACAACAGCGTAAAAACATGGGATACTATAGAAAAGAAGTTTGCTCTGCCTGAAGAGAAACAATGATAGCTGTTTCACCTGTCGTTTCCAATAACAGACTTAACGTTTGGGGCATTTGGTCAAGAAATGGATGATCCATGTTTGATTTCCTCTTACATCTGACAGGATTTTAATCTATTTTCTATTTCCTAGGTGCCAAGGTATAAAATGGCAAAGAGAAGAAATGGACTGTGTTCACATGCCAGAAGAGAGGAGACCTGTTTTCTGCTTCTGGAACTGTTCATGAGTTTTGACTTGACAAGAGTCAAGTGTTGCATTAAATACAAAGTGGGATTGAGAACTGGAAGACATGATGTTTTTCAGAGAACTGAGAATCGATTGTGACAGCCATGAACTGATTTAATTCATTGATGTTGCTACACCCTTCATAAAATGTGATGTGCTCAATTTTTACAGGAAAACAATTACCGTAGGTGCTGTTTGCCTCCTACTTGGAAGAGTACTTAATAGATCATTCATGGTAAAAAAGAATTTCCATGAAAAATTTCAAAGTGAATGATATTTCAGCTTTGAGTTTCTTACATGAGTTTGAAACAAGAAGACAAGAAGTTTGAAACAAGAAGACAAGAAGTTTGAAATTAGCAAAAATTCCCAGCCTTTGTTTGAAGGATACAGCTGCCAGGTACTTATAAAAGGAATGGGACAGCAGACTGTTGCTTCCTTCCTTAGAGTCAGCTTTCCTTTACTTCTTAAAGGTTGATGTACTCAGCTTTGGTATCCCAAGAGACCAGAGTTAGGCACCTAAACTCCAGAGATAGATGTGATTCCTGATCTCTCTCTGGGTTTAGTGAATTGTACAACAATGGCAATTCGTTTATATACAAGATTTATAACTTCAGTTGAGAGCACTCTCTGTCCCCAGACATTATAGGAGACCTATTGGGACCCAGTAGCAGAGCACACAGCAGAAACTGAAAGTACTTAATTAATTTAATTCACTGATTTCATGAAGTAGCAGAGCCTGAGAGAACTATCAATATCTGGCATTGAGCCCTAATGGCAATTTCTGTTTATTCACTGCCTCATGAGGGTTTATAGATCATATTTCCCATCATCCATTCCTTCTTGTGAGGTGAAAAGACAACACTTGGTATTCCCACTCAGTGTTTGTGCTCTTTATGTATGCCCAGTATCATGTTATGCATTTTTATTGCCTGTGCTGTAATAGAAAGCAAATAAAAACAATGTTATAAATTCAATAAAACAATAGGAGAAGATACAATATAGAGCCCTGGAGAAAATGTGGATGAATAGCAGGCAGAAGCTAAAATGTGAAATGCATATTGATCTTTCTGTTATGACTGAAGGCTGCAGAGTGCACAAACAACAGAGGGAGGAATGGATACGTGTGTCTTTTCCTATCTGGCATGACTGAATTTCTGTAGTCACCCTTCAAGAGCAGACAAACAAAGGTAATTCTTGACCATCACGATTATGAAGGGTGAATCTCCACTGGTAAGGATAAAATTTAGCTTCTCATTAGGATCTTGAGTGTTGAATCTTTCCCTAAAGTTCTCTAAAACAGGCCAACATGGGACTGGCTAGAATTACCTGAGGATGCCATTTTCAGATGTTTTTTATCTATAATGGGAAACTCACAGCAAAAAAGAAGCCAGCTCACAAAAAAATTATAAACTCAAATCCTATTGACTCCATAAGGACTAGAATTTCACTAGTGACTTTTTATAAATATCTCTTTAATTTCTAGTTTATGGGCCCCCTTTATGTTGCAGTCCTCCCTGAAAAATACCAGCAATTACCTTGAGGCATTTCAAATAAATTCTTAGCCAGACTTTGCCTCCTGTGTTCAACAATTGCAGCCTTTCCTTGCAATTGTTTGGTGACACATAATGTTTTACTGTGACCTGCATCCTGAAGAAAAATACTTCTCCCCAAGTCATTATTTGAAAAATGTCAAAGCTTCTTGACTACTTGTATTCATTAAAGTTTGCAGTTTCTTTAGCCTCTCCTCCTATTGCAAATACCATGAAAGGGACTGTTTCGTAATGTAGTTGTGAGATGTGTCTGTATGAAGCGAGACATAAGAAGAGAATGAAATTTCCTTTACTTGGTGTACCTCTCATGAACAGCAGACAAACTGTTCAAGATACTCACACTCTTCCTCATGTTCTTCTACTATTGTAAAAAATCAGAACATACTTAGATTCTAACGAATTTCTACAAGAAAATTCTCTTTGAGACTGAGAAATCTCTAGAAGTGAAAAGCAACAAGTTGATTGAGTGAAGTCCTCTCAGTGAAGTCCCCTTTTGAAAGTGATGGCAGAGTTTTGTATGATTACAGACAACAACATCTAAACCAAAAAATAAAACTGCTGTATTATGAAATTGTCAGTTTCATACACTTGCTTAACACACAGACACTTGCTTAACTTTTAGAATATGAAAGCTTTCTAAACTCTTTTTTTTTTTTAATTAAAAAGTTTTACAAAATTAAAGTAAACTCCACTGTGGTTCTGCCTAAAAATCCAACATACTACTGTAGTGGAAATATTTCATAATACTCAGAACATATCTATTCTTTACTTGAGCTTCAGCTTATTACCCAAAACAGTGTTCATTTAATTCAAGTTAGTGAACTAAAGATATCCACAGGAACATTTTTTTCCCTTAATTTTGATCACAGAAACATATTTTGATACATAGTTTAAAAGAGCTTTTTTAAGTGGGATTTTATTTACTCTCAAAAGAAAAGTTATTCAAGATAATAGATTGATAAAAGGCACTAATTTCACAACTGTTGATTTAAATAATCTATGGTAAAAAATGCATATTTTATTTCTGCCAAATACTTCAACAAGAAAAGTAATGCACATGACAATCAATTTCTACTCATTCTAGTCAATATATCAGATATGGTAAATTTAGAAGAGAAGACCTTAAATAAAACTGTAAAGTTATTATAGATATGGTATAATAATGTTGACTTTACATTAAAATCAGAGAAAATATTGTAGCAGCAAAAAGGATTAAGCAATTAGTCATTATGAAGCTAGAAATAAAAGTGTATATTTTTTATAAATCTTAAATTTTTAATTTACTGCTTTTCACAGTCCATGGAAAAAGCTTCCACGATGATTTCTTTACCCATTTATTTGTTTAACTGAATTTTTCAGCCCTAAAATGAAAAACATGCATCTAGCATTCTGAGTACAATCGCAATAAAAGCTAATTAATACATTTTAGCTAGCATCAGTCACACCAAGGATCATAAGAACAAAGAAATATGACAAGAATAATTACTCTTCTGACAATGTCTATATTATTGTTGTCAGGCTTTAACTAACTGCTCTGTTTCTGTGAGCATAGAAAAAATATAATTCATTTTATGGTATGCACTGAAAAAACCCCCCGATTCCAGATGTTACAAATCATGACAGGAAACAGTACCAGAGACTGAAAAATGGATACAAAAAAGTCACCAACTACTTTTTCTTATGTTTACTGAAGTTCAGGTCAGCTTTATCACATCTCAGAACTACAGAGATGCAGCAGTGAGTGAAAGACAGGTCTCTTCTACATGTGGATCTCCAGCAGTTGTAGATCCAAACCCAACTTGCAGTATTGATATGGCAACTCCTGCAACACCTAATACAGATGATAGTGCACACATGTAATACTCTTTTATGAAGAAAAAACACTGCTTAGCAAATTATGCACTGTATCTAATACCAAAAAGATGCAGCCCTTTTTTGTTGTACCAATGCAACTTCAGTCTTGAAGCAACTAAGGCATGGATGAAACTGACTGGCTCCTACTACAAGAAATGAGCCTAGACTTCAAACAGCCTATAAATAAGAACAGTCATTCTGTCTGTTACTCTTAAATGATCATCTAGAAACAGCTGAAATAATTTGGAAGATCAGTAGATTTCAAAACTCCTTAAAATAAACTATGGACAAATGGATCCATTTCTGTTACAGATGTTACCTTTCTTTTGAAGTGCTTTTCCCAGCCAGGTTTTAGTACGTAAGAGTAGGTCTGCGAAACTTGCTAAGCTGCAATAAAGACTTCAGCTTTCACAAATCATGTAGCTGATATTGCATGTATTATTTATAGATAACTGTGAATGATACCTAGAAAAGTAGAAAGGAAAAACATTCTGAGAGCAGTTGTAGAACAGGCCTCAGAGTTTTTGTATTACCAGCAGGTTGAGGAAGGTGATGCTTCCCCTCTACTGAGCACTGGAGAGGCCACACCTGGAGTACTGTGTCCAGTTCTGGGCTTCCCAGTGCAAAAGAGACATAAACATGCTGGAAAGAGTCTAGTAAAGGGCCACAAATACATTGCAAGGACTGGACAGGAACATCTTTCCTATGAGAAAAGCCTGCAAGACCTGAGAAATGTTCAGTGAAAGGAAGAGAATGATCAGGATGAATTTTGTCACTGTATGTAAATGCACAAAGGGAGAAGATGGAACAAGGCTCCTTTAGGGATGCATAGTGACAGAACTAGAGGCAATAGGCACAAACTGAAACACTGCAGGTGCCATCTGAACATCAGGAAACACTGTTTTGCTGTGACTGAGTACTGGCACAGGTTGACCAAAGATGTTGTGGAGTGTCCATCCTTCAAGATACTGAAAAGTTGGGGGTTGGACCAGATGATCCTTTCCAATATCAAACAGTTTGTGAATCTGTGATGGACATAATTTTTTTTCCTTTATTTTCTGAGATGTGAAGCATATTCTATCATCACTGACCCTAAATTATACATTCAGCTGTCTCTCTTGCATTTATTAGATCATTTTCTTAGGTATCATGTAAATTTTGAAGGGCTAGTCCTGATGCAAAAACCATTGAAGACAGCAGTGACTACATAATCTCATTTCCACTGTTTTGTTCTCACTGAGCATAGTAATATGTAAACAGTAAAAGAACAGAATGAAGACAAGGACAAAATGATTTTTTCATAAGCTAATACATAATTATTTTCTTCAATTAGATGAAATCAGTTAAAAATATTAACTAATCAATAATTGAAAAAAACCCCAGGGAATAAAAGGCCCTGAAGGTTTTAATTTCACAGTATTTTGCAAATTAAAGAAAGAAAAATGATTGCTAGTCACGCACAATGCACTGTAAGTAAAACTTTCCTCTTTCAAAATTTGTCTGGGTAAACTCAGCTTTTCTAGCCTCAACACTTAATTCCTTCATGAACCTTTAGAAGACTGTTCCTGGTATTCAGGCATCAAGATACCATTTCCCACATTTTTGCAAATTTTTTCCAATTAGTGTTGTATAATCTTCCATATAATAGACTACTAGACTACTATTTACATAATCTTGCAGTACTTGGAAGCAGAATTTATGAGTATTTTCATCATTTGCAAGGCACTCTGGAGAAGAGGTGATTTTTTTTTGGTGGACCACTGGCGATGGTATTTCCAAATTGGCTGCAAGATTATTTTCCAAAATTCATCAGAAGTCCTTCTGGATGACTTCTTTTTGCCTCTGTTCTCACTTGTTGTATAGTAAATAGAACACAAAGATGTCAGAAAGACACAAAAAAAACCCAAGCAAAAAAAAAAATCAGAAAAACCCCAACCAACCAAGAAAAAAAACCCCCAAAACAAACAAACAAACAAACCAAAAAACCTCTCCCAAAAACCAACCAACAAACAAAACCCCAAAACCAAACAGAACACCCCCCCTCCAAAAAAACCCCAAAACCAAAGAAAAACAAAACCACACACACACAAAAAGGCAAACTCAAGTCTCCTGATTTTATTTTTATGTGTGTCAGTTAAGGGCAGAAGAAATCAGTGGAGCATCTTAACTATCTCCTACATAACAGTCTACCAGATTGCATACACTTACTTCTGTAAGTGATGATCCCAGTAGGATCATCTGATTTCACTGAAGTTCATCATCTGTTTTTAGATAAAAGTCTTTATTAATAGAGTCTCTCCTTTCATTAGTACTCTGTTACAGCTGCCATTACTACTAAATTTTAATTTTTGACCATTTATTTCTTTAAAAAATGCCAATTGCCTATTTATTTCAATTTGTGCACTTTCCAGTTGAAGTCATTATGTCCTGCTATAATTTTCTCCATTAGATCTGAAAGTAGGAAGATGTTGTTCATTGAGGCAAGTCTCAGATTTCTCTTCATGAAGAAGGCAGAGGAATGTTTAAAACTTTCATGACAGGTTATCTCTACAAACATTTTATAGATGCAGATTCTCTCCAGATTTACTTTTCCAAAAATTCAATTACTCTTTCTGTCCTCATTTCTTTCTAAATACCTATGCATTTTCATCTTTCAAAGATCTGCTTCTATCTTATCTTCACCGCTGTTTACCTCTGCAGAAATTCTAGATGTGATATCTAGAGCGTTCTGTCAGTACTTACTTTGTGTCTACTTCCAGACAATTAAATAAAATTATGAATAGTCTTAGGCTTAATTTTGGTTGCTCTGGAACCTCATAGAAATAACTCCACCACTGTATTTTCTTCTGCAAACTGTTATTGTATAGTTGCCAGGTAGTTGGGTCTATTTAAAATACTGTTTAATGTAATAATGTGTTCTAAGTAATATGCTATGAAGGAATTTAATAAAACCCAAACTTCCTTCAGGAGATTAATTCATCCTTTATGTATAATATATGTTCTTATTTCTATGTGTTTAATCTATATTTTTTCTTAAAGCCTCTTTTATTAACTTCTATGTTAAAAAGCAATCTGAAGCATTTGTCCTCATTTATACATATGTTGCCACTAGATTTTAAGCTATCATTGTGAATAGAAGAATATTTTTATTTAACATTACAATCTATCTCTTTTTTAATTCATTTAATACAAACCACAGTGATTTAATATACACAGTTCTTTTCCCCTCAGCATGTTGTGTCAAGCTGCATAAAATGCTATATACACTATGTATGAAGACAGTGGTTAGGTTTCTGCTCAGATAATTTTCTTTCCAGTAGCTGGTATGGAGCTGTGTTTTGGATTTAGGATGAGAATAATATTGACAACACACTGATATTTTTGTTATTGCTGGGCAGAGCTTACACAGAGTCAAGGCCTTTTCTGCTCCTCACCTTATACCACCAGCAAGGAGGCTGAGGGTGCACAAGAAGTTGGGAGGGGACACACCAGGACAGTTGACTCCACACAAGGGATTTCCCACACCATAAGGTATTATGCTCAACATATAAATCTGGGGGAAAGCTAGCTGGGGAATGCTACTCAAGAATAATCTGGGCATTGGTGAGCTGGTGCTGAGATATTGCATCGTGTCACTTGTTTTGTATGTTCTAATTATATTTTGATTTCTATTATTAATATTTTCCTTTTCCATTCCATTAAACTGTCTTTATCTCAATGTGCAAATTTTATTTTTTTCAAATCCCACCTGGGAAGTGGAGAAAAAGCAAACAGCTATGTGGTGTTTAGCTGTCACACAGTCAATGTTGTGACTGGATAAAATAATGAAATTGGGTTAATTTTACAAAACCTAATTTCTTTTCTAGTCTTTAATTAATTACATACTATTACTTGACTTTTTTATCATCTGATTTCTACCACCTTTGTCTGATTTTTCTAAGGACTGATGGTCTAATTTATTTGTAATTGCTGTTTCATTCCCCATGCCTTATGAGCTTATTATCAGCACTTTTACAGTCTGTCTTTCGTGTAGTGAGGGGCCCAAAACTGTACACAGAATTTGATGTGCAACCTCACCAGTGCCCACTACAGGGGTACAAACACTGCCCTGGTCCTGCTGACCACACTATTTCTGAGACAAACCAGAATAGTCTTGTTCTTGTGGCCACCTGGGCACACTTCTGACTCATTTCAGCTGGCTGTTGACCAACAACCCAAGTCTTTTTCTTCTGGGTGGTTTTCCAGTGACTGTTCTCCAAGCCTGTAGCTTTGCATGGGCTTGTTGTGAGTTAGGAGCAGGACAGGGCACTTGGCCTTGTTGAACTTTACATAATTGGTCTCAACCCATTAGTCCAGCTTGTCCAGATCGCTCTACAGAACCTTCCAGCTCTCCAGCAGATCAACACTCCCACCCAACTAGGTGTCGTCTGCCAACTGAGTGAGGGTGCACTCGATCATGTCTCATCCAGGTCATGGATGATATTAAAGATACTAAACAGAACTGTCCCCAACACAGAGCCTTGGCGAATACTACCTGTGACAGGCTGCCAGCTGGATGTAACTGTGCACCACGACTCTCTGCACCCTGCCATCCAGCCAGTTTTTTACCCAGGAAACAGGGCACTCATCCAAACCCTCAGCATCCAGTTTCTTGAAGAGAAATGGGAAATGGTGTCAAAGACCACCAAAGTCCATGTAGACAACATCCATTGATCTCTTTACACAGATGGAGAAAACAAACTATTTCTCTGTAGTTTTTCCCCATCTCTTTCACAGTATTTGATTATCAGTAGCTCAATACTAGATTACAAATTTACTTCCCTGACTGAACTTTGTCAGACCTTTAAGATTAATCATACAAATACTTTCATTTCAGGATGCTTTTTTACCTTAAGGGTGACCCATAAAAATAATAATAACAAAAATAACAAAAGGTTCTTTTGTTCTTAAAAAAAAAAAAAAGATGTTTGCATTTTTTTCAATATTCTCAGTAACAGAAACATCTTAGGAGCTATTGTGTGAATTGCAATGATAAAATAAAGCTGCCAAATTGATGTATAAGCTAAAAAAAAAAAAAAAATCTGTCTAAAGGTTCGACTCAAACCTCTAAATTCACGAGGAGAAATTAATGTGTATTATTGACCACTTAGTAATAGGGACTGAAAAGGTATTCCTGAGAAAAGAAGTTAAAAATATGCTGTATCTTTTGCTACAATTTCTTCCTTTTTTTTTTTTTTTAAATTAAAATTAATTGCCATCCTGGGATGTGTCTTTAAATCCTTGCACTGCTTTTCCTGTTTTGCCAGGTCTTACGTACTTATGTGTTTCTGTAATTTGCATGCTGTGCATTTTGTACACCTTCTTTCATTACCCCAAAGCAACATATCCCTGTAAATCAAGGGATAAAGGTGTGATTAGAAATTAACATATTACTGCTTTTTGAAATGGTAGGTTACTTTCTGGGAAGATTAATTTTAAGCTAGTAGAAAACACCAAGAAAACCCAGGAGGTGCCTAGTAAATCTACCTGGAGAAATTTCAGTAATCTGAGATACAGTTTTCTCCAACTCAGAATTTCATCTAAGATAGCTGAAATCAAGTGATTCATTGCATTCTCCTATGGGAAATTATGTATGAACCCCAATGAGGCAGAGATTAAAGCTGCCCAGTTCCGTCAAAGGATTGACATGCCTGATAGCATGACTTTAAATATCTTTAAATAAAAAAATATCCAAACCAATTTTGCACAAAAGGAAAGGAAATAAAAACACCTCTTCTGGCTTACATGTAAATTGGCATGTTTGAATTAATAGAGATAAGAGTGCTGTGAACTGAAAGATTTATCACCAGGTTTAAGAGCAATATAAATCCCTGTGGAGGCAAGCTCTGACAGAACTTTGGCTGCAAGGGATTTCTGTCACTAATCACTCACGATGTGTTAAGAGGAATAGGAAGAAGAAATTTTGTTTTCATCTGGTTGTTTTTTCAGAGTTGGCTCTGCTTAAGAGCAAAGTGTAAGTGTGTGAGCTAAAACATTTCCTCCACGGGAAATATTCAAGGTAGTTCAATAAGAACAAACTTTAAATCTGTTTATTTATCAGTAAGATGTCTCTGACTTAATTTTAAATCTAGTGTGATTCTATTATTTTGCTAGAGTTAGTCCATATTTGCAATAGTGGCAATAAGAAGATGAATTTCTCTGTGGTTTTCAATTTCTAGTGATATTTTGAAATTGAATACAAGAGTGGATTTTAAAAGGATTATGTGGAGAAAGAAAAGGCATAAAAAACAAATACAAGAGCACTCCATACTCTTGTACTCTTCTGAAAATGTATGTCCTTGAGGAAAGCTTCTGAATTAACAGGAGCAGCAGGTAGCTGACATCTCTAAACTAGGAGAAGGAACTATTGCAGTGTCTGAGTGTTCTGAAGAAAAATATATTCTTGCATTGCATATGCTTACATTTGACATCTTAAAGGTGCAATTAATTTCATTTTAATGCTGATAAACAAAATAGGTCAGGTCAATAACACCCTATAAAAGTACCTTTTTCTCTCCACTGACATTAGAGGTAGACTAAGTGGTTAGGTCAGGTATAGGTATCTATAATGCAGACTTCTACTGGTATATGAGAAAAAATCCACTTACCTAAAGCTGGTCAAACAAAACTGTGGTACAAGCATTTCAGACAGGAGCACAGCATATAATTTTTAGAAGTCTGGGATAGTTGAACATAATGCACTTTTTTGATTTAAAACTTAGGAGTCTTTGATTAATTTTATGTCAAGAAGAAAGACTTCACCCTCATTTACCCATTAAGTCCTGCAAATCATGGGTCAGACATAAAATATGCTATAAATACATTATCATAATTCTTCTGCTTTCCTAATTCAAAATACTTTGTACTTTTTAATACATGGATTTTGCAAAGTTTATGAAACCCATCCTTGAGTTGAGGCTTTGCTACATTTCCCTGTTGGTTTGAACAAATGACCACTCCCATTTTTAAACTTCCTCTCTGATGACGGTGAGTTGACAGATTTGTAAATTTGGCTGCTTACTCCACAGGCCATCTGCAGAATGCTCCACAGGCAACAATAAAAGGAAAACTTAGAAGTTAAGCTTTACTACCTCCTACTCCTACTCTCTCCAGTTAGTATCAGTTAATTGAACACATCTCTATATTAGGGAGCATAGTGGTGATTGTTCCACTGCAGAATACTTGGTCAAGTGAGGTATCTATATATCTTAAACCAGTGAACTGTGGGATACTGCAGATGTGCAAAGATAGTGAAAGGTAGCATGGGAGATGCCTTTGCTGTACAATGTTATTGCAAATCTATATGTAGGAGGAATGATTATAAAACCAGGTACAGTAGCAAAATATAGATTGCTGTTGTTGTTGTTGTTGTTGTTTTGAGTGGGGTAATGTTACTCAAAGAAGTGCCTGTCTGCATGAAATAAAAGGCATCAGCATTTTGCAGACTGCATGACCGAGTTCCACCACTAAATCTCATGGCTGAGCAGAATATAGGTACACAGACTGAAGAGTATATCCTGGAATATAATTTCTAAGTAAATAGTCCATAGAGAAGTAGGATATGTGAGAAAGACAAATGATTTTGTAAGACAGATATAGAACAATGAAATTTAAATACTGATGAGAAGAGCTTTCTTATGCCTTATGAAACAGAATCAGAAATTTTCTGGAGATTGAGATTTTTTTTTTTCTGGAAGATACATAGTATCTCAGAAAAAAATTAGCTTCTTTGTTGAAAAATAGTTGCTTTACAACTAAGAAGCATCTCAGAAATTTCATAATCTGATTTTGATACATGTGTGAAATGAGACCTTGGCTTAAAGTCCTGAGGTCAATTCTGCCTTCAGTTACATGTCTGAAATTCCCTTTGAAGTCAATCAATCAGCTAACTGAGAAAATTTCCCCTGTGATCCATATATCAGCGATTTCTGTGTATTACAGTTTAGCTTGCTGCTATAGTAAAAAGAGAATAAGAACAACAATAACAGAAGACTATCATCTTTTCCCTTCTCTTCCTTTCCTTGTTAAAATATCATTCTCTGTATTCAAAATTTTTTGTTGCGTGATTGTCTGCTAAATGTACTGTTTGTAAAAAAATAAATTCCATTCCTTCAGCTACATAGAAAGTAATTTTTTATTCTGTTTTATGAACCTGTGAACTCTTTAATACAGTAATGTTTTTGACTAGCTATGTTTGCCTTGATAATTCTTGAAATTTTTGTTGAACCCTTCCTTTTTAAAGTACTTGCAGTTATATGAATATAAAAATTCACACATTTTGCACATTTTATGAAAAGAAACTAAAACATTTTCAAACTTGTGTTGCCTAAAGAGGTCACAGAAAAATGACTCCAGGCCAATTTTGTGTATAAGATAAGATAAAGAGAGCTGTTCCTTTAATTATGCCTCTGGCCAGGGGAATAAACATAACGTGCACATGCCCAGACAATGGTTCTATACTTTTGTAATAGGGTCCATCCAATCCCAGATCTGTCCTCCCCTGGTTCTGCTCAGTTCAGCCTCCCAACACACCCCTTCAGGAATTAGGTCTGGGGGCATTTGGGACCCTTTCTTCCTCATCTTCATCTTCTTTACAGCACGTATAGTCTTTGGAGCTTCTGCAAAGTTCCAGGCTTGTCTCTGTGTGATATCTTCTGGTCCAAACCCAGGGTACTTTTCTACAATCCTACCTTGAAAGGAAGACTAAACATGGTGATGGAATTTAGATAGATTGATATGAAGTGGGATAATAGTGCTGGGTATGTGTAACCATCATGCTACAGGGTAAGGGATATAATACAGCTGCATTAAAATCTACATTTACTACACAACTACTTATAACATCTACAAAAGTTAAAAACATCCAATAAACTCTTGAGGCATCACTTGGGAATTATTTTGAACAATTTTACCGCACTCACCATAAAGTCAGGGGATGATGGAATCAGATATCCCTTAAAAAAATTCAGTTTCTGAGAATGTTTTAAAATATTTTCAAAACAAAGGTTTAGGGCTTTTCATCTTTCAGTTTTCCTTTAGAACTCAAGGGAAAGTAGAATTTATATAGATTTATGTCCAACAATAAGAAACTCTCTTCTTTCAAAATATCTGAAAGAGTATTTTAAGATGTTTCCCACTCAGAAGGTAAGTTGTAAACTGTCCGTGGTTTTGTGCTGAAGCAGTACTTGCTGTTTGGATGTTTGCAGTAGTTAAATTGTAATACTGTGAATATATATACATATATATATGTGGGGGAAAAGGGAAGAATGCAAACCAACACCTTGGTGCAGTAGAGTTTTAGTAGAATTAAAATGCCAAGGCGTGCTTGTCTAAACTTTACTTAACACTGTAGAGAATTGCTCATAAGAATTATATATGAGAAGTCTGATGAATTATAATTTTTAAATTTATTATTTTTATGAATACAAACCAGGCTCACACATAAAGGTAATATCTAATCGACGAATAATTTTGTTGTGCTTTTTACAAACCAGAAAAGCAGCCCTTACAACCTCCCTCTTTTAAAAAAATAGATGACAAAACACCTATTTCTTCCCCTCAACCCTGACTGACAAGACAGATGAAATGAAGACAGAGACTGAGCACAGAAATAGTGAATGTGAAGCGTTTGGAGGAATAGAAAACTGTCAGAAATTCAATTAAATGCATCATGGGAAAAACCACCATCAATCACCCTTTTCAGTGATCACAAAAGATTATTACAAAAGGAAGTGCCAGTCCACTAAGAACAGATGGAAAGGTATTAATTAAAAAAAAAAAAAAAAAAGAAAGAAAAAAAAAAAAGCTTACCCTGAGTTCAGAGACAATCTGGACAATCTGTGTCAATCAATAGAAAATGTTGCAATAACAATTCACAAGGTAAAAGAAGTACAACTTAATTACAGATAATCTTTGCATCTAGGTAAATAAAGCTGGTATTATGGGGATAGATATACTCTGTGTTACATGTGTTTTTATCAAAGTTTATAGTGAAGCAAATCAGAAATATCTTCCCTAACATATGATGTCATTCTTAAGTTTCTTTTTATTAATGTAGTGTCTTTTTAGGTGCTATGTTTGCTGGCAATTTAAGATTCCAAATATGTACTGAACAGCAGAAATCCAAACCTAATTTTTTTTCACAAATATCATAGACATTAAAAAAATCACATTATTTGGAAAGACTGATTTATTCAAAGTTTAAGACTAGAAATATTGAGAGAATTAATTTGATGAGATTAGCATTGTAAAGTTTTTATTATAATGTATTTATAATAATATTACAGTAATATGATTAAAGAACGTCAGTGTAGCAATTTGCTACACTAATTTGTGAGGTTACTCCTGAGAACTGACCAAAAGGCTGCCTCATGTCCTTAAAGTGTTTTCATAAAAATTTTTTTACACTGTGGGAGGTGACATTACCTGCTGTCATGAGAGCAATGTCACAAGGCTTTACGAAGGCAGCTGTCACAGTGACAAATGCCATAATGACTTATCTTTGATAGGTTTCTGGAGTCTACTAAAATCAGTTCCTCTGAGTTTTAAGATCACATTGTTTTCCAGATGGAGAATGATACCACTGATTTATGGATAGAAGGACTCACACCGGGTGGGAGCTGTTACTGTTGCAGAACTTTTTTGGGTACTCAGTCTGATCTTGGCCTTGTTGCACTTCTGCAGCTGTAGCAGCGTAGTTGGGCATTGCACATACCTGCTACTGCTATGCTGGTGATGATCCCAAAAGAGGAAACACAGAGCTGTGTGGACATGTTGGGCCTTGCATCAGCACCTCTTCACTACCTGTTTTCAGGATGGGATGAGATGACTTGAGTGCCTTCTGCTTTTTCCTCTAGGGTTATGAAAATTGTTTCTTCCACCCAAGGAAGGATTGGGAATTGCCAAACTGTAAATTAATTTCTTCCATTACTGAAGTTTTATAGCTATGTATCATACAGGCATAGAGCAGAGTTATTCTTGTTTTCCATACTTTACCTAGAATGGTTTCTTTGACCACCTTTTGGTGAATTGCTTTTTAACTAGTCAGAAATCAAGTTATTAATTTGCAGCAAAACAAGAAACTATGAAAAAAAAAAGGTAGTTTTGAATCATCATTGTGAAATCTTACCAGAAACTACCAAAATATGTTAGCTGCTAAACACTATGGCATTAATACTCTGGTTTAGACTGTTTTACACAGGTGAAAACACACAACACTATTTTACCAGTGCTGATGTTTAAAAATTTTAACGTGACATATCAATATATACCTGGTCACAGCCTGCTTAGAACGGTCATTGGTCACCGTTTTTAAGAGGTACTTACTCCAATGCATTTTCTTGAGCTTATGTTTTGTGTCGTCTATAAACTACAGTTACTTCAGTGTTAATTGCCCAGTGGTAACGTATAGGCAGTTTATCATCTCAGCATCTCTCAGTTTGCTGAAACAACATACAACAGACAACAAAAATTTCAAATTCAGGGATAACTGCACAGTGAGTTTGATTAAAAAAAGATCCTTTTCTGGTATCCATTTCTTGGCATCTATCATGCCAAGTCCAACTTTAGTATGTAATTTCTGTACACTGAGATTGAGAAAAAGTTTGTAGGAGGAGGGGGAAGGCTGTTCCACACAAACAGACAGGTTTGTCCCTTCCATGTGCTGCTTGGCTGCCTGCATTCCAGTCTACGACCATCAAAGACAGGTTTTAAATTACATACCAAACACTTAGTTACTGTGGTTGTCAAAGCTGAATAGAGAACTTCAGGAGACAGATTAGGTTCTTATAGCCATAACACTTGATGATGATTGTGGCAGTTGTGGTATCAGCTGACAGTTTAGCTCATGCAATGAGCCTGTCTGGTAAACTCAGTCCTATCAAGCATCAGAAGAAATTTCACGAAGAAGGCAAAACACCAGTTATGCTTTCTCCCATAATCCCAAGCATTAGGCATCCCTAAATGTCTTGCATGTGTTTAATTTAAAAACAGGAAACAGACATAGTGGAGTGAGTAATGAGGAATAAGCCTGGTCAAGGGCTACCAGCTCTGAAGGTTTATTGACATTTGAAAAAATTACCTTTTTGCTTACAGCTCCTTTTCCTTAGAAAAACCTTAGTACCTGTCACTATCCAAGCACTTACCATTTGTGTTACTAACTCTCCACCAAGAAACAATTTGATTTTGTTTTCTAAAACTTCAGATTTTGAGCAAAGGTGATTTCCAAACAAAACATTTGGCTTAAGTACCATTGTTTTTTTGAATAAAAATATAATGTCCTTTAACTGTTGCTGTCTTTATTACTGTAAAACAAGATGTCATCAACGGCAATCAAATCCAAAATGTAAATGTATATGTAGAGAGAGAAAATTAAAAGTTTCTTTTATTCAATGTTGATGCAGGATCTATTCTTGGTTCCTACTGTTTTTCACTTTTGAGAAACCATTTCAAAATATCAAGTTTCTCCCTAGCTCTAGTTTAACAAAGCACCTCATGCTTAAATTTAAGGACAGGACTATTTTATTATGGTTTTGTTCAAAGAATATGAGCAAATATATTGCTATAAAAGCTAATGTATGCTATTACACCAGTAGGTATGCTACAGAACCGAAACAGCAAACTCCCAAAGTTTGATGTGTATTACTGAGACACAAACAATATAGCCATCACAATTGTTTATATTATGCATTAAACCCAGATTAGATCAGTATTTATGTCCTACACCATAACTTTTTTTGTCATACTTATAAATCCTTGTAAGTAAGTGCTTTTCAAATTCCAACCTTGATTTTTGAGCTGGAACCAGAGTTGAGCTCTGAAAGTTCTTATTCTGTCTTCTTAGGAGACAGAAGACAATATTTTAAACATGGAGTGAACTTAGTTGTCTCATTGGCCTACTTATTCTTGCTGTTTTCAATTAATTTGAAAGACAGAGCTATACTTACTTTGTGAATGTGGTGGGCTCCAGTCATTAAGGAAAACAATGACATTAGTTTCTACTCTCTATCTTAAATCATTCCATCAATGTTTCTTTGAACTACCTCTCCAATGCTGGCATAGACCAGTTTTTCTTAAATCAAACAAAGATGGGGTAGAATGGAGTGGAAAAAGAACTCACATGGAAAGACTTCAGCTTTATACAGGAGAAGACGTCCAGAAATACTACCATTTCTCAACCCGAAAAGTTGCCTAGTTCTGTGAACTTCTCTACTCCACTGAACCAAGAGATTAAGTGAGGCAGAGTGATGACAGGCAGTGCTTGTTGAAGCTTGGTGCTGTCAGTGTGTCTGTAGGCATAACTGTGGTAGATCTACTTGGACTCCAGGTCAAACCCTGAGTTCAGGGCAGGTAACTATATGCAGAGCCAGATTTATTCCAGATTTATGCCTTCTTCACTGGAAAATAATTGAAAATAAATATAACAAACTGAAGGATTGAGTGAGTGATTAATAAAAGTAGGACATGTTACACATTTATTATTTGAAAATGTTAAGTGTAGGTGTAACAGTGACACAGTACAAATTAGGCATACAACAAAGAAAAAGTTAAAAACACTTGTAAATAAAGTAAAAATACAATGGCTGCTGTGTGTAGGTTTCTTTGTGAACTTCAAAATGAAGTTGTAGATATGAACCTTCTACAGTTTCTGCAGATTATTAAAAAGTGCACTTATTAGTCTCTAACATATATGCACCCATATACATACATGATTTTTTTTTTCCATTTCACTAGACACTGGATTGTGATCTCCAGTGAGGGAGGACATGGAAACAGACACATTTGGAAAAAGTACAGATGAAGGAAGTGGTTTCCCTGGCAACAGGAACTTTGTGTGAAAACTCTTCAAATATATTATTGTCTTTCTCTTTCATTCCTGTATCTTGCTTATTGTTTTCATTAATACACACTATACAATTAATCCTTTAGAGCACTATTCTCAAAACATTTGTAATGCCAATATGCAAAGTACCCTCTTGCCCTGAAAAAGCCCTGTGCCACTTAGAAGTCCTTCCAATTGAGTAATTCACACAAAAAATATATATTTCAACAGCTTTGAAAGAGACATTATTCTGTGAATTATTTAAGATCTAGGTTATAGAAATAGCCTTACTCACAAATCTCATCCCAAAATTTATTTTAAATTCTTTATAAGTTCTACCTATTACAAATTTAACAGATTTCTACAGACTAAAAGTTTTAATTTCTCTCACACACAAAGTCCTAATATATGAGCATAAATGAATGGCTTACTAGACAAGTGAATGGTCAGTTATATTATGAAACTCCATTAGTATGTGTTTGACTCAGAAATATTTTCTCATTGAGTCAGTCTTCTTAAAAGCCCAGGGAATAACTCATCTAGGGAGATGGTTTTACTACAACTGTCTTGATGGCTGCAGTCTGCATGCTTTTATTACAATTACAATACATATTTACACATAATTGTGGCCTTGATGTTTTCCCCAGTACAAAAACATGATAAATCACCCTTTTTACTTTTCATCTTATTGTACTACTACTTGAATTAGTCCTGGGACAAAAGCAAGCAAAACCCAATCAAGCTGACACCAATGTTCATTGTTGTTACCTATGTGTTTTTCTTCTTTCTTTCCTTTGATGATTTGCATGTATGTCAAATTCTCAGATATAAAAAAGATCTTTTGTATTGAAGTTCAGGAATTTATTTCAGCTGTGTCTCTGGGAGTTCTGGGACTGGATACAGTATTTAGTGAGGCTGTCTTTTAGAAACAGGACACTTAATAAAGAATGGAATTCCTGAGATTTTGATTAACATAAGCAATACACTAAGAAAAGCCCTTACACAAAGATATTCACCTCCAGCCCATGAAAGACCCCCTATTGGAGAACGTGGATGCCGAGGCAAGGCTGTGGCTTGGCGGGAAACCCATGCTGGAGCAGGCTTCTGGTAAGACCAGTGGACCCACAGAGAGAGGACCCACACTAGAGCAGCTTTGGTGGCAGGACTTCTAATCCTACAGGGGACCCATGCTGAAGCAGCCTGTTCTTGAAAGACTGCACCCCATAAGAGATGCCTGCTGCAGTGGTTTTTGAGGAACTGCAGCCTCTGGAAAGGACACTGATGAAGTTTATGAAGGAAGGTGTCCTGTGGGAGTGACCCCATGCTGGAGCAGGGGACAGAGCGTGAGCAGTCCTTCCCCTGCAGAAGAAGGAGCTGCAGATGTGATGAACTGACTGCAAATCCATTCTCTATCCCCTGTACTCCTGGTAGGAGGGAGGAGGGAGAGAATTCAGGAGTGAAGTTGAGCTTCAGAAGAAGGGAGGGGTGGGAGAAAGGTGTTTTTAGTATTTAGGTTTGTTTCTCATTACCCTACTATGATTTGATTGTTAGTGATAACATCAGTGATCTCTCCCTGTCCTTATCTTGACCTGAGAGCTTTTCATTATATTTCCTCCCCCTGCCCAGTTGAAGAGGGGACTGACAGAAGCTTTGGTGGGCACCTCTTGTCCAGTCATGGTCAAACCAACACACTTAGAAACTCCCTTCTGGCTCATTGTCAAAGATAAGTAGCACACCAATCTACATGATTTTAACCACCAAACTACCTTACAATTATTAGCTTAGTTTTGTAAGAAATGTACTTAACACAGTGTTGGGTTTCATTTGTCATGACTGAATCCTAGAATGTCCTTGCTAATCCTTTATGGAATAAGAGTCCTGCAAGAGCTAGAATTAGTAGACACATGAATATGTTATGCTCGAGTCTCACAAGACTTCCAACATTGTCCATAATAATGTTGATAAAGCAAACTTATTTGATACAGTCTGTAGCAAAGACTGCAAACAAAGGATGAGATCAGAACTCTTATGAGAATGGGAAAGAAAGGAAGAGCAGGGAGGTGGATTGCTCCATCCTCTCCTGATTAAGCATGCTGCATGAATGTAGCCAGTAACCTAGGACAGGTCCCCACACCCACAGTGGAAAAAGGAGTAATACCATTCACATTTTGCTTCAGCAACTCAGAAATCATATATCTTCTATTACGTGTGACAATTAGGTTAGCATTTTAAAGAGTAAAGTGTATGTTTCTGCTCAAACCTTCCCAAGCGGCTGAAGTGGATGTTTCTGTAACACTGAACCAGAGCAAACTAGGATGTAGTAAGTCTGTGTGGCTTTGCTAAATAAAAAACCAACTTATTGCTCAGTAGCAGTGAAAAATAAATGTTAAAAAATACTAGAAAAGAAGAGAGAATGAAAAAAAAATTATTATAAGACTGTTAATCCACACCTTGAGTACTGTCTACAGTTATGGGCACTTAAAGGATAATATAGAACTGAAAACTGAAGGAAGTATGATCATAAGTATGGACCAGTTCTGGTGGAAAGAACTGAATTTGTAAGTCCAGAAATGAGAGGAAGAATAGGACAGAGTGGTATGAGTGTCATGGACATGTGTGCATAGGGTTTGAGGATTTGACATTCTTTGCAGGTCAGAGATTAGAGGCTATATAAATAAAGTCTAGATCAAAACAAAGAAAGTAAGATTGTTCTTCTGAAGGATGGAGTTCTTCATCAAAGAGCACAGTGGAAATAAAAAGTTGCATGCCTACAGAAAGAAGCAGGTCATATCTGTAGAAAATAAATGGATTTAGGTCACTAAATATATAGAAACCTTGACTAGATCAGCAAGTCACTGAGCTGAAAATAGGACATTAAGCTGAAGTATGTTTGCAGTTTACTCTTCTCTAAGTACTCTTTGACAGCCACTGCTGGAAAGAGGACACGAGAGAGACACAAAGTCTTTCTTCTGTTCTTATTTATCTGCAGAGACTATTAAAAACTTTTATACTGAATACTCATGCTATGTACTGATATAATCCTGAATATCTCATTCTTATTTCCTTACATTAATCACTCATTTATTATTCATGTCCTCTTTCAGAAATTTTTACTTAGTCTCCAGTCACTCTTATCTAAGTCCTTCATATTTATTCAGGAATCATACTCTTTAATTGCGATTGAGTTTAAAGATCTGTTGCTTTTTGTTTTTCTCAGGATATTTTCAACTCTAATATTCCTATGGGATTTTTCCAGGTGCTATTAAGGGCAATGAAGAGTCAAAAGAAAATTAAGCAAAGAAAGTCTAAATCTTATTATTGATTTTCCATCTGTTCCATAATTTGGGAGTCATATTTAAATCTTCTTTTATTTTGTTTGCCTCAATTTAATTTTTAGGTAATTCTGATATTATCCATAATTTTATGACTCCTAAATTCCCCTAGAAAACATATTTTTAAAACATTGCACTTTTCCTGATGAGAAATAAAATACAACTCCTATAATATCAAACCATTTCTTACGTTTTGATCCCTCAGAGCCCACTGTTGTCACTGACTTCTGTTTCTTTGTAAGAGGTTTCACTGCTTCATCTTTTGTCAAAGTTGTTTCAATTTCTGATTTCCAGCTATAGCACCTTAATAAATCCAGTATGTCCTTGTGCTTGACTCCAGATTTGAGATGAGAAAAAAGAAAAGTTATACACAAACTTTAATCACCATTTTAAGAATATGGTATTATTGGCAAAACACAGTAAGGAAAACACCTTCTACTGAGTGTTTATATAGATATAATAATACTAAATTTTTATTTAAATCTTGGATACTGTTTAATTTAATTTAAATTACTTTAAATTTATCCTTTGCTGTGGTTTTACCTGTGTACATAAAGAATCTTTTAATTTTCTTTTTAATTTCTTTGTTGTTTTGGTTTTTCTTCTACTTTAAATTTTGTTTTCACTGTGTTTTCTGATTAGTATTCATATGGAAAGGTGGTAAAACCTCTTTTGTAGAATTCACCTGTCCTGGGAAACATTCTGAAGGCAGGCCTTACACCTTTGACCAAAGCATTTCTTAACTGCCTTACAAAATCAAAATTTAGCCCATGTAATTTAATTTCACTGACTAGAGGTATTAAATATTATCAAATATTTTTAAAGGCAGACCTTGGAAATCAGTAATCTCTGTTAGATAAACTTGTCTATAACATATTTTAAATTGAATAACCTTGTTACCAGTCAACCCAGTGTAAATTTCTATCACCACCAAAACCATAATTAAAAAATAATCTCCTGTTTGTCAGGTGATTTTTTTTGACAACATATCTGATGCGTAATACTGCATATTATATTTTGTCACAAGGAAATATTCTTATAAAAATTCTGTAGAGCTATCTGTGACCTTTTAAATCCAATCCTGTGTCTTGAGCATAATCTTAGCACTAAACTCAACACTTTTTTACCATGTTCCCCAACTATATTTATTGCAAAAATGCTCCTATATTTAATGATCCTTATTATTTCATTACAGTTTTTCATGTTATTAAGTTTATATTGTTACCCAGTTTAGTTTCCCTTGTGAATATTTTTGAGAATCTTTTGTCTGTGCTGACTGATATAATTTCACTCATATGTTTGTCCTATAAGTTTGACCTGGAGACCAAATAGATCTACCACAGTTGTGCCTACAAGCACACTGACAGCACCAAGCTTCAACAAGCACTACCTGTCATCACTCTGCCTCATTTAATTGCCTGGATCAGCGGAGTAGAGAAGTTCACAGAACTAGGCAACGTTTCAGGTTGAGCCATTTGCTCACTCCCCCACCAGTAGCATCATTACGGTTTTCCAGGTTTGCCTGTTGGGAGAGATATGACCCATGCCTGTAAACCTCAAATACATTTTAACTCTTTCAGTTTATGTCATGTGTAGCACACAGAAGTGCTTTTGTTTTAGCGCAGGAGGTCTTTATCACTGGATAAGTCCAGAAGTGGCATAAACACCTTCTTTATTTTTCCTAATTCCTCAATTAAAAAAAAAAAAAAAGAAAAAAAATAATTTCTCCATCAGTTTACCAGGCAAGACTTATACTGTCCCATCTGATGTATGTTCTCCTGCTCTGTAATTCTGACATAATTCATATTTCTTCAGGAACTACAACTCTTTGTAGTGCTGGCAGTGATGCATGTTCCTCTCAAGTAACGGATAATTTATTTCCAGGCATGTAAAAGACCTGAATGCAGAAAGCCCAGATTCCTTTTCAAAAGTGAGATTTATCCACTTGAATTGTCACACCTTTATTTAGCTTACTGCATTTCACAATACCTAAACTGAAGATTAGTTGATTCATTTTAGAGGAGAAATGGAATAAGTGGAGATGTCTGTTTAGTGTATAGATTTGCAGTGAAATAATGATGGGTATCCCCAATATCACTTCCTATGACTCCATATATGGTTTTCAATTTACATATTTAAAAGAAGGGAGTTTTCTTCCTTGATAAGTTAATCCAATGTCTGCCTAATCAAAGAGTTAAATAATTATAGTTTAATCATAGCTTCTACTTGTAGTGGATCTTTTCATATCTTTACATTTTTGTGAATCTTCTTGGGAATGGTCATCTCTTTATTTTTCTTGAATTTGAACACTGTAGTTCAGTAGCCCTACAATAAGGCCAAAATACAGATGATATATCCTTACTTCTGGTTAATATTCTTGCACACATACAACAATATCAAATCGAGAAAAAATCCTGGAAGCAACAAATTTATCTCAAGTTTAGGTTAGGTATCGCGGGGGGGTTTTGTCCCCCGAGAAGAGACCCTTGCTGGCACACTTTGTTAGGAGACAGTCACACACGGATGACCCAAAGTGGTGTTTATTAAAACAAGATGTCAGTTTATATACAGGGGAATATGGAAGGATCGGGAACAAAGGTGGGATTCTTGCTAGGAACATCAAATCCTGAGGGTCAGTGATAAGAGAAATGGTGAGATTGGTCGCAGGGGATATGTCCGGCCATATAGGGGGAAGGGAGAGTTGTGGAGGAAAGGAAGGAGTGGTCTGGGGTACAGACAGGGGAGTTGTACAGAAGTTTGTGAGGCTGTACCTTGTAGCTGGGTCTCAGGCAACTTTTTGCAGCTGCAGTTGTTAAAGAACTTCCAGATAAACTTCTTCCTCTGAGACTTCTTCACAACCCTTTTGCATCTTTCTCCATTCTCTGTAGGCTTCTGTTGGTCCACCTCCGACAGTTAGGTAAATCATAAAAAACCCATAATAATAATAATCAGTTAAGAGTTTAAAACTCCTAACAATGTTGTACATAGGAAGCAAATGTACATTCTATTATGGATACCAATAAAGAACTTACAAAAATCATTCAAATCTACAATTCTGAAGTCAATTAAATGTTACTCTTGAAACCTCTTGTTGTATTTCGTGTAGGTGGCAAGGTGGGTTGCAGGGGTAATCTCTATGAGAAGAGGCCAGGGGTTGTGTCATGTTGGACAGAGTTGGTTCCAGCCTGTTCCAGTGGGTCCATGACTGGGTGCAGCTAAGCCCTTCAGCCACACTGGTGGCACCTTTGTGAGAATGGATTTATGAAAGAGTCCAAAATGTCCAGTGAGCAGAAAGGAAAAAAATCCAAGCAAATAAACACATGAGAATCATCAGTCCAAACACCAAGGTGAGAGAAGGAGGAGTTGCTCCAGGTAACAGACTAGAGATATTCCTACAGACAGTGAAGAGGATCATGGTGGAACAATATCTGTACATGGTGAGCCCATGTTGTAGTAGTTTTATCCTGAAAGGCTGAAGAGCAAGGGAAGGACAAACACTGGAACAGGGTAAAAGTGCAGAGAGAAGCTGTTATGGGCTCCATTTCCATTCCTGCAGCATCACTTGGGGTGGGGGAGTAGAGAAGTTAGGAATGAAGAAGTGAAATTGAGCCTGAGAATGGAGTGAGGGTGAGAGTAGGCTTTTGAAATTTTGTTCTTTGTTTCTCATTTTTCTACTGTATTGTAATTGGTAATAAATTAATTTACCCACGTCAAGTCTACTTTGCCCATGATGGTAATTGTTGATCTCTATGTCTTTACCTTGATCCATTATTTAGGTAATCTTGAACCTGAATCTTTTGAATCACCGGTAAGTATTCCAGTCATTGGACTATTCACTAAACTGTCTTGCTGTGTAACAAAAATTGCTTTTTCGAAACATGAAAATTTTTCCAATTAACAGTTTGATCAAGTAATTTCCTTCACTGTTATTCATTAATTTCAAAGTAATCTGGCTTACACATTTATTAGTACCGGTCTTCAGTCAAGTGGTTTTCTGACCTGAAGAGCAAGATATCTTGCTTTAATTCATTACCTTTTAATAACTGTAATCATCAAATTTCAGTAATTTCATGTTTCAAATTCTTAAGTAGAGACACTTTTAGAAAATTTCCTAATCAAATTAGCACTGTTGTGCATGTGTCAAATAATAAGTTTATTATTTTATTTCCCTTCAAAACACTTGAAAAATTATTTACAGAACTTTCATATAAACAAATATGATGTTATCTCAGTAGAGTAACTAAGAATAAATTGTGCCAAGACTATGGCACAAAAAAAAATCATATGAAAATAACTGTGTTTTTTCCTAGTCACACAAATATAATCATGAGAAAAATACAAATTAAATTCCAGTTTCTGATATTTTCCTTATAATCAATTTCTTACTCTTCTTTAATATTAATTTCCTGGTTTGAAATTCTGTGGTAGGTCAAACAGCTAAAATGCACATCTTGAAAAGACTTATTTAATCTCGTCAAGGTGAAACCATTTTAAATATGTAATTTATATAATGGCTGTGCTTCTATAAAAGCTGTTGAGCTCAAAAATCAAAGGGTAACTGACTGAATCTATATCTCCCCAGTGAGGTAATAAATGTACTTTAACACTGACATTTCTTCGGGCAGTACCCTCAAGAGCTATTCAGAGTGCTTAAAATGCTGACATCAGTTAATCTGTTTGTTACATCACAAATCTGGGCATCTGTTAAAATTTTTGCTTGATCGCTTTGTTTAAGGCTCATAGATGTATGTACAATGTCAGCTTTCCTGTGTATGTTGTTACTTTATCTACATACTGATTTTCCATTTCATTGGTTAATCTACTTTGATTAATATTTGGAATCCTATTAGTAACGTTGATTCCCAAAACTCTTATTAATTCATTTTCAAAAAAAAATGAGATTTTTTTCTGGGCCATATACATCATACTTCAATTTAAAAAGAAAAATGGAATTAAGGCTGGCTCTCTTGCTTAGTGAGACATATAACAATTTGGTCATGAGGCAGTAGCGGTTGACAAATTTTGAGAAGATGGCTCAGATGTGACATGGAATATTTCAAAATATGGCAATAAAAACACATCTCCAATAAGCAGCTTTGTCACTTCATTTGGAAGAGAGCTCTCCTGGGGCTAATATTGAGCAACAAGATGGAGAAACAAAATGTCTTTTATTGTCTTATCTTTATGAAGTAAATTCTTGAGATTAGGGACAACGATTCTGTGATCTGTATTTTTTTTCCAGTTAATATTAAAATGCTTTGTGCAACTGGGAAAGATATCAATAGAAGATACAGAAATATGTATTTTTCCTCCCACCCTGAGTGCAATAGAGTCCTTCTGTAACTTGATCCAAGGTAATGGAAAATGGATATGAAATCCTTTAGGGCTCAGAGTGGAGCTTATAGAGTGACATCTGATGGAAAACAGATGCTTAAGCTGAAGGCAACCATCCGGACTATGTGATGCCCAGAGATGCCAAGCCTTGAGATGCTTGGCTTCATTTTGGACAAAGAAGTCAATCCTTGTAGCTTTGGACACCTACAGAAATTGGTTTTTGAACTTAGAAGTTTGCCTTTCTGTTTGAGCTGGAGCTACAAGTTTGAGAAGTTCAGAAGTAGTCAAGAAGACATTGAAATTCCATTTAAATAAGCAAGGAATTCCTTTGCATTACAATGGTAATATATTTCCATTTTCTCTTTGAGTATTTGTCAAGGAATTAGAAAAAATGTTCTAAGCTCAGTGCAACTTCAGGGAACATAGTTTTGTCATAGCTCACTCATGCCAGGCAAAGATCTTAAACATTAAGCTAGACATTAGACAAGGACAGTGAATAATATAGTCATGAACCTAGGTAAAATTCAGTATCAGGGAGCATAATTTTGTAGATCAGTAGAAGGAAGAGATGATTAGAAAATCATTTTGGGGACTGCTTTTGCAGTTGTTGTGCTTTAACCCCAGCCAGTAATCGAGCCATGCACAGCTGCTCACTCACTCCCCCACCAGCAGTGCTGGGGAGAGAACTGGAAGAGAAAAAGCCAGAAAACTTGTAGGTTGAGAAGAAGACAATTTAGTAGCGAAAGCAAAAGCTGGGCACATGGCAAAGCAAAACAAGGAATTAATTCACTGCTTCCCACACTCAGGCAGGTGTTCAGCCATCCCCAGGAGAGCAGGGCCCCATCATGCATAACGGTTACTTGGGAAGACAAGTGGCATCACTCCAGACATCCCTCCTTCCTCCCCCAGCTTTCTGTACTGAACATGAGGTTACAGAATATCTCTTTGGTCAGTTTGGGTCACCTGTCCCACCTGTGTCTCCTCCCAGCCTTCTTGCCAGTGTGGCAGTAGGAAAAGCAGAAAAGGCCTTGGCTCTGTGTAAGCCCTGCTCAGCGATAACAAAAACATCTTTGTATTATCAACCCTATGTTCAGCACAAATCCAAAACACAGCCCCATACCAGCCATTTTGAAGAAAATGAACCCTACCCCAGCCAACAACAGCACAAGTTCTTAATCAAGTTTATTGGTTAAATGAATAAAATCTGGTAATGTAGTCAAGTTACTTACGTATGCAAATATATTTACATTCTAATAGTGCTTCTAAGGGTTCTAATACAATTAAATACCTGCTTTTTCATGATGCATTTTAGTTTTATCATACGACTATACTTTAGATCCACTGATAGGGTCTGCCACATAGGAGTAATGGTAAGCATGGTAAAAATATGCTGCATATGTTAATTTGAAGTAAACACATTTTTTTGTAATAAATCTTTGACTTTAGGAACAACAGAAGAAACATTTATCAATGTTTGTGAATTTGTGCTTTGATAGTGAAAATTTTTGGAAAGTTAACTTGGTACATAAATTATAACTATCTAAAGAATAATTAATTTCAATTTACAAGAAACTATTTTGAAATTGAATATTCTCATAATTGATATTAAATAATAAGTGTTTAAATATTTCTTGATGTTTTTAAATATTACCTAGGTTTAGTTTTTCAGATAGGAAACAAGCAGAAATTAAGTCAAATACTAATGCCTTATTGATCCATTTAATACAATAACTTTATCTGTCATTCATCCTCCTAATATCTCATATTGGACTCCATAACTGAAGCAGGCTGAGCTTACTACTTTCAAACAATATCTCAAAGTCAGAAAGAAAGGACTTATTTTTCTTATTTTACTATATAAACCCTTTGTGGAAAAAATACAATATGTTGATAAGTTCACAGTTTTCTAACAAAAATTAATGTAAAGATGAATCAAATTTAAGGAACAAAAGACATATCATACCATAATAATAGAGCCTGAATTTGATTAGAGAGGGAATAACTGTTCTGATATCTGGAGTTCTGGAGTCTGAAAGTTGCAAGTATGAAAACAGAGGACATTCCTATTCAATGTGTGATGTAGATGCAGTTTCTATTCACTTTTGTGAATGTTATCAGATCAGAGCTGAACTGGTCTGTGCTCTGTAGAAGGAAGAGTGTGAAGACCAAATGAAAAGCCTCTGTCAGAGGAGTGTATTTTCAGTGATTAGTGTTGAGGACGTTATATGGAAGCACACAGATGAGTTAAGCAAATCCTCCCATGTCAAGACAAAATGAGAATAGAGTAACTCTTTTGAAATTTCACAGTTTAGCTACAAGTAAAATGATTTAATTTCTGTCTTCAAAGCTCCTAAGCACCTCCAAATGCAGTTATCATTCAACCTACACTAGGTATCTGACATATACCAAACACTTCTCAAAAGGACCCCAAGGAATCATTAGGTGTTAGTTTGTTGTTTTCTGCATAGATTAATATGATATTTTCACAGATCAATTATCTGACCTTGATTAAAAATCAGGAAATGTTAGCCTGCTGTCTGTGTTCAGGCCACAGAACAATGCCTCTATTTAGATATATCTTTAATAAACTAGACATTTAATTTGTCATTGCAAAATGGAGTGAGATTGCTGGTTTATTTATCCTTTATGCACATTTAAGATGTAATTGGGAGAGTTGCTGTTATAGACATATTATTAAGCTATTTCAGCTCCACATGTCATTCTGCAATAATTCAGAGGACAGCAATTTTAAGCTCTCTCCTGGCTACAAAATAATAGGAGTGCCTTAGAGAAAACAAAATATCTTGAAAGTATTACTCAGTTTTCATTTTACAAGTTTTAATTGAAACCATTATCAAATAATGATTCTAGACCAGAAATAATTGTTAATGAAGTTCTGGAGATCATGTCTACCCCAGCTGCTCTAAGTTCAGACTACCCCAGCTGAGGGATAAGAGCACTGCTCTATGGTTTTTCTATCAGAAGTTAGAGTGCCTTTTAGAGTGAGTTAACAGAGAGATACAGTGGAGATACAGAGTTCTTGAAAAATGCTGGTTTGTTTACCCTAAAATGGAAATCTTCTACTCCATGATATGGATAACATTGGTGTCAACATCTGAAGTTTTACAGGTGTGTGTCAAGCCCTTCCAGAATGTTTCCCATGGAACTGTGAACTATAAATCGATAATTAGGATGAGGGGATGGACAACTAACTAAATTTGCCCTGCTCTGAGCAGCAGGGTGAGTGACGCAATCTCAGGGGTCCTCTCTAACAAAAAATGATTCTACAATTTATTGAGCCTGTGCCTGTCTCAGGCAGTGCCTGGGTGTGAACTCTCAGCACCCTGCAATGGAGAATTATGTTTTTTTAATAGAAAAATGAAAACAGAGAGTTTATTTACATGGTTACAAGTTATACATATTTGTTCTGCTTGCCTTTGGGGCCAGAAAGACGCTCATGATTTTTTTTCTAAATTTCCTGGCATGATCATAGTGATAAGGAAAACCCTTAGTAGTAGGAAAGGGCAAAGCATATTCAAATTGCAAAAAATGCTTGTTGCTATATACCTGCTAAAGAACAGCATTTACTTTTCTGTAAATTTCTCTGGACTGAGGGTACTGATCAGCCATCAGATGTGTCTTCTGTGTCTACTCCCTGAGAAAGTCATAGGCCTGTTAGAAAAAAATCTCTATATCCTTTTTTTTTTTTTTTACCATTACCATAAACATAATATTATTCCTATATTATTACACTTAAATATCACAGTATCATAGAATGGCCTGGGTTGTAAGGGACCTTAAAGATCATCTAACTCCAACCCCCTCACCATGGGCAGGACACCTTTCACTAGACCAAACTGCTCAGAGCCCCATCCAACCTGGCCTTAAACACCGCCAGGCATGATGCATCCACAACTTCTCTGGGCAACCTGTTTCAGTGCCCCACCACCCTGACAGTATTCTCCCTAATATCTAATCTAAACTTACTCTGTTTCAGTTTGAAACCATTTCCCCTTGTCCAGTCACTGGGTGCTTTAGAAAAAGTTCCCTCTCCATCTTTCTTGAAGGCTCCCTTCAGGTACTGGAAGGCCACAATTAGGTCACACCTAAATTACCTTGACCTAAACTACGTTAAAGAAAGCGTTTGATACTTTGATCATATGTGTGGTTTTTTTGTGCATCAGAGGTGAACAAGTGGTTATCAACCAGTATTCCCAGCAGTGAAATGCCTTGTTTGTTCAGTTTTTTAAGGAGTACATAAGCAAATATATCTGTAACCTGACAGCTCAGCAAACAGAAATGTATGCACATCACTGTCCTTTCAATATTATACCTGAGCCCCTGACACTCCAGTGTTGGCTTTGTTTGTGTATCTATCCTTTCATTAATTTAGGCTCGACCTATGTAAAGCTTTTTGAATTTCTCTGTGTGGGTGTAACAATCTACCTAGCTGGGAGCAGTGTTTCTGTCCTGCCTGACACATTTGTCCCATGGTGCAGCAAAATAAACAAGACAGTAAGTGCTCCTTTCTCTGTATAATGTATTCTTTAATATGCTGTGCATTCAGAAGTCAAAGTTAATGTCAACCTTAGGTTAATGTAATAAAAGTCATTATTTGATTTCTGTTGCTGGGATCCCTAAAAGGGATGTTTTATTATTTTAATTGCCTTCATGCACTTAGCTGCAGGCTGTAGATGTCTCCTCAAACATTTTCACATTGGTTTGACAATGTAAGATTGATATAGTAGTTACAATAACAAAACCCACATAACATCTGTAATAAAAAATCTAGGTGTTTATTATAGGAGGCACTCCCCTATGTTCATGAGTACTCATCTACATTGACTAATAAATGAATCAGACCTTATTACTCTATGCTTACATTATGTGACAGTCAGAACTAACGAAAGAATGGTAGCAAATCGACAGCTAATTAGATAAGTGTTTAGATAGGAACTGGTGAGTTTGAGACTACTGAAAATCTGACCTAAGGAACTGAAATTCAAAGTGCCATTTTCATAATTTCAATTATTGAAGAATTTTATTCTTATCAGTCTTCAATTAAATTTTAAAAAATAGGACAATGTTTTTCATATCCTAGTTTATCACTATAGTTATAAGTGGGAATGGGAGTTGAAAAGAGTTCACATCCTTGTATTTCCAGGTTGTGATACAGGATAAAGTACAGCTTTTCACACATTGTGTTACAATGACTTCTTCATTTTGCCAGGAAAAATGTCCAGTTTCTGTAGATATTAACAGAATAATGAAAATAGTAAGTCAGTAAGTATCATCTCAGCATTACATTTTCCAATTAAATTAAAATTAGAATTCAGAATCTTACTTGAAAAGTGTTAGTGAAACCAGAGTATCTCCATAGTCAGGTTTATATATGTATATCAAAGACTAAATTCCAACCATAACTAGTCATCTTTTTAGTGATTTTTTCTTTAATGTTCCCTCTTCTTTTCTGAATTTTAAATCTTGTTTATTACAGGTTTTTAATTTTTTTTTTCTCCAAGACTTCTCACCAACACAAGTATAAATGTCATATTTCTATAAAACTATTTTTTTAAAAAATTTACCTATTATAAAATGGCTATTTCTCTCCCCCTTGGAGAGGTCACAATGATTAAGTGGACAAAAATTCCCAAACAAACAGTGTTAATAAAAAAATTCCTATTTACAAATCGTTTTAATTTTCATGGTAACATCTGACTGCATCAAAAATTTAAACACTATCTTAATTTGCATCATCATAGATTTAGATGTTATGCTTTTGGCATTGTTCTGGAACTATTTGGAGTCACATAGATGGCAATTTATTCACGTTCTTATAAACTGTATAACAGTATATTGCAAAAAGAAGTGAAGAAAGCTTTGGATACTTGCTTAACAAAAGACATCAAGACAGTCGGCAGCCAGTAGTGCAACAGAAAAAGCAGAATGAAAAAAACTCTACGGTGGTAGTAGGTGAAAATAGTCTGGATATTTGGGCTCTGTTATTCCCTGTTGGTAAGAATAAGGTGTGCAAGAAGTGATCTTTGAGACTGAACCTTTTTTTCAGATGCTGCTACATTGCCCACATTACCCATAAAGGGAATAGACAAAAACTATAAAAATACTGCAGAATAGTACTGTAGATTGACTTTGTTGTAAAAACACAGCCATTCTGCAGTACTTGTGTCAGGAAAATTATTTCTTCCAACAGGTTCCAAAAGAGGATTAAACGACAGTGCCTTTAACCACTGAATATGAGAAGCTTTACACAATCCCCTCCACTGGTTGAAAAAAAGGGGAGTCAAGATGTTTTTCTGTGGGTACTAGAGTAAGATGATAAATTAACACAAAAAACCTTCCTGCGGAAAAAAATTGTTATGCATAATATACAAAACCACTTTTCATAACAAGATATTCTTTCTACATACATTTATTTTAAAAAATATTTCAATTCAGACATCTTCCTCAGAAAAAGTGCATTTCATAATGTAAAATAGTAGAAAACCATAAATTTACAGTTTTCCAAAACTCAAAATGACTGATGTAGTTACTCTTAATATATGGTATTCATCATGCAGATTTAGATAGCTGGACTGTCAATAACCTAAGAATAAGCTAAGTAGTATGATCTTTTCATTGTTGACAGAACTAAAGAAAAACACAAATACCTCCAGAAATACACCAGTACCTTAAAGTAATTCTTTTTACCTGTCTTAGCCATATACTTCAGAATGACATGACTATCATGACTATTGTTTGTTCAGTCAGCAAAGACTTACTGGCTTTGACTTAGACATCTAAACCTTTTAGGTAGAAAAGCTAGATCATCAAAGTATTCAAACCGTGCTTTATGGAATATAGAAAATGTATTCATGATTGTAGCTACTATCTTAACTCATCTGTTTTATTAACCTGTGCTGTGTTTCTTACTGTAGGCTTTTCATGATGCTTGTCTGAATCCTGACTATATCTATTTTGAGCATAATAGGTTGTAAAATCTTGGCCTAAGTTTACCATTGACCAATACATCACAAGTAACACTTCCAAGTCAAACAGAAACCAAGTTTTGATGAAAGGTAAGATTGACTGAAGCTTGCTTGAAAGTAGTGTACTAGAAAAAATTGAGTAGAATCCATAAGATTCTGGAAACATTAAGACACTTTGGAAATATGAAAGATTAAGGAAATCAACTGTTAATATATGTGCTGTATTACATGTATTGTATTGTTTCCTGGGCAAGAGAGGATGGAAGAAGGGTTCATTGGAAGGCTGGGTCTTTGTTGTTTCATCTATAAATACAAAAATAAAAGATGTATAATGTGCAAATATCAAGTTTGCTCTACTATAAAGTTAGAAGTTGTACATGTGTTTTGTTTTTCTAGTGTGTATGTACTGATTGTATATCTGTTTCAAATAGTGTAGTTTCATACTTTAATGAAATCTAAATGTGCTAGTATCAAGCATAGATACATGTATATGCTATACAGTATAGCCTGAGCTTTATAGAAATTCATAACCCAGTTCTGATTTGATCTTACAGTTTTAATTTAATCTTTGTAAAAATTCACAGGAATCTTCTGTTTAAAAGCATTCTTTCCAAACTGTCCAAGAAGCTATAAAATTTCATCTCCCTCAGTCTGGGGAGTGTCACTCTATAGAACTTGAAAGAACATTTTCAGACTGTTTTTTTCCTCATTCACTATTCCTACTAAATGGTCCCTCTCACCATTTTCTGCCCCCAAATTAATTCTTTATCAGATTGCACTGTTCCAAGAGGAAGGCAGGGAAAAGAGTTTACTAAGGAAATGACAGTTATTCCTACACCCTGGAAGCTGAGTGAAATTTTAGATGAGGAAAGAAATATGGTAATTTTCAACTGCTTGGAACATAGTCATCCTATTTGCAGTAGGAGAGTATCTTATTATCAGGTAACAGGCAGTTTTCTTAGGTCTACTTTTACTAACTACAAACCAGATTCTAAACTTTCACTGATATTACTCTGTCATCCCAAATTTTTGTGCTGGACCTTCAAACCAAAATTTTATGGTCATTACTATTTGGAGATTTTTTTCACAGATATTATGCATATAGTACTACTTTGTTACATATGGTAGAACAGATATACCTTATAAATTCTTTTTAGTATTGCTAATATAAGCATCTTAAATATTAAAAGGAAAGTAAAATCATCAGTATAAAATGATCAGGTCTAAATTGTGTTATATCATAATCTATCTAAAAATATTTTATCTATATTTATTTTACATGGAATAAAAGTCATCTCCAGAGGAGAGTAGACAGTCAGTCACTATTGACCAAGTCAATGTTGGTCTGACTGAGAAGACAAAAATAGACAATGTGCCTTTTGTAAGATCCATGGACCAAGACCTGAGTTAGAATGAATCCAGATGGCTTCATTTAGGTATGGGAATGCAATGTCACACATCAAAATCCTTTGAAGTTAAAATGACTTACAAATATAGATGACTGCAATCACAGAAAGAAATTTTTCTCACAGATCAAACTAATGGAAAACCTTTAGGAACAGAGTGACAAAGAAACTGTTCTATGTGAAGCAAATTGACAAGGCTACAAACTAAGACAGAAGAGAAGAACAGAGAAAGTAGTGTTAGGTAACCTGAAGAACAATTGAATAAAAAGAGAATAAATAATATAATACCTGAAGTTGTACCAATTGCAACATGTTCAGAAGAGTTAAGATGATATATTCTGAAACTCAAATTGCTGTGAACATCATGTTTAGCTCAACACTCAGATGTGCTAATGATACTATTTTAAATACAATTACTTTCTCCAACCCCTGCTCTTAGTATCGTTTAAACTAGTATTTGTTTGGGTTTTTTTCTGTTGTTGCTTTTAAAGGGAAAGGATAATTCTAGGTTATTTACTATTGCTTGCTATTACTATGTGTTTTGCATCTGATTTGTCACTGCTACTCTACATTTAAGTTGTTGTTGGGATGTTACATGCAGCACTCTATCACAGTACTGCCCCAGCACTGCCATTAAATAAAACATGAAATAGCAAGAAATGACTGGAAGCTACTGGGAGAAGAAGTAGAAGATCAATAATAAGTTAAATTAAGTGCTTAATAATACACTCATTTTTGACAATCTAGAACAGCTTAGAAATTTAGCTTAATTGGTTCAGTAGCAAAAAACCAAACCAAACCAAACCAAAAGAACCCAAAAAACACCAAAAAACAAACCACAACAAAAAAAAACCCCAAACAACAACAAAAAAAAACCAAAAAAATGAAAAAAAAAAAAAAAGAAAACAAAACCCAACCAAAAAAAAAAAAAAAAACACAAACCAAAAAAACTTTATACTTCTTATATTTCTCCTCTTCTCATTTCTATGTCTGTTTTGGTGTTTTTCTCTGAAATGAGATTCATATTTATAACGTGTTAAAACCAGCAGGAAATAGGCATGCAAGCTACAAAACATTTTGAAGTCTGATATCCAAGTAGAATGATTTATTTTGCTTTAAATAAAATAAAGTGCCTTTTTAGTTATATTGAATGTTGGTTTTACCATCTGTAGTGGTGCCAGATAAGAGAAAATCTTCATGATCTAAATATTTGCTTCTAATTTCTTAAAATAATTGATATTTCTTCTCTAGGGAAGGATTCTTAGACTACACATGATTGAACACTTTCTCCTTTCATTGGATGACTGAGTAACCTACAGTTATTACTAGTTATTAAGAGTTTCATCTGAGAACAATGTACAGTCCCTTCCATCATCTGAATTTCAAATATAAATTGTTGCTGTCTACCAAACAGGGAAGCCTGATTGCTTTCTCCAGCTACACAAAAGGGGAACGTGATCATATTATTCCTTGTAGAACTACTGTAACAAATTAAAATTGAGTATTGGGCTAAAGCAACTCACAGATTTTGTAATAGAATATTCTGTTATGTTCCACCATGGATAAATGCTAGTTCCGCACCCTCAGTTGAGATGAAAGGAGTGGATAAGAGCTTATAAAATTGTGTTTCAGGCTATTTTTGGTCTCAGTCGGCACCATTGCACTGGTCTGTGTTTGGTTTCATAATTGTAAAGTTTTCTGAAAGTAGAGGAGCAGAAGCAGTAAAAATAAAATGAATAAAAAATAAAGTAACAAAAGGAGAAAGAAAAAGTGTCATAATCCTGAAAAAGATACTAACCTGACCTTGAGGAATTGTTATGGAATTATTTACTTCGGTGGCAATATAAACTTGTTTAAGACGAGAGCAACTAATATATTTCTTCCACTTTAATACATGTAATTTGAAACATAAATAATATGAAAGTTGTAAGTAAAAAAAATTAGGAAGAAAAATAATGACTCTAAATAAACTTGCTATATATGAATTAAACACTGGCCTAGACTTCACATCAAATTCTAACTTTGAAATTAATCCATCCTGTGATCTCTAATGAATTATTCTTTCTGTCAGATCTTAATTTTTTACACCATTTAAAATAGGTAAAATGTAAAAATAAAAAAATTTTAAAAATATATAAATTTTTAGAAATTAAGACCTTGTAAAGCACATACATCCATATTCAGAAAGGCCTCTACTGTTGTCTGAGAGAAGTGCAGGAACTAACTGATGTAGTTTAATTTACTTTAGAAACCATGCTGGAAAGAAAAAAGAGGTTTGCCTTCAAACACAGCGTGGAGGTGTTCCAGAGAGCTGCAGCTTCTTTCAACTTAAACTGAATTCTGAGTTGTACATTTTGGGCAAAGCTACTCCAGACAGGCAAGGTGACAATGGATTGGGTCTTTCAAGTTTCACCTTCTCTTCTCCTAAGTCGTCTTCATATTTGCTTTGACTGTAGTCTATCTTTGGCCTTAATCTTTTGAAAAAATTTTCTCTACTGGACTCCATACCAAGTGGAAAACATACACAATCTCATGGGTCTCATCCCAGATTTTTAAGCACTCTGCATGGCAATATGAAAACATTAGTAAGTTTTGTTAGTGGCAGAACAATAACTCAAAAATTCTTGGCTTTCAACTCTACTCAGAATCTCCTCCTCCTCCTCTTTATTCAATAAGCAATTACAGGTTCACTTTCTTTCTTTTTTATAGCCAGTTACAGGTGAAAGGTTTTTTTGAATCATCATTGGGTTTGATGAGAAAACTATTTATTCTCTTATCTTTTCTCCACCTCAAAATATTCAGTTTTAAATTGTTTACCTTAACCTTAATGTGCCTATAATAAATACTTGTGGAGCTCAGAGTAATGAAGTCATTATTGACACAGTTATAAATGAGCTAATCAATGAAAATACCTAGGTAAACAAGTTTATTAAACTATTGGAATGCACTGGGAACTAGCACCATGGAAGATGATTTTACAGCCTATACAGATAATTCTTCTTCTTGCTGTTCAAGCTGTGCAGTTTAAACCTTAGGCAGCTAAAATAACACTGATCAATCATCAATACCAATTTTATGGCTCTTTGTCATGAAGCAGACATACTGTAATTCATAAGGAATGATACCTTGTTGTGCTGCAATCTCTCTTCATTTTAAAGCATCTATTAGAGGCAAGTATGTAACAGATATTCCACGGATGAATCTCTTCTATTAAGTATCAACAAGGCATTTATGGGTGATGCATATGTGTTGACAAAGAAACACAAGCCAAGTTTTCACAGGTGTCAGCTCTGTTTTGGTACTTGAACAAACAATTAACTGGGGCACTGAGGCTGCTGTAAGCTTCATCGGCTATTCACAGCTTGATGATGCACTACATCACTGGGTGCAGGCAGCACATTATGGAGCTGTGTTCTGCCAGAAAGCTTTCTTTATACTTTGTTGGAAGGCATATACAACAGCAAGAGCTCGCACACAAACAAGGCATAAATCTGAGCCTTGTAAAAGATGTACACAATCTGGGAGACAAACCCTAGGAAATCAGAAAGGGTTTTAAAAGAATGTGGTGGAATAAGAGGAAGAGAAAGGAAAATGGAAGTATTGCAATAGAATGAAGGAGATAAGACAAGAGTGTCACAGAAAAATTGATATTGGAAATGACCTGTGGAGATCACCTGATTCAACACCATTTTTAAAGCAGATCAGCTAGAGCAGATTGCTCAGGTTTCGAATCTAAGAATAGATGACCTGGAACAGAGGGTAACCTGTTCCAGTGTATGACCATACCCATAGCGGACAGATTAAGTAGAAATCGCTGTGTATCAGACTGTACTTATTGCCTCCTGTATTTTCGCTGATTACCACCATGATGATTCTGTTTGCTTCTTTACTTCATTGCTTTACTTTACTGGGTACACCATGAGAAGTTCCCACTGAGCCTTTCTTTCTCTTCCTGATTCAGCTCAGGAAGCTCTTTTCTTCAAAGGCCCATTGCTGCCTCACATTCAGCTTGGGGTGCACCAGGGTCCCCATGGTCTTTGCAGTAAAATAACTTTCCTGTCAGTAAGCACCCAGAGGATTCTTGTGCTTCAGTCTATTCCTCCCTAGGTTGTTTTCATTTCCTTCTATTCAGCTTTGAGAGGTTCCTGTCCACCATTTTTCCTGACTGTCAAGGTTACTCTGAATGGCAGAACAACCATTTAGTATATCAGTCACTTTTCCCAGTTTTGTATTGCATTCAGCCTTGCTAAGAGTATACTTTTGTGCCATTAATCAGGATGTTAAACAATGTTGACCTAAATACCAACCCCTGTGGTACTCCTTCACTAGTGGCTGGTCTCCAGTGTCACTGATTCTCTGGGCCTGGCAGTTCAACCAGTTTTCAATCCAGCTCATTGTCCACATATCTAGCCTGCATTTTATTAGTTTGTCTACAAATATGTTATGGGAGTCAAAGTCAAAAGCCATTTCTGTTTTAAACCAGTGCTCCTTCAAGGTTTCACTAAGGAATATTTTTAATAGCATTTTAATAATTGAAATTACTTGGTCAATGTCAATCAGCCAAGATGAGCGACCACTTGAAAAGCAGGGCATGCCCTTATTTTTTGTTTCTAGTACAAATTCATGGTACCATTACTAGACATTACTGTTAGATTAACCAGATGGACTATACTATAACTTTCTTCTAAGCTAAAAAGGCATTTCAATATTCAATTATTTATATGCCCTGAGAAAAGTAGTGTTTTCTAGCATTGTTTAAGCAAATTCAGTAAACTTAGGAAAAAATCAAACAGTGGTCAAAGCATTTTAATGTATTCTTTCAAAGACAATGTCTTTACAGTTAGATTTTTACATTGTAAATGGAAACAGAATTTACACTGGTAGTAATCCCTGAAGACAAACTAAATTAAAACATAGTAGAAGAATGGGGGAGAGAAAAAAAATGTTCCTTTTAAAGATACTATGAAAATCTATTCATGTTATTTAGGTAGTACAACCATAAAACTGAAAAAGAATTAACACAATCTCCTATATAAGCATTAAGAGATGGCACATTCATGAAACAAAGATTCCCCCAAGACATTTCATGCAGGCATGGAGTAAAAGAACATACAGTTCACTGGTATATACAATACATACTAATTGCATACATGCACAATATGCAGCACACAGGGTATAATATGGAATGATGTACATTTTCCACCGCTGAGAGACAAATGGCAAATTCTAAATCTTTCTGAAGTAAGATAATACTTCAAGAACCAGCAGTTATATCATAAGATAAGAAGAAGGCATGGCAGTCTGAAAAAAACCTGGGAATTCACAGTCTGATATTGAATGTTACATGAGGACACAATTGAAATTTTCACATCCAGCATGAGATAGAGCACTGCTAAGGGACTACATTTATCATTTTTTGAAATGATTAAAATATGTTTAAGACATGTTTTTGGGAGCAGTAAGTTATTTTTCATTTTAACTAGAGTAAATGTTTTTGTTAAATTTCTAAATGAAAAAAACCCCTAGGATTTAATCTGAAATTATGGTCCACAATTAGTATTAATTTTTTTTCAAGGTTTCTCTTTAAAGAGGAAGATTTGAAATGGGTAATCCATAAAAAAAGTGCTTCTAGTACCTGGTTTCAATTTTTTTCTTTGTTTGTTTCACAGAATTTGGCTAAAACTGTTTACTCTACTCACTTCAGAATGGTGGGATTCAGCTGGCCTGAATTAAACTAACTGAATCTAAGTTATTTAATTTAAAAACAAACCAACAAACACAAACCAAATTGCATCCTAGGACAAAATTAATTTGACTTTAAATATTAGATGTGTAGGTAGGATAAGGTCTACCATTTCTTGTTTTCTAGATTATATAGTGTCAACAATATGACAATAAAATTAAGAGAAAAATAAAATTACTATTATTTAAATGAAAATAAAACATCAAGTATGAAAAAAATGAAAAACCTTTTTTGAATCCAAAATTCTGGCAAATACATGAGAGAAATAACAAATAATGTCAATAATATAAACTTCATCAATGATAATAAAAAATATTGTAATTTAAGGAGACAAATATTGAATCTTCCATTTCAGGGAAATAATAGATGAAAAGGGATGTCTAGAAGGTATTTCCCATTAATAACTCTGTGGTTTCAAGAAACAAAGTAAGATCACAAAATTTATCATAACTTACTGAATATCCACAGATTGTATTGTGAATATCTTTCTTGTTCTGTATGTTTTTAATCTGTTGTGATCCAAAACTGATGAGGTGTAAAACAGGATGAAATATACAGAAAGAAAAAATTCCACCAAGGGAAAAATAATACTATCTCTTCAATCTTTCCTTATTACATATTGAAGTAATTCAAACACACATTGTGATAGTCTGAGTACTGAAAATCAACTTAAAAATTGGATAAACCCTTGGGAAAAGACTATGTGTAAAAGAGGACAGTAAAAAACCAAGCATATATCTTCCAAGGCTGTGACAGAAAAGTAATAATTTTCACCACTCTGCTTTTCACTGAACAAATAATACAATTTCATATAGACCCAGAATATCTAGAACATCTTTCTCAGAACAATTTGTGTTACTAAAGAAATTCATTTCTCACCATTTCATTAATTGGTCACATAAAAATTGATCACAGACAAATAACCTCTATCTCCATGTTCCTTGACATTTATTGAGATTGATTTTTGGAGGCATGTCAAAAGTTTTGAAACAAAATGAATTCTCTTAATAAGTGGATAAACCTTACCTGTCTTTGTTTCTTGAAGAGGATTAACCCAGAAGTGATAGTTTCTTGCTCCCACAAGATAGATATTTAAAAGGAAAAACTCAGGAGCATGGTATTGAGTTGAGATGTTTCTCTTGTTGAAATTGAACTCAATATAGTTAAAATCTGTGCACAACAACATGGCCCAATTTTTTTGTCTGCCAAAGGCATTTCTAAATGGAAAAGACTCCAACCTTTGTATCTTGTACAACTGCCAGTAGTGTCTAACTTAGAATGCAAGTGATGCAGCATCACACACAAGTTTACTATAAAAGACAAAATAATGCTAGATATATCCAAGTATCTTGATTCTGATCATGAAAAATATTTACTTGGAAGAAAGAAGTGATACAACCACAGAAAACAAGTTCAATAATCTTTTGTTGTAATAAGTGTTTTCTCGGCTTCTCTCTGACCAGAAAAATTTGAGTTCAAGATATAAATAAATAATCTGGTTATTGAGTTGTACGTCTTATGCCTGGATAGACTGCAAAAATATGAAAGATTTTTCTGCAAGTAGATAGAATCTAAAATATTTTGTGATTATTTTTATGAACTTAGGGGGTTTCTAATGGGAAAATTTGAAATTTTGCAAAATTACATAAGCTTAACAAAATGTTTCTGAAGTGTTCCCTAGGCTGGCATTTATAGCAAAGCCAAAACAAAGGACGAGAAGTGTAACTAGAACCCATCTTAGTGCCACCTGCCTCTGAAAGTTGCTGGAATCTGTCTTTCTCTGACTCTGTGGTCTACCTTCCACTGAGTATACTGGTGATTGATTCATCTGTCGCTTCCCTCCCAAGCAAAACAAAAAAAGAAACACTTCAGCCAGTTTTGTAAAGAAAGTATTTACAACTTTGCCTGATTAAAGCACAGCAGTATTTTAAAAAAGTATGAAATATCAACAGGCAAGGAATACAATTTCCCCTCCACTCCACTCTACTGTGGTCTGAATTATCCTGTAATTTAGTCACTTTTATCTGTATTACAAAATATGTTTTAAAAATTGCATAGACTTTGTGAGAGGAAATACTAACAGCATGTGCAGTATTCACACCAAATTTTATTACTGACTTTTTGTCTAACATAATCCTTTAAGTACATAAGTTCAATTACATTCATTCTTCTCTTGTACCAAAATATGATGTACTTCTAGTGGAAGTGTGCTTCCAAAAATAACAGGATAATCATAAGTCTTCTCTTGCATCCTTTTATATTTATCGTGTTGATCTTTTATATATTTTATTTCATGGAAAATTTTTCTTTCACTTTCTCTTTGGGCTTAATGCTGTCATCACATGAAATGCCATATTTGTATCTGACAGCAGAGTTTGGCTGCAAGAACAGTAGTTCATGAAAAAGAAGTTTAGTTTCTTATTGTTGGTGTCTGAAATGACAACTGCATTTTGTTTTGTCATTCCACTACTCAGAGAGTTGCTGTCAAAACTTTACAAATCTCTGGAGACAGTTAAGTGTAAGCAGACAGAAAGAATTTATTTCCTCTAACAGAGGCAAAGTCTTGTGCTTTCTAAGTATTTTTCAAGATGTAAAACATACTTGGCATCACAATTTCATCAAGAACAACTTCCTATTTTCTTATAGTTAAGCTTTTTCCCTGAGTATGCCTGTTTTGCTTTTATTTTCTTCTCCTTTACTTTGTTTATTTTTAAAAATTCAAGGCCTCTGATGTGCTATATAACCTTTATTCTCAGAGTTATGTTAGAACCACTATATCCAATTACATCTCTGAAATAGATGTCTCTTCGCTATTCTTTTTATGTTATAATTCTTTTCTCATCTCTCCATCACACTTATTCCACTTGTCACTGCCTGGATCTCAGCTGCTAACTTTCTGTAAGGAAACTGTTAGAGATACATTTATCTTTGTAAATCTAACCTAAGTCATGTCTGACAACAGGATTTAGGTGGATTTGAGACTTAGATATTTTATTTAAATATTACAATAAGCTTACTGTGGAATGACTGACATGTTGCAAAGATTTAAAGAGAAATTATTTTGTCTCATTTTCTTCATATTCTTCCTAGCTTCTTTAATTGATCACAATAAAAGCCCTCACAGTAAAGCTGTGGGAGTAAAGCTCTCTCCCAACCCACCAGAAGGAGTGAGCAAGTGGCTGTATAGGGCTTAGTTCCTGGCTGGGGTTAAACCACAACATAGTGAAAAGACAGAGCTAAACTGAAAATCTGAAATACAGAAATATCTGAATGGCAGTGGAAAAATGTCAGCACAACCTGACAGAAAGGTACTTCATGTGTAGCTTTCATTTATGTACTTACTGTTTCTCATCAGGCTTTATATGTGTGTAATAAATAGTAAGGGTTTGCTACTGCTGGACAAAAAACTAGGGTATGCATAGGTTGTAAAATGGCACACAGCTCATTAATAAATAATAATAATAATAATGGCCAGTCTTCGCGAGTGAAGATCCGGGGAAGGTCTTTCCACCTTCCAGCCTGCGCATTGGATTTTTTAGGTGAGACACAGTGTGCGCGGAACTGAGCCCACCCTTTAATCCTAAGGTTCATCTGCCGGGGCCAAGCGAGCTTGGACGGTGGCAGCGAGGTCCTTAGGACGTAGGTGGGTTGCCTTTAAGGGCTAACGAGCCCCACCTGCCCGGGAGTGGCCCTGCCCGGGAACACAGCTCATTACTCCTGCTTAAATTGACTCCCCATTAGTCTGACAATATCAGACCTTTGAGCGATGTTCTTCATTACAGGGTTCAAGACCATAGGAAATTAAGGGTCATCTACTATAACCTTCTGCATGTTGAAAATCATTACAGTCCCCTAAGCTATTTTAGTACAGTCCCCTATTCGGCTTACTAATTTGGACTAATGGAACCTGTTCTTTGACTTATGTGTATATACCATGACAACTTCCATGTCTTAACTGCTTGTACAGAGCATTTAGAAGAGAAATATTTAAGAGAAACTCTTTTAAGTGTATCAGTTTCCTCGAGGTAAGAGAAGACTTTATGCCAATAAACCCACCACTTTCTTGTTCTCAAGAGGAAATTCCCATTCGTTTATAGAAGACTAGAACATTGTCAAAAAATGTAATTTTCTGTTTAAGTACACTGAAGTCTGAAACTGAAATTTCAGGGGCAAAGAAAATGAAAAGGCAGTTGCATTCAATCTAGTTATTGTCTACAGACTAATTATTGGCAAATCTGATGGGATTTCAGGAGGGAGAAGAATCACATGAGTGTGCTTTACAGTAAAAATCAACTGTGGAACACCGAAGATTTTACTTCTTTTCTCTTGAATCCTTTGAACATTTCCTGCTCTGAAAAATTAATTTCATAGTATTTAAATAAGTATTATACTGTTTCATTGCTTTTCTAAAAGATTCTCTCTACAAGCATTGATAGAACCAATATTTCAATCTATCTTAACACCTCTTGATTCAGTATTTGCAGGCAAGCTAATCCATCTATACTTTCCAAGCTTCTCCAAGCACACAAAATATGAATCCATAAGTCTACAAAACTTTCCTAAGAAGGAATGAGACAAACAAATCAATTATACTGTCAAATAATAAATGGTAAATATATGGTGTATATGAACTTGAAAATGTAATTTGATTATATTTTAGAAATAGTGCTATAATTACAGTGACAATGTGATGAAAGTAGTCTAAGGTAGGTTGCCAAGATACAAGTTGGAATTGATTGTAGCAATGTTGTACGTTTCAGTAATAGTTATTGATCATGCACTGGCTTGTGATGAAGAACATAGTGAACACTTTGAGCCTACAGTGGTAAGTGACCATCACATGAGAAAGTGTGTATTATTCCTTATGAACAGAGTAGCTCTGCCTTAAGGACTTATTCCTTTTAAATATGTATTAGTAATATTTCTTAGTGACATGCTCTGTTTATGGTATGATATATGCCTGGAGGGTATTTTCTCTGGCAAAGAAAATATTAACTCTGGAATACCAATGAGATTCCCTGAAATATGAAAACATGTCATTATACGATATAAGTTGATTCTCTTCTCCAGAATGAACAGGGGAAAGTGTAGGTTCTAGGAATAGGAAAAAACCTAAGCAATTCCTTGCTGCAATTCTGTAGTTAAACATACCTTGATTTTCACAGTCTTTTAATTTTGCTCACCATTAACTGATTCCTTCTCTGTAACATACTATGTATTTTCAGAAACAGCTGTGCCATTTCAAAAAGTTCTTGTGATTTTTTAGGAAAACTAGTAACGGAGTGAGTAACAAGTGAGGCCAAGAGTTATTATGCCTATGAATAACATGATATATGCTCAGATCTTGCAAACACTGGATTCAAAGAGACTACTTTGATGTATAAAGTTAAACCCTCATCTCAGGTATAGTTAAGTCATTTGGGCATCTTATTATTTTAAAACACTTCAACTGTCTTCAATCACTTCCTGAGGATGATTTTTGGTGAAATTAATATGCTCTCACTATATTAGTGTGATTAGGTTTTTTTTCATGTGAAAGTCTAGGTATTTTTTAAAACTGTGTACTAAGATGCAGATTTGAAAAGAGGAACAATGTTTTCTGATTCATTGTCAAATGAACAGTAACAGTTTTCCATCAGATTGTACTCAGCAGTTGCAAAATTCCTTTAGCAAAAAAACCCAAACCTATTATAAACATATCATGTCATGCACAACAATGTCCAGCATTGTGCTTACCTTCTTTCTCAAATTTAGGATTTTGTAGATATAGTGTATTGACCCCAGAGAGAACTCACCCAGTCTCTCACTGACTCCTCTTTCCTGTAGGATAGTGAGCAACTAGAAGGAAGGCAAGAATACTCTTAAATTGAGATAAGGATGTATACTTTAATAAAAAAAGCAAAAGTTGTGCATCAACCATACAAATGGCTTTGTGAGATTGGCATTAAAGAAGTTCAGTTTTCCTCACTCTGATGAGCATACCTTTGTGCTTGAATAAACGAAATTGTGTGGAAAAATATTGGTAAGGTAAAAACAACAAAAGACAACTCAGAAATTGTATAAGGATGTTGTTAGGTCATGCAGACAGAAAATTAAGTTGGTGAAAGTTCAGTTAGAACTTAATCTACCTACTTCTGTAAAGAATAATAAAACGTGTTTTCATAAATACATTAATAACAGAAGGAGGGCCAAGGAATTCTTTCTTGGTTGCAAGTGGGAAATAGTCACCAAAGCTGAGGAAAAGGCTGAGGTACTTAACACCTTCTTTGCCTCAGTGTCCAACAGTAAGACTGGTTATCCTCAGGACAGCTGGCCTCCTGAGCTGGTAAACAGGGACAGGGAGCAGAACAGACCCTCCGAAATACAGGAAGAGACAGTTAACGACCTGCTGATCCACTTAGATGCTCCCAAGTCTACAGGACAGGATGAGATTAATCCTAGAGGAGGAGGGAGCTGGTAGAAGAGCTTGCTAAGCCACTTTCCATCATTTGTAACCAGTCCTGGCTAACAGGATGACTGGAAGTTGACCAATGTGATGCTCATCCACAAGAAAGAGCAGGAGGATGATCTGGGGAACTGCAGGTCTGTCAGCCTGACCTTGGTGCCTGGCAGCATTATGGAGCAGATCACATTGAGTGTAATCACACAGCACATACAGTGCAACCAAGGGATTAGACCCAGCCAGCACGGTTTTAGGAAGGGCTGGTTAAGTTGGTCCTACCTGACCAACTTGATCTTCTTTTATGACCAGGTAGGTGACTTGCTTGGTGGATGAGGGAAAGGCTGTGGATGTAGTCTACCTGTGCTTCAGCAAAGCCTTTGACATTATCTCTCACTACATGCTCCTAGAAAAGCTGGTAGTCCACAGGACAGACCTGGACAGGCTACAGAGATGAGCCGAGACTATTTGTAAGATGTTTAACATGGCCAAGTACCAGGTCCTACACTTTGGTCACAGTAACCCTGTGCTACTGGCTGAGGGCAGAGTGGCTGGAGAGCTGCCCAGTGGAAAAGAACCTGGGAGTGCTGGTTGACAGCCAGCTGAACATGAGCCAGCAGTGTGCTCAGGTGTCCAAGGTGGCCAAGGTGGCATCTTGGCCTGTACAGCAATAGTGTGACCAGCAGGACTAGGAGGTGATCATCCCCCCTGTACTTGGCATTGGTGAGGTTGCACCTTGAGTACTGTGTTCCATTCTGGGCCCCTCTCTTTAAGAAGGACATGGAGATGCTGGAGAGTGTCCAGTGAAGGGCAACAAGGCTCATGAAAGGACTAGAAAACACTTCTGATGAGGAACAGCTGAGGGAGCTGGGTTGGTTTAGTCTCAAGGAGGCTCGGGGCACTCATCGCTCTCTACAACTCCCTGAAAGGAGGTGGAGACTGGTCTCTTCTACCGTGCCTGCAGTGAGAGGACAAGAGCAAATGGCCTCAAGCTGAGACAGGGGATCTTCAGTTTGGATATTAGAAAAACTTTTTTTCACTGTTATGTTGTTATGGCATTGGAATAAATTTCTCAGGGAGGTGGTGGAGTCACTAACCCTTGAGGTGTTTAAGAGGGATCTGTATCTGGTGCTGGGTGATTTTATTTAGTGGTTTAGGGGTTACAGTCATAGTGTTGATGGACCTGATGATCTTAGAGGTCTATTCCAATCTTGATGATTCTATGAACAAAGAAATGTCTATGTTATCTTAGCAGACCAGGAATTTTTTTTTTCTTATGTAGGTCCTAAAATCTAGTAACCTGGTAAACACTCCTACTTTTACAAGGTGATAGATTAATTATCAGCTGTAATAAAAAATCTGATTGCAAAAGGACTTCAGTATACAGAGAATGTGCAGGAGACTTAGTAGTCCTACAGATCTTGGTGGGAAATAAGCGGCTGGGTGGGTCTGTCTCAGCCTCCAGACAAAAAGGAGGCAAAGCTGAGACCCTAATGTTTTGGTGATTTGCTGTTTGCTGGCTACACTATAACAGATTATTACTAATTTTCAAATAAGATGGTAAAAGTCCCGTTCAGTACACAGTGTTTTAAAGATCCTTGAGGAGAGCATCTTGTCAGGCTGATATGTTATCCTGAGGGTTGTCCATACATGCTTTTTTAAAAGGAGTTTGCTATCCAGATATCTAGGTTACATTTCAAATAGCTGCAAAAATCCACCCCTATGAAATCAGAGGGAAGTAAAGCCTATGTGCATATTATTCACTGACCCTGACACTATGAAATAGTTATTCAGCTTACCATTAATGGTATTTTTCTATGGTTTTCTTGTAGCTGTAGCTTTAGGCTGAGTATAAGTCCAATTAAGGACTGCAGAAGTATTGACTAGATGCAGGATAAATGTTTGCAACATTTTCTGTACCTACAGGTGGAAAACCTCAGTCCAGTAATTTCAGCCATTTGACAGACAAATTGACTGCATCTATGGTTACAGTTCTACATGAAGACAATAACCATGTGTAACAAAGGGATGGCCTATAGAGTTTTGATATGAAAGAAATATCCTTCAGAATATTTCTGACTACTTCCTTCATTCCTGTTGTGTTCATTACTAAACAAACCCTTGGGAAATAATGGAGAAGTAGGTCAGCACCTTATAAAAATACAGCCACCTACCTCTAGTACTGTACAGAAATTCATCACTTGTGTAACTGTACTCCATGGAATTACTGTAGGAATGAGCAAGCCAACTAAACAGTATTTTGGTAGTAGTGTGGTCCATTTGAGCAGTTATACATTGCTAATGAACTACTTTGCATATACTGTACTCATGTGCTGCTGCTCACATTCCCCCTCAGCAGTGCCCCAGATCTATTAAAAAATAGCAATATATTACACACAGCAAAATACAACATTTGTAAGCATGCAGAGTCTAAGACTGAATTTAGGATTTTGTGCTAAAAACAGATCTATTTTCTATCAAAAATTGGAAACCTATACTTTCACCTCATTCTTCTCATGTTCAGGTAAGGAATTGTTTGATGGGGAATAGGAGTACTGCATGCTATTTTCTGTTTTGGCATGACAAACCGGTTGAGGTGGCAGGTTTATCCTTCCTTGCTGAACTTTACTGCATATTTAAAAAGTAATCCACCTATTTAGGTATATATGCACATGAATGAGAAAAAGGAAACTACTCAAAGCTAAGGAATGAATGTATTTCTGATATGGAATTTTGTGGTGCCTTTTCTGGAAATGGGTGTCATAAATTTTGAGGTTGCCAGTCATTGTCAAAATGTTACAGTCTATTGAATCACCACCATAAATAATCCTTTTGTAATATATTTACTAATTTTAAGGGCTTTCCTCCATAACTACTCTGTGAACCTGGCCCTCCAGTGTACAGTAAGGGAATGTATTTGACTGTGGCATATTCTGAAACCAGACAACTTTGTTTCTATTATAAGTTACTGCATCATTTTATAGCAAGACATGTACTTAAAAAAATTCTTTATTCATTATAGTTTAAAAATGTCTTATTTTACTCATTTGCTGAATCCTGATGGATGTCCATTACAGTACAGAATGACAAAGAGCAGGAAGCTCTTTCAGGAGCTTGCATAAGTGGAAGAAGAAACTATGTTCAGTAATAGCGTTCTACTGCTTTTACTTTTTTTTTTTACTTGTTAGAGTCACTGATATACAGTTAAATAGGAGCCTTAATGCAGACAGAACTGCCCTAATGATCCCAGAAAGCCCTAATTACTTACCTGTGGATAAAATCTGCCAAAATTATGGCTGTCATAATTTAAATAATGAGACATGAAAATTGTAAATTATGTTCCGGTTTATATTACTTTACTGGAAATGCATGTCATTTACAAAGGTCTACTAGTTGCACAATAGAGTCTTGAAAGAATTATTGTGAAGTTGTAAATTTTCTTCTTCCTGATACTTGTTCACAGACTTTTCTTTTCCTCCAAAATTAATTAACTCAGTAATGACCCCGTAGTCATTAAAAGAGAAGCTGCATTCTCCTGAGTAGCAACAAATATCTGAGACATCACTAACCTTTACCCTTCTTTTTCTACCGCCCTCATAATTACTCATAGCAAGCAACAGAAAGGATGCAACAACTTAGTACAAAAAGTCTTGAAAAACCTGCATCATCTTTGTTAGATCTTAGGTTTGTTTTGCTGTGTTAGCTACTGTAATTACCAACTTTAAAGACATTATAATGAAAAAGGGAATGAGAAGTAATGGTTATTGAGCAGTTTATCTGACAGATATGTACTTTTATGTACTTTGGGGTCCAATACAAAATTTATTGATGTAAATACAGGTGTTCTCTCAACCTATGGATAAGACTTCCTGACAGATAAATACTAGCCAAGCAGAAATCAAGCAGAAATGACTGCTGGTTTTTCTTTTTAATATTTTTTTTTTGTCAGCATGCGAGTAGGTCAGTGAATTCTGTTTTATTGGAAAACTGGTTTTGGCCTTTTAATCTTGAGATCTTTTTTTCTTTTGTTCAGACATTCAGAATTAGTTGTTACTTACATTCAATTCAGATTTTCAAGTTTAATATACTGATCTACTGAAATTAATTTTCAGTCTGGTTTAGGATATTTGGATAAACGTTAGATTTGATAGTTTACAGAATTCCTTGTAAGTTCTGTGACATTGATAGACCTATTTTATCCTGACAGAGAAATATTTTATTTGCTCTTAGATATATCCAATGAGGAAGATTTTGCATGTACAGTAAAACTATTGATACTTCTTGTGTGAGATGACAGATAAAGAAAAATATACATAAGATGTATAGAAAAAAATCAAAATGGACACAATGGAGTAAACAATATGACATTTTTTATCCTATTTTTTTGTCAAATATTTTTATTTTTAAAGAAGTACTTAAAGATGCATTGAAATTCCACTTAAAAATAATGAGTGTCCAGTTTGTCTGAAGATCACGACTCTCCCAAAGTCCCAAAAGGATCTTCATCTGACTTTTATTTACAAGCAACAGTCCAGATTCTGTCTCGATTATGCCTAAACCAGTAACTGGACATTCCAGTTTCATTTGGCTTAATTTAGGTTTGGTTTAAACTGTAATAAGAAAATTCTTCATGTACAAATATACATATATGTGTATATATACGTACACAGAGAAAAAATAGAGTATGATTCAGTAACAATATCAGATTAATTATTCCATTGAATGTATTTGCTTTTCCCAAACCATCAATTCATCTTAATCTGGCACAGAAAGAATGGATTAAATCTTCCTTTTTATTTTAATCTAATTTTTAGGACCACTTCCAGGAACAGTAATTTTGTATTGCTTATCTGGAAAAAGACTAATAGTGTGCAATTACAGAGTTAATACTTTACAATTTTTTTACTGATTACACACATTCTCCCTAACTCAAATTCAACAATTTATTTAGTGTCTGTTTTTACTCTGGCTTTTACCTCATTTCTCAAGAGTTATATTTTTGACTTTTGAAAGCATGAAAATAATTGGAAAATATTTTTGTATTAGAATAACAAGTGCAGTACCTTGTTATTCTAATAACTCATTTTCATCAAGGTCTAGGAATTTTCCCACAGCCATGTTGAAAACAGAAACCAATAACTTTTCACTCTGAGGTAGAAAATAGGTCATCTCTGTATGCAATGGTAGAAAAGGACACCAAGTAGATCTTACCTTTGCAGAGAAGACAGTTTGGGACAGAACAGCATCATGGGGACCAGGAATCCAGGACTTGAGCTAAAGAAACTACCAGACTTCAACTTGGATTTTGGTTTGTGTTCTGGATTTTCCTTTCTACTGCATCAGAAAGCAAGACTTGTCATTTCCTCCACTTTGAAATGGCATTGGGTCTCTATGCACAAAACATACCATGCTGTATTAAATATACATTTTAAATTTTACTCCTTGATTTTGAAGTTTATTTCTCCATTGTCCACATTCTGTCTCAAATGCCTATTGGCAGATAGTATTAAAATGCTAATGCAAACCTGTTTCTTTAAAGTAAATGGTCATAAAAATTATTAACTCATTCTGAGATAGGAAACAAAACCTCAAGAGGTGTTCTATTTATTATTCAGATATGGATTACTTTGACAGAAATGCCTTATCACTTATAAAAAATACATGGTGAGTGTAAGAAGATTATAAGACATCAGCTACCTAATAATGATGATCATGGATAACAAAGCTACTGTAAGTATTTAGAAAACAGAAATAGATTGCAAATCCTTCTCAGAAAGAAACTTCAGAGATTCAGAAAGTTTAAAGCTAGAGGAACTATTCAGTCATCTAATCTGTCCTTATATATCTAGCACAGTTCATTGAATTACATTCACTTATTCCTGTGTTTGTCCAGTAACATGTGAATTTTTTCAGGTCTTCATTTTTGGATCTAAGTCTTTGACTATATTTGAAAGGAAATTGTTAAAATGTAGTCCCAAACCCAATTTATATCTCCTCAGATTATGGAAATATGAATATACAGTATTAGAAATTCTAACATCCTCTTACAAAGATGGTCTAGCTGTCAGAGTTCAGTGAATAGCAAAAGTAAAAATAAAGCATGAAGCCCTGTGAACTGTATGCCCACAGTCACTCTTATATCCTGGGGAGAACTCTAGCAACACACTGTACCTGAATCAATCTTTATATTTTTTTTCACTGGATCAAAAGAATACAACACTCATAAATCACATTCTGACTTTTTAGAGAGGGGTTGTGTTATTTCTATGACTAATTTATGATTTCCCTGACACTCTTAAGAACTGAGGTTACCAATACTGAAGTGTTCAAAAGCAGTACAATAAAAAATTATAGAGAAGTTAGGATTGTGAATAGAGAAAAATAGTCTCCTTAATTACTCTGATAAAAGTAATAATTGCAGTGGATGACTTTTAACTTTCAAAACAGTCACACAAACGTGTGGGTGAAGCTTTATCAAAATCCAATAGCTATCTGAAAAAAAAAAAAGGCATCTCAAATAATTTTAACAGCACCAGCATCAAACTAAGGTATTCATGTGTTTGTGTAATGTTACTTTTACATGACAGTTATTGAAGATAACAGATGACTGCAGGGCTGTAAGTCAAACCAACGTCAACAGTAAAAGAGCTGATGTTCCTTAGCTTCACTCATCTTTTGTCATCTGTCTGTGCTATCCACGTGGGAAAGAAAAATATGGAGAGCTATCAAAAAAGAAAGTTTTAAAAACAAGCCAAATGCAACCTGAAAGAAAATCTTTTAAAGTGTCTCTTAAAAGGCTCCTAAGGACATACTCTCAGATGCAAAGCAATGATATCACATTAAAGAAATATGTTTGCACATGTTTTTATTAATGTAAAATAAGTACTTTGTCCTTAGTATAAATATATGAAAAGTTTTAGTCACATCACCACTCCATTTTTTGGAGGAAAAAATCACTAGTCATATTACTAATATAAATTCTAAAGAAATCATCCTCCTCACCTGTGACACTGGTGTTGCAAGAGGAGTTTGTTTTCCTAGGGAAGAAATTTTGTTTTGCTAATAATATGTCAAAAGTTTGCCATGAGGGATTTCCAGTTTGGGGGATTTTTAATGAGAAATGAAATAAAATAAACTCCCTCCTCATACAAAGTTTGTAATGTTGGCAAGTTTTCCAAAGTGAGTTAACAGAGTACAGAAACAAAACAAAAACCAACCAAACAACGAAAAAGATTAACAAAAGCCAAAAATATCCAAGCAAACAAAAAAGCCTCCTGTGGGTTTGTATTTTTATTTCTCTTGGCTAATTATTAGTAAGCTCACTATCACAGGTGACTATTATATGTAAATTGCTATCAATTAAAGAAACATAACTTAGTTCAGATTTTATTTTCAGATGTGTAAAGGAAAGAAAGTAAATGTACTCCTGTAATTGCTGTCCAAGCTATGCAGTTTACAATAATCTTTATCATAGGACTTTCTGAAGTAGCACAGAGGAACAATTTTGTTAAATGTTGTAACTTGACTCGTATACTGTGTATAAAAATGGAGACTTCTCATGCTCTAGTTAATTAATTGGATTATGCCTTCAAAAGGATTGACACTTCATATGCCCTTATTCTAAGCATTTTTTAAGAAAGTTTGCAGAATAGACTTCAGAAGAATAACCTAAGGATGAACTTTCAACTTGTGCTATTTTGCAGATTTCTTTAGAAAAGTCACTTTAAGAGGGCAGGAAAAAATGTTAAGGAGAAGATGATGTGCCATACTTCGATAAAGTGTGGCATCTAAAGAAGAAATAAACCCTTAGTAGAACTTTTAAACTGTCACTGTTATGATTCCTAACTTCCTTTTTCTGTGAATGGCTTCCTTTTTCTTGTCAGATAACTAAGCATTTGGTCAAGTATACCCTGGACATCAGTGAATAGGAAGTATTGGACATAGCAATCTATAAACATTTTTAGCAATTATATATTTGTATTTCCTAATACATTAGTCTCCAGTCCTACAACAACTTAGGAATAATGTGAATATTAATTTAGCCTACAGAAACAGACATTGAATCTAGTTGAATTAGCATAAATAATTCTGCTTGAAACTGATAATGCCTACTCATCTTGGATTGTAATTTTCTCCAGAGAAGCTCTGTGTCCTATACTCATAGATGTGAATCTTGGGTTCTGAATAATTCTGAGATAAAAATTTAACTTATTTTCATGCTTTTTTTTTATTTTTCTATCACTTCACTTGAACAGAACACATATGAAGGACTAAGGAAAAGACTAGCAATTTCTGAATATCTTCAGACATATAAAAGTTCCAAATGCACACCAAAACACAGCCACTAAAAACCTGCCAGAAATACTGAAAACTGTTACAAGCTGAATGTTATATTTAGAGATTTGCACTGATCCCAGGTTTGAAATAAATTTAACTAATCTAAGTTTATAGCCTTGTGGAAGTCACTACTGATTGCTGCAGAAGATCTCTGCAGGATTGGAGATTTAAAATAATGCAAAGTAAATTCAGCTGAATTACTGATTAAATAGATTTTTTGTCCTGTTAGATGTCTAGGCCTCTTAGGTGCAGGCTCTGTGAAGGGTGTACAAGGGTTGCTAACCATGCTGTGCTCTGATAGCCCACTTTCAAGCTATCCTTTCCTCAGACCCAAAATTTCCCTTCTTTATGATGAATTCCAGATACTCTGAAATCCCAATGATCAGAATAATTCTGGTACTTTATGCCTTAATGCCTGATAAATTTTTATTTCTTAGATGAAACTCCCTACCTTTAGCCTGAGTAGTATTTTCCAGCTACGTGATTCTGGGAGGAGGTGACTGTGCAGTGTTTATGTAGAGCTATACACATGTAGAGTATTGTCACACATTGCCATATGTGTGAAAATGTTCACATATCAATAGAATTAATATCCTAAATGAGATCTAAACTAGCTTGAGGGCAGAAGAATAACATTTTTATTTGGTTATTATTATTATTATTATTTTATTTGGTTTATTTGGTTGTTAATTCTGCTCCTGGGAGGGAAATAAATGGGTTTTGATATTTCAGGCAGAAGAAGTACTTGATTTTTACTTAAAATTGGTTGACTATGAAATGCTTGGGGGCAGCAAAGATGGTGCTTTGCAACTCAAAATTGCTGCAGGACAAGAAAACCATAGTTTTATAATGAAAGTAATATTTAACGCCACATATTTTATGCTGGCACAACATTTTCCATTTCAAGGAATTGTTTAAATCTGCATGCACATAAACTACTCCATAATCTGACATTCAGCATAGATAAGAGGAAGAAAAAGATATTTTCTTGTCTCGATATCAGAGGCATGACCACCTAATATTAATTTATCTGCAATTCTTGATGAAAAATAGGATGACTGATACAACTGATATATAAGCCCTTTTTCTTTTTTTTGAACACAGAAAGATCAAAATAAACACCAAGTCACTAAGCCTAAGAAGTACTCTGAAGCTGGGAAAAAATTTAATGAAGTGATTAATATTTAAAACTTGTCTAGAAAGAACTGTCTTCAATATTTATATGCCATCATAAAACTGCACCAGAAATGCTAAATACTGCAGAAATGTTAAAAATCCAGAATGTAAGTCTGTGTCATTAAAACCCTTTTACTTAGAAAGCTTCTTTACAAATTCCTGCAGAGATGCACTTTTACACAGAAAAACCTTGCATGGCAGAATTCCAACTCAATTGCTTAAATAGTTGTTGAAACACCAAAAATATTTATTAATTACTATTATGCAACCTCTGCAATTACTGTGCTGTAGCTGATTTGGTTTACAGAATGAGAAACAATGAAAATCCTCTCATTTCACATTTTTGCCCAACACTAATATACAAGAAAAGTAAAGGTTCATAATGGTTTTAAAGACATGTCAGTTCAGAATGAAGAACAACTGATTTGTGATATTAAGGAAGCCAATTGACAAGAAATATAAAAGTCAGCAGATTATGGATTTATCTTATTTTCTCCTCCCACTTTCTGTGTTTTCTGACTGCAACATAAGAACTGGTAATACTAATTTGGTGTTATGACTTCTTTGCACCCCATTGATATCTCTGTGAGCTCATCTCAAGCCATTCTCATAATGTCATTAATACAAGAGGTTTCTGAAGACTTTAGCTGATAATTGAAATAACCAAATCACTGACTCACCTCTTTTGGGTGTTAGGCAGGATCCACACAGAAACAATGGCAAATGATGAAAACAAGAACTTCTTAAATCTTTCTAATTTTATATTTGAGGACTGGACTGAGAAATGCTTCTATTAGGTTGACAGGCAAGACATTTCTAAGGCATTGGTGTTTCTTTGATTTGGTGTTTCTGTATAGTGTATGCTTCTCACCTCTCCATTCATTTTCATCAGGAAATCCAAAAACAACCTCTCTTTTTGTTTCCAGATCAGGATGATGTTGCTATTATTCTATCCACAGGGAGGTGCTGGTGGGGTGTATAGGTTTACTCTTGCTCAGTGCTATACTGTTGGTCAACTTGTGTGGGGAGGAGTGGAGCAGAAAAAGTACACAGACCATTCCCTAAAATTTTAATTTGTTTAAAACAAAAATGTAGTAAAGATAAACTCTTGACTATGATTGATGGGCTCCAATAGCAAAACACAGTGAATGGCAAATCAAAACGTAGTATTCCCTTCTCTACTAAAATGAAAGGGAGACTCGGAAGAAAAACAACAGCACTGATCTGGCACAACATCCTCAACCAAGGGCAACACTGTCGCAACAGCTACACTCTCTGCTTTGTCCTGGTTTCTTTTATAGGGGAGGGCTCTGCCATTTAGACTTCTATATTTTCATCAAATATAAAATGCTTACAAATGTTGGATGCATGTTCTTTGTTTACCTAAAGGTAGTGCTACTCAGCTCCCAATTTCACTTTTAGTAACCTGGACTTTTGCAACCTGTGTTGGAATAAAATCGTGCAGCTGCACTATGAAATGTTTCTAGATACAGTATTTAATTTTGAACTTATTGCACACAATTTAGAATACCTAATTTCACAGAATCCCAGTGGAAGGGACCCTCTAGGATCATCAAATCCAATCCTTAAGTGAATGGCTCACACAGGGATCAAACCTACAAACCTTGGTATTATTAGTTCCATGCTCTAACCAACTGAGCTGAAAGTGTCCTTGTCCATGGCAGGGTGGATGGAACTAGATGATCTTTAAGTCCCTTCAAACGTAAACCATTTTATGATTCTATGATACTATGAATAGGAAATTGAGAGATAATTCTGTCAATCTGGTTCTATAACACTAAGGCAATTATTTTCCAGACCTGTTCTACACATACTAATTAAATTCTGTAGTTCAAAATGAAAAATCTATATGGATATTTTATTTTTCCAGTTTTTAGTTTAAATAACCTCCTAAAGATTGCGATAAGCAAGTTTCAAACTTGAAGCATCTGACAAGATTCAGCTTGAAACACTGTCTTAGGAAAAAAATTTTTAGTATATATCTTTCTAGACTCATCTATTTTTTTTCTTCTTTTTATCTGACCTACTATTCTCCTGCACTTGTACTGTGAAGTCCTTCAGTAATCAGGCTGTACATCCATTTAAATTCCATCAGTAAAGTTTTTGTCCAAAGGCCAAAGTACTGTACTGTTATACATTCCACTGAAAGACAAATAGGCATTCGTGTTAACGAAACAAGTCTATTTAGATACACACCTATATAGGTACATACCCAGGGGCGTACATAAGTGCTTGAAAATACAAAAACACACACACTTAAATTATTGCTGACGCTGTTGAAACAAAATGAAATATTCAGACTAGGTCTTTATTAAGGGTAAAGGTCAGAAAATCCTTACTTTGTAGCTCTGGTTTGCATTAATCTGCATACGGAACTTTACAAGAAAATGTACATTGACTGAAAAAATTGTTTTTCACTAAGGTTTTTTTTTCCTGCTAAATAAATCAAGTCCATTATAAGAAGATTTTGCTATTTAATTTTCTCCTCACTTTGAAAGAATCTAAACATGGTGACTTCAGCATTTTTAAATCTGTGACTACATTTGGAACATTTTGTCCACATAACAGCAAGGTTCATGTTTCTATCTGCTTGATTTTTTTGTTTTTTAAAGGCAGGGTCATATTTTCACACATGCCGTTGTGGGAATACCTCTTTTGGATGGAATACATTCCAACACAAAACAGTATCTCCATTGTCATCCTCAATATTGAATTTTTGCAGGAGAAAGTGAGCTGACCTTTCCTTTCTAGTTACGACTCCATCGAAGCCCAGCTGGTCCAGAAACCTCTGACTCAGATCAGCCCTGGGCTGCCATGATACTGCCTTTTTGTTTTCCCATTTATAGTTTGTCCTGGTGCCTTTCAGCACATTGGTCTCATCTCTTCTTAGAGCAGGAAGCATGGCATCCTGACTTGTTTGCTGTAGTCTAAGGCAGAGGAGATTACATTTTTTACCAAAGTCAGCTATCCTACCTGATATCAAAGTTGTTCATTAAATTTGTTCATCAAATCAACTAAACGGTAGAGTTTTCTTGTTAGAATACAGTTAGATTGAACCTAGCATTTTTCCAGACACTTTCCAATCATGCCCAAAGCACAAAATTTGTTCTGCATGAGTAATCATGAGAACAGCAACATTATGGTTATAATCATAATCTGCTAAATGAAAAAAATACTAATCAGCTTGAAGGCTGCTAGTGGCCATCTTGCTTATTCAACAGTCTAATAGAAGAAGACAAGTAACAAGGAGAAAAAGTAGATCATAGTCTGTGATATTTTAAATGCTTTGTGGATTAAATGAACTTGCTTTCTCAACTTTACTAAATCTCTGCTGATCTTGAAAGCACATGCAGTTTAAATATGCATCTAGTCCATGACAAATTTAAAATATTGTTACCAATATTTGGCAGTTTAAAAATATTTACCCAACTGCTAACTGGAAATTTGTCCTGCTATTAAATATACCTGGAAAAACAACAGTATGTGGCTTCATATTTGTGTCTTGCAGCCTACCTGGATGCCTTGAGCTCAAAAGTAGGAATATATTTAGATCTTTGGGGTTTAAGTTAGATTATTGTAATTCAGTTGAAATTTGAAGGCAAGCTGAGTTGACTCTTTCCTCAGAATCATCATGAGTACTACATTTTTTGCTGGTCACCTTCTCCCCTCCAAAGAATCACAGAATGGGCAAGGAACAACTGGAGGACATCTAGTCCAACCTCCTTGCTCAAGCAGGGTTCCCTAAAGAATGTTACTCAGGAATGTGTTCAGACAGTCTTTGAACATCTCTAGAGGATAAGACTCCATAAGCTGTCAGGGCCATCCATTCCAGTGCTCAGTGACTCTCAGATAAATTCCAGTGCCTTCATATGTTTTCAAAATACCTTTGAAACAACCTTTAAGGTACTTTCTTAGAAGGTGACACTTGACAATTCAAATCATGATTTGTGAGTCAGAACTATCTTTCTTGAAATGTGTCAAGTGTAGAGTAATAACAAGGATTTAAAAAAAAAAAATAAAAAACACATTTTGTTTCAGTCTTCCAAGAAGGTTGGTGAAGGGATTGGAACACAAGTCCTGTGAGGAGAGGCTGAGGGAACTGGGGTTGTTTAGTCTGGAGAATGGAGAAGGGAGACCTCATCACTCTCTACAACTCCCTGAAAGGAGGTTGTAGCCAGGTGGGAGTTGGCCTCTTTTCCCTGATAGCTATCAGTGAGACAAGAGGGCATGGTCTTAAGCTCTGAAAGGAGAGGTTTAGGTTAGACATTAGAAAGAAATTCGTTACAGAGGGGGTCATCAGGCATTTGAATGGGCTGACCAGGGTGGATTCTCCATCCCTGGAGATTTTTAAGATGAGACTGGATGTGGCATTTAGTGCCATAGTCTAGTAACCACAGCAGTAGTCGATCAAGGGTTGGACTTCATGATCTCAGAGGTCCTTTCCAACCCAGCTGATTCTATGATTCTATGATTCTATGTACATCTCTCAGAGAACTTGTTTATGTAAGTAAGCCATAAAAACTACTCTGAGATGGAAAGATCACTCCAAAAGCAGTAGTTTCCTGTAAAGCAATAGTGATATATAAGCAAATCTGGGCTTCCCACTAACAGCATGGGTATCTATTTACATACGTGTCTTATGGGCCAGGTTCTTCCTTGAATAGCAGTCTGAGATAACCACAACAAGTCAGTTTAGTTAAAGTAATAGCCTACTTGTCACTTAGCATGCATTAGCTGAAAGACTGAGAAAGGGTAATATTCATATGCAACACTTTTGCTGGAAGCTTAGAGTTAGCTTAAGCTGACTAGTCCAACATTAGTTATTCCAGAAAAGAGTAAAAGGGGGCCTACAGAAAGACAAGGAGAGACTCTTTATCAAGGAGTGTAGTGATAGGGCAGGGACTGATGGTTTTAAACTGAAAGAGAGTAGGTTTAGATTAGATATTAGGATGAAATTCTTTCCTGTGAGGATGGTCTCTAAGGTCCCTTCCAACCCAAATGATTATATGATTCTGTGCTTCTATAATTATGCCATTGAGACCAACTGCAATAACAAGCTTTAGCTGACAGATTTGTTGTTCTGATGTCAGCTTTGTGAAAGGTATTAATATAAGGAAAATGAAGTAAATGTGCCAATCATTATTTGAGTAAGACTGTAAACATACTATACTTGTAACAGAGACTGTGGTACATACTCCATGGCAGAATTTAACTTTCAAATTTATTTCTGAGTTGTTTATCCTGGTCCTGGAAGACTGAAACAACAAATGTAAACATTACACAAATCAAATTCTAATCTTAACTGAAGTTATAAAAAACAGTTGAAGGTATTAAACCAGCAGAACAATGATGTGGACATACAGAAAAGGCTCATCTATCAGCTGAGGACATTCTTCAGAACTTGCTTTCTTACCTTTCTCTGATTTAATCTAACCAATGACAAACTGTTGTGATACTGCATGTATCAATATACAGAGTTCATGTTCAACCAGATATCCCTTTTTCATATATGTATGCATTTATTTTATAGGGGTGAACAATTAATTTACCACTGCTTCTATTCATCAACACACTGCAGGAAAGAAACTTCTGATTGCTTACAAAACTGTGTGAAGAACACCTTAAAAACTCACATGCCTATATGCTACTTAGCATCTCTCACTTTGGAACTCTTATTTGCAAATTAGCAGCAATATTTTCTGGTGATGAGACAAGGCATGGGTCTTTCTGATTGGAAATATAACCTTACAGAAGAAAAGCCTTCCGTACTGCTTTAGTATTAGCAGTATGAATAGCAAACCACTTCAATTAATGATGACATGGAAAGTGGAATATTTTTTGTATCAGTTAGGTCTGTTCCATTATCTACTATTTTCTCACCTCACTGTATTTTGCAATCACCAGTTTCTGCTCTCAGGAATTTACCACAATGAAAAGTACCAAGAGTCACATAATGCTGAACCATATGCCTGTCCAGTAAAGAGAGACAGTGCAGTCAATATTCTCAGGAAAGCTTAAGAAATAGGAAAAGCTGAGATACTTCAGTTGCAAATAGGGTGAAAACTTCAGTGATTTGATGAAAGTCATCTAAGGTATTGGGTTTTAAAAGAGAACTGAACACATATTCCTAATCTATCAACTTAAGCTCAGCCATTTTTTCCTTCGATGAGCTGAAAACATTTCTTCCACTTAAGAAAAATTGTTAATTTTTTACTTAGTAAAGTAACTTTTGCTAAAGACATAAATGTGTTTCACAAAGTCATGCATAACCATATCTTAGTCACACATATGTGGGCAAAAAGTAAATGTGAAAGGGAATAGAAGTATAGAACATCAAAATCTCAAATTCTTTGACATAAGAAGTAAACTAAGTTAATTACTAGGCAATAATGTTACATCTTTCTGATCTTGGTCTAAGTAGACAATAGGATATTGTGCCTAAAATGATAATATTTTATTTTCTTTACACAGAGTCTCACTGAATATGCATATGTTCTTCCTGTAATCCAGGGTCTGTCTTGTAGCCAACAACTGTCTCAGATCATTTCCTCACCTCCTTCCATTTTCTTTCTCTGGTCCCTAATTCAGACTTCTTACCTAGTTTTACTGTCCTTCCTATGTCTGATATTTTACATAGGTGCAATCCTCTTTGAAACATACAATAAATGATATGACTAGATAATTTTGTCCCATTTTTTCCTAAAAAGTTGCCTTTTGATTTCATGATTTTGAATAAAAACTTATAAGAAGAATATTTTTTTCAATCAATGCAATTATATAAGAATCTGATTAACTGGAGTAAAAGCCTGAAAAATGAGAATTTTTAAAGAAGATTTTTTAAATTAAGTCTGAACTTTCTTTCCTAAAATTTGGTGTAAATTTCAAAGCTTCTGACTTCTAACAGATCTTTTTTGATGGCAAGAAATGCAGTTTGAAATTATTTCTTAAACCATCAATTTGTAAGTCACCGGCAGAAGTATACAGTAAACTTTCAGACTGACTATGGGAATCAGTGCACCCTGTGGAATAGAAAGAATTCAGATTATGCAGTAATATTTTAGGGTAAAGAAGGAAAATTTTCTTGCTATGTAAACTTTTTCCTCACCCTATTATCAGCAGATCCCTACAAACCTTCACTAGTGTAAAATTAGAACCCAGAAGATGTAAGTATGCAGTTAAATGACAAAAGATCCCAAATAAAAATATAGTTTCATCTATCACCCTATACAGGGGACCTTGTATCATATATATGGCAGGTATCTACCTGCACTTATTTATATAGGCATATATGACATATATGCATATGTAGATTTAACATATATATATATATGTTAGTTATACAGAGGGATAAGCAGATCTATACCTATCAGAGGACCTTTATATATATACCCCAGAATCACTGAATAATTCAGGCTCGAAGGGACCTCAGGAGGTCTACAGTTCAAACACATATTCAAACAGTAGTAGTAATGAAATACGACCAGACTACTCAGAGCTTCATCCAAAAAAAAAAAAAACCTCTAAGGTTTGAAAACCTCTAAGGTTAGACACTAAACAATCTCACTAGACAAGCTATTCCAATGCTTTACTTTTTCAAGATGAAAAAAAGAAAAAAAAATCTTCATACTAAGTCTGAACATCTTGTTCATGCCTCTTGTTTTCCGATGTGCTGCTGTGGAGACTGGTCTGCCTGGCAGAGGCTGGGTACGGCATCCAGCAGGGTCAAACCCACTGTGTTATCACAGCAGGCTATCAAGTTGACCAGGTATGATGTACCCTTAGTAAATAAATTTGCCGTGAAAATACTATTAATTAACTTTCAGTATGTCTCTAATTTCACAAACATGTTTCAAGAAGATATATTACATGAAACCATCTGCTGAAATGGTTTATCAGTAAGAGAGATTATAACACCTAGCAAGTGTTCTTTTAAGTTTTCTGAGATCTTATCAGGTACTGCTATATCACATCACGGAGTAAAACATAAATTTGTTTTTTGTCATACCACCTAAGCAAAAACTATAATGTCCTATGATGTAATAGAACCTGACATGTGGCAGCAATTATGTAAGGGTTATTGATAAATTAGAAACCATGGAAGTGCCTGAGAATTGTCATATAGGAATTGGGGCTTCTCCCCAAAAAGGTGGTGAGATGAGTAGTCCAACTAAATTGCATCTACACCAACACATGCAGCATGAGCAAACAAACAGAAGGAGCTGGAAGCCATTGAGCAGCAGGAAGATGATGACATAGTTGCCAAACTGGACACAAGGTAGAACGACGTGTACAAACGGAATGATGCAGTGGATGGCTACAAACAATTCAGAAGAGATAAGCAAGGAAGGAAAGGTGATGGGGTATCCCTGTGTGGCTAGCAGCTACCTTGATTGTCTGGAGCTTAATGATGGTGACAGTAGGGTTGGGTGTTTATGGGTAAGAATCAGGGGGAAGGCCAAGAAGGCAGATATCCCAGTGTCTGGTACAGAAGACAGGAGAAATATTCTATAAGCAACTGGGAGAAATTTCATGATTTCTAGACTTTGTTCTCATGGGAAATTTCATCTTAGCAGATGTCTGCTGGAATTCAATACAGCAGAATGAAAACAATCCAGGAGGTTCCTGGAGGGTGTGCAAGATAACTTCCTGACACAGTTGGTGAGTGAGCCAACAAGGAAAGATGCCGCATAGGATTTGTTGTTCACAAACAGAGAAGGACTGGAGGGTAATGTGATGCTTGGAGGTGCTCTTGTGCATAAAGATCATGAAATGTTGAAGTTTTTGATTCTCAGGGACCTAAGGAGGGAGGTCAGCAGAATAGCTACTGTGGATTTCTGCAAGGCAGGCTTTGTCCTGCTAGGGAGACTGGTTGAGAGAGTCCCTCGGTAGACAATCTTAAAGGGCAGAAGAGAACACAAAATATGGACATTCTTCCAGAAGAAAACCTTAGAGGCGGGAACAGGCTATCTCTATGTGCTGAAAGATGGGTTGGCAGAAGAAGACCAGCATGGCTGAACAGAGAGCCTTGGCTGGAACTCAGCAGAAAAAGGAGTTTATGCCCTTCAGAATAAGGGACAGACAAGGATGCAATAAATTTATGCAGGGAAAAAATTAGAAGGGCCAAAGATCAACTAGAACTTAATGTGGCTACTGCCATAAAAGACAAAATAAATTGATTCTGTAAATAAATTAGCAACAAAAGGTAGTCCTATAGATGAGCTTTTCATAATCCCAGAAGCCTGATTTGCACCTGCACCAAATAAGGATAGATGGCATACTCCTTACCTCAGTAGTCCTGTGTTTACAGAAAGTAAACTTGATTATGTCAGGAAGGTAGGGCTATGGGAGCTACTAAAGCACCAGCTCTTTCAACCATCCCTCAAACACAGCAGACCAGAGAAGAAAAAAAACAAAAGCTATAAACCACATATATTGCATTCTAAATTCCACACCTACATACTCAACTCTGTCTTGTAGTCAAGTACTTGTTGCCCAGTAATTTACTAGAATGCTGTAGGTATGATTTTCACATGGGCTTTTACACATTACAGTATCCCCTTGAAATCTGAACTTCTAGCTGCTCTGTTAGAAGTCTAGTTCCTCCTGATGACTCTCTTCACATTCCATCATCCATATGAAAGTTGCTTCTGCAGAAGCTTTCTCCTTGAAATATCTTGAATTTGTGTTCAGTGAGAGCAATTTGACTATAGATCTCTACTGTACTGTTCTGTTCTTTGGAGTACATAAGACAAGCCAAGAACAAAATATTATCTCCTTTCATGTATTTTTAGAACCATTTCAAAAAGCTGCACATTCTACAGAGATGAGCATACTTTGATTCTGAAAAAAAAGACAAAAATACTCTTTGTTCTCAACTAAAGATTTTATTTTTAAACTTTCCTCCAAAAAGGAATGAAACTCATTATTTTTAAGGACATAATAGAGTAAATTTATTAAATTTTCTTAAGGAATACAATCCATAAGAAATAAATAAACAAATAAACCCAAACTAAAGTTTACAAGCACAAAGCACACACAAAAAGAGGGGAAAAAAGGTGTATAGGAAGGAGAAGAACAAGGAAAAGAACAACTGTTAACTCTGTCAAAGCCCAAGAGAGATCAAACCAGGAGCATTTTCTGAAAGGCAACTGCACATCCTCTAAAAGCACTTGCAACAGTTATAAGACACTTTGCCTCTTTTTTTAAGAGCCCTTCACTCTAACTGGGCTCCCAGTACTTCTGTCCTTCTGTAATACTTTTTTTCAAAAGAACACTAACTCCCACTGTCCACAGATAGTTTGGAAGGCAAGATGGCTTACAGAAAGAGGACACTGCAGAAATATATAGTGAGTGCTCTAAATGCATTTCATTAGGTGTAGAAGTGATGAATTTGGTGAAAGATTAGGAAATATTCAAGCTAAAAGTTTAAGAAAGAAAAAAACCACAAATGTCCATTAAAATCTATGCAGATTTTTTCTTAAATCTACTATGTATAAACATTCTGTTTCTATAGACTCAACTAATACAGCTACTAGAATACGCTCAACAGGGTCTTTTTCAGATTATTCTACCAGACAAAAGTTTTTCTTCAAACACAGGCGTGTAGAAAAATGATTTGAACTTAACTCAGTATTAGCTGGTATTTCATTATTGTTTTATGGTGCAAACTTTAACAAAATCATAGAACAGTAGATTTTAAGAAATGAGTGGACTATTCCTTTTAGATATATTTTAAAATAATAACTAAATCTTTTCCCCCTCAGTTGAAATACATGAAATTTCAGAAAAGTACATATTCTGACATTTGTGACGTATTCACTAAATTTAATCTAAGTTCTATCTTAATGAGATAAGGACATTACCCATTAACTGTCAAAGGGTATATTAACTTAGTTAACGATCTTGCCTTTGATAGATCACAGATTCACAGAACATGCTGAGTTGGAAGGGACCCACCTTAGCCCTGCACAGGACCATCCCCAAGAGTCACACCATGGGCCTGAGAGTATTGTCCAAATGCTTCTTGAGCTCTGTCAGCCTTGGTGCTGTGACCACTTCCCTGGGGAGAATGTTCCAGTGCCCAAACACCTTCAGGATGAAGAACCTTTTTCTAATATCCAACCTAAACCTTCCCTGACACAACTTCAGGCCATTCCCTTGGGTCCTGTCACTGGTCACCACAGAGAAGAGATCAGTGCCTGCCCCTCCTCTTCTCCTCACAAGAAAGTTGTAGCTGCAATGAGGTCTCTCCTCAGTTTTCTCTCCTCCAGGCTGAATAGACCAAGTGACCTCAGCTGCTCCTCATACAGCTTCCCCTCAAGGCCCTTCACCATCTTCATTGCCCTCTTTTGGACACTCTCTAATAACTTAATATCTTATATTGTGGTGCCTAAAACTGCACACAATATTCAAAGTGAGGCTGCCGCAGTGCAGAGCAGAGCAGGAAAATCCCCTCCCTTGACTGGCTGGTGATGCTTTGCCTGATGCCCCCCAGGACATGGTTGGCCCTCCTGGCTGCCAGGGCACTGCTGACTCATATTCAGCTTGCCATTGACCAGGACCCCCAGGTCCCTTTCTACGGCACTGTTTTCCAGCATCTCATCCTTCAGTCTGTACCAACAGCCACCTTCTTTAAGGAATTAATTCCATCAGGCTCCATAGATTTGTAGGTGGATCAGCAGATCCTGTGCAATTTCAGGGTTGACTGGGGGTTGATCATTCTTGCAGTCATGGTCTTCCAGCTCAGGGTACTGAAACCCCCTTGGTTGATCCTCCATGCTGAATACAGAGGTAAAGAAAGTGTTAAACAACCTCTGCCTGTCTGTGTTTGTGAGGTGTCCATACGTATCCTGTAATGGGCAGGCATTATTTTTATACTGCCTATTGCCACTAATACATTTGAAAAAACTCTTTTTATTGTCCCCCACATTTCTGGCCAGTTTCATCTCCAGTTGAGCTTTTCCTGCACAATTTTCTCCCTATGGTGGAAAGAAGCATCTCTGTATTCTTCCCGTATCACTTGACTTAGTTTCCACTGGGCATACATCTTTATTTTTTGACTTCTTTCCAAGAGAAGATTCCTGTTCAGCCAAACCAGCCTTCTGTCTAGCCTGCTTGACTTCCGACTTTTCGGAATTGCCTGTTCCTGTGAGTTAAAAAGTGACCAACACTGATGGACACCAGAACCTGCAAAAACATTTCCCAGGGGACTTTACTTACTGGTTCCCTGAGCAGCCTGAAGCCTGTTCTCCTCATGTCCAGAGCTGAGGTTTTGCTGTTACTTTTCCTCCTGTCAGCAGAGATTTTAAACTTGATCACTTTGTGGTCACTGTGGCTAAGAGAGACACCAGTCTCCACTTTGCTCATGAGATCCCCTCTGTTGACAAGCAGGAGACCAAAGAGGGCATCTTTCTGTGTCAGCTCCTTTAGGACCTGTTCTGTAAAGTTGTCATCCAGTTTTTTAGGAATCTTCGGGCCCGGATTGTACCAGTTGTGTGATGCTCCCAGTTAATTTCTAGCAAATTGAAGTCCCCCATAAGGACAAAGGTAGTTGACGTGGAAGTGTCCCTTAGTTCCTCAAAGAACAACTCATCAGCATCATTGGCCTGGCTGGGACGTCTATAATAGGCTGCCACAATGACATCTACTTCATTTGCCCCTGATTCTTATCCAGAGGCTCTCAACTGTGTCATTACCAGCTGTGAGTTCCATACATTCTAATCCTTCTATAACATACAGTTATAAAGCCACTGCTTTGCCTTTCCTACCCTGCCTATCCCTCCTGTAGAGCCTGTAACCATCCAACAGGGCACTCCAGTCATAGGTCTCATCCCACCAGGTTTCACTTACGCCAGTGATGTCAAATCTCTGGGACTGGGCCAAAGCTTTTAGCTCTTGTTTGTTCCCCATGCTGCTGCATTAGTGTAGGAACATTTCAGGTGTGGTACATTGTAGCCAAGACCCTTCAAGGCAGATTGAGGGATCCGATTAGTGCTAGTTTGCTCAAGTTGCTCATCACTGGTGAGCCTGGTTTTGTCCCCTTCTCCCTTCCAAGCTAGTTTACAGCTCTGACAACAAGCCCCATTAGCTTCTGTGCTAGAACTTTTTTCCCCTCTGAGACAGATGTGTCCTGTCAGGTGCCAATAAACACCTTACTAGGTGTTGAGTAGATCTTCCCGTGGTCAAAAAAACCATATTTTTCCATTGAAGTCTATGTACGTTGGCCAGTAACCAAACCTGGGTCAACTTCTTGGAAGGCAGCTATGCTCACCATTATACCACCAAAGCATTTGGATGACGTTCTTAGAGATCGAATTCCCTGCTTGCTAAGCCAGACTTAGTAATTTATACTACAAAAAATCTGTTATTTTAAGACTTACAGTTTTACTTACAAGTTTTACCTTTAGATACAGATAACTTTCTTTTGTCACTTTATTTTTTAACTTATGCATTACAAAAGATAGGCTATAAACTTATCCTTCCACAGTGAATTTAATCTAAAAAAAACTAAAGAAGGTGGAACTTCAGTGTAAGTAATTATGGCAATGATCCAGCAAGGCTGAATTCTTAAAAGTAAGTATCTTCTTTTATATTACTGCCTATAGTAAAAATGGAGTTAAAATAGCAATATTAGATTTTCATTTGTTAATTACACTGGTCAATGTCCATTATATGCTGTCTGAATCCTAACTTACCCAACTTTTCTATCACTTGTTTCTTTAAGATTCATAGACAACTTGGTTTCATCTGTCTAACAGAAGAAGCAGTCTGAGTTTTGCAATCTGTCTTATATAGTTAAGACCCTCAGCTCCCAGCATGTTGGGAGAGAAAATGGTAAGATGTATCAATACAGAAGGATAAAGATGACAGTATGAAGAGGACTGGAAGAGAAAATAATGTTAGCTAGAAAAGCTCATCTTAATTAAATTAGAGCTAAAAGATCAGAAATGCCTATTCTTTTGCTTCAGTTTAGATCTGAAAATATATTGATAACTTCTTTCATTTATTTCTCTTAAATGTTCAAATCCCTATTTTTACATTTTATTTTAGCATTTCTGCACAAGGAGTAATTACAGTGAGAAAAATAAAGATTTCCTTTGAGCAGTACCATGACTGCACTAAAAGTAAGTTATAGTCTTACTTCTGTTCTGTTTTATCACAAATAAACAGGCATTTATCTTGTAAATGATATTCATGAAAGGTCTCGGTATGAGTTCATAAAATCATGTTGATCTCAAGCACACCTACCAGGAAATGTTAGTGATATAACTGATTTTTAAAACACTAAAAGGATCCTACAGGAAAGGCTACAGAAGGAATTTTTGCAAGGGCACATGGTGATAGAACAAAGGGGAGTGTCTTTGAACTGAAAGAGGTTAGTGTTAGTTTGGTTATTAGAAAAAAATTGTTTACTGTGAGGCTGGTAAGGCACAGAGAAGCTGTGGATGCCCCATGCCTGGAGGTGTTCAAGACCAGGTTGGATGGGGCTCTGAGCAACCTGGTCTAATGAAAGGTGTCCCTGCCCATGGCAGGGTAGTTGGAACTAGGAGACCTTTATGGTCCCTCTCAACCCAGCCAATTGATGATTCTATGATTCTCTCCTATGTGGTATTAAGAAGCAGGACAATAAACAAGGAAGAGAGGCTATCATAATGTAGGTTTTGTGAAAACCCACCTTAATAGATCTACAAGATTTATGCCTGTGAAGAAGATACTATGACTCTTTCCTGCCTAATTATCTATATGCCATTATGACAATAGGTGGAACATGTAAGTTATTTCAGAGGGTCTCTAATTCATTCAGTGCTGTGGTGGCCCTAAAAGTGATGGAGGGGGTTGCTGTACAGGCATTGGTTGTTTCCCATTTTGATGTGCTATGGTACCATGTTTGGTGCCGGTATATGTGCTGTCCACACTTAGTCTGGTGAGGAAGGGGGATTCCCATGGTCAGAGGACTATAGCTCATGACAAGTGCCACACCTATGCAAATATACAAAACCCCCAGATACAGGCTCTATTATGTATGATAAAATACATTAGTCCTAGCTCAGATTTTATTTGTGAAGGGGACTTTAAATTCAGTCTGAGAAAAAATAAAATCCTGTAAAACTATTACATCTTTTCACTTCTACAAATAACTAAAAGGGATATAATTTTTCCATCTCTTAACTCATTATGGAGTATTCCAGTCTAACTAATTGAAAATTATATTCCATAACTATAAATGATTCATAACACTTTCTATCAATCCTCTTCTCAAAGAAATCTCCAGGACTCAAAGGAAAAAGAACAGGTATATTTCTTCAGTGGATCAGTACTCTGAAGGTCAAATATAGATTCAGATTTAGTTACACATTTCAGCTTTACAGATTATACTTAAAGAATCTGTTCTGTGTAGAAAAGAAATCTGATTAACATATGATGAAAGGGTACTATTAATCTTTTTCAAGCTTTGTATAGTTTATCTACTTAATGTTTTTAATTTTTAACTAAAAAAATTAACCATAAACAGATTTTCCTTGGATTTTTGCACCAAAAGACCTGTCCTTGGTTTTGTATATATCAGACTTTCATAATGCCTTTTTCCTGTTTTGCACCGTTCGTAGCCAACACTTTTTGCAGATACATTTCACATCACTTCAGCCTTAAATATATGACTGGGACAATTCTAGTTGAAGTAAATGAGCTGCTGCTACAAAATGAATGTTCATATTAATGATGTCACTGCTAATATGGGGATCAGTCGAGCACACAGTATATGAGATCATAATTATTAACATTCTGCCCATACTCTGACCTCAGATAATCCTCTTTCTTCTCTGAAAGGATTCAAAGGAGGAATTAAAAATACGACATAAATTCATGAGGTATCAAAGGTCCTTGCTCATTTGAAACTGTGATTTCTTCTTTTTTGTGTTTTCCTATAATCTGCCATGATCTCACTGCTCAATACTTTTATGACTTTTCAAGCACAATTGAGAATTTGAAGCCTTTGTAATGGGTTTGGGAAAGTGTTAGGAAATTCTGGATGAATTCCTGTTTTCTATGAATTCTACTAGAAATTATTTTCCTATACATTACAGAAAATTCTAGAAGATTTAAAAATCTTCTTTGTAACTCTTGAGTGCTTTAACATGTGATTCATTTTTCCACATGCACAAGAAATTGTAATCTTGAACTGAAAAAACCCTAGGTACTGATTTCTTGATGATCTCTTTCATCAATTTTTTTTCACTCTATGCTGTGATTGGATATGTTTCCAATATTCCCTCACTGCAATATACAAGTTGTATGATTTTAATTTAACATATATACATAATATATAACATATATTTAACATATATACATAATTTAACATTTTCAGGCAGTAGTCTACAAAAGAACAACAATAGCAAGATTTCTTTTTAAAAAAGTCTATAAAGTTTTAAAATTTTCTTTTAAATGAATATAACTCAATCTCTCCCCCCCACCCCCCTCGCCTCCAGTCCCCTCCCCCTTTCTCCTACTGATTAGAATAATCCACTTACCTTTTTGTGACTGTAAAGAGAAATACCTCTTTTGGAATTCTGTGAGGTTTTTTAAATTATTTCCAGTAACTGATTTCCCTCTGTGTCTTGAAAGAACCCCTTAAGTACTGAACACTGAATCAAATCCTCTTGTACAATAAGGATCTCCTAGATAGGGACTCAATAGGGATCTCATAGATAATCAGTTTTAGAAAGAAAGGACTTATCAGAGTGATAGACTGAAAGGGAAGCTAAATTATACACAGTTCATCACTGTCCTTTTGTCATGAGTATCATTAATGATTTATATTTGCTTGTGACTGGAAAATGCTATGTAGGACAACTAATTATTGACACTTTGAAACTGTAAAAATTCTGGTCAATAATACTGACATTAATATTAATGCACTATACAAAGTAAGTTGTAGTAAAACTGCAATTTATGTCCACTGTTAACTTCCAAATTACCCATTAAAGATCACAAAACTACAGAATCACAGAATATGGTGAATTCAAAGACACACAAGGATCATCGAGTTCAACTCCTGGCCCTCCACAAGACCTTCCCAAGAATCATACTATGTTCCTGAGAGTATTGCCTAAATGCTTCTTGAACTATTTCATAAACCAATTTTCATAAATGTAAATACTGATTTTATATTCTTCTTCATTTTTCACTTTTATAGTAAAATTATTTTTCATGGACTCTGCATCTTCTATGTTGTGTAAGTCAGACACCCATTACAAAACAGTTTATTGTACATGTCCACTGTTCACAGAAAATTAGGGAGACATTGATTTATGGCCATATAGTAACGATTCTACTGAGAATAGAGAGAAATTATGATCAATATGTTAGGTAAAGAGTAATAGTTGAATGTCCCAGTATTTAAACTTTTCCAAAGTCCTACACTTTAAATCTATAAAATTTTAGCATGCTTTAGAACACTGACAGAAATAAAACTCTTTTATAAGATTTTCATTAGAGCTAGCCACTGAATAATGAAAAATTGGACCATAATCGGTTTTGGACAATGTTGGCTTCCTGTTATGGCATAACACATGTGCTCATACACTTTTTTCCTACTATCATATGTGTTTCAATAGATACTAAATCCCATTTTAAATAGTATCCCAGTTGGAATAGGAATGAGTACTACTATTATTAACCTATTATTAACTGCATAGGAGTCGTGATTTTTTCACTTGAATAATTATCTTAGAAGTCCATCATTATGGTACAGAGCATACAACAAAATTGTAGTGTTAAAAGACACCTTTAGAATACATTTAATCCTTTTCCTACTATAATTAGCTATAATTACTGTTGTAGAGTAGTTCTGATAATGCACCATGGATAATTCCTTTAACTACTAAATACTGGTGGTAAGCACTTGCCAGAGCATTATACAGTTATATATATGTGTCTGTAAGTATATGTGCCTTCTAGTACATAACTACTTTCATAGAACTAACTATTAATATTTATTTCAGACAATACTGTTCTATTAAATGTTGACTCTATTATCAGGAAACCATGGGCTGAAGGCTGTTACAGAAAAAAAAATTATCAGAGTTTCCCAAAAGTACAAGCTTAAAATGGTGGCAAAGGCCTTGAAAGTACAAAGCAATGAATGAAGACAGAGGCCCCAGGCCCTCTCAACAATAATCAGCTACTGGTTACAAAAGAAAACCAACCTTGGGAGTTGAGTATAATTTGCTTTAAGGATAACAGGGAGAATGAGGGAAACATATCCAGTATAAGTAAACCGTACCATACATAGTTTATTTGGATTTAAAATGGAGTGTTGAACCCATGGTATTATACCCATTATTATATATATAAATACATGAACCCATGTATTACACCCATTAGGGTGTAATACACACTATGAAACATAAAAAGAAATTACTTTGAAGCAGTCTCTAGAGTGAGGAATAAAAAATCAGCAATATTAAACTATTTTGTCAAATAACTTGGGATATTAATGACTCACTCAAGTCCCCTATATTCTTTTGAACCCAGAGGAATATAGGAAGGGTGACCATCACACCAGAGAAAAGAGAAAACTGTTCATCAATTTTAACTGTATTACTATTGAGTGTGTTATCATGGCTAGGCTTCACGAACGAAGATTTGAGAAGGGCTCTACCCACGGAGGCAGCGCTGATGGAAGCGTTCTAAGAGACACAAGTGGTGGCGGTAAATGACCCATGATTCAGATTCATGTAAAAGAGTAGACAGTAAAATGGCTCTGTAAATGTTGATCTTTGTACTTCTCTTCAGGTGTTTGTTTCGCCACACTCTTTTATGGAGTTTATCAAAACCTCTGTATGCCTTTGCTAACCTGTTGTCTATTTCTGCATCAATCTTACCGTTCTAGAAGATGACGCTTCCTAGGTAATTAAATTGCTGGACTGATTTAAGCTCTGTTTCACCAGTAGTGATATGGGGATGATGGAATTGCCCACGAACTGTCATGACTCAACATCGACATCGCTGCTCTCAGTGAAGTTTGTCTTCATGAGGAAGGCAGCCTTAGAGAACATGGTGCTGGTTATATACTCTACTGGTCAGGTAAACCCAGAACTGAAAGACATCTCTCAGGAGTTGGCTTCATGATTAAAAACTCTCTTGCCTCTAAACTTGAAAATCTGCCAACGATCATTCTGACTGTATTATCTCCCTATGCCTCCCACTACACAACGAGCAACATATTGTCCTCTTTAGTATATATGCCCCAACCCTCCAAGCCGACCCTGCTGAAAAAGATAAATTCTACAACGACCTACTCTGTCTTATCCTAAGGGTTCCTGCAAGATCATTATCCTTGGTGATTTCAATGCCAGAGTAGGAAGCACTCTGAAGCCTGGAAAGGAGTACTAGGCAAGCATGGTGTTGGGAACTGCAATGAATGTGTTATAATAACTAGATAATATGCACTATAACATTGTAACACGACTAATAATGATTCTTTGATTGGATTTTCAAAACTTTAATTACACTAGCCATAAATACTTGGTTTTGCACATAAAGTGTCTTTCTTGATCCCACATAAAGCATACAGGATGTTGATAACCTACCATAGCTAACTTGTTGTTAAACGTGCATTTGGTGCTGCATTTGTGTCCTTCCAAGTATTTCTGTCACTCCATTCTTGAAGACATGTAGGGGAAAAGAAGCAACAACTCTCCAGGTTGTCCACTGGCTTGTTTCTCAAATGTTTTCTACTTTTTTGGTGTGTGTTGTCCTGTCCATGTGTCATTCCCCACTCCACACTCACCCCCTCTCCCGCCCCCCTACAGCCTATTGTCCTTTTCTGTGTTGTTACAGAGAAAAAGTTACAAGCTTCCTCATTGAAACAGCAAAATATTAATTCCTCTTAATCTTGGACTTGTATGCTCTAACAAAGAACTTCAGCTGTTTTACTTCAGTGGAAAACCACTATTTCTTCTCAAGTCCACAGTGGAAAAGAGTTCATTTTATTCTTTCTTGAACCTGTGTTTAATGTATTTGAAAACTAACAAAGAATAGCATTAGTTTCTAGTTTGTTAAAGTATTTAAGGTGACTCTGGTCACACAAAAAATCAAAATTTCTAGAACTGTGACCATGTTCATTGCTCTCCTCTGACCTTTTTAAAATTGGTTTACATCTTAGAAATGTCCCAGTTTAAATGAGACAAGGGTCTTTTGCTGAGGATGAGTTATGAGAAAAGACCCAAACTTCTCCCTCTAAGCAATTATAAATCCAAAATTAAGAGGCTCTGATTGAAGGAAAACAAATTATGGAAAAGGGAAAATAACAGCCCTTTATTAAAAAGCCCTTTATTAAAATAACAGAAACATGAAAAAAACAAGTAAAACAACCAAGCAATACTCCTATACCCACAAATAATCCCCTTCAAAAACAAACAGATAAACCAGCAAAAAGAAAAGTAAACAGTTCAATTTTGTGCCACTTGGTGCAATTCTAGCCACAGTCAGCAGGGGGTGCCGTCAGGTCACTGGAGATGCAGAACTTGTAATGTCCCACAGCAGTCATCAGGTGGTGCTGTTGGATCACTGAAGATGCAGAACTTGTAGTGTCCTGTGCCCTCCACCAGGTGGTGTTGTGGGATTCCTGGTTGCCGCCACGTGGGGTGAGGGGGGGGGAAGGGAAGGAGAACACCCTCAGAAGAAAAAAAAAAGCAAAAAAAAAAATCTCGGTTCCCCTTCCCTTCCCACACACCGGGAAAGGAGGGGGGGGGGGAAGGGAGAACAGCAACAAACAGTTATCCCAAATGGAAGAAAAACTCACAATCTTCAGCTGGTCCGAATTTGCTTCAGGCAAAGCCTGCAGCTAGCAACGGCTGACCATAGCAGCAGCAGCAAACTTCCCCTCCGACAAGGAAAAAAAGGAAAAAAAAGAAAAAAACCAGGCAGTGTCCGCAACTGGCAAAGCAGATCCCAAGCCCACAGGCACACCAGCCTCCCCTCCTGACCTGAGTTGCAGCCACAGCACAGCCCACCAAAATTCCTCCTCCCCCGTTGCCCAGGAGACGAGAGAAAGAAAAAAAGTGCAGTTCCTTATCTGCCCAGTTTCCTAGGAGACTACGTTCTGGGTCATTAGTGAGGGAGTGAGGTCTTTTTGTTCACCTAAGTACTTATCTGATAGCTCTTAATGGCTCCTACAACCAGGGGGGAAGGGAAAGAAAATAAAAAATTCCTTGCTTAAGCTGAACTGTAGCAGTTATTAATATAATAAGTAACAGGTCCAAAAGGACCATTAGGACACCAATATGGTGTGTAACAAAAGCACAGTTTTATTGAAAGAGGCACAACTTATATAGTAGTTTCAAATGCTGACACGTCACAACATATGACCTTAACAGCCAATCCCATACAAACATTTAACTGAGTATGTGTGAGAGTACTTAGAAACGACAACTCCCAGGATGCTTTGCAGCATCTGTAACCAAACCCCACACTAAACCATGAGAATAAGCTCTAATAGATTTCTCAAAATGTGACAAAGTTTCTCAGTGGAAGTTTTATAACTGTTGAATATTATCTTTGTTTGCACTCCTACACATTCCACAATGGCATTTGCATTTTCTGCAACAGCATAACCTTCCTGATTCAAATATCTTCTGATACACAGCACCTACCATAAGCTTTTTCTTCAATCTATCTTGTTCTTCTTCCTGCACCATTACAGATGATTGTTCTTTTACCTAGTCATCAGAATTATTACCCAATCTTTAACTTATTTGTTATAATTTCTGTCTGGGAATTATTTGAAGCTCCTTATACCATTAAAAATTTAATCAATAGTAATGAATTCAAAAGTCATTGCTGTGTTGCCTTATTACATTTTTCCATGTACAGTAAATATCATCTCCAAACTAGTTTTCTACTCATTTTACAACAGTTTTGTGTAAAAAAACTGCAGATAGTTTCACTAATCACCTTGCCTATAAAACTCTAGTATGAGGCATGTAAATAAATGAAATATGTCTGAATTCTAAACTGACACAAAGAAAAACAAATTATCATGCTCACTTATTTCAGTTGTTGGTCATAATACCCAAGGTTTAGAATAAACTCAAAGTTCACAATGTGACAAAATCCAGGAGCTTTCCAGAGTGAACATAAAGAGGTACATTAGCAAATCTAATCAAGTCATCAGTATGCACTGACTTGGTAAGGAGTCTTTTTAAATCATTAATCAGTGATATATAATTCATGTTTTAGTTGACATCTACGCCCACATTGCACTGAGGGAATGCATAAGTATAAATCTCTGCATATGAAAAGATGGCAAATATTTTCTCATACCAGCTGCTTAAATGTAGTGCTGCAATTTGGCAAAGAGTATTTGAAATATGTTAGAGGTGTTTTCTTATATCAATATCTTTACTGATAAAGAAAACAAAAACCTTAATTATTTCCTTGAGTCAGCTCTTTGAACTGAATTTTATTACTTCATCCTCTACTGTTGCTAAAGGTAGAAATGTGATGTGAGCTAAATTGAGGTTCTAGGCATAATATTGATAAGATAACTTTAAGTTCTTCTCAAATTTTGAAATTCAAGACATACAAGAGGTGGAATTGTTACAACTATTACATTTCAGAGAAGGACACAAAATTATTCCAGATTTGGAGAAATGTGAGATACACAAAGCAAAATGTAGTATGAGAGTAAAATACTTAATTCAATTGTCTAAACACAGGCATGTTTGTGATGCTCTGAAGTAGCTGAGATAGCACACATGGCTGGCAGATACAGCACCACATCTACAGGAGATCTACAGCTGTGCACAGGCTGGCTGAGTGACTTAAGAGTGTTACAAGTGGGATTTAGAGTCTGTGCATTAGCAAGAAGATCCAGCATCTTGATCTTTCTTGACTGTAACTGGAATTTTAACACTGCAAACCTGTAAACATCTATATTTATTCTGTATTATGGGTTCTGGATGCTCCCATATTTGACCTGGGATTGACATTTATTCATAAATTGCAATTTTGAGAACAGACCCATCTGGTATACTTAGAGCTTTTGTGGATTTCTACCCTGTTTTGCAGCAGGTAAAAGGATTTATCTAGTCACTTAATCTGCTTTTTGTGATTGAAGGAAATTTCTTCTCCAGTATGTTTTGCTATCTATTTTTCTTGCTTCTGAATTCATATATATTTGCCACTAAGGGAAAAGCATTGTTTTGCCCATTATTGGTTTAATAGAGTGTACTGAGATCTTTTGAATCCTGTGAAACACAAGGTTAGTTTAGAGTATCTCATATTCCTTTCTTGTCTTACAGTCATTTACCATGTTTTCAGTAGCCCCAACCCCAAACTGAACTAAGTACACTTGGTATTTCAGGAAATTCATACTCAATCACTGTCCAGTGTATCTTGTTGGGGAAGAATGTGGAAGACATTTCTCTCTTAAAGCCATGCTATAGCCCTTAACACATGTTGCCAAATGGAGTCACACTTAGTCTTGTAGTACTCATAAAAATCTAGGAGCACTGTGAGACTGATTTAGGTACAGGAATTGTCCCTTATATGGAATTATCAGTCTACTGCATTCAATTTACTCAGATACAGTATGATCAGTGAAAAGGTATGCCAGTCTTGCATTATAAGGAATCCTAATATAATAAATTTTTTTTTCTTTTCAAAGAGCTCTCTCTACATTCTCTCAAAAATTACCTTAATTGTCTCTAGACAACTATCTCAATAGGTTTATTTGCTGGAATTAAAATATCTGTATCTCTTTACTAAAATTGGAGAGTTTTCATTTGCAGCTAAATGATTTTGACTATCACAGGCAGAGGATAACTGAAATATTGAAACATGATTGTATGCTTTAGATGATATGAAACTTTTTGGAAAATAATGTAGGCTTTTAATAGAAGAAATCACAGAACCATGAAATGATTATAGTTGGAAAAACCCTGTATGCTGGTTTTGGCACAACAAAAAAAACTGGTGAAGAGGAAGGAGGGAGACATTCCAGAGTTAGGGTGTTGATCTTTCCAAATTAGCGTTATGTGTGATGGAGCCCTGTGTTCCCGAGGATGGCTGAACACCTGTCTGCTCACGAGATGTGGTGAATTAATTACTTGGTTTATTTTGCTTGCAAGTGTGGCCTTTGCCTATTAAACTGTCTGTATCTTGACCCAGGAGTTTTCTCAATTTTACTCTTCTGATTCTCTCCCCCATCCCATTTTGAGGGCGTGACAAAGTGTTTGTGTGGAGCTGAGTTGCTGGCTGGGCTTAAACCACGACAGCCTCTGATAATCATGTGGTCCAATCCTTGTGCTTAACCAAGGCCACCAAAAGCCATTTGCCCAGGACAATCTTTAAACACTTTTTCAGTATTTCCAAGAATTGACATTTTCAAAATTAGCAAATGGGCAAGTTCTGCCAGTGCTTGATCACCCTCACATGTAAAAAGTGCTTCCTGATGTTCAGAAGAACTCTTATTATTTCACTTTGAGCCCTTTGCCTCTGATCGTGTCATTTGGCATCACTGAAAGAACCTGGCTCGATCTGCAGACTCTCCCTTCATATGTGGGAAAAACAAAATATGTTTTCTTCATGAAATCTATATTAAATTTATGAATACTTTATACTTTCATTCCAGAGCTGTTATTCAACTCTGTTGTTAGATGGCACATTTTTTTTTGCAGCATCTGACAGACATACAATGAAAGCAGTCATACCTACTCAAAATAAGATGAATTTTCCATACATGACTACTTACATTTTATCATGAGACTTATCAGTTAACAATAAACTTAATACATCAGCCAAAGATTTTAAATAGGTTTTTCTGTCCAATTAAAAATGTCCAGTGCAAACCTATGACCCAAGTAAATACCCCTTCTGAAGGTATTTGATAAATTTCGTTGTTCAGTGTTTGAATACTGTATTCAGGGACCTTGGCAGTCAGACCTTAGAGTATCTGTATTTCTGAAACAAGAACAGAATTTAAATGCATTACTTTGTAAAAACAAAACAAAAAAAACCCAAACCAAACCACAAACACACACACAAACAAGTAAACCAAAAAACCCCCACAACAACCCCCCCCCCCAAAAACAACCACCCCAAACCCAAAAATCTCACCAAACAACCAAAAAAAAAACCCAAACCCGCAAAAATTCTCTGTGTAAACCTTCCTTTGGATTTGAATCATATCTGAAGGGGGGGAGAAATTTGCGTAAACAAAACTCTGAAAAACTCCTGACCTAGTTTGTCTTGACACAAATGTAAATTTACAGTAACACGTTTATAAAATAATACAATGACAACCAGTCCTTTTATGAGCTAACAAGCTTCACTATCTTATTTGTTTCCAAGAGCAAAAGAATGATAGACCTAGTATAAGACAATTAATAGACACCTCATTTGACCAAATAGTTTGTTAGACAACAAAGACCTGGTTTGTTTTCTGACTGACTGGTAAATTTTGGAGAACAGAGTTGTGAGAGTGCAATAGAAACAACATTTAAAACACCAATAATTCCAATATTGAGTTGCGCACATTTTTCATAGGTAAAAGAGACAGTGGGGAATTTTTACATTGCATGAGTCACTACACTTAATTAAAATTCTGACTCTGGAATTAGGCTACAAAATTAATATTTTATATAGTATTTTATATAATAGTTTATATGTTTATTTTACTCTACCATTGTATAATATGGTAAATTTCTGTTTTGCTTTGACTTTTTGCAGTCTAATTTCGTTCTCAGATCTTGTCTTACAGCTTCTTAAGCAGTTACATGACTAAGTGATGAACACTAGTGAAATGGGATACACACCAAATCCAAGACTTCTCCACTAGGTAAGGTTAAAATCCAACAGTTCTAGCAAGAATTCTACTCATTTATTTGTTGTATATGAAATTATTAAGGGTTCTAACCAATGCTTTTACTTCTTTATTAGACAGTTTCATATGCAATGTATACGTAATTATAGATATATATATTATTTACAGGACCTTACCTTGCTTTTAGGGCTCTGTGTAATATAGTGTTAAACATTACCAGTGTTAAGATGTAATAGATATGACATGTGAAAGGCTTGTCTATGGAGCACTTCTTCAATAACCTTAAAGTCTTTGTCTCTTTTATATCACACAGTGGTTTAATGTGATCCATTCTGAAAATTCCATTTTGCCTCATGCTGATCTCATCACTACTGTTCAAATGATTATTAATAATTCCTCTTATTATTGTCCCATATATTCTAATAACAAAAGCTGTCTAGTTTATAATTGTCTGTAACCTTTTTCCTCTCTTTTTCTAGTGACAGAGGTTGTGTCTGCCTTTTTCCAGTCTTAAGTACTTATTTCATCATCTATTTAAGTCAGATATTTTAAATAAAACAATATTGCATTTAGATATTTGTGCAATAATTGGAATATTTTTCATTATCAGATTGCTAGATTTTTCATCTTATTGATGGTTCTTGGATTTTTATTACATATCTAACACGTAGATCCTGTTTTCATGAATGTGTCCACTAACTTTTTAAAGATCTTGTTGTAGTAGTATTATGGTGATAATCCTGCCCTTAATTTCTTTTAGAAAACCCATATTTTTGGGTTAGTAACATTTATTTGTTTCTGGGATATTTACATTCCTGTCTTATCACTGATTTTTCTAAAACATCTGCCAGACATTCTCTAGTTTTACTTTCATTCTGTTTATAAAAAGAACATTTCGGTCCTGGTTATATTTCATTATCTGAACTTGATAACATAGTTACTGCTGAGCTTTTCTCAGTTTAATATCTGTGATTATTAAAGCAGAAAAAATAAAATGACTATTAATGCTTATTCTTTTTTTAAATGTTCCCTTTCCTGTAAAGTATACTGGATGTCTTAGTAGAGTTAATTGCTTGCATGTCTGAACCACAGTACTTATTCTCCAGTTTTCAGAGATTTGAGGGAAGGAGTAGCATATTCCTTTCCTGATAGTGGATATGTCTTTGTTTTATTTAATGTTTTTAAAAATAAGAAAGTCATTTAAATTAAGAAAAAGATTGTTGTACTGCAGTCAATATAATTTTTATTGTTTTATCAGAGAAGAGAGCTATTTTTCAAGCACAAAAATATCACTTTGTTCTCACTGTTCCTTTCCTTGTTTCTCTGTAGCTGTCAGTACTCTCACTCTGGAGAACATTATTTCCATGGGACTTAAAGATATTTTCTGCTTCATACTACAGCTAGGGAATATGAATGAGGAAACCATGTCCAAACCATTGCTACAAAGAAAGAGTTTAAAAGAAAAAAACAAAAACAACCAAGAAGTTGAGACTTCTAGATCAAAATTTCTAGAAATTAATAATAAACCAGTGTTTTCTTCATGGGTCTGACTATTCTGATCAAAATGTATGAATGGGAAAGAAGAAAGTGATCTCATCTTGTGGGTCACTGAATGCTAAAACGAGTTTACTACACAACAGTAAAACCCAAAGAGTAAATATATGGAGGAGCAAGTGCCAAGGATGTTTGAAAGTCTCACGTGCCAGTGAACAATTCATTAGTTGTACAGCCCGTACCCTTTCTGTCCTAACTGTCCATAGATGACACTTGGACTGAAAATACAAAAAGTAGCTAACACACTGAGAGAAGAAAACAACTAAACTTGATATAAATAAATGTCTTAGGAAAAGAAGTGTTTACAGCCCCACATTTGCGTACAGTTTTCATACAGATTTATGACTTGTAAAAAAAAAAAAAAAACAACAATGTCAAATGGCACCCAAAGTAAAAGAAAAATCTATGTAAGCTTATCCAAGAAAACTGCAGGAAACAGAAAACTGATGAAGTGGTATTTACACATAATTTGAAAGAAAAGCTTCCAAGATAAAAAAATTCTATTATCCTTTGAGGATTATATAAAAGATATTTGATCTACTTGTCATGCACAGTATTGACATCCTATCTTTTGACTCACAGCATAGGCTATGTCCCGTTACTTTCAACATCATGTTATTTAGAAACTATGTATGAGTTTCATTAATTTAAAAAGTAACAATGTAAAAATCTATTAATGATAAAATAGCCTAAAGTAAATCTCTCTGTGTGAAAGGCTGTACTAAAAAGAATAAACAAACTGTTTATATTACCACATGATCCTCTCAAAGGAAATCATATGAATATGAAGACTTAAAAAAAAAAAAAAAGGAGATACCTTTGCATCATTCTGAACCTTTGCAAAAGAAGCTACTGTGAGCACAAGTGCACCTCACTGCATGTAACTCCTAAAATACATAATAAGATGTTTGTTTAACAGTAATGTCAACTGTTCATGACCTTTGCCAACAGCTAATCCTTAAAAGCAGCATACTTACTTACATCTGCATGGATGACAAAGAGAGTGAATATTACTGTGGACAACATGGATATCAGTGTGTACAAATATAACATATTGAGTGGGATGATTTCCCAAGTGAATAGTCTCTTTGTATCACTGTGTTAAACAGTGGCTGTCAAGTCTTAACATCCTTCTTTAGTAGAATTTCCTTGTTTCACAGCAGAAAATAATCTATATATATCTGATACAAACAACACTGTATTAATTTCTGGTTTTAACTCCTTAGAGAAGTGCAGTATGAGCAAAAGAAAGGACAACAAGATGAAAAGTAAGAAGATGAAAATGTAAAGTTTAAATCCGTTGTTACTGTCCAGAGCAAAAAAGATAATAGTAGCGTAAGAATTAACCAATAGATTGTGGATCAAGTCAGTAAGACAATTCAAAGGCAATATTGTTTTATTTCCTTGTTACTGAAAATGTAACAATATTATAAAAATAAAAGAGAATCGGTTGTTACCAGGATTTCTGACACCAGTATTAATTTTCAAAACTTATTTCTGTTTACCAGCTTTCCTAATACCTATAGGGTGGTACTAAAAGCTAGAGAAGCCAGGGAATACGTTGCCAGTGAAATTTAACTTGAGTTAAATGTGTGTAGAAAGACTCACTGCAGACAAGATTATAAAAAAAAAAATATCATTTTATGAGCTCATGAAAGCCAGGAAAGCCAGAATTCTTTCAAAAACTTATCTGTGAATTGTTTTTGGGAATGAAGCTGTTAAGCAGTTTATTAAGGATGTTGCTAATGACAGCTATATTAAAGTCAAGGAACCTGTGTGAAATTAAAAAGAGTTCAACATTTTTGGCTGTAAATGAGTGGCTGCACACTTTTCCAAAAGCCAAAAGACTCCTTACGTACATACCTACTTCAATAATATTGCTTAAGTACACGAGTTATAAATATAACCATTCAGTGTAACACTGAGTTCAACAATTCAAACCAAAAAAGGATAGAGTACAAACAGTTCTAATGATAATAATTTTGGGTAGATCATTCCCTGTAAAAGGAGAAAATATCTGATATATATAATCATGTGATATTCTTATACTATAATGAAAATAAGAATATTCCCCGATATACATATTCAATTAATATGTATGTACTAGTATACAGACAATATACAATACTCTCTGTAAGATTTTCTGTATAAATATATAATATGCAATAATTCGTAGAAGGTTTTCTGTATAAGGAATTTCTGATAATATAAAAATACAAGTCCCAGCACTAGCACAACTTAGCCAGTCTTTTTTTTTTTTTTTTTTTTTTCTTTTTAGTGGGGGAGAAATTGTCTATATTTTTAGCCTACTAATTCTCTAATTCAAAAATGAAAGTTACATCATATCTAAAATAGCATACCTCACTATATGATTATGTTCTCTTCGGGTAGAAATTATTATAATTGAAATTAACATTATAACAATATCATATGTTGCATTTGGTGTCCTTGCTAAATGACTATGCTATAAATTTCTATGAATCTGATTTCTTCAGTGGGCCATAAATAGTGGGGTTTGTTTCTAGTTTTTGGTGTTGCTTTGGGAGGTGCATGTGCAGAGCTTTCATCCTTAAATATTTATGAATATGATACTATTATTGAGGACAAAACTTGCAATGTTGTCTTGAAGAACAATTTTATGTGAGAAAAATATATTCAGTGTTAGATAAAGCAGCAAGCAAGTCAATCATATATTGCTTAAAAAAGAAAAATTAGCAAATTCGGTGAAGAAGGAAAGTTCAAAATAGTTTTCTTTTTCTTTTAATCTGTTTTGGTTTTTTTTCTTCAACAAACAGATGAAGACGAAAACCAAATTACACATGGTATAGGAAAAAGTTTGTGAAGGACTATGTCCCATAGGAAGGATCCCACAGGAAGGAAGCATGAGGGAGAAATAGCAGCAGACGTAGATCACAACTGATCACAACTCCCATAACCTAACCTGATGGAGGCGATAGAAAAATTAAGAGTGAAGGGGGTAAGTGGGCAGTAGGGGGAAGGTACTTATACTTTTGTTTGTTTCTTGCTATCCTTTTCTGGTTTTGTTTGGAAGTAAATTAAATTAATCTTCACATGTTGAATCTACTTTGCTCAAGACAGTAATTGAAGAGATTTTTTATCTTGACTCATGGAACTTTCCATCTTATTTCCCCCCTCCATCTTGCTGAAGAGAGAGAGTAAGAGAGTGACTGGGTATGAGTCTGTTAGCCAGTCAAGGTGAAACCAACACTGCCCACCTTGGTCCCTTCAGCAGCCGACTCTCAAATATACTGATCCCTCTAGTAGTCAGTTCAGGCTTGTGGTCTCCCCGGTATTTGGCTCCCAAAAATCTTTTTCTACCACTGATGAACATAGAACATAGAAAAGAACACACAGAATATGCTGAGTTGGAAAGGACCCACAAGAATCGTCAAGTCCAACTCTTAGCCCTGCACAGGATCATCCACAAGAGTCACACCATGTGCCTGAGACTATTGTCCAAATGCTTCTTGAACTCTGTCAGGCTTGCTGCTGTGACCACTTCCCTGGGGAGAATGTTCCAGTGCCCAACCACCCTTGGGATGAAGGACCTTTTTCTAATATCCAACCTAAACCTTCTCTGATACAACTTCAGGCCATTCCCTCGAGTCCTGTCACTGGTCACCACTGAGAAGAGATCAGTACCTGCCTCTCCTCTTCTCCTCACAAGGAAATTGTAACTGCAATGAGGTCTCCCCTCAGTCTCCTCCAGGCTGAACAGACCAAGTGACCTCAGCCGCTCTTCATATGACTTCCCCTCAAGGCCCTTCACCATCTTCATTGCCCTCATTTGGACACTCTCTAATAACTTAATATCTTATATTGTGGTGCCTAAAACTCACACAATATTCAAGGTGAGGCCACAACAGTACAGAGCAGAGAGGGACAATCCCCTCCTTTGACTGGTGATGCTGTGCCTGATGCCCCCCAGCTTGCAGTGATTGCCCACACTGACCCACACAACCACAGAGTGCATATATTCTACCAAGTGTTTAAGTAGACAGGAAAACTACTCAGTTTTCAGAAGACTTATGCAAGGACTTCAGTTATCTAAAGGGAAATCATGCATCAAATTCAATTATATGAGATATTTTTCACCTGACACAACATTCTATGTTTGTCCTTTTTATTTCTGTCAAATAGTTTACTATGACTCATTTTAAGGAGAATTGTAATCCTCTTTTCTCTCTAAAAAAATAAACTTGCTGGATAAACTTGGAAAGGTGAAAAAATTGTAAGCATAACATTGGACAAGAAATAACTTGTTAAAAATGCATACATATGTTTGTTAAAATGTCAACTCTCTAACAAAACCCACCACAGCTTTTCTTTTCCCTAAAGTTTTCCACTGTTTTAGAACTTCTCTTAAAATAACTTGAATAGTTCTAATATGGATTTCTGAGAAGTCAGACAATAGTGTTTGCAAGATATAACCTTCCATCCAGAAATCTCAAAGTATTGAACAACCTTACAAACCAATTTAACAACTCTTAAGACTTCACTAGGATTAAAAAGTATAGAATGGGCTTTAAATGTTTTCCATAACTTACATACCAAATGTAATCAGTGTAAAAGAAAGTTGTGAGTTCCTCTACAAGCAAGGTCATGTCAATTTATGAAAAAAAATAATGAGTGGTCCCTTATTTCAGTTCAAGTCAAATATGTGAAATAATTTTGATTCTCTTTAAGAGTTCTTCTTTCGGGAATAAACATTATAATAATCCACTAGATTCAGGTTAATGGTGAAACAGATGATGTCTGAAGAACAGACCTGGAGACAAAAGACAAAGAAAACTTGGAAGAGAAAATGTTGAATAAAACATTTACCCAATTTGCACATGCTTCTAAACATCTGTGGTCAGTTGCTGCGTAACTGTGTTTTCATCTTGGCTTGTACTGGTATATCTAGAACTACCAAACAAGGCAGCATTTTGACTGTACATGGACTTTCAAAACTGTACAGTTCAAACCAGTACAGCAAGTTTATGAAAGGCCCTTCCCAGAACTTATGCTCTCAAGTGTCAAAGATATATTTTTAATGGTTTTTTTCCCTGCATCTCTTATGCTAATTTTTTTTTTTTACTGTTACAATACAGTTGTACAAATGAAAGTCAAGATAAACTACTTACCCCTATAATGTTGGATATTGTCTCCATGATATTGTTCACACTGATGGTGCCTTTTGCTGTCTTTATATACCTTTTAAAAGCCATTACCCTGATTCTGTATTGCATGGTATTTTGGGTAGACATTTATATCTGTGCAATGTGAATGCAAACTGCATGTAACTTTATTACGTTCTGATTAAAGTTTTGTTTAGTTTAGGAGTAACTCCCTCAAGGAAGGACAGGACTGTGAATTATCATAACAATCATCTCTATGAGAAGGGTAGAAGAGGTGAGTTTGTAATGAGATTATCATAATGTCCTGTATTTTAAACATTTTTTTCAAAGTCTCAGGTTCAAACGGTTTTAGTAACCTGATTTACATTAAAGTAGTTTGGAGTCATGTGGCTTTAATACTACATGGCACTAGGCAGTGCAGGTGAAATAATTACAAATAGTATAATTACATAAGATTTCACAGAATCACAGAATGTTCTAGATTGGAAGAGACCCACAAGGATCTTCAATTCCAACTCTTAGGTGAATGACCCTTACATTGTTTCCAGTCTGTGTGTTTAAAATCTGATTTCTCTCTGTATGAAAGAAATTAAAAATAATAAGTTTTGGAAAAATTTTTTTAGTGAGTGTGAAACATTTTTTGACACTGGAAGGCTATTAGCAACAGAACCCTAATAAAAGTACAATAAACAGGTACAATAGAATGTCTGGTTTTATAATTAAGTGATAATAGCGGTATTGTGCTATTTTATGAGGTTATAATCCTGTTCCCAAACTATGAGGCTGAAAGATGAACATTTTATTCCAAGACTAGAACTACATTATTGCCTCATAAAGCAGTGCAGCAGCACATTGTTGGTAGGATATGGCTAGGATTAGTGCTGCTGTAGCTTTTTGTACTTTTTAACTGTTTAGAGTAAAATCTGATTAGAGTTATACATAATTTATGAATACCTAGGGTAAGATGGTAATGAGTTTGAAACTGGATAAATAAGTAGAACCACAAAAGACTGCATGAAATAGTTCTGTCAATTACTACTTTGTAAAAATATTCACATAACTTTGAAAGTAAAAAATGTGAGTAATAATGCTCTTTTTCTGTTTGCATACAACCGTGGGACTATTGATTTACACTATGCCTTTAGACACTTAGTGAAGTAAAATGCATAATGCAGAAAATGCTGCCTTAGGGTTGATCTGCAAGCATCTATATTTTGCATTACTCATGTGAATAGTCATAATGGAGTCAATGCAGCTACTCAGATATGTAAATTTGCCCACATATATTAAAAGATTTAGGGTCAAGAACATAATTCCTTGTTGATCTTACTTTGAACATTTTGACATTAAAAAATATTAATAAACCCTTCTTGTTATCAATGTAAAGCAAAACGAATATATATGGAAGATAGTTGCTGACTGTAGATTATTAACTCAAGTGAGGTAGAGTTACATCTGGCTAATGACAAGTGGACAAAGCACATCACACACAGAGAATGATGTGATACACCTTGCTTGTCAGCTGGAGGCAGACTACACTTCATTCTTAGTCCAATACTTTTCTATTTCTTTATCTAGATGAGGACAGTTATAGTGAAATGTAGTTGCTGAACTTAAATACATATTTGGTGCATTATGGCATCTGTCCAGTTCATGAAAGATTTCACTACAAAAAATATTTCAGTATAAAAAATTATTAAAGGAGTAGCTCCATTTGAGGACTTTTTTCAATATTAGATCAAGAAGACAAAACATATACAATGATCCAATCAACTAACGTATCCTTGTTGTATGTCTGCCACAGAAATGTCTCTGAGAACAAATCTGAGTCTAACAAATTTATTTATTTATTTTCCTAGTGTGTGACCTGAGCTGCACTCCCTAGCTACTATTTACCATTCTTCAGTCTTTTTCCCATGACCAGCTTATTCAAACTGCACATAGGATATAAAATTTGCTTAGAAGTGGAGCCAAGCTACCACTGTGGAAACCAATTTTTTTCTTCAGCAAAAGCAAAATGCTGCAGTTTTTTCACGCGTGTTACTGGTGACACTGTCTCTTTTCACCTTCAACTGGATACAAGATGACAGTGTCATATTTCAGTATTTGTGAAGGCAATAGAATGCTTTGCCTTTTACATCTCTAACTTCACATAATTAATCCCATACTATCCCTGTGAGGTTGATAAGTATTATCCTTCTCTTATAGATGAGGCAGTAAAGACGAAAGCCTAAATTCTATTGACGTCAGCAGAGGGTTATTAAGGATTTTGTAGAAATCCTTAGTCACAAAGTTAAAGAGTCTCTAACTCCTAATTCTTTGGCCCATCTAATGGTCTAAATTAACTACTAATAAACACGTTTTAGTGCTTCTCTTACAGAACCACGAATCATCCCCAAATATACTGAATTCAAAAGGGTATAATTTATCCACTGCATCTGATCTTCTCCAGGAGGCTATAAAGATGTGAACTGCAGAACAGTTTCCTCTCTTACAATTATATTCTGCTTCCTTTGCCACTGAAGAAAAAAGCAACACAGCCTGAAGTCCATTTATTACTTAGGAAAAGTGAGAAGCTATTTTAATCTCCTTCTGATTAATCCTTTTTAGGATTTATCATTCAATTACTTTTGTGGTATGCATCATTTGCCTATGGTAAGATGTAATATACACTGTTTGGCACATAGTAAGTGCAGGAAAACAATAGAATTCTTAGCATTTTAGTGTGTTATTCAAAAATCAGCACTGCAATCTGAGCTCCAGCTGCTAGACATCAAGCCGGTGAGACAATGATATATAGAAAGATGGTGATGTAGATCTGTAGAAATCTGATTCTACATGTAAGAATTTTAATGGGAAATAGCAAATTAAAAAAAAAAAAAAAAAGACAATATACTAAGGTTAGCTGACACAGAGGACTTTTGTCCAAAGAAAATTCTGAATAATACCCAGCAGCATTCCCAACTTCAAACTACAAGCGTAAACATAGCCAAAGAAACAGATGTCACCATACTGTCAGATAAAATTCTGTCCACATTTTGCCTTCTTACCCAATTATGACTAAATGAGCAAATGCAAAAAATAAATAGGAAGATCACTGGTTGAAAAGGGTTACAGCAAGTAGTGAGTGGATCTGCACCTCTGAATGTGTGTGCTATCAGTTAACCAAACTGTGTTATTAACATGAAAAAAAAATCAACCAACCAACCAACCAAAATACTCAGGTGATTACTCAGTTTTTGGGTGCCATTTTCTCATAATTAATGATCATTATTTCTGATACTTATATTTATAGCATAAGGGTGGGTGTTTCATCCTACCTCATGCTAGATGTCTACAGCCTAAATATTCATACTGGTTATCTAGACTCCCTGTAAAAAAATTTAAGGGGAAGAAGGTTTTACACAATGAGTCATCTTTTTCTCTAGTGACTGCTAAAATCAAGCAAAATCAGAATGCAAGGAAGTGTTATATGTCTCCAATGACCATGGAGAAGATCTGATATACAGGATAATTAGAAGGTTGTAGATATCTAAAGGTAAGTGAAATTAATTTCACTCGAGGAGTCTAGGAAGTGAGATAAGATTGGCAACGTAATTTGAACAGTTAGAGGGCATTGCTCTGACAGTGAAAGGAGCTAGTGGGCTTCCCTGACTCCTCTTTGTTTTTTGGAAAAGATATTTGGCTCATGCTTCCAAGACTTGTAACTGGACTCATTTTAATGAAAACATTGTAATAAGATATTTGGGGAACTAAGACTATTTATTTGTCCAGTTTATAAATAAACTAAACTTTGGCACACCTTTCAACAGAGTGTTTACATCAAGCTTTTCTGTTTTTCACAGTTATAACAACTGATCTAACAAATTTTATTACTTTTCCTCAGTTTGTCTCATTTACATAAACAAATTGTACTATGGAATCTGCTTTGCCTGATTTTCCCATAACCAATTTTTATATGTCTTCACAATTATTTCTGATAATTTTGTAACCTAGAGATTTTATTATCCCCACAGGTGTGTATATTCTGTACACAATAAAGGAAATGTCGGTCAAATATTTTGAATATTCAAAATATTCTAGTACACAGGGGAACATAACTGAGATTCACAAAAAAGGAATTTAGTTTCTGACTTTAGGCAAATAAACTAATCTACTCTATAGGGGAAGGTGGGGAAATATAAATTCAGTACTTCGACGCATTCAAGGTAAAAGTGTTTAAAAGTGCATTCATGATTATGAATTGAAAAAGCGTTTTCCAAACAATTTAAGTCACCTAGATATGGACTGAGGGTGTTGCAGTAAATTACCATAAAAGGTTCCATCCAACTCAAACTATGATATGATTCTATGATTCTGTGATAGGTGTTCACATCATCAGTTACAGCATTATACAGAACAGCTAAAATCTTGGAAGACGGAATTTGCTGGAGCACACCCCTGATCCTTGTCTGCCTTGCAACGTGATTATCTCTGGAGGAAAAAAAAAAATCATATTGGTTGACCTACTGTGAGACTGGATCAAGATGAAGGACTGCAGGGTAGATTGTGACCAGTAAGAAGATTAGGTCTCAATTCCATTTTCTGGGACACTTTTGCTATAACAACCTACTGGGAACTAAATATTTCATACAGCTCAGATACGATTCAGTTACTGATACTTGAGGTATTACCACATGTGAACACAATCATAGTGACAGAATGTGTGAACACAGCTCATGACAAACATAGGATAAAAGAAGTACTTCAGTCACAGTAAAATGCTTTAACCAGATTGTTTTCCTATGGGGTATCTGCAATAAGGAAGAGACACAGTTAAGTCATTGTTGAGTAACATTTCGGTGGATGCACAATCAATTTTAAACTGACTGTAACTTCACTGCACACCCATAACCCCAGAAAGTTAGTGCCACAAGAAAGACAGTCTTTATCTCTTGGTAAGCTGTGAGATAAAACAGAATATATTGCAGAATTTGATGAAAAAATACTAGATCCCTGATCATAGAAAAGGAAATACAAACCCATAATTGCTTAATATGTATGAGAAAGAACTCTATGGCACGGGCAGAGCACTTATCTAATTTCTACAAACATAAGTTTAAGTTCCATTGCTCTAACTTACAGCAGACATCCGTTATCACTGCAGGAAATATTTATCACACATGATGTACTCCATACACAAATAATTTTTGAATGTTCCTGATCAAAGCATGACAACAAATTTGAAGAAGGAACTCAACATATAGAGTATTTCAGGGAAAATTTAGTATTATGAAGTTAAATTCAAGGAGACAGTGGTGACCAGGTCAGTGCTGGGTTAACAGTTGGACTCAATGATCTTCAAATTCTTTTATAACCTTAATGATTCTATGTTGATAACAATAATCATGATAATAATGATAGGAATAGTAAAAACAACGACATTCACAGTCTTGTTGAAATGTGGAAGTAAATTTACTAAACTCGTCCTTTCAGGATAAAAGCCTTAATAGGAGTAACATGACAGAGAGGTATTCAGAGAAGGTAGAATTTGTTCCTGAAAAGGCTGGATGTTCTAGTAAATGAAAACAAATTCTGACTTTGACTTCTCTAAAAAAGTCAAGACTAGAGAATTTTTTATTTTAACGTGATTTCTAAATTTCTTAAAATATATATAACTTTTATATTTACACATATTTATTTACTTATTACATATCTGTATTAAATGCAGGTTTCAATCTGTGGAATTCTTTCCTTTCTACTCAGAAATATACTGTAATTGAGAATGTAAAAAAACATATTTTCACAAGATTTTAATCTTAATTTGTCATTTGTAGTTCTATGAATGTGAAAATCCCTAGGCTTAGTTTTCAATATAATTAGGTTTAAACTAAAATAGATATTTTGCACAATGATCAGTTCACTCTGTAAAGGTGCACTGTAATGAAGCATACTCTTTTATTACCCACTAATTACAATTAGAGTTCAAAATTCCACTGTGATTAGCCTTTGATTATCACAGTGCTTTGTGAATAAAAAAATAATGACTCCACTTAATTGGTAATAGCAAACCATAGGTAAAAACAACATTTTTTTAAAACAAGCAAATTATGTAAAATAAGAAATAAAAAAATATCATACTTACCTTTATATGCCCTTTTAACACCACTCAGTAAAGCTTCAACATGCTTTCATTTGCATCAAAATTCCATTCTGGAAAAACATCTAGTTGAATTTGAGGCTAACATTGTCACAAACTTTATTTGGACCTGTACTGTTTGTGTTAATATTATAAATAATATTTTTTCAAATTCATCAAGAAAAATTATCAACACATTTCTCATTTCTATATGGACATTCTGCTTAAAGGTTTAAGGGAAGTCACTGTACCTGCTAATGCTGCTTAGCTGTAAACTCTGCAGGAATTAACAAGGTTCACAGACACCAACCAAGATACATGGACCATTATCAAAAGCCAGATATTTCACCTCTCAGGGGTTTCTGATATTCAGTGCAAACTGTCCTTTCCTTCTACAGAATAATAATTTTAAAAAGACTTTTTCAGCTATTTAGAGGTTGTTTTTGTCATTGTACTAAGAACTAAACTATAACTTTTCAAAGAACATACATAAAAGCTGTTGTTTTCTGAGCCAGACTTCATAGAATGGTTTGGGTTGATAGAGATATTCATCTAGATCATCTAGTTTAACCTCCTGCCATGGGCAGGGACATCTTTCACCCCATCCAGCCTGACTCTGATCACTGTCAGTGATGGGGCATCCACAATTTCTCTGGACAACCTCTTAAGGTATCTCACCACCCTCATCATAAAAAATGATGCCCAGGTTAAAACTACACTTGGTTTAAAACCATTGCTCCTTGTTCTTTCACTACAGCCATTGGTAAAAAAAATATATATCTCCATCTTTCTTATAAGCTCATTTTAAGTATTGTGAGGCCACAATGAGGTCTTACTAGGTCCTTCTTTTCTTTGTGTTGAACAAACAACACGTCTCTCAGCCTGTTCTCAGAGAAGAGGTGTTCCAGCCCAGTGATCGTTTTTGTAACCGTCCTCTGGACTGCTCTAATAACGCCATGTCTTTCTTGTACTGGGGACCTCAGAGCTGAATTCAGTACTAAAGATGAGATCTTATGAGAGTAGTTAGAGCAGCAGAATCACCTCCCTCAACCTCTGGGCCACGTTTGATGGGTGGAGATGATGTCCAAGTTTTCATCCTTCAGTATATCCAAGTCCTTCTCTGCAGGACTCTTCTCTATTAATAAATCCTCCAGTCTGTACTGTTATTAGGGATTACTCCAACTCATGTGCAAGACATTGCTCTTGACCCTGTTGAATTTCATGAGTTTCATATGGCCCCATAATCTGTCAAGTTCTCTGTGATTGAAATCCAGTCCCTCTAGGGAACCAACTGTACCACTGAGCTTGCTGTGAACTGCAAACTGACCATGTCATATTTTTAGAGGAATATGCTCTAATTCCTTTGAAGCATTTGACAGGTGTTTACCTGGTTGTTCCTAACACATTAGCAATCCCTGTGTCTTCTCTGTTACTCAAAACTCCATTTCCTTACTGTAGTAACTCTAGTTTAAAATTGTCCTTATAAGTCTGTCCAGCTTGTTGGTGAAGACCTTCTTGACTCACTTGGTCAGGAGAATCCTGTCAGCACACCTTCTCAAATTTAGATCCATGGTCATAGGAGCCAAAACCTTAAGTATGGCACCTGCCATGCAGCCAGGCATTCATCTGTTCAGTTAGTCTACTCCTTCGAGCTCCCATTCCTCTGAATGGCAGGATAGAGAAGAAAAACACCTGTGCTTCATATCCTTCTAACATATGCTCTGAAGGACTGTTATGACCCACCCCAGAAAGGGGGTGTGCAACCCAGGTTCTTATTAATAAATCCCTTGGGGTGGATTAGAGTGAAATGACACTGAAAAATCGGTGTTTGAAAACATATGAATGTAGGGTTTATTTTAGAACAATTTTACTTCAAAGGTAAATGGGTATGTTGCCATTTTGGGTGTTATCATCTATATCATCTATAGCAACAGGATGTAAGGATAACCTTTAAGGGAAATGCATAAGGGAGAGAAAGGAAAAGACAGGATAAGGGTAAGGGAGAGTAAGGGAAAGAAAAGATGAGAGGGGGGTGCAGAGATGAAACTTCATAGTTTCAGCTTCCATGTCTGTCAGTTGAAGTGGTGGTCTTGATCCGTTGGGTGTGGGGGAGGGAAGTCCACACACTCAAAGAAGTTATGAGTTATTATATCCGTGGATAGTGTCACGGACCATGCCACGAACCTCCAGCATCTCCTGGGCCTGCATAGAGTTCCTGTGAGGAGGGGCATGGTAAGAGGGTTTTACCTGCCTTTCAGGATTGGCAGGGGAAAATGGGCTTTGATGGGCCAACAGCTGCCTTTTCCCAGCCTGCAAAAGTCCCCCGGCGATTCCAGAATGCATAAATCGTTAACTGTTTCAGTCTCTGACAAGGACTCTAAGTTACTTCTACATAGAGTAGTAGGAGTGGATGATAGGGTTCACCAGGCTTGGAAGCCTCTCAGAGATGTCGCAAAAGTAAGGTCCTAGTAGACAGCAAATTTCTCTAGAGAAATTTTATGGACAGAAAGAGGGTAACTCTTGATTTAATTCACTGCCGTTGATTTCTGAAGAGAAATATATCTATGCAACACTTCATGTGGCCTGAAAACTACTGAAAATAAAATGACACATCTAGGAACATATAGTAGATGCCTGCCATGCTTTAGAAGTACTTCTGATTTACATACATAAATATTCTATATTACAACACAGTTCTGAAACTCACTAAATAATTTGATGTTCCTTTTCCCAAAAAGAAAGCATGGTGGTGCTGTCCATGGGGCTGATGAGGGCCTACCAGAATCCTGCATAAGGTCTGGGAGCAAACTGTTGATGTTGATTTTAATAAGTAGCTTTTAAAAAGAAGTTGATCAGGGTATAGAGAGGTTTTCTTAAAAGAGATGACTAAAGGAAAGTTTCTTTCCCTTCATAAAATGAAAGGTCAAAAGTGATAAGGTTACTTTCTGTAATCGGATAGTTTTTTGTTTCACAGAGAAATTAATACAATTTTCTAGTAGAGTCAAAAACAAGTTGCAAAATTCCCAGCTACTAATTGATCAGACCAGGCTAGTATATACTTGTAAGCTCTAGTTTGGAGGGCAGCTGTTTCAGTTTCAGGTGCAATTTTCCTCACCTGTTTGTTTTTTTGGTTCTTCCACTGGTATGTACAGTAGACAAAATATTAATATTTAATATTTAATGTGTTCTGTTTGTCATCCTTATTTCCTTTATAAAGATAAAATTTTCACAGAATCACATACCTGGATGATTGTTCTAACTCACCTTTACTCCTCTATTTCATGACTGAAGTTCTTTTGCTTCAGGACTAGGTATTAAATCATCATTAAGATGGAGGATGAAAGAAAAAGAAAACAAAAATCAGTGAAGAAAGCATTCTTATAAAATATTTACTTTCAAACGATGTATAAATGGCAAGGATCTCTTTGTAGTATTTGAGAGAAGAGTAAAAGGAGGCAGATGCTCACAAGAAAACAAAAATACAGAGAACAAGTTGAACATGAGGAATGGATAGTTTGCAGTTACAGTCCAGTACTGGACATATCCTTCCTCTGTTTCATATAAATATAGCTATTATGACATGCTGAAATTGTGAGTTAGTAAACTTGCAATATCAGTTACTAAACTGATAAAAAGGAGGTGTTTCTATATACATTATGTGATTATACTGTAGAACTCAACATCACAGAAAATCTTTGAAGTTAAGGTTGTATTCAGTTTCAGATAGATATTTATAACAATACAAAATGGTAGAGTTTGAAATATTGAATGAAAATGAAAATATTCACAAACTGTGCATTTGTGGAATAAGACTAAACCTCTTACTTTAGTTTTCAGGATTTTCTAATCACAGTAATTCAGCAAAAAAAAAGAAAATAAAAAAGGTAAAAAAAAGGAAAGAGCTGTCTTATATCTGCCTGTTGAAGGATTCTTACTATAACTACTAAGATATTGCTCTTCAATTCAATGTCTATCATCCCAAATCCATATTTGAAAGACTGATAAAAATATACCATATATACTTATACTACAGAGAAAAATCGGATTCACTTCAACTACCAAAATAGCAGACTCTTGTTTTTCAGCAGCTTCCAGAGATCTGCTTTAACTTGCTAAGCAACATATCAACCTGCACTCAGTTCTTTGAATAATAACATGTAAATAATATGCCAGTTCAGAAAATCCAAAATGTTATCTCCTTGTAAAGTAAGATACAGAGGTATCCCCAGAAATGCCAAGGCAGTGGAAAGAATTCAAAAGGTGATTTAGAAGGCCAGAACGAGAAACTAACAATACCCCACAGTGCTGTTAAGCATTGGGTGCCAGGGAGAAAAGGAAAGTTCCCACCCTCTTCCTTCCTTTAGTATGCTCTCTGTTTCTCCCCCTTCTTCCAAGGCCTCTGAACATGTCTGTTAGGGTTATCTCTCTCTGGCACAGCAGAGAGAGAGAACAAAGCTCTCTCTGCAACTCCCTCTGTACTGCAGAAGGGGGAAAAAAATCTAACCCTCTTGAGAAAGAACTTTGCAGGCTTCCTAAGCAAAAGCAAGTTTTTAGCTTTACCATTATAAATTCTTCCAAAAGCACAACTATTCCTGCATTCCTTCACAAAATCTGAGAAGTATCTGTGTTTGAATAAACAGTTTAACCACCATGCGTTTTCACGCAGCTCCATGTTTGTCTACTGCAATAATATAGCATGTTTTTCAATATGCATTACTGAATATATTACTGCATGATTTTGTAAAAATGGATTAAGAATTAACTTCTTATTTGTCCAGAGAATCCCATAAAACAAATTATCATTAAAAAAGGTTTGATAACTTACAAGAATGTAACCCAGTCTAAAGTATTGTAAATACATAATTTTGTGGATTTAGGGCAAAAAAACCCCTATTTTATTTGAAAATAAATATCCAATAACATTGAATCTTTGCAATGAATTTAAAATGTCAGAATTAGACTATCATCTTTTCAGTTGTCATCATTCCTCTAGTGACCCAGATATGTCTTATTCTGAGTATCTAAACACAGGGCTGAGCTGTGGATCTTCCCAATAATGATTTTCTTCAAAGCTTCAGAACGAAACGGCAGTAAGCAGTTTTTAGAACTGTCTACCATGACAAAACTAGATACATAGGAATATATTCAAAAAGTGGAAATTGAGGATATAAAATGTACAAAAAGAAAACTTTGGAATAACTTATTTTAATTTTTGTGAAGGAAAACTGCCATTTTAAAAAGCAGGTAAACTGGTTTATGCAACAGTAAAGTAATTGGAAAAATTATAAACAAGGTTTAATCACAGATCTTTGAGTAGCACATTGTTCATGGTCCTTGTAGTGAACTAAAGCTGTAGTGAACTAAAGCTGTAGCGAACTATTCTCCTGAGTAGAATAGCCTATTAATAACTTATACCTAACATACTTGCCCACAGATTTCTGCTGAGATATGGAACATAAATTGAGAGTATTGGTCATTATTTTCTCATGGTACTGTATTAGGAACAAGAGTTTCTCTTTTTTTAACCAGACCTTATACCATCTATATTGAATAAAGAAGGTCCAAACATGTCTCTAATTAAACAGAGATAAAATTTGGTGGAGAGGATGAAATGGAAATAGATGATCTATGATTCTATAATATGGTACACAAATCTCCATTGAATGGGTCAGCCTTTATTATTCATATATCCTAGTTGTGGATATGATGACTCAAAGGATTATATCAATCTTACCATCCCTTGTATCTATGATGACATTACATTTCGTTCACATAGATATTTCCACAACAATCACATGATCCTTGAAATGAATATTTCTACATATTCTTGCAGACTGCTTTTATACTTGGTATATATGTATATAATTAAGGAGAAAAGTTGAGAAGATTGACCTTAGATGTCTTAAAACAAAAGGTAAATAAAAAAATCTAAACAAACAAACAAACAAACATGCATACAACCTCCTAAGCATTTCTTTTTTGAAAACTCAAATACTTATTGAAATAATTTCTGTGTTTTCTCTTTCTTGTATCATGATATGCCATCTCAAAAAAAGACTGTCATAAATGTTTTCTTCCTCTGCTTTGTACTTATGGTCTCACAATTATGTAGAATCAATTTTCAGTTTGACAACGTTGGCTGCAAACTGATTGAGGATATGCCTCTGGAACTTAATGAGACCAAGAGCTATCCCTTGCTGCAATAAAAAGGCTAAAAACTCACATATTTTCTATAGTGAAAGAAAGTCATCATGTCAGTTATTGACAAGAGACTTTAAATAATGTACTTTCCTTCCAGATATCTGTAATTTCAGATTGTCCCACATTACGATTATTTTGGCCAGTCTCAATATACAGTTTTTCACTGTGGCTTCTCCAATGGTTTTTAAAAATTTCACAGATTTTTCTTCAGTTATGTGATGGAAACTGCTCTCAACAGAATCTTAGGTACTGCAAATTTCAGCAGAACACAGTATAATCAAATTAGTTTCTCTTCATAACTGTATTGCTTAAAACCACATTCTTATTCTCCTTGCATTTCAATGCAGCTTGCATTGAAAATAACTAATGTTACACAGAGGTCAAAATGTCTTTCATATTAAATTATAATTAAGTATAATAAAATATTAATGTTCAAAGCTAAGTGAGAGAAAAACGTTTATAGTCCATTTAGTGCTTTCAAAAATTAAGAATTTCTACATAAATTATGACTCTTTATCACTCAAGAGCTCACTTTGATCTCCAAGTAACAAGACCAGAAAAAAGAGTTCAAGACTTTCAGCTAACAGATTAATTTAAAACTCACGTATACACACACATAGCAGTTTATACTTAGAAAAAGAGCAAAACTCAAAAATCTTTCACTCACTTTAAAGAAAACCTTAAACTCTTCTATATTTAAACCAGCATCCTTATTCTTAACATGATTTTATTATTAAAGTGTGCTGTGTTGACCCTGGCTGGACACCAGGTATCCACTAAATCTGCTCTATCACTCCCCTCATCAGCTGGACTCAGGAGAGAAAACATATCAAAAAGTTTGGGGATTGAGATAAAAACAGGTAGAGATCACTCATCAGTCACAGGCCAAACAGACTCACCTTGGGGAAATCAATTGAATTAATTACTCATCAAATCAGAGGAACATAATGAGATATAAAATCAAATCTTAAAAGCATCTTTCCCAACTCCCCTTAACTCTCCCTTCCTTCTTCCTGGGCTTAACTTTACTCTGAATTTTGTCTATCTCCTGTCTTTTAGTAGGTGGATGGGAAATGAGGGTTACAGACAGTTCATCATACACAGTTTCTGTCGCTCCTTCTTCCTTAGAAGGAGGATTCCTCATACTTTTTCCCTACTCCAATGCGGGGTCCCTCCCATGGGAGGCAGTGTTCCATGTACTTCTCCAACATGGGCCCTCTCCATAGACTACAGTTCTTCATGAACTGACCCAGTGTGGATCCTGCCACTGGTTGCAGTCCTTCAGGAACAGACTGCTCCAGTTCAGGTCTACCATGGGGTCACAAGTCCTGACAGCAAACCTGCTCCAGCATGGACTCTTTTCTGTGGCAAGTCCACAGGTTTTGCCAGAAGCCTGCTCCAGTGTGGGCTTCCCATGGGGTCACAGTCCCCTTCACGCATCCACCTCCTCCAGCGTGGGTCCTCAGGGGCTGCAGGAATATCTGCTCCACCATGGACCTCCAAGGGCAGCAGGGGGAGAGCCTGGTTTACCATGATCTTCCCCATGGGCTGCGGGGGAATATCTGCTCCAGTACCTGGAGCACATCAACCCCCTGCTTCACTGACCCCAGTGTCCACAAAAGTAGAAAATTCACACACAATCCACTCCTCGGCCCTTCATGATTACAACAAAAATTCCCCACTATGTCTCCACCTCCCATCAGGCAGGTTATATACAGACACCTACTGGGAAATAATGCCTCAGGACACACAGAATTTTCTCTGGAATACAAACATTGCAAATAACTAAAATCTTCATCTGAGTTAGACCAAATACATAACAAGATGAAAGTCAGTACATGTTTTGAAGTTGAAATTACAAAATCAAGTGTCTCAAATATGTTATTTGCAAAGGTAGAAAGCAGTAAAAAAATTACTTCTAAGCATCAATAAAGAGTTGACATGTTATCAATATATTAAAAATAATTAAATCATTTCCAGAACTGCCCTTAGCTAAAACTGTCTCTTATTTTTCTATGGTTTCTTTTTGCTATTTTTTAATAGTCTTGGGACAATCACTTTAACATATTGCTTGAGCTTCTCTGTAAAAGTAATGAGATTTTTTCTGAGAATTGCAATCCAATAAAAGTTATTATGAAGTTTATTTAACACTTGAATTTTTCAGATGAACAAAAAAAAAAAGGGGCTGTGTCATTTCCTTTCTATGTATACTTGCATATGCACACAAACTTTGATTACAAATAGTAAGGAGTGTCTACCCAAGGAGATAAAAGTACATTACGAGTGAGAGGACAAACAAGATTCATAGAGTCATAGGATGGTTTGGATTAGAAGGGACTTAAAAAATCATCTATTTCCAGCCTCTCTACCATTAGCAGGGGACACCATCCACTATATCAGGTTGCTCAGGGCCCCATTCAACCTGGTTTTGAACAATTCCAGAGTTGGAGCATCCACAGCTTCTCTGGACAACCCTTTTCAGTGTCTCACCACTCTCATATGAAAGGATTTCTGCTTTATACCTCAACTAAACCTGCCCTCTTTCAGCCTAAGGCCATTCTCCACTGTCCTATCACTACATGCCATTATAAACAGTCCCTCTCTATCTCTCTTATCAGCCCCCTTCACGTACTGGAAGGCTGCCCTAAGGGCTCCTCAGAGCCTTCTCTTCTCCAATCTGAACAGTCCAAATTCAGCCTGTCTCCATAGGAGTGGTGCTCCAGCACTCTAGTCATCTTCATGATCCTTCTCTGGACTTGTTCCAAGACATCCATGTCCTTCTTATGTTGGGGATCTCAGAGCTGGATGCAGTACTCCAGGTGGAGTCTCACCAGAGCACAGTAGAAAGGAAGAATCACCTCCTTTGACCTGCTGGCCACACAGTTTTTGATACAGCCCAGGATTCAGTTGGCTTTCTGGGCTGTGAGCACACACTGCTGGGTCAGGCTGAGCTTCTTGTCAACCAAAACCCTCAAGTCCTTCCAATAACTAGTTCTGTCAGGCCCATGTTAATTCCCTACATGACTAACTCATATATCTGTGCAGTGTTCCTGGATCAATAGCTTTGGAGAGATGGAGTAAACACTTGAATATCCTGAGACAGAGGCAGGCAAGTCTAGCCTGCCTTGCTGGTTATCAGTGTCTGTAGCACAGCTGATAGAGAGGGAGGCAATAGGGTCTCTGATGAAAGGACAGGAGCTATGCAGATAGACTTCATGAATCATGGGAACTGCCTTTAAAAATGTTGGGAGATACTGTGGATGAGATTCAAATTAAATGACAGCCCAAAGGGAACGTAGCCAAACTTAAATTACAGTAAACTGTAATTTTAGCACAAACTAATTGCTCATAACTGGGTTTGCTTGAATGCAGATTTTTTAGTGCATGCAGAATTTGCCTAGGAAGGGAAATGCACCCTCCAAACAGGCTGAAGAAATTTTGATGCATTTGTGATTCCAAATGACAAGGCTGTAATTTATTTTGTAAGGTGCATAGTTTCTATTATTTTTACTGAATCTGTGTATACGGATACAAGAATATTCCAGCCTGGAGGAAAGAAAGAAAGATGAAACAGAACAAAAAATATATTCCTGTGTAATAATGAACAGTCTATTTTATAGGAAAAATTCACCAGGGCAAGGAGTCAGAGGGTCACCAAAAAGAATCCTCAATGACATATCTTTGATGGTTTTAGTAAACTCATGACAATATCCCATATCTTTTCTCTTATATTTGAATTTCTGTAGAACTTGGAAAATATGAGCTCATGAAGTAATAAAAAAGCAATTTTTTCCAAGCCAGTTTCATTCTACTCTTACTCAGGTGTTTCTGTGTAGTACTCTGATGTATCTTATTGCTAAGAACTGAGTGCTCTTGTCTCTGGGTAGCAGGATGTTGGTCTTCCAAGGCAGGGAAATTGAACTCTTATCCTAGTATTTCTCACCACTAATCTTTTAACAAGCCCTCTAAAGGGTAACATTCAATGGAATGTTTCTTTTTCGAATATTACATTTACAAACAATACCTATGTCAATCAGAGTTTATGAAAGATCCTTTTTTTGTTAAGATGGAAGAAGGGCAATGCTACATTCTGGTGTAAGCATATTAGTATACTCACCACTGTTACCAACCTCACTGTATTTATATGACCACAGTCAGTCTCTATGTACACCTCAGAATATCCACCTGGGGGAGGATGGCATAAAACAGAGAAAAAATAAAATCATATTTCATTTTAGTCCATTGTACTGTCTACTCTTTTATATGAATCTGAATCATGGGTCATTTACCGCCACCACTTGTGTCTCTTAGAACACTTCCATCAGCGCTACCTCTGTACAATCCTAAACATCCACTGGACTGACTGTGTGACCAACACGTCTGTCCTTGAACAGGCAGCAGTCACGAGCATTGAGGCCATGCTGCTGAGAACACAGCTGCGTTGGGCAGGGCACGTCTCCAGGATGCAGGACTACCGCCTCCCTAAGATCGTGCTCTATGGGGAACTTGCCACTGGCTGCCACAAGAGAGGAGCCCTGAAGAGGAGATACAAGGACTGCCTGTAACAATCCCTCAGCCTTGGCCATATTGATCACCACCATTGGTCTACCCTGGCCTCCAATAGGGAGGCCTGGAGACACACCATCTATAACGCTGCTGCTGCTTTGAGAACACACGCAGGATCCCTCTCGAGGAGAAAAGACAACGCAGAAAGAATCGAGTCTTGTCAATATCACCTGGGGAGTCTTTCTGCTGTACCTTCAAAAAGTCCTGCAACTGGACTTGTCTATCTCGCATTGGCCTTTTTAGCCATCAGCGCGTTTGTAGTAAGCATGGGTAGAGCCCTTCTCAAATCTTTGTTCGCGAAATCTAGCCATGATGATGATGATGATGATGATGATTTCATTTTAGTAAAATATTTGAGATTAAATTTACATTCTCTGCTGTAAAATGAAGATAATTACTACTGGCTACATTCCTCAGTGTGTTTCTTTGCTGATGTGTCATGTTGTTTGTTTTAAGGATTTAAATTATATTTTGAATTTAATTAATCTACTTACTATATTACTTAGTATTACTTCCACTCAGATTTTTCTGTGAGCCCATAGCAATTGACCATATCTATATTTATCAGTTTTTATTCTCTGTTAGGTTTTGAAGAAAAATTGGAACTGGTACCAAAAGCAGCACTAAAACCCCCAAACTTGTCCCCATAAATTGCCTGCCTTATGAAGTTGAATTATTTTAGCTTAATAAACATGGTGCCAGGACAATACAAAAAGTCAGGGAGTATCTCAGGAAAGTTGAACTTCAGTCCCCCTTTTTCCTCTGCTGACTATATGAGTATTTCCCTCTAGTTGGTCTTCTTCCACAAGATGCTACAGCTGCATCACGTCTAACTAGAAATAATTACTGAGACAAGAAGATTGCACTGAAACACTGAATCAGAATTGAGATGACTGCTAATATGGTCACACTTGGATTTATGGATAATGGTTATATAACTGAAATATTTTTGGGGAGATTTGAAGAGAAAATGAGAGAATCTAGCCAAGGCAGAGGTGGAAAAACCAGCTGTGGGAAAGAAGAAAATGCCAAATATCTGCAATTTAATCTTGTCTTTACCTACCAGGAACTTAACCTGGTGTTGGTGAGGGATCTATCCAACCCTAAAATTTGAACTTGATAAATGATGCATGCAAATATTCTTCTAAGCACATGCATATACACACAGAACCACGTAGAGAAGATTTTCTGGGGAAGGGAGGTTTGGGTCACTCACAAGAGTGTGGGAAAGAAAATAGCAGAGCTTATTCTCATGGGGAGGGAGGAACTTGAAATTTTTCCAGACCATAAGGGGACAAGGGCAAAATTCTAATCTACTGAAGTCTTAACCTCTCGTTTCTCTATTCATTACGGAAGAACACACACATTGTTTGAACTATATACTTTGAAACAGATGCTCATCTGCAGGACAAACAGGCTTCTACAACAAGAATTGTAGAATATGGAAAAAAGACAATATTTAATGCCTTCAGAAATTAATTGTTGAACTCATTTGCAGTATAAATTATTTCCTATGATACCGGTCCTTTGATCTTTCACTATCCACTGTAAATTAAGGCTCAACAAACTTCAGTGCTTTGGAATGCAAGCATCCTCTGTCATTCACCCTGTTTACTTCTGTTCATGAGGAAAAAGTAAAATGGCTCTCCAGAGAAACTCACTCTCCAGGTGAGTTTTCACCCAGTGGTTTTTACACCAAAAACAGCATACAAATTTACATATCTAAGACAAACAGCACAGTTACACAATGTTAATCAGAAAGCTTTTCAGCTTCAGTTAGCATTGTAAAACAATTATTTCACGTCCAAAAGGCACAAAAAACTTATTTTTTGTAAATATTAAACAAATTGCAAGACTGAGAATGTGATCTATGCACTATCGGATAATGAAGAAAACCTGGCTATTGGTACATTACAACTTCATACTAAGGACAAAAACATATCAGTCCTTGGTGAATCATTGCTCTTACAACCTGTTTTTTCATGATGCTCCTCACAGTTTAAGCAACAGTACATCAAGTACACTCCTATGTGATGTGTGAAGGGGCACAACCTGATTGTGCTGGCCTCAGTTAAAGGCTGAGGAACCAATCAATTTCTAATCCCAATGGTTTATGCAGACATCATAAGTCAGGAATTACTGTGCTCCAAATATTATATTATAACCTTAAATAAAAGAAAATGTAGTTCTGAAGACATATCATATGTGTTTTTTATAATTCAAATAATGCACTTCTGATTTGACGGAAGAGCAACAAAATTGGACACATAGTGTACAGGTTTACTGTAGCATTTTTCCTTTGTGTGGCAGATAATTTAGTGGTAAGAAGTATCAACATTTTAGAACTGTTAATAATTTAAAAAAACCCCATTCAGTTCCAATTTTGCAGAAAGGCAAAATTTTGTGCTGAATTTCCCAAGGATTTTTAAAAATAAAAATTTACAATTACATAAAAAAAAACCAAAACAATGCAAGTCCATCTTTGCTCAGCATTTGGAGTAATTTTTATTGAGTATCTAATATTTAAGAAACATTTTTAGTCTTATTTTATTTAGGTATATGATAGTAACTTAATTGCATGTCATAATGGATTAATTAATTCAGTCGTTTAACTAAGGGACCTGAAGCTGTAAATAATTCAATAATTCATGTATAAGTACTTTTAGAATAGAAAACTTTGGTAAAAAACAAAGAGAAAGGGAAAACTGATATGGTATATATTTTGGATTAGAAATAGCAGATATAACTTACAGGAGCTGTAAAAAACTCATGGTCTACACTTCATGCTCTAGAAATGGTGTGAGTTATTTTCAATTGCTGTACCAATATAAGCAGTGGAACACCTTGAGAATGGGTTAACATCTGTCACTCATCCTTGTTTTATTTAGCGATTGGTCTTAAGCTAGTCCTAAAAATTTATGATTTTCATAAGACCCATCAATTTTAACTACATCTTGCACTGATTCATGAAATGGTTGCTTACTGCTATTCTTTTTAAAAATAAAGTGATTTTGAGTTACTACTTGTTTACTCTCTGTCTTTCTTCAGTGTAATTCCTGTATGAATTACAGACAGGTAAAGTCAGGAAAACATAGTGCTGGATTTAGTCCACTATATTGAATAAGTGAACACATGTTATGTTTGAAAAAGCAGAGTAGTTCTGATGTAAATTTCTAGACTTGGCACAGGGAATAAGACTGTACAGGCAAAGAGAGAGTCACATATTCATCTTTCTCACTGAACAGCAGGAAAGAAGTATGTCACAAGAATAATACCACCAGCTGCTTGAGACTTTGAAATTATATGTGGAAAAATAAAAACATGCAGAATGCTAACTACTTCAAAAATCATGTTTAAAACAGTAATATTGAGTTTTTCAATCTAATCACTCCAGATGAGCTACAATTATTCTTAATGTGTCAGTTGTCAAAGTTTAGGAAGCAAATTTATATGGGAGAAAAAAAGGGTTATAATCAAATAGGAAGAGTCTAATTGAAGACATAGTTTAATGAATTTGACATTGAGATTTGTGATGGAATAACACCTAACAAAGTCCAGCAAAATGAATTGTTGCTACCTGAGCCCCCTTCTCCCTCAAACTCAAAGTAATTTGATCTTTGCTAAGTTTGTAACATTAAGGAGATGCTTCATCAAATTCATTTGAGACAAAAGACTAATTAAGTAAGCTATTCCTAGTTTTTTCATATTTGAAGTTGGACTTGAGCTAGGACAAAAAGCAGCAGTTTGCTTAGATTCAATTTTTCAGATCTGCATGTAGTGTTTTAGCATAAGTGGAGCTTAAAGAAGTTATATCTACATAAGTACTGTAATTAAATATGGTCTCATAATTATTACTGAAATGTCATATTTGGAATTATAATGCTAATCAATATAGAAGTTTACTTTAGAGCAATTTTGCTAAAGTACAGAATCCCATATTTACCTAATCTTCTATTTAAACTTTGCAGAAATAACTAGAATCTACTACTTAATTATCATTGTGCTATTCTCCATCTTAACTGTCCTATTTTAAAGCTTTAATGTTTTCTTACAAAAATGAAGTTGACCCTTTTTAATCAGCTTCTCTTCAAAGATCAAATATATCTGTAATATTTTCTCAGTTTCTTTGATGCTGCTACCTGTGCTTAAGTATGTTTGAATATCAAATTCTGTTTATTTAAAATTAACTTTGACACTGAAAGAACCCCACCCTTCTCTATTTTAAAATATGTAGAAAATTGTGCTTATTTATGTTTCTCCCAATATGTAAAGCCTTATTATTTTGATTGTACAATATTTTCTGATCATACCATATGGTTTAGATATCTAATGTGTAAATCCCTCCTTTCAGTTTGCTTAGAAGCAGAGAAGAAAACAATAAGTCTATGTTCCTTTATTAATTTCCTTTTGAAGCTGGTGGCACAGAAAAGTAGGTATGATCTTAGATTTTTTTAAAGGATTGTCTACTAGTTTATTCTCATTTTACATAGAGGTCATCAACTCCAAGTATTCGTACTTAATATAGTTTAATTCATTCCAAGCTCTCTTTTGTGGTGAACTAAACAATTCCTTCAAAAATTCCCCAAGGTGTGGAATAGCTGACAGTGTACATAATAGTGCTATTGTCCCATCGCACAAGATCAACTTCACTTGCGAACTGCCCATCTTGTGGATCCTTTCCGGATGCTTTGGAGGCAGCTTTCTAGGATCAAGGCTTTACCAAGGGTGGCAGCAGCACCATGAGGCCATCTGGATCCTGGGGAAAGCAAAGCAGAGGTTGAAGAGCTATGCTGTGTGTACCTCTCCTCTGGCATTTGCTGAAGTGTGGATGAGACAGATGAGCCAGGGTGTTTGTGAACAGGTGAAGTGCAAAGCGACCTGGAGTACTTTTATGCTGTGATGTATTCCTGCTGATATGCAGGATGGCTGACTCATTTTCCCCAACAGACTCAGAGCTTCCCCAGAATAGAGATTGACTTATCTGGTCCCAGAAGTGCAGAGTACTTTCAGGCCACCTTCTGAAAGACACAGAAATTTAGCTCTAAAAAAAAAGAACCAAAACCAAAACACCACACAAATTAACCCCTCCAAAACAAAGCAAAAACTAACAAGTAAAATATGCCAAACCTTGTAGATTTTCTGCTATCCCTTCCCGAGGACAGTTTTTTAACTTACTAGATGAACAAGTCATGTAGGATAATTTTGGTAGAGATTTTGAATGCCAGGTAGGAAATTTATTTCACAAAGTTCATTGATTTCTGCAGACAAATCTCTTGAAATACCTTAGTCTCTACAAATCACACTGGCTCTGGGAGTTTCTGCCTTTAGGTTATATTCCTATGCAGTCTAAAATTCTTAGTCCTACTTAGAGGAGGTTCTGCAACAAAACACATTAAATCAGTTTGGAATTAACAGAGGTAATTTTAAATCTGTTAACACCACTGAAACCATTCCTGATTTATGTGAGTACAATTGAAATTAGAACCAAATTTAAATAATGGAATTACAGGAGAATATTATCCCACAGGGAAGTAAGACAGATATCAAAAAGAGAAAAGGTTCAACCATGTGATCTACATGGCAGCTGTGTGGAAAAAATAACCTGCCACTGAGTCTAAAGTGGTATGGCTGGAAGGCAAACTTTCTTGTGTTCTTGGAAAGAACATATTCTTTGCTCTCAATCTTGCTCTGGTCTATAAATTTCAAAAGTTTTATGTTCTCAATCATTCTAAAGATATTGTTTGCTAAATACAGGTCCATAAAATTTCAAATAAAGACATAGTTTTTTTAAAAAATTACTGTTTAGCTTTTAGTCATAGAATATCCTTTTTCATGTTTTATTATCCATATTGTTATAATTCTACATTGAAATTAAATAAATTGATGGTGGCAAAGTGAAAGATAATACAGTAAGTGATGATAATATGGGACCCTAACCCATAAGACAAATGCTCACAAAAGAGTAAAGACTTTTCTTTGTTGTCCACGTGACATAACTGTGGATTTTAACTTCCATGTCTAAACCCATCAGAGTGGAACATGAGGGCAACACAAATACACCAGACATATGGATTTCCTGCAATTTCCCACTGCGCACTGACAAGGTTTGACTGAGGGCAAAACTGGCAGATGGTATGGGACAAGAGAATTTCTCTTTGCGAAATGGAAAGAATTGAAAGAAGTAAGAATATTTATTAACTTTTGCCATATTATTCATAAAATAATTTTTTCACTTTATCAGAACATCTGTGAATGGGAAATATACTGTTTGAGAGAAGCCAAATGAGTTCCCCAAACACTGAATAAAATTATGTCTTTCAGTGAAAAATTCCGCAAGGGGTATAAGAAGTACTTCAGGAACTCATCAATAGCACAATACTTTCGAGGCTTTATATTGACCTGTAGGGGTACTAGAAACAAATTGATTTAAATACACAAGCCTTGGTTCATCCTATAAAGAGAGTTTTAAAGTAAAAATGATGGTAAACAAATATCATAAAAGCAAAGATTTTTTCTGTTGATCAGTAGATGGCAAGCTTGCTACACTCAACTTTCAGGAAATGTTCTGCAAGTCTTTAACATACAACTGTTGTATTATTATTTATGATATCTAGAAATTAATAATCTTTAATTTGATTAATATATGATCTGTATATAACATGCTTTATACATGATATAACTCTTAAAATAGTCTGAAGATAAATTATAATTAATATTATATGGGTTTACTTTCCTCAGCTTGTTTTTATCTTAAATGACTTCTTTATTTGTTTCTTTTTATTTGCAAAAATAACTAATTTATTAATGATAGGGTATTCCTTGGTGTTTTTATAGTTTCTGTATTTTAGCATTTTTTTTCTACCAGAAACTTTGCCCAAAGTTTTTCATAAGGATTGCAACACGCAGACAATAATCAGGTTTATCTTCATTATTTTTCACTGCAAAACATGAAATAGCAATAGGAATATGTTTGGATTACTATATATTTGCAATAATTCCTTGATTTTCTAGGTATCTATCTTATCTAATAGCATACTACTCATACTTTCACAGTCAGTGTTTTTTGAGGTAGACTATTGTGCCTAAGGGAAGAAAAGTAAATAAAGTAGATAATATGAACATAAGAGAATGAAAGGAGAATTGAATTCTTAAAGAAATGAGTAAACAGGATTAAGGAAGATGCCAGGCAGACTGTGAAATCACAAGTTTTAATTGTCTTGGGCCAAACTGCACATTTAAGTTAGGTCTTCCCATGCTCTGTGGTAGTTGAGTCTTGTTTTCTGCCTTGAATATTCCCCAGTGCGCGTAATGAATCTGTATTGACTGTAAGTAAGGGAAATTACTCTCTAATATTAGCGTGGGGTTGTTCCAAGATTGGAACTGAAGTTCATATACACAGTATTAGGAACAGAGCTACATGTTGCTACTACCTGACTTGGAACTTCACGTAGCTCTGCAGGAGGAAAGAAAACTGTGGGTTTCGGAGATTTTTTCTTTGCTTGTTTAGTGTATATGTGCATGCGTGTCTGTGTGTTTGGCTGTGGTTTGTTTTGCTTGTTTTGTTTTTTAAAGGGGAAATTTCTCTAAATATGTAACACAAAAAAAATCAGTTAAGTGGTAAGAAAACACAGTAAGAATTATACTACTTGGAATAACAGTATAATTTAAGACATAAAGAATTCTTACAGAAATGTATTATGTACAGGGATGGAGAATGGAAAACAGTATATAAAAGCTGGTAAAACCAGGACGATATTTCAAGGGCTAAACTTTTCAGTGGCCATGGAAAAGAAAGTGGGATTTCTGATGTTGTTTATTAGGTCCTACAAAGAAATGAAAGTCCTCCTTATGCATTTGAAGCTAGGGATAACTTAACCTAAAAGAGAGACCAAATAATTCTGATCAACAAACTTATTTACAAGCAACAAATCTGGTTCACAAAAACTTTTTAAAACAGACACTTGTTTGCATTGAAAATATGAGATGAATTTTAATGTATTAAGGTGATTCTTTGGCTGAAGTAATCTGAAGCTGATTAACTATATTTTTGCAAAGCTGATTTCCTTCTCACTCTTCCACTACTAGGTGCCTCTGCTAGTCCATCTTTTGCTGTTAATGCAAGCTGAGACCAAGGAATCTCCATTTTATCATAGGTACCTCATCAAAGAGATGGGTATCAACCACACACGTATAGTCTGTGTGGCCAGTAAATGGGCAAAAAGAATAATACTTTTCATTATAATATGAAACACTGTGGTGCAAAAGTCAGTGAACTGAAACTGACAAGGAGAACAGAACAATATACATACACACATGCAAACAAGCTTGAAAATCCATAAGACTGGAACATAACAGAGATTTCACAATTAAAAACTCCAAGTTACAGTTTGTTAATATGCCTTCAAGAAGATCCACTATAGATCTGAAGGCTTTTTGGTGGTCTTTTTTTTTTTTTCCCAAGTGTACCCTTTTCCAGTGTAGCACAAGATAAACTTCCATGGTATTTCAGCTGTACTGGAGCAGCAATCAGTGTATCAGAGACAAATTATCACTTCTACTGCAAGACAGCCTCAGTGACCTTTTGTGTTTCTTGTTACTTTCTAATTACTCTTCACCATCACAACAGGATTCTCTATTCTAGCTTTATTTTACATAAAACAAAGAGAAACGGATGTTTAAAGACCTTGGGTTTATAATATATAGTTCATACTGTGCAATGCACAAAAATAATGTTTAACTCTGATCTATTTTATGTAGTTTTTCCTTGTGAAATGAGAACACTTAAAAGTGAAATTCCCACCTGAGAAATTCCATACTGAGAAATTCCATACCTGATAAACAAACTATTTGCAAAAACCACAGATGTCTTCTGTCAAAGCCTTCTGCTAAACATAAACAACATTTCATATAAAGTTCATAACAATCACTGTATCATTTTGAAAAATTAAAAGAAAAACACAACAAACTACTAATCCTTTCTTAGAAGAGGATTCTATAAAATAATTTGTTAACATATACACACAAATACATATAGCTTCTAAGATAAAAATTTTAGATATGCAATTCTATGTAGTTTTTTTCCCATACGCTAGCATATGTAAGGTTCACTGGGAACAAATTTCTCATTACTTGATACCTGTTTACCTCCAGTAATTCCTGTATAGTTTCAGAGTTGCTCTGACCCATGCTAATAAATGAAAGCTATATTGTATAACAAAATTTGTCAAAACTTGGAAATGTTTCATAGGATAAATTTAGAAGAAAAAGACATTTTCAGATATATTTTTGACTTTTAGTTGCTATAGTAACAACTTTTTTGTTGTTGTTGTTGTACATTTCTTTACTGTATACTCAGAGGTCTACATGACAGAACAACAATTTTACAGTCTACAATTTAGTCTCAAGAAAAAGATTTTACCCCTCTGGGAGAACATGATTAGACTGGAGCTTACAGAGCATCTAAAAGTTTGGGGTCTGTCAGCATTTCTGACTTAATTTCAGGGGTTTATGACCTACTTATAAAACTTCTCTGTGGAAGGAAGCTTAGCACAGTTGCCTCCTTCTGGAAACATTCTTTAGTGGTTTTAGTCAGAAATTTTTAAATCCATTTCACAGCCTAATTTATAGGCAAATTAAAAAATGCTAGTCTAGACTAGTGACTTCTGATATCGGTTGTGCTAGCTCATAAATAGGTTTGTGTGTGTGTGTGTGAAGGAGATAAAAAGCTGATGGAGAGAACACAGCATCAATAACATGCAGGAATTGATGTAACTGAACTATTAACAATTGAGTGTCTTCCACTGAGCTTCAGAATATTTTCAAATCTTCATGTACATGTTATAGCACACCTTCTTATTTGGCTAACAATAAGAACAGTACCTCCTAATATATATTATATTAAACTGCAAGAGTTTAAGATTTGTTTTCAAAAGCAAATCAGACAGTTCTCTCACAAGAGTCTCATTCAAATTATTAGGGTTTTAGTGCTAAAACATATATGAAGATTTGGGTTGAATATAATACACATTCTTAACAATAAATAAACAGGTTCAGAATTTTCACTGACCTCTATGAAAACCTGTGATCTCATCTGATTTGATGTTTCTGAAATTTTAACCAGATGTCTATTTGGATGATTAATTGTACAGATTCTTTCTGAATCCATTCTAACAGGTCAAACAGTATATGTACTATTGTACACAGTTGATGTCTGAAACTTTTTAGCAAGAATAAATAGTCTACATCCAGGAAACCAATCTCTAAGCTATGCTCTGGAAGCTTTCCATAGCTAACATGACATTTCCATGTTTGAAGCATAGGCAAGGCTGCTCCTGCATGATCAGCTGTACTCCTTTTGGGAGCAGCCCAACATTTGGACAGAGATGAATAGGCTGCTACAAGTGGTGGGTTTCCTGAAATAGTTACCTAACTACAGTGCAAGCACATCTTAGGTTCTTAAATCACTTCTTAGCCCTGGAAAATACTATTTTCATTCTCAACCCTTATTTTCTTTGTAAAGTGGAAGGATATACTTACATAAGCAGACTTTGATGGTTAATTTTTCAATTTAAGAAATATCTCATTAATAGAATAAGCGTTTTTGAAGAAAATCTCAGATCCTGCAGTCAGCTCATGTAACACTGATGTTTTACTACAGACTCTTCTTTATCAACAATGAGAATTCAAAAGGGACAAAGACTTCTTCTCTAGACTTTTTTACACAGTATCTAGGTATTAGGGAAAATCTTTTTCTATACACAGCTAAATACAAAAAAATTGCTGGCTGACAAGGCTTTGTGCGAACTAAGTATACTACCCTTCTTCTATAAACTGAAGGCAGAGTATGACCTCTATCTCTAAAATCTTGGCTATAGAGGGTTTTCTGTCCTATGAAATAAAACAAAAGTAAGAATCTGAATAATGCAGCATTTCAAGTGATTACCACTTTTGAGCAGATATGGAGGGTTCATAACCCCTCAAGAACTGAAAAGTCTGACAGAAGAGAATCAGGATGTTAGTCAGAAATGGCAGAACAAGATCAGTCAGGAGCATATATCTTCACAACTGCATGTTAGGTTACTTAGTGAGTCCTTGTGCTCAGATGTGATAAGTATATGCATAGTGAAAAAACTCCCAATATTAAAACCCAGCAAATTGAAAATTTTGTAGCAGGAATGATTCTCTCATCAAAATGTTCTGTTTCCAAGGAGGTTTTAGAGTTCACATTGAGTGAAGTGAAAGGGAAGAAGGAGTCATGAGATTCCTGCTTTGCTGTTGTTTGAATAGAAGGCTATTCATTAGTGCTTTACTAATGCTTGTGATGGCTGTGGTTTTGCAGTGGAAAAAGTCATTGTGTTATAATAATAGCAGGCACAGCATTTTCTTGATACTGTATACAGCCACCTTTAGAGGACTCACCACTTTTTTCCACCTGCTGTTTTTTTTGGTTTGGTTTGGTTTGGTTTTTTAATGAATTCTTTACTTTTTGCATTATTGTGTTGGAAGTTTCAACTACACATTTACAAACTAAAACCTTGCTCCTGTTGAGGTCCCCTGATCACATCAGTAGAGGGGACATGCAGATATTTTTCAATAATAAACCTTTGATCTGAGCACTCATGGATACTGTCAGCTGCTTATGACAATTCCAATAGATGCAAGTGCTGCTTGGTTAGTACAGTTTCAAGCATCCTTGTGTTGCTTCAATATGCCCAGGAAGAGATAGGGTCAAGCCACAGTAATTTGCCTTGGTTTTGATTAAAGGACTGTAGAGACACAACTTCATCTAATACAGCTCAGGAACCCTGTGAAGACCCAAACACTCACAGAAATGAGGACACAAAACTCGTTCCTCCCCATCTTCATGAATAATACTGGTTGCATTCTTTCTAACTCTACTGGCCAATGAAGGGCACCACAAGCTATTTCTTTAAAAGCACCATAATATATATAGAATATCAGTAATTAAATATCAATTAAGCTATGTGAAAACCTTCTTGATTCGATATTTTTCTTTATTCCTTTCTTACAGTTTTATTTTCCGAGTTTGACTGGAAACAGAATTTACAATGGGAAAAGAACTGTAGAAAAGAAATATTAGGCTAGTCCCAGAAAATCAAGGGCTAAAAGGAAAATATTTTTCCTCATTCCTATAAGACAGCTTGGTTATTAACTGTTCTTTAAGACAGTGTTCTGGTCTTTAATGTGACTATAAAACCTACATCTTGTGGTTCTTTCTCAGTTACTTCAGTCTTTCAGGATCACAATTTCTCAGTTTTCCTTTTCCTTTCCTTTTCTTTTTTTTTATTTCTTTTTTTTTCTTTCCCTTATGAATGTCAGTTGCAAGAACTAAATTGCCCTAATGATTCTAGAGACAATTTAAGGCTTTTCCTGGTTACAGATAAACACCAGCAGTGGAAATTTTGCAGTCCAAAGGGTAGCCTTGATTACAGTAGGGAAGTCTCACTGGAGGCTGATATCAAGAGCTAACCTGCAAAAATACACATGGGGTCACCATTTAGCCTAGAGTATCTCAAAGTGTAGTGTAACACTCCAATAGCATAAATAAGAAATCATCAAATAACACTGCACTGTTGGAAAACTTCAGTGAGCAGAGATTGTGGTCTTCTATGCCTGACAGATGGTATGAGAAGAAAAAAAATCTGACCGCAGGCAATGTTTGTTGAAATGACAGTTAGGAAAAAAAGAAGTCTACTTTTACAAGGAGAAAAAATCATAATAAATTGTACATCCAACCAATGACATCCGAGAAAAAATCATAATAAATTGTACATCCAACCAATGACATCCAGAATCTTTTTCGAGTAAAACACTGAACCTCTGAAGTCACTCTCAGGTAATGTCTGTTTCAGTCACCTTAGGCTAAGGGCATAACCTTCCTTCACTCCTCTGGTATGTTGCAGGCTGCAACACAGCCACCCACATTACAATTTTTGTTCTTCAAGGAGAGACTCTCTCATGTCTATTAATGGGGAACATATAGTAGTAATGAGGTATACAGGATGAGAAATCAAGATCGTAGAATTGTGGGTTTGTTTGAGGCAGATTTCTTGCAAGTGAAGCTATCTATAGCAAAAATAGTCCCTTAATCCTGCAGAGAAAGAGCTATGAGATTGGTAAAGTATTAGACTGCACACTGTGTTCAGCAGCTCTGGGTTTTTGTAGGACCATAGGGGTGTGCTTTAAATGACACAATCTAGTCCAGTGTTGGTAGACTTTATGTCCTTAAAATATCCTGCATAACTGGTTTAAAACAAACTTGCAGAGAAAGTAAAACCTCTACAACTGTGCAGATCCACCATTGGGAACATTTCCCAGTATTATAATTTCCTTTATTAGGAGTACTTTGTTAAGAGCTCTAAATAAGAAAGTTAGTTTCAGCTCACACCCTGAGTAATTTTTAGTACTGAAAATTAAAATGGAAGATCCTACAAAAATTATCTTATGTTAATTCTACCAAACATGCCTAAACCTCTGTGCTGTAATGGTAGCTGCACTGAACAAGCAGTCGGAAGAAAAGGTTCTGTAGCTAGCTCTGATATCAGTTCATGACAAGTACTCCACAATCAAATTAAAATTGCTACACTGTTAAGACCACAACATGGTGACAGACTTCTTGTGATTTCATCAATCTTCTTATCAAAGAATTGTATATAGATGAAAATGATGACATCCAAAACCTGTCCAGATTCACCTACCAGATGATGACCCAGAGACTTTAGAAAATGATTCTCCATCTCCACGGAGAAAGAAATTATATAGAAATATTTTTTACCAATAGCAAGACATTTGTATGTAAAAAAGTCACTCTGAAGATCACACATCCCATATGTTTCATGTTTCAACATTATTTTCTCCTCCTCTAAAGCAATTTGACTTCTGCAGTACTTCACTGATCTGTTTAAAAAAACTTCCAACTATCTAGAAGAACTAGAAAAGAGTTCACTTTCCTTACATAGAAATAGGCCTTTAGTGGTAAAAACCAAACATAATTTATTTTTTTATAAAGGTTAGATAACTTGAGTTTAAAAGTTCCACTGACCTAACATCTAAGAAGTAGGCATACAGTAACTTTACTTGAATTAGCAAAGTCCTGAAGACTAAATTCCAAACTATGAAATTCATAGCTATAATAATCTATATTATTCTGTAATGAAATTAAAGTACCTGCAGAAATATTCATTGAAGAAACTTATATTAATCCTATTAGAATGGGTCTAACATAGAGTGTACATTAAAGAGTGCTGAGATAATACAAGCAAAAAGTAACATTTTTAAATATGTAAACAATTTCTAAAATCAAGAATTTTATTTCCAAATAGAGGAAGGCTGTAGGACATAAGAAAACACAGCAAAGGCAATGTTTGCAAAAATCAAAGGAAAGAAATATTTTTTTCTGTGTAACAGTGATTTCTATTCTTTCTAAAGAGATTATCTATTGCAGCAATATTCTTGTTTTAGTACAGGTTACTAGTATTTATCAAAGAATGGCCCTTATCAAAACAACATTTATAAAATATATCAGTAATTTTAAGTTATTGATTTGGGGGGGAAGAGTGAGTAATGTGATGGTATGATAAACCATGTTTCATAGTGCAATTCAAAGACATTGCTATTAAGAAAATGATTATTTATCACATGGTTATTTATTCACCTGACTGCTGCATATGTTGAAAAACTAGTACGTCACTGTATATGGAGCTAGTCACTCAGATAAATCCGTGGCATTTAAGAGGATGTCAGAAGCTGAGGCTCAGATCTTTAGGGAAAAGTTCTCTATTCCTTTCTATAAACATGAGCTGGTGTCCTTTTTTGCTGACTTTTCCTCATAGCTCTTTATCTCAATCCACATTAGCCCAGTGTATATCTGTGATGTGAGAGTAATGTGGCAGTATTATAATTAGTAATAGTAATTAAAATCCAGCATTTCATAGAAATGGTTGATTGTGTTTTGCATACTGTACATTTTATTCTCTCCCTGTTATTTCAGCCAGCTATTTGACATGCACTGAATTTTCCTGTAAAAGCATTTTCTCTTTGCAGATTGAAAGATAGAAGGTTTTATAAACGGCTGTCAGTATGTAGGGAACTGCTAATTGCATAATATGGTGCTGCAAAGACAGTTAATTTTCCTATTGAATGCCATAAAGTAGTTTTTGAAAAGGATCAAAACAGGAAATCATGATGTGGATTTGGAAATTCTGAGGCACACAGGATATATATGTGGAGACAAATGCTGATGTACACGCCCAGCTTTCTTCAAGTCAGAATTTTCTTTGGGAGAGGAAGACTTTCCACTGGTGTGAAAAGTTGTGGTTGGGCTACCCCGTGTGAAGTATGGTGACATATGAGTGACGCCTCCTCCCCACAGTAGTCTTGAGGTCCCTGGAGAAAGATGCATATTTACACCACAGTACTTCCATTACTTAAAGCCTTGGGAGGGTGAAATGAGTTCTGGGCTGTGTGTGGGTTGGGGGAGACCTCAGAGGGGCTGGAGAAGGAAAGTCATGCCTGTCACTGTCCTCAGCGACCTGACAGCAAATAAGTGGAGACTCTTTCATTACCTCTCTTCAAAGAAAAGGGCAAATCACCAGAACAAAAATTTAAAAAACAAATAGGGAGTGTTTCAGAGCACAAGTTCCTCTTTAACACAAGTCAGTACCTAAGTTATCTTTTCATGATGAACTTGTTTGTCTAACTGTGTATATAATTCCTTGAACCAGAAAGGAACCTTAGAGACATTTGAAATTCAAATATACTATTTCGATCTGGTTATTTTGGCAAAAGGAAATAAATCTCTAAATTTAATTCTGCAGTCTTATATACCTGATTAGTAGTCTTAGTATCTGATATATAAATATTTTAGGATAAGAAAGTACTTGTTAGAAATCTAACCTAATGCAAAAGAACCTTTTTTTTTTTTTTAAATATGTCATTTTTATACTCAAGAGAAGAATTTTTTATTTAGTTTTTTGATATATTCATCCTTTCATAACAGTTATTGACAATAAATGTCCATGAAATACAAGATAGGCCTATTGTATTTTTAATTAAAATTGCCTGACAAAAAAATTGACACATAGTTGAAAATCATCTGACAGTGTATTATTATGTGTATTATATCAGACTACTGGGATTTCCTATATAAGTTGAACATTAACCTATAAATATTGCAACAAATTATGTAAAGCAACATTCTAAGTTGAAAATAAAATGCTTTTGATTGCCTTCTGATTACTCCCACATGTGCCTTTTACTCCTTGACATAAATAATGTGAGGCTTTTACTCCATCTCTCTGTCTTACTCTTGATCTGGCATCCTTGGATTCTAAAATTTATTAGGACTGTGACTAGAAATGGAAGGAAGCTGGTGGCTATGGTCAAAGCTCATCGGTGAGTTATAGAGCTTCACTGAGCTGTTAAAATGCATGTAAAGTTAAAGGAGACTGCATATTAAATGCAAACTTTGCCTTTTTTTATATCTTAAAAAAATAAAAATATTTGTGGAGAATAAAATCAGCACCCCAATAGTAGGATTTATCTTTTGATGCAACTCAAATGTACTCATGTAGAAAAAAAAATGCTGCACAAACTATATTTTGAGAGTAAATCATTAAAATCACTAAGCAGAAAGTTGTTGGGGTTTTTTAATATAAAATAAATTTTAATACTAAAAGAAAAAGAATATTTTGTATGGGTTATAAATAACTCTAGGAAAATTACACCCATAATAATAAGCAGTTCTGAGTCTTCTTGCACTTGGTAGCCAGACATGTTTTATTTTATAACCTAGAAGCATACTGATAGTAACCTTCTAAGAAGGTTCAAAGGTAAGCTTACATACCACAAAACATTTTTTTTCCAACATACCAGAATTATACTGATATTTTAGTCTAATAACAGTTTAGTGTCATGTCTCAGTTTAAATGAGACACAAGTATTTTGCTGAGGATGAGGTATGAGGAAGACCCAAACTCCTCACTCTAAGCAATTGTAAATCCAGAATTAGGAGGCTCCAATTGAGGAAAAAAAAGTGGAAAACAGAAGAATAACAGCCCTTTATTAACAGATATATGTGTATTGGTAGAAACAACAAAAAACCCCCACAAGTAAAACAACCAACCTGGGTATAGGTTATCCTATACCCAAAAATAATCCCCTTCAAAAACAAACAAACAAACAAACAAACAAAAAGGTAAACAGTTCAGGTTTCCCCCTTTGTGCAATTCTAATCACAGTCAGAAGGGGGTGCTGTTGGATCACAGGAGATTCAGAGCCTGCAATGTTTTGTGCTGATCAGCAGGGGGCACTGTTGAATCACTGGTGGCCACAACGTGGGGGGATCTTCCCCCCACTCCTGAAAATGGAGGTCTTCCCCCTGCTCCTACTGGGAAAGGGGAGAGAGAGGAGGGAGAGGCTAGGTAAAGAAAAAAAAAAAAGTCCTTCCCAACAGGAACTCACTCTGTCCTGGTGGCTGAATTGTGTGGTATAGTTTTCCCTCTCCTTTTGATATGTACAAGACCTGCTGCCAAGAAAAAAAACGGGATCAGAGGAGGGGAAAATCTCCTGAAACAGTTCCTCAGAGCTTCTGCCACCTGGACCTCATTCCAGTTCAGGCAGCAACGAACTCCTCCCCCATTTCCCAGGAGACAAGATCTTGAGGGCCATCAGCTCAGAATGTGGTTTTACCAGCCACTTCTTTTGTGTTAATGGCCCAAACCACAGCCAACCTGCCTACTCAACATCCCTTTCATACTGTGGGCAGGGGAAAGGGAAAAATTCCAGCTTAGTTTCCCAGAACAAACAAAACCATGACATGTCATTATAAAATCTGTGATTTATGGTGACATGCATTTCAAACTCACTTTTTCCTGGTGAAAAATTGAATTAATATGACTTTCTAGTGGTCAGCAGATTTGTTACAAACCTATTTAGAAAAATAAATTCAAGCAGTTTCACTTAAGTTTTTCATTAAATAATACCTAATTTTAATAATGATTTCTTTTTGTTTGAATATTGGCTATTTAAGTTTTTCTAATATAATTAAAGTGATTCAGAGAGTATACAGAGTGATTCAGAGTATTCAGAGAGTATTCAGAATGATTCAGAGTAAAGGATAGGAGATTTTTGTGAGGCAAATAAAATCTAGTGAAACAATATAATTCAAAATTTATGTCAGGTATGAATTTGGGTTGATAAATTGACTGGATAAAGCAGCTGAAACAAAGATTCTCTTGAAATACAAATATGCCATACAGAAGAGTACTTCTGCTCCTGAAACCCAGGTACTCCACAGTAAGAGACAAGGAAACATTTCAACAGAGATGGGGAATAATTTTCCCTATTAACTTTCCTTCCACTGTCCCTCATTGATAAGAGGTCTCTATGTTTATTTCACATGACAAAACATAAAGTTAAATATCTCTTTTAGATGATTATCAGTGGTGACTGTAATCCCTGAAAACAGTCACTCTTCTTACTATGTTTAAATTCTATGGATTTGACTTACCAACATTTCTTTTGTCAATAATCGTTTGATCTGCTGCTGATTTGCAAAAGGGTGGCCTGCAGCAACTGGAGTGTTAGGGAAGTGAGAGAAGGGTTATGTTATCAATTATGCTTCAATTGACTCTATCTCAAGGAGGTCATAACTAAATTCCACAAAACCTACAAAAGTTAGCTGGGGGCAATTTGGTGAAATCGTATGAGGTATCAAATGAGTTCTAAAGACCCTTCTCATTTGCCTCTCACTGTTTTTTTTGTTTTGTTTTGCTTCGGGTTTAGAGTTTCTTTGTTTTGTTGGGTTTTGCTTGTTTTGGTTTTTGGTTTTTTGTTTTGTGGTGGGGTGGGTTTTTTGTTTGTTTTCGTTTTTTGTATTTTGTGTCAATATTTGTGATTCAGTATAAAAGGAAGAATAAAAAAAGAAAAAAGGGAGTGAAAAATCTAACTGTGCTATGTAAACCACCCTCAGTTGTGGAACAGTTCTTGAGAGGTCGTAACAGCTGAGAATCCCAGAAGGACCTGTTCTACAGTAAAGTATCATAAGTTCACTCATGAAAACAATGTCTGAACAAAATTATTTTTAGAAATACCATGTACAAAGAGCAAAAATTTTCCTCTGAGAGTCGATTAAATGTCCAAAATCTCACCTGCTTTCAGACGCAAAAGTCTTGATGTAGAGGTTCTGATATTTTTTGGAAAAGTTCCCCCAAACCTTTAAAAGTAAGTCATTCTTGTCTGAGTAATAATTCTACAGGAGGGAACCAAGATATATGTTTTTGGTTTCTCCAAAACAATATTAAGCAGATACTGGGGGGAAGGGACTACTTAAGGGCAGGGAAGAGAGTGACAAGGCAGAAATAGGATAATTTAGTTATTTCTAACACTTTTCTGATTAAATAAAAACTACAGCTGTTTAGGATAAGTTCTTGTTTGAAAATGTCTTGATTTCGGCATGTCTCATCTCTGGTTGAAAACATCATTATACGTTCTCAAAAATAGAACCTATTTTTTAAATTGTAAAATAAGTCAGTTGTTTAATTATAGTTCTTGTATCTTGACCTTTTTGGTTTGTGACCAGATTGACTCATTTTCCTGACAAGTTTTACCCTCCATTATTATCTGTTATTGCATAGCTTAGCACTAGGAATTTTTTGTAGATAGCCCACAGAAACATCATTTCCTCCCATTACCCAGATGGGTTATTCGATAAGTATAGCACAAGTGACTTTGTTACTTCCATATTTTCACATGTTCTTTTCATCTGAGCACTAATCAAAAGACTCTCTGTTCTTCCAGATCTAATAACGACAACTTTATCTTAGATTCTGAGCTCAACTCAGACAATAATAAGAGAACTGTATTTTGATTATTTATTCCAGAATCCAATTTCACATTTCAAACTAGTGCCTATCTAAGACCAATAAGTTTCAGTAAAGTGCTGCAGTGGGAATTAGATTTAACAATATTTCAGTACTAGCACTTCCATCTAGTAGCGACAGATGATTATGCCTCTCAGATAAATTCTTTCAAACGAAATAGAGAAAAAAACTAAATTAGTAGTGAAGCTTGAACAACCTTTTCCTAGAGAAAATAGAATTTTTTTCTAGGAAATTATGTACAATTGTGTACATCAAACTAAACACAAGAGTAAAAGTAAATACATTTTCTAGATAGATATTTTCAGATTACATACATTTTCTTGGGAAATTTATATGCATATGATATTACTGGTATATTTTATTTTTATTAAACTAATATTCAAACAAAACTTAAGTGTGAAACGTCATTGTACTAGGTGCTCAACAAACATAGTGGAAGATGGTCACCAGCTTCTCTTTGTTTCCTTCTTGTAGTATGGGTAATATCCTTTCAGTGGTTTTGTTTTAAAAACTTAGACAGTCTCCTTCAAAGAATGTAGTAATCTGTCTAAATGGACACAGCTGTATCTGACCAGCCTGTATACTCTTCATTTACATTCTGCAGAGGAGGAGAGAAGGACCTGACAGGCCTGGTGGACAAGAAGTTAACCATGGGCCAGGAGTGCGCCAAAAGGTGCAAATGGTATCCTGGGGAAGAGCACTGCCAGAAGATTGAGGTAGGTGATCCTGCTCCTCTACTCTACCTTGGAGAGGCCACCAAGTGCTGTGTCCAGTTCTTGGGCTCCTCAGTTCAAGATAGACAAGGAACTATAGGAGGGTCCAGTGGAGTTCTGAGAAGATGATAATGGGACTGGAACATCTCTCTTATGAGGAGTGTCGGAGGGAGCTGGGCTATTCAGCCTCAAGAAGAGAAAACTGAGAGGGGATCTTATCAATATATACAATATCTTAAGGGCAGGTGTCAGAAGAATGGTCCAGATTCTTTTCAGCTGTGTCCAGCACTATGAGGAAAAACTTCTTTACTGGGATGATGACTGGGCACTGGAACAGGTTATGGAGTCTCCTTCTCTGGAGATATTCAAAACTCACCTGAAGATGATCCAGTACAACCTGCTCTAGGTGAACCTATTTTAACAAAGGGAGTGGATTTGACAATCTCCAGAGGTTCCTTCTAACTTCAACCATTCAGTAATCACAATTTTGTTTTCTGCCGTGTGATTCATCTTAGTCTCCAGTTAACATGTAAACTAGGTTCATTCAAACCTGATTCTGTTTCTCTCCATTGACTATAAAATGAACCCAGGCCAAGTAATTCAAAAGTATGGGCATATTCTTTAGGCAATGAAATTAAATGACTCCCTCAAATCAGACTTAAGGTAATTAGGCAGATGCATTAGTTGTGTTTAATCTTGCTGTGCTAATTTGAAGCATTTGTCCCTCCTTTCTGTTTCAGGACTTTGCCTTTATGATATAAATCTGCAGACGGGAACTTTTCCTCACCCCACAACCACTCTGTCAATAGTATGTGAATAGTTTTTGTTTTTCCAGTTCCACGGTTCCAAACCAACCCAGCCCCTTGACTTACAACTGAGTGAATAAAGGATAATTTGTCTGCTGAAGGTTAGTAATTAAGTTTTCCTTTATTGTTTTCAAGACTGGGAATCAACATTCTATGTGTGATCTGTCATATTTACTGTTGTTACCAGTGATACCAGATTTTTAAATTTCTAAAACTAAGAGGCTTATTACAAGGAGATATTTATTAATAAGCAGATAATGGTACTGTACCTCAGGCCCTTACTTCCTGTTCAGTAATATTTTACTATGATCTGTGACATTTTTCCCCTCAGTATTTTCTGAAGAAATAAGATCTGAGAGAAATTGAGTGATCTGTTTCCAATATTTACATTAATATTTTAATGATGCATTATATTTTATTGTCTGTAATGCCATATAGTCTAGAGTTCCATTTGGCTAAACCCAGTGGAACTGCACTGATAAGGTAGATGTGCTGTAAGTGCAAGGGCAAGCCAGGCTCATTGTGCTTACTACAGCAATTACACTGTCTGATTAAAAAATATATGCATCTGATGAATCATGATGGTGTTACTCATTTTCTTTATCTTAAGGAATATTTTTAACTACACCTGATTAGAAACTGAACTGGGTCCCTAACCAGTGAAATATCGTCAGAATTTCAATAGCTCTAACAAGCTATAGGAATGCTTAGAGTTGTACAAATTATTTGTCCTTTACTTTCTTGAGACTATCTTCACCCTGTTATTTTTTTTTTTAACTGTCTTTTAAATTTTCAGACATATCCTATAAGGATGCATCTTATTCAGCTGAAGCACAGACTGTTTCATTACATTCTCTGAACTGTTTTGTACTTGTTTTATAAGAGTCTTTTATCCCTTCTTCCCTTGTGTGCTAGTCATAATTCTTTTCCATTACAGGACTTTAGCAGTAAATTGTATCTTTCAGGTTTGGCATCTTTTTCAAGACTGCCTGAAATAGTCACTTCATGGTTTTTTGATTATTAGCATTAATTTAGTACTGACCAGTTGGGTCCCTCCAGAACCCTCCTGTCTGTCAAGGGCCTACATGTCTCGATCTTGTACATAAAGCTATTTCTACATAAGTAGGTAAACTTGTATACATTTAGATATAGCCTGTTTCAATGAGCTCTCTCCAAAAAAGTACTGGTGCAGTTCTGGAGCATTATATGAATGACAGTCTTCTCCTGGCCACCAAAATAGACAAAACTGTTGTTTGGTAAGAAAGCGTTTAACAGCATGGATAAGGAGACATGATGTGCCAGAGAAAGTGCTTACATTTTCATGGCATTGATAAATTCACCTGATACTTCATTCTGGATATGGAGACAGTGGTTTCCACAGGACAATGTCATGGGATTGCTGGATGTGAACTAAATCACTGGGGAATCTGATGCAGAACTGCTCTGGGAATGCGTTCTGCATATGAAGAAATGAATTTGTTTGAAGGCAAGCAAGATCTAATAAAGAGATTATTTTTCTCTGAATCTCAGCATACAAAGTCCTGTTCTGCTAGCTGCTTTGTGTTGAATGATATTTCAGCTTGGACCCAAGTTGACGTGTCCTCTGTGGCTTTTCTGACTTGTTCAAAGATGATTTACAGTTGACTATACTTCATAGTAGTATATCTGATTTTAATATTTTAAAAAAGCCCTCTTCCTTTTTCATTTAGCACCAAGGGAAGTAAAGTGTTTAATGGCAAACCAATGCTCATATGAGTTTCCATGATTTTCCAGATACTAAATTATTGTGCTACATTGTGATCTATTTACAATATATTGACATGTATTAAAGAGAGGATGATAACTTATCAATTGCTTGCTTCTATCCAATATCTCTGTCACAAACAGGTGCATTAAAAAAAAATAATTCTGCCTAGAAGGACATATTTTTCCTGCTGCATTCTGTATTAAACCAGAATTTCAAAAAGACATATTTCAGTTTACAGAGTTTTATCCTGACTACTTTTAGTACAGTGTTTATTCACAATATTATAAATAAAGTACTATAGAAAACATTTTCAACCTACAAAGCATATATTCTTCTATCTCTGAATCAGTTAGGACAAAATCAGATTCACAAGAGAGGATTCATCTAGCCAAGTGTGCATAAATGTCATCAGAGATCTACTCTATGCAAATTGCACTCTCTTTAATTGGGGGAGAAAGCCACGCATTTCCAGTGTGTGATTTATCAGACCGATACAAGAAGTGTCCTTTAAAGTTCAATGAATCTTACAGAAAGTGCCTTTTTTTAGCAACAAATTGCAGAGCCAGCTTTGATAACCACCTCAAATATAAAAAATCAGATTAGAGACCTTTACATTTCAACAGATGAAACATTCACATTACTTTGTATTCAGTTCTCCAAAGTGATTTCCATTTACCTGGCGAAAAGCTTTAAATTCTCAAAGATTTTAAATTCTGCTCAAAACAATTAGCACATTGACTTTAAAATATGTATAAAAGTAAAGAGTGTTGTGCAATAAAAGTACCTAAGCCAGAGAGTAGGGTATAGACTGATAATAGATGGGGAGCACATAGGAAGCATGAAGAATGTGATATTTAAGTTACTGTGCACTGTCTTCCATCAAACATGTTTATATCTGACAGAAAAATTATTGCATCACAGCTGTAATTTCTAATGTATATTTGTGGTGCTATACAGTGCTGAGCAGTTCATTAGGAAAACATAAACAACCACTGTATTGTGGAAGAGCACTTTGTTGCCAAGCAAATTTTTGTAATCTAAGCTTTTCTTAAAGAATTACAAAAGCATAATAAGAGCTGCTAAACACATGACAAATGACACAACTTTTCTTCAGAAACAACTTGCAATTATCATTTATTTGACAGGGAGGTATGAGAAACAAGAAAGACCAAAAGACACTTTTGCAGAGTGCAAAAACAGATAGTCTTTAATCCATCTATGGTGATTCTCAACAACATGCTTAAATTAACTGTTATTTGGTATTGGTTTTAAGACATGCACTAATTCTCTAAGAAAAAAAAAAAACCTTTTCAGATGAAAAGTCAAACTTATAATTATAAATATATGTAAATGACTATATCTAAATGAGGTACCACATTCATATTCCAGGAATTTTCTTTGACATATATGTGCAATATATTGCAATATATTGCACATATCTCTAATTGATCCAAGGAGCCTTGCAACTCTAAAAGTTGCAGAGACAAAATTATCGATACTGTAGATAGTTTAAACAACATAATATTAATTGTCTAATGACTGCTATTTGAGCATCTTTCATGGTTCAGTAGGCACCCAGTTTCCAAACAATGTGTCTGGAGAGGTACATTCTCCAGAATGACATCACCAGAACACAGTAATTGACAACTGTAGAGATAACTAGACTTTATAAAGAGATGATGAGTAGAAATATCTTGATTGCACATCCTCTGACCAGCTCTTGCATACTAAGCTAAGTGCCAGGAGGTGCTACTTTCTTCTATTGACACAGATAAAAGAAGAAAGTGGTGGTTAAATTATTACCTTAAGGCATAAAAGGCACAAAGAGTAATCCTTGTATTTTTAGAGTTAACTTTTGCTTCACTTTCTGACAGACAACCTTCTCAATCCTTATCTCACCACACGGATATTTTTTACACTGAATTTCACAATTATCAGAAGACTGCCCAAACCAAAAATCTGTAGTCTTTGAGGGTGACAGTGGACTGTGATGGTACAATAAAAGCAGATCAGGACTGGTAATTTTCTCCTCTTTATGCAATTCAATTCTGGAGAAAATTATTAATAATCCATTGGGCTAAAGACAAAGAATAGAAATCTTTATTCTTGTCATTAGGACCTAATGTAGGATTCCAGAATTAATTATTTTTAGTACATTTTTCATCTAACAACTGATGCATCAAGTGCTTCAGCTGACTTCAAAGGTAAACATCCAAATCAAAAATCCTACTGTAACTTGAATTTCCTTATGCAAAAGAGAACACTTTACAGGAGAGCTGAAAAAGCCCCTAACGAATCACAGTGTCTCTTATGACAGACTGTTTTGTGAATACAGTAGAAGCAGCAGATATCATATACTTTAACTTCCATAAGTATTTGATATTTCAGTTTTCATATGCAAGCTAGGAAAACATCTAGATAAAATAGTCATATACTGGATGCAAAATGCTTAACTATTGAGTGAAAGAACAAGGTAGACGAACCTGGATTTTCCTCCTACCCTCAACAAAAAATCTTATTAGAACTATGCCTGCACTGATGATTCTGTTGCATGTTTTTGTGTTACTCTAAAAGTTCTTCACAAAGACTGACAGTAACATCGTAGGAACAGAGGAGAGCAGCCTGATATGTATAATGTCAATTAAAACAAGGGCTTTTCCCAGTGTAGTACCTGGGGATCATGTTGCAGGTAAATACATGTTATGTATGTTACGTAAAATTTCAGTGTTGGCATTACGGCCTTAGTAATATAAATATTGTACAAAATGAAGTTTTAATTTGTTAGAATCAATCTAAATAGTAAATCTAAATTAGTTACAGCATGTTTTAAATTCAAAGAATAATCCGCCTTCTCATGACTACCAAAGATATTTGTATAACTGGACAGGAATGTAACTCTTTACCTACCTAACTACAGATTACACTCAATGCTATAGGATTTTGGACTTTCTGGTCTTGCAGTAAATGATATGGTTAGCACTGCATTATTTTAACTTGTCAGTCTCACAGGCATAGGTCTTTGTGTGTGTGTGTGTGTGTGTGTGTGTGTGGTGACTTTTGTTATTATTGGTAATTTCTATATCTGTTTCTATGAATTTAAGTCAGACAAAGTTAATGAAATATGTCCTGTGTGGAGAAGCAAAGAAATACCTTGACATAATGCAGTTTTAATTGTGAACAGATCTTGAAAATACTCTATCTTCTAAATTTTTATTGTTTCATTTGAAAACTTCCATCATGTCAGAGGATTAAAATACCAGCCCTGGTCTTTATTTTAAAACCACAGAGAGCCTTTGATTGTGCTGATCCCCAGACACTGAAGGCAGTGAAAATGAAACTGAGACAAGGAATTGAACTACGTTCTGGTCCATAAAGTCATCTGATAGCACGTTTCACAAACCTCGTCTCCCATGTTGTTGAAGAAATGCTGTGTTGCAGACTGGTCCAGCTGGAGTTTTTCAAAGCATTGTGTCTGGTAAACAACATTAAATACAAATGAGAGTTTGCTATACAAAAACTACTTGCAAAGCATTGAAGGGACAAAAGCAACCATAAGTGCTGCTGAGTTAGTTTTAATGTTTTGTCCTAGTGCAAATTTAGATTACATTGTGGGTGGAATATTACTTTAATTATATAGATATGTAAGGTTAAATGTAGCTTAATACTTTGCATTGCTTATGAGCAGTAGTTGTCTCCAGTCAAAATATGAAAAGTTTTCCACTTAATCTAGACTGCTGAGTATTTAAAAGAAAATTGAATCCTGTTTTGCTCAGGAGTGATCCTTCTAATGTGTGACTTTATAACCAGAAGACAGACTTGCAACTTTTAGGTTTTGAATCTTCCAGCAGTTCACTATATCTTGATTATTGAATGGTCTGAGCCTTGGAAATACAGGTGAGTTGGTGCTTACTGGATATGAATAAAATGGATCCATGATGTTTGAGAAGATAACTCCTATCCCGTTCAGCTTCAGTTCTATTGCAGACTGTAGGCAGACAGGGTTAATGAAGCAATATTTCCTTCTGTATACCTCTCTAAGGTTGGATTTGGTTGGGCTAATAGAAGAGATGAAGAAGGTTCTCCTAGTCTAAAGAAGAGTTTTAGTATGAACTTTGAAGAATTCATTATAATTCATATTGTCCTTATTAACATTCAGGTTTCTTCTAGTAGTACTTGAGCTATCACCTCTCTCTCTTTATTCTGCCTAGGGTGTCATGCTAAAGCATGCTACTGTGGATGCTATCAATAAAATGGGGTGGATGGAGGCAAAAATATGTAAATGCAGGAGGCTAGTGAACAATTATAACAATTGATTTTATTGTCAACTCTTCATCCAGTGAGTGAAATGTCAAAACTGAGACCAAATTTTGGTGAGACTGGACTATTGTCTTAAGAGTCCTTCAGACGCCATTTGACAAAACTAGTAGAAACTGATGGAGCTCTGACTCTGGAGCTACCTCAGATTTATTTTTATTTCTTGACAGCTCAAGGTTTTGTTATTGACTCAACAACAGATGATGCATGAAAGGCTAATGTTTTAATGTCCTGTCTGGGATCAGGCTTAGTCCACTGGTTTAACCATAAATGGTGTCTTGAAATCCTAATGAGGTAAGGAAGAGATGGCTTTGGTGTTTGTCTCCTCATGTCCTTCCCATGTTTAGATTCTCTTAACAAACAAACAAAAAAAAATACATCAAGCTGTATGTGTTTTTATATTAAATACAGAATAATGAAAAGTACACCATTTAAACTTAGATGACTTTTGTGTTCATTACTGCAGTGTAATAGATCAATTTTAAGTAATAATAACAAACAAACAAAAAATATGAAACAGCTATCAAAAAGATTTTGTCCAATGCCAACTGAAAAACCATCCAAACACATCAACTGAAAACCATTGTATGTTTATTTCATTTTTTTCATTTAATGAGACAATGTTGCCAATCCTATTTCACACTTGTACATATTTCCTGGATATTAAAATATGCAAGTTATATTTGTTGGCAAGATACAATTCATAATTCATTATCAGTTCAATATTCAATTAATACCAACACTTACAACCCATTGGAAACAGACAATGCTAACAAGTTAATATGTGTTGAAGTATAGAGTAAGCTGCCTGAGGTGTAACTGAAAATGAATAAATGTGTTAAAAGTACTAATTAGTATTCTGGAAATTACTGTGTAGAAAGCTATTGCATTGAAAAGGAAAATAATGAAGCAGTCCAAACATTATAACATTTGGTGAGCCCTGCTGTTCCAGAATGTACTGGGAGTAGGTGTCCCAGATCAGATCCTCCTTCCAGTGTAGGAAGAACCTTGCTATTGGCTCTGTAATAAACTGTGCTTCACAGTCCTTGATTTTTGAACTCTTCAGTCAAGCTCAGTTCACTGGCTTAACCATGGATATGTCTAGAAATCATGATGAGGCAAAGGAATAGATGTCCTTGGTGTTTTTCTTGTGACGTCCTTGCTACCAGTAGAGGTTTTTTACAATGTTGTAAATGTTACCACAATGTTATCAGAATTAAATGTTATTATAAATCAAACCATCAAATAATCTTTCTCATTTTGTACTGGAATATATAGGTTTGTAAGTAAATATTGGAGATTCCTTGATCAGCCTGTTTCTGTTGATGAACATGATTACATCATTGTGTTTATAATTTATATACCTTTTAAAAATTGCATTTTCAAACAACTTGTATGGTAATAATACAGTAGACTCCAAGCAACTCTAGTCCATGAATTAATATGCTTGGAAGAAAGAGAAAAGAAGTGGATCAGCAGCCAAGAAAGTACAAGTAATTGTTCAAAAGAACAAACAACCATAAGGTTCTGGGTCAGCTTCAATTTTAATTGCACAAGATAGAACACATTGAACAGGCTCCAGCCTCAGTTTTAACTATGTAACTATATAAGAGATGACTATTTAAATGACTATTTAAATGACTATTTAAATCAACTCAGTGTCATGGTTTAGCTAGTTCTTGGAAACCAGGCAAGGAATTTTTCCCTTCCCCCCTGCCCACTGCTGCAGAGCTATCAGATGAGCATTTAACAGACACAAATGAACTAGCTCCCTTGTTAATTGCCAGAACACAGTCTCCTAGGAAACGGGGCAGATAAGGAGTTGCACTTTACTTTTTTCTCTCTTCTCCTGGGAAATGGGGGGAGGAGTTTTGGGGGGGCTGGCTGTGGCTGTAACAAGGTCGGAGGGGAAACTTGGTGCTGCTCTCTGCCCTCAGCCATTTGCTGTGGGCCCTGCCTGGATTCTTCATCGGATAGGAGCTGTTGGGTTTTTTCCCCCTAGGGGTTTTTCCCCTTTTTTCCCGTTCCCGTTTGTTTTCTTTCCCTGGCGGTGGTCCTTGTGCACATTGGGGAAGAGAGAGGACTGTGTTGCGCAAATTCCAACCAGCTGAAGCACGTGAGGTTTTTTTCATTGGGAGAACTTTCTGTTTGTTGCTGTTCCCCTTCCCCCCTCCTCTCTCCTTTCCTAGTGTGTGGGAAGGGAAGGGGGCCCAGTTTTTGGTTTCTCTGGCATACCCTGGTGATGGGTACAAGACATTCAAGGTCTCTGCATCTCCAGTGATCCAATAGCACCACCTGGTGACTGGCACAGGACATTACAAGTTCTGCGTCTCCAGTGACCCAATGGCACCTCCTGTTGACTGTGGTTGGAATTGCACCAAAGGGCGTAAATGGAACTGTTTACTTTTTCCCTTTTACCTGTTTATCGATTTGTTTTTGAAGGGGATTATTTGTGGGTATAGGAGTATTGTTTGGTTGTTTTACTTGTTTCTTTTCGTTATTTCTGCTAATACACGCATACCTATTAATAAAGGGCTGTTATTTTTTCCTTTTCCATAATTTGTTTTCCCTCAATTAGAACCTCTTAATTTTGGATTTATAATTGCTTAGAGGAGGATTTTGGGTCTTTTCTCATAACTCATCTTCAGCAAAAGACCCGTGTCTCATTTAAACTGGGACACTCAGGAACATAAATAGTTGTAATTAAAGGTCCTATAAATCATTACAAGGAAGAATAAAGAGAAAACATATATCCGTTGCTTAATAGGAAAGATGAATTAATGAATCATGATACAGTGAAGACTGGCACAATTGTGACTTTTAGCTGACACAGGTGTGCATAAAAGAACAACAAAATAATAGAAACACAGGTCCAAATAGGAGAGTGTAAGTTAAAGATTGCATCTTAGTGTACATTCCAAGTCAGTATGAGTAGTTTAAATTCACTCTAAACATTTGAAAGAATTATGTGGAGCAGTTTGATCCATTATTGATTTCCAAAAATGCAGAGAGGAGGTACAAGTTAGGACAACGTAGGACAATTTTAAGGAAAAAACCTGACACGGTTCTGTGTGTCAAGGAAAAGGAACAAACCAGCTCAGGGTTCGTTGCTTTTCAGTGAGTTGGTAAAATGAAGAGACAACTGGTTAACTAGGGCACACACACACTGGCTCACGCAACTCTAAAGAGAGGCAAGATGCAGACGTGGTGCAAGCAACAACCAAGGCTGATTCAACTTTATCAAGAAAATGGAGAGTTTTTATAGGGTTCGGGCTGGACGATTCTGGAACAGGGGAGGAGAGAAGGAGGAGCATGCAAATCCTCTAACAATGGTTGGGTAGCAGGGAATACATAAACATTAGGGGGTTGAACTGGGCAGTAACCAAGGAATGGTTTAGAGCCAAAGCCCGCCAAACAGGGTGATTGGTTGGTACATCACTGTACCAAACCAATGGGGTAAATGTTGCTGCCTGGTGAGGTAGAGAAGTCCATGAAGAAGGAATGTAAAATGGAGGACAAGCCTACATATAGGTTTGTCTCACAAACCTAACTATGTGGTACATCAGTCCTAAATGGTGGTTTCTTTCATTTCCATCTCTCCCACTCTAAGTCCTTCTACATATCTCACTTTCCATTCCTTGTAGGATGTTTCCATGCTGCCCTGAATGGTTCCTTCTGGTGCCATCTGGTCCCAACAAAAACCCTCATACCAAGAAAGTATAAATCAGTAGGTTATTTTCAGTATGAGGAAAGACACTGGAATATATTCTTAAGTGAAAAATTTATAAGAATTACTTAAGAAAAATAAAAAATTGATGTGTAGAAAGTCATATCATACCAATCTAATATCTCTAATCAACAGAATTACTAGACTTGTCAATGAGAAAGAAATATTAGACGTGATATGTCTAGACACAACTTTTGAGACAAAATATTCTCTTATTCTCAACATCAAACTATGAAGACATGGACCAGATAGAATCTAAAATAAATTTAAAACTTACTGGAAAGTACTTACCAATAACTCAATGTCAAAAGGGGAGGGTATTTTTATATACATAAATACTGGGACTTTTTTTGAGTACTGTTTATTAATTTCATTAATGACTTGAATGATGGAATAGACACTGCACTTCTGTAGTCTTGGTACAGCATCCCCTTATGAAGGAAAACAGCATGAGAATTCAGAATGACTTTGGGAAAGTGTCTGATATCAATACAAATAATTTCTGTAAAGTCAAATTTATGTTCAATACTCTTTGATGAAGAGATCCAGAATATAAATGCAAAATGGTGCTTAAACGGCTAAGCAGTTGTACTATGGTTAAAAAATGGTCTGAAGTTATAGTGGGCTACAAATAGAATGGGTACAAGCAATGTGATGCTAATAAAAAAGGGTAGATAAAATTCTGAAATGTATTAACAAGAATGTAATAAATAAGGCATGAGACAATTATTCCACTCGATACTGAAAAAGCCTTAAGGAGTGTCTTTGGGGTAGAGTAGTTTAGGTAAATTATAAAATACTTTGTAAAGCCCAGGAAGAGTGACAAAAATGCTTTATCATTTAAATTTTCATTTAGAGTGATATAAGTGTCATGCAAAATGTTTTCATTCCAAAGTCAGTAATTCACTGGAATATTATACTTACACAGAAATTGTAAAATATCTTTCAATGAAGATTTTTAGAGACGTATTGTGAAAGAATCTGGGGTCTACTAAATACGGTTTGAAAAGATGAAGAGAGATTTGTATTTCCATGATATCTCATGAGAGATTTGTATTTCCATGATTCTACAATATTTTGACTTACTGTAATCTTTCCTCTACTTGTGAAATGTCCATGCTTCAATGATGTTCTCTAGTATTTAAAAAAATTATGAAGAGCTTTTTGATTAAATCTGCTTTATATTATCATCATCTCTATGACCTTCTAGATAACACAGGACAGAAAGCTACACCAGTGATTCCTGTATGATATGTACTTTGTTACTGAAACATATTTGAATTCCTGAGATGTAGTAATTCCATCAGCAGGTGGATTTGGTACTTTCAGCTAACACTTCACACTGCTTTTATTCTGTACACTGATGCACCAGCATCAAGACTACCTTCAACCTTACAGGAGCCTTCAAGTTTATCTTATTTATCTAACAAAGAAGTACAAGATAATGCTACATCATAGATTGGTATAAAGATCAGGACAGAGAACAAGTCTTACACCAGTGACAGGTTCAAAATACTATCCCAACCACTTCTTTTGAAATAAGAGAATTACTCTTAAGAGTTTTTCTCAGCTTTCTATTGTGATATGGTCTGTAAGTTTGCTCTGTTTACTCTTGATCTCTTAAGAAGCCTGGGCCAGAAGGTTCTCCCTATTGGAGAACCAATCTAATATACCAACTGAGTAAAAATTTGAGACACTGCAGGGTGAGGTGGAGGATTCTACAGCCATGTGGCAAGAGGTTTTGGCTTAAGCAAAATTTGAGAGAATGGTAAGAACTGGGCAGGTCACTACAAATCAAAAAGTTGGCAACTTGACTGAAACAAATGTCAGATGCCAGAACTTTGCAGAAAGAGAAGGAGTGGTGTGGGGGGGAAATAGAAAGGGCAATTGTTTATGATCTTTTCATATTGGTCCTTGTCTAGTCACTTTGAGTTTTCAGTCAGAAGATGCTTAGGAAAACAAATGGCAATACATGACACATTGCATGGACACCATGCGTTCTCCCAATTGTTTTCAGGTCAAACAATTTCCTGATCTTTTATCATTTGTGTATTTAACAACCACCATTGAATGTCTCTTCCATGTTCTTATAAGTCACTTTCTGAATCCTTATGTTAAAATATCAATTAAAAATCTATTTAAAATTGTTCTGGTTTATAATCCAATAAAATATAGGTTTTATGAGCTCAAAGCTTCTTGGTTTACTTTTGGTTGTACAAATTTCACCTTCACAAATTTTCCTGACATTATCATGGTCCTGTGCACTAAAAAGAGGAAATATGGCCAGAGACAACTGAATATCAAGTAAGAAAAGTAAACACTCATAACAATGACAGCTGGAAATTCATATCTAATTCAGACGAAAATGGGATCATCTAAACTATCTAAATTACTTAAACTACCAAAACTACCTAAACTACCTTTTCACAAGTGAATGATTGTTTCTGATATTAAATTTTATGTGTGGATTTAATCTGTAGAACATAATATTTCATTTTTGTTCCACATCTTCTGGCGTTTTCCTTATTGTAATGGATTTCCTAAGAGGTTGTTGTTTCCTGGTCCAAAGCTGTGTAGTTATTGCTATATATCTCATTTATTTCTCTTAATAGCTGAGAACCCTAAATCTATGAATAAAATAACCTGGAATACAGCAGAGGTAGAAGTTTTCTATTTAGTTTCTCATAGGCTGAAATTGGAAAGAAAAAGTAAGAGAAAAAATGGAATTTAAAAATTCCAACTTCTTTACATTGTAGTTTATTTTCATTTACTTTGTTTTTTGATAGATAGAAATAAAAGATACATGTAATAGAATGATTAAAAGAACATGATTATGTGGTGGGAAGCTGAATACAAGTTTCTGAATTTGCTAAATTTTTGTGACAAACTGTTACTGAACAGTAACAGCTGTTCCTCTGCTGTAAATATAATAAATGTTATCTTCCTCAATGCTGGTAAAAAGAAAATTAAATCAAGATGAAATAAAACCACACATGCTTATTGAAGCACATTTTGAAGGTTGACTGTTTTGTTGAACTATTTTCACAGAATTACAGGATGTTTTTGGTTGGAAAACACCTTAAAAATCACCTAGTTCCAACCCCCTGCCATGGGCAGGGCCATCTTCCTGTCCTATCGCTGACATCTTTCTGACCATGTTGCTGAAAGCTCCATCCAACCTGAACACTTCCAGGGATAGGGCATCCACAACTTCTCGGGGCAACCTGTTCCACTAATATCTAAACCTGCTCTCTTTTAGTTTGAAGCCATTGCCCCTTCTTCTGGCTCTACATGCCCCTGTAAGAAGTCCCTCTCCATCTTTTTGTAGGTCCTCTTTAAGTACTGGGAAGCTACTCCCTGAAACCTTCTCCTCTCTGGGCTGAACTGTCTCAACCTGAGGTGTTCCAGCCCTCTGATCATCTTCATAGCCCTCATCTGGACTCACTCATTCTGATTTTTACTCCTTGGATGAGCTCAGGGTATGAGAGGAATTCTGTCTTGGACAGAATGACATGCAATTCATGCCTGTCACCCGCTACTGTGAATATAGCTCTGCTAGAGGAGGAAACTTGATATTTGGGTCATCTTATTCTGACTTACAGTGATCAGTCTTTCTCCTTCCTGGGGAAGTTCAAGATTAGGAAGACAATTAGCTTATGGAAACTCAGTCATGATGAAACAGATGTAGTTCTAGCAACATAGCGTGTACACTACAATGTATATACAAGTATGCCATTTTCACATAAAATAGATAAAAATTAGATATATTGATTCAATTAGAATCATAACACCTTTTATTTTAGCCACTGCCCTAGGAAAGAATCCAGGAAAAACAGTGAGAATAATATACTTTTTTGGAAAACATAATTTTCAAGGAAAGAGTGAAACATGGTTTATTCTTAAGAAAGGTGTTTGGTGCACTGCTAACCCTCTTTCTGACCTGTGTCCTGCTCTTATTTTATACTATGACCCACTTTTTATTGCAATGCAAGTGTATTTTTAAATTCAAAGTTAAATACTTGCTGAAACTGGTGTTAACTTTTCAGAATTCCTCAGCGATGAAACATGAACAGGCTACAAGGCTTCTCTTTAAGACGACTAAGTCTGAATTGAAGGAGAAATGAACAGACCAACACAAAAATAAAACAGCAAGATGTTTCTAATCCACATATAAAAGAGAGAAACAAATCTGAATGAAAGGAAAAGAGTCATTACAGACACCACAACACACATTTTCCATTTGTTTTGCCACTATGAGGGTTGTTAGCAAAGTTAAACCACAACATCCATAAAATGATAAGTGGTACAGTACATGGATGAAATAATTATCTTCCCTGTCCTTCTCTATCAATTTTACATTGCATTATTTAGTTATGTGTTTAACTTTTTAAAGGCATTTTCAAAGCAGACACCATAATGTAAGTCTTTTCAAAGTGTCATGTATATGCACACCTAATATAGGATTTTCTCTTCAGAGGCAGTTTCTTCTCAAACCCTGAAAGCTTTTCCTCTGCAGCTTCTTTATAATGAAAGACTAATGAGTATTGTCACTCCAAATAATAGAAACTTTTTATAAAATTATGACTATAATTTACATCAGAATTACAAAAAAAAAAGAGTTCTTGTATACTTGATAAAGAAACACATATGATTTTTGTAGCTTAAAGGAGATGAAAGAAAAAGGAAGAAATACAGATTAAGACTGAGAAGATATACATACAAGATAAAAAATATGATTTTGACTACCATTTAAAACAAACAAGCAGAAGAGGTAAAGAGGTTGCCAAGAAAATTATTGATCACACTTATCCAAATATCCCCCCAAATATCACTGGGATACACATGCAGTTTCATGAGTACAGAGGGTAGCTGTTGATTCATAGCAGATGTGGGTCACGTGGGACAGCAGGGAATGAGATTTCTGCTTCTTGTAAACAACACAATGCAGCTTCTTGAATTAATATTACAATGAGGGTTGTGAATAATTAAAAAATATGTAAACAAAAAGAATAATTATCAAAATAAACAAGACCAAAAACAGTTGTAAAGTATACAGGAGAATAATTCTACTTTGTTTGGACAGAAAAGGGAATGCATTTTCACACAGTTTGAGATACACAAAGTACTGGAAAGGCACCAAGCCCTCTGTACCTTCACAAGATGATGAATTAGCTATCCAGCCCTTTCTGGTTCAAAAGAGGTTGCAAAGGAACCACAACTAGCACCAAAGCAATGAATGCAGGCGAATTCCCAACCTTCTTACTAGTTAAATACCTATACTGGGACAGATGATGTTATTTGGGTGGTATGAGAACAAATGGTACTGTTGTAGTTATGTGGTCAGGTTATGAGCACAAGATTTCAATTATCTGAATGTTATTTGAACAAAACAAACAAAGCAAAAATATTGCCAACTTTTAAGTAAAATATTTTATTAAATAAAAAGATTAAATTAATTTGTTCCCGTAAAATGTTCCAATTACTTTGTTTGAAACTTTTGTCATTATTTCTAATCTTAACTATATAAACTTTCTTCTCTGACCTTTTTTGTTCTGTGGATTACACTATATCAAAAACAGAAATGGAAGAATGGATCTGGCCAAAATTATCAGTCTTTTCTAATTTGGGCAGACTTCCTGTATGCGGATACACTGGAGGTGAAGACAGCTTAGAGACTATTCTGTGCATTGCCATAGGAGAGACTGCAAGATTCACCTGTGCTGCAAATCTGCAGCATAAAATAAGAACTCACCTTTATTGTTTCATAAAGGATGCATCCAGCTAGAACAGGACTGAAGACACACTCCAGACTGCCTGGTACATCAAAGAGGGACCATGTGCTGCAGGTAGCATGAGGAGCTGGCACTTACACTGTTTAAAGAAGTAACCAAGTCTTCTTTACGTTCATCTTAGCCTTTTGCCACCATTTAAAATTCTTCAAGCTTACCTGGGCCATTCTTTGTACTGTACATAAAGAATTAGGTTTATATACAGACTCAAGTTGATCTGTCTGAAAATACTTTATTTTTGATTAAAAACTATTTGTTTTCAAAGATAGGATGCAAATTTTACTGTTTATTGGAACAAAATATATTTGGACCTGTTTTTCCAATATTACTGTGCAGCAATTTTTTTTTATTTTAATTTTTTTTTTTTTTTTTTAAGGAGGAAAATAATCTACTTTGAAAAAAAAAAGCCTCTCTTCAGAAGACTTTTGTTTGCTGTCTAATAAAACATAAATGATGTGTGGACTAATCATCATATGATCTTATATTCTTTTACAAAGTAACTGTGCTTTCTACTCCATTCTGTGGTTTTGTTCCTCTTGTACATTTTTAAAACTGTCTATGAGAGCAATTGGTAGACAATGTTATAGAATGATAACCTCTACATATACTTGAAAATCCTAATATGATAGATGACAAAGTCCTTGAATTCTGTGTCTGCCTATTAGTGTGTTCTATTGACCCTTTCCTAGTTAGCTCTTTTCATACTTTAGGGAGAAAATCAATATTTATCATGTTCCTTATGAAATCTAAGATAAACAAAACCTTGGATATTATAGCTTTTTGTGCCTTTTATATTTCTTAATATGTGAAAACTACAACTAGAGAAAAATAATCTCCACATATTTAAACATACTTGAATAATTATTTTTAAGATAGCATGTTCTAAGCAGTGAGTTTGTTACCAACAGTTATGTGAACCTTAGTTAATTATCTTTGCAGATGCTCACTAAGATGTCTTATTTAGAGTCAAGTTGATTCATACACATCAGATTCCAGTGAGCTTAAAAGCTGTTTGAAATACAGTTCTCCAAGGGTTAACGAGAACAAGTTGTTTTCAGGTTGATTTTCGTGAGTTTCTGAAAAGGATTATGTGATAGAATAGTCTAGTTCTTCTGGATAGAACTGTTGCAGTATATGGTACCTTGGTTTCACTAAAAAATTTGGGTTTGTATTTTTTTTCTTTATGTGTTTAAAAAGTATTCCATTCTCAGTGCTTCTGTTAGCCATCTAGTGCCTGCGGAAGAAGAAAAATCTGTCTCAATCAATTACTTGGTTCCAACTTTTGTTTGTATTTGTTTACTTTTCAGTCTTTCTTTGATGGAATGGAAACTAACAACCAGAGTAATTACCAAGAACAATGCTCTCTTCTCCACTGATTTGTCTTGCTTTGAGTTTAGCTGATTACCACCATATCTATGGTTAGTGAGGAATCCTTTCTGAGGTAAAAAAGGCAGTTGTTTTGCTTTTGATTTGTTTATGGGCTTTTTCCTTCAGCGTAGGAGCTCATTCACTTCAATTTCCTGTTGGGCAATGTCATATCTTTTTTACCATAGGGAACTTGTGAGACAATTGTAACTTTGATGCCTTTGATCCCTTTTGTTCAGATATCTTGTACTGGCACTGCACACCAATGTCTGTAGATGAATTCTACCTTGGGTATCTCTCTATAAAAGTCAATGGAATTTAGTCTTCTGATTATTTTTTTTTAACAGGAACTACTTTTTTTAATCTTCCAAGTACTCACCGTATTTTGTAATCCTGTCTTCTAATATGAAGCTTGTTTCATTATGCATGAAGTGAAATGATTTCCCTTTATTTTGGCATTTTAAAGATAATATTGTACATGATTTTATGAATACACACTAATTTTTCTGGTTTAAAATAATAAGGTAGTTAAGAACAAAATGAGACTAGAGAATGTTTTGGATTAGAGTATAAATTATACCTATTCTGAAATATGATAACTACAAATGTTCTAGAGGTATAGGTAGGTAGTTCAGGAAGACCAAAACATGAGATGGGAAATAGTTTTAGAATAGCAGTGCCCATGAATTTGAAAGTTCCCAGTTCCACAAAGACTTTAGAAGTCATCAGTCATTGCTAGAGGATAGAAAGGTTCTTTATTAAAAGTTCAAATCATGCTTTGCAGAAGTAAAGACTCAGTAAAAAAAATCAATTCCAGATAAATATAAAAATTACTCAAAAGTATATCTAAGAAAAGTATTACTAGTAGGCAAGCCCCTCAGCTAATTTTTAAAGCTTAGTGTATGTAGGATTTTAGATGTGACTTTGGAAGATCTGCTAAAGGGATTCTTTACACATTGTAGAGAGTGTTTTTCATGCACTGTACTTCTTTGTTCTTCAGTTCCAAATCCTCATAGTATTTCTATCCAGATTTTTGGCAATGCTAAGAACACATTATTATATTATATTATTATGTGTTAAATGAAATGCAAAAATATATTTACATCTCAAAATTTGTTGTCATAAATTAAGTACTTTATTTTCATCTAATGTTCCACAAAATAGTCCACAAGGACTGTCTGAGAGTTTCTTGTGTATTTATTTTGATAGTAAAATTTGATTAGTCTTTCAGTGACCTATTAAATCATTATGCTAAGGAATTCATTTAAGCAGTACCTAGCTGTTCAGTATTAATAGTGCAAAACTCCTGTCAAAGTCTTTCTAGAGTTTTTTACTGCATTTGACTGACAATATTTACTTGTGTTTCGAGTTTGTGAGAACAAGTGAAGCAAAAGAGCAAGTTGGACCCTTCTAGAAGCAGGAAGGAGAACTCTCTCTTGGGCAGCTGTTGAGCTGCTTACAGAGGAGAGCAGGTCAGAGGCTGCAGAGGAGCCTAGAGGAGACAGATACAGCACAGATCACACAATCACAGGATATGATGAGTTGGAAAGGACCCACAAGGATTATCAAATCCAACTCCTGGACCCACACAGGACCATCCCCAACAATCATACCATGTGCCTGAGAGCATCATCAATATTTCTTGAACCCTGTCAGGCTTGGTGCTGTGAAGCAAACACAGAGTAAATGAAGGTCACCGAATTGAATGGAAGATTTAATGATTCAGCAAGAAGAACATGGCAGGCAGGAGTTACTTTTTATTTCCACCATGACCCTTTGAATTTTGTCCACTTTTAAATTTAACGCTTCTAATTCTTAATCTAAAAAATTTTATTTTAGCTTTTTGTGAGTTTGTTATGGAGGCCAAAGCAGATGCACTGACCAAGTGTCAAGCCACTGATGTCCTGTCACAGGGAAGTTTTACTCTTTTTGCCTCAAGCCATTAGGACCTAAAGATCTATTCTTAGTTACATTATAATATTTATTTATTTATATTTATTTATTTTTTTCTAAGAGGATTTCTTGAAAGGAATAAATTTGATTGAGACAGCTGTAGAGCTTTCATTTCTGACATATGTGACTACTATCAAAATCATCATATTGTATGTTACAGTCCCTAGATCAGATGGGTATTTTGAAACAAAAATCTCACTAAGTCCTCCCCCAAAAAAACCATAACTCAGGTTCCTGGGTAAAATTTAAATTTGAATTTCATAGATGAGACAGATACACAAGTTTATGAGAAGCACATACAGATCAGTGACTATAAATAGCCAAAACTGAGGTAACACTTATGTTAATATTTCCTAAATTGTGAGGAGTAGTTCACTAATATCTGTGAAGAAATTTGAAAACAAAATATGGTTTAATTATCCACAGACCTTCTGTTCTATTTAGCTCCCAATAGAATTGAAAGTATAGTGACTTTCTCCTAATTGCTGAAGTCCATAATCAAGTCAGTAAAATCAAGATTATTTAGAAAAAATTAAATACACTTTGAAGTGACATCTCATTTTCTTATACCTTATAACCAATTTTAAAACATGTTTACATGTGCTATTTTAGTTTCTATCATAAGAGCCCAAAGACTATCACCATCTCATTATACCTAGTGCCTGCTTGGTCTGTCCCCCAAATTAATGCCAGAAGAAACTGTGGCAAAAAATTATTAAGTGCTCTGATTGTTTGTTGAAGTTGTAAAGGGTTAGCTATAATATTATGCATTCACTACCCCATTATTACTTAGTGTTTGAAAGGTCTCAGAATCATAATTGAGATGGCAGAGTGAAAAGGGCATTTGTAACAGGCAGGAAGGGAGTGAGTGAAAAAGACAGAAGTCAAGACCTTTGTAGCCAACTGAAAGACAAGGCCAACTAGAGTAGTTGTTGAAATTGTAAATGTCACTCCCAGATGTACCATGAATTGATGCATCCAAAAGAATAAATATGCTTATCGTGGAATCATGTTTAGGAAAAATAAATAGCATTTTTCCTCATTTGCGCATTTTTCCTTTTCACACTTTTAATTCCTGACTTGGACTTCTGAGCTAGTTATTGGCTTCAGGAGCTGAGACCAAATAAAAATGGACATTTACTCAGTAGGTTGTAATATATGACTATGGAGAAAATGCTTCTGTGAGTAATGAATTCCCTCTTCTCCAAGTCTGACAGGAAAATCTACTCTATAAACCTTTATTCCTCAGCCTGCCAGTAACTGAGACAGTACATATCTGTCAAAGACAAAGTATCTAAAGCTAATTACGCATAACTCTAAATCTTTGTTTTCTCCACAGCACATTTAAATTTGTACTAACCTTTTCTCCAACTTGCACGTTTTACTGTGAACCCGAAATGATGTCTTAGAAACTGGCAGTGCTATCTCTGTAAAATATATACACATATATTATCTGATCATATATAAAATGTAGAAATAAACACCAACCCTCTTCCAGAAGATATTTGCTAGGGAACATACACAGCTATTGTGAACACAATAATATAACAGGTATTACTTGAAGTTTCATTTTTCTCCTTAAGAAATCAATTTGTTTGGTGAGGAGAGAGCTCTAGATGTTGTTGTATAATAATAATAGTAGTTTTTCTGAATTGTGTTAAAAGTGCAAACAAGTAATTGTTAGGTCCGTCAAATATAAGAATGTAGTCATCACACTTGTAAAGCAAAAACCTGGCTGGGGAAATTGAGTCCTGTGTTGTACTCAAGGGTACTCCATTCCCTGACTGCAACTGTATATAATGAAATAAAGGCAGTTCTTGGGCTAAACAAAACAAGAACTATGAAATAGAATAAAGAGAAGTCATTACCTCCAGGGGTATCTTGTGAGATCCTTCCTGAATTTGAAATTCAGTTTATGGTGTCTGTGCTTTAGAAAAACTATTTACAGACTGGAAAGGGTTCACAAAATTTACCTTACAGAAAAAGCTAAAAGGAGTCCAAACCACTCAGCTTATTAATTGAACATTATTAATTGGTAGCTTAATCAGTCTGTAATTACCTGCTTAGGAACACTTCTGAAAGTAGATAGAACTTCAATATACCACATGAAAGAATAGCAACATAAATGGGATGGAAGATGGTTAAAAATAAAATGTGTATTTTAAATCATGAGATATTTAACTGTTTTCTAGTAGCAATGGGATACATTCTCCATCATGTGATGTCTTTTTGAACATCTGTCTATTTGAACATCTGTCATCTTTCTAAAAGTTAGTCGCAAGAAGATATGGATGTAGGACCTATTACTCAGAAAACTTTTGCCTGTGTTATGCAACTCAGCCTCAGCGGTCATGTGCTCATTTTGGGTTCAAACATATGGAGGTTCTACTTAAAAGGGAGATAGAGTGAAATTTCTCTTTTTCACTTTTAAAGTATTACTAAAGGACTACCTCCTAGGACTCTACTTTACATTTTTGTTCCTAGTGTATTTTTTCTTTCTGTCTCAGCCATGAAATCTACCTTGTTTTGACAAATGACAGGTAATGAGGATCTGGTTAAGAAACTAGAAAAATCACAAATTAATTCAGTAAATGTGAGTGACTAATGCAGTGGAAAGCACATGAAGGAACTGGAGTGAGACTTTTAGAACTTTCTTAATCTATGCATATTACACTCTTCCAAAGTATAAATGAGAATATCAAATTACCAACTATGATATCATCATAGCAAATTTCAGATGGCTTATAATAACTTTAGCGTTACTGTAGCTGCTATCTCAAATATGTTATGTACTCAAAAAAGATGAAGTTTTATATTTATTAGTAATTCTTTTCATGGGTATTACAGGTGCCATAAGAGACTTCTTCTGCATCTTTCTCTATTAGATCTTGGCAAATGACTGATAATTCAAGCTTTTTCCTGTAACATAAATACCATGTTATTGTCATTTCCATGGCATTTAGAACGTATTTGTCCTATCACACAAATACCAAGTTGACCTTTCCATATGGTATTTAAAGTATGTCTCAGATTTCTCTTACATGGTTTTAGATTTTGTTAGCCATAAGGGCTTAACCTCATATTACTTAATTGTGTTGGTACATATTACTGACAGATTCAGCTCATGTTTTTATTTTTTAGTAGGAGCCCTCCTCCAAGAATATACTGGAGGACATTATAGCTCTTTTGCTTAAGAGTAGGCATTATAAGAATTACTAACCTTCAAGATGAGGCTGAAGCAAGACTTCAGAAAAACAGAGTGATTGTTTTAGAGTGTATATAGAATTGGAATTTTTTTTTTTTTAGTTCAACTGTGCATGTGTAATAAATAAAATCAGGTTAGAGTAGCATTCAAGCACTGGGCCACTAGTATCCATTCTGTTTAGCATCACAGAATTTACAAAATATAAAAAACCCCACAGATAAACTGTTTGTAAAGAGACCTGGCTTAAAAAAAAATTAAAAACAGATTATCAAGAAAAATATTTCTTTTCTTTGATTTCTGTAGTATATGGGAAATTTGTATTTTGGGAATATAAGTGCATATATATGCATAAATAACTGCATTGTAGATCTAATTCTTATAATTATTTTTGTCCCTTTAATGTAAACAATGCCAATATAAAGTGAGCAAGTTAACTATTTGGGATGTAATAGGTGTTCTAAAATTAATCAATATCAATAATGATTTGAAAACTAAATTTGAATGAACAGAACAGAGTTCACATCTCCTTTGACAGGTAGAATAAACAGTGCTAAAGCTACTGTTATACAGAAATAATAGGTAATACAGAAAATTTCTTTGTAATAATATTTTAAAGACTCAAATGAATAAATCAAAATTTTGCTTCAGATAACTGAGTGCATAAAAATGTAAAAACATCTGAAATATTTATGTATTAAAACCAGATCTGTTTGACTGATTTTCTGATACTTTCACTACTGTGAGAAAATAAGAAGGATCAAGTTCAAAGGAAGTAACTGTAGTGCAATCCCAGGTAGATATTAGTTTCAGAATACTTGAAACCATTGATTCACAGTTTTTATTTTCTTTTCTAATGTAACATAAAAATGTTCCCAGAACTCATAATGAAATAAGATAGATTTGCCACTTCTGTGTTCTATGTACTATACATTTATATTAGTAGATTACATAAAATAGTTGCTTTTCCACAGTCTATTGAGTGTCTGATTTCTGTCCTTTTTACTCTTTCTGCCCTGTTTTGGAAGTTTCAGTAAGTGGACTTTTCACTGAATCCTTTACATGGATTCCTAATACAAAATAGAAAATGCATCTATAAATAATGGAATGAGATAGACCACTGATTTACAAAAAAAAAAATGGCAATACTAAATGTATATTGACTCCTACATTTGTAACTGGATATATTAATAATAGATGTTAACATGAGATTAAAGAAGGGTTACATAAATAATGCAAATGTGCATTTGAAGGAAGTGAAATAAAACATTGAACTGGAATTTTCACACATGTAGAAGTCATGAATCTGCAGAACTGGGATTAAGACTTGCAGGGAATCCGTGAAGTTGCCGACCAGGCACAGCTGAAAGCCTGATTTTAAACTCAGTGTTTTCTGTGTCTTTCTGCTCACAGTACTTCCTTTAAACTCTGTAATTTTTCTACTCTAGTTTTATTTTACCAAATTTTTATTTTCTATGATTATCAGTGAATGGTCAACAATATGTCAGAGGAACATCAAGAGCTCACTTTCTTTATATCATGGCTGTATATTCCAACATCTGGCCCTTGTGCACAATTTAAAATTCATGAGATAAAAACTGTTATCTGAAACTGTTTTGCCTTGAGTTGAATTGGGGAGCCCTATCCAATTCTGAACTGTGCTGCAAGGGTGTTTTTCCAGCTGCTGCTGCTGATAATAATAATAGTATAATTTTCACTTCTGTTCCATATCCTATTGTCTTTACTTTCCAAATCTTCTTTGATTCTTGTCAGATCCTTGCCTCTGTATAGATATTGTAAATTCTTGCTATAACCCTGTGGTATGTAATCCTCACTCTGTGAAGGAAACAGTTCTCATCTAGGAGTGAGAGGTAAAGGAGTCATCTTCCTTCTATGCTAGACTCCAGTTCTTTATTCTTTGTCAGAACACAATAAGATGTTGACCTTGACTGAATTGAGAGGTGGGCCTGTGCAAACCTCATGAATTTCAACAAGGCCAAGTGAAAGGTCCTGCCCCTGGGTAGAGATAATCCCAAACACAAGCACAGGTTGGGTGGAGAATGGATCGAGATTAGCCCTGGGGAGAAGGACTTGGGGTTGGTCGTGGGTAAAAAGCTCAACATAACTGGGCAGCGTGTGACTGCAGTGCAAGTGTCAAATGCATCCTGGGCTACTTCAAAAGCAGCATGACCAGCAGGCCAAGGGAGGTGATTTTTCCCCTCCACAAAGCGCTTGTGAGGCCCAGCCTGGAGTGCTCTGTCTAGCTCTAGGGTCCCCAGTACAAGAAAGACATTGACCTGTTGGGATGAGTCCAGCAGAAAGCCACTAAACTTTCTGCTTCAGCACTTTTCCTGTGAAGACAGGTTGAGAGAGCTGGAGTTGTTCAGATTGGAGAAGAGAGGGTTCTGCGGAGACCTTGCAGCACTTTCCACTACCTAAAGGGGACCTAAAAGAGAGCCTGAGAGGGACTTTTCACAAAGGCCTATCGTGATAGTGATGCCTTAGAATTTTTAAGATTTGGATTTGGAAAATGTGAATTTTTAGTATGGCTGTAAAGTTCCTCACACTTAAGAATAAAAGTTGACAGTCACGAAACCCTGTTCTCATACTCCAGGTCAAATTTTTTAAATTCTTTAAGTTTGTTTAATGTTCTTGTCAAGGGAGAACACATTTTGTTTAGGACATATGCACCTGGACCAGGAAAATAAGGTATCATTTTAGCCAAAGCAACCTTGAAATTCCAGAAACCTTGGAGAAGCTCCAAAGACAATGTGTGCTGTGAGGAGGAGGAAGATGAGGAATAAAAGGATCTTGAGACCTCTGCCTCAATTCCAGGGAGGCATGCCAGGGGGACAGATCTGAGGATGATCTGGGGGCAGATAGTTTTCAGATTGGATGGATTGGTACTGTAAAAGTGTAAAACCCCTGGACATGGGGATGTGCCTATGTACTGGGTGCACTTGAAGACCTTCATTAAAGAACTGCTCTCTATCTTATCTATGCTAACATTGCTTTGAGAATTTTTCTTCCATTTTAGGCATCAATAGGACAAGGAGAAAAGCTGAAGGAGTGGAGGATTAGATTAGATAGTAGGAAGAAATTCTTTACTATAAGGATGGTGAGGCACTGGAACATATTGCACAGAGAAGTTGCAGATGCCTCATCCCTGGAGGTGTTCAAGGCCAGGATGAATGGGTCTCTGAGTAACCTGTTCTAGTGGAAGGTTCCCTGCCTCTGGCAGGGGCACTGGGTTTAGATGACCTTTAAGGTCAATAGCCCTAACTATTATATGATTCTATGTTATTGAAATAAAAGGATTTGTTTGTCTGTGATTTTCTGGGGTATGGTTTTTGCAGTTTGTTTTGTTTGCTTGTGGGAGTTTTTTAACTTTTATGAATAAGGAGGTCTCTTAACCTTGTACCTGTACTTTGATTGTTTTCTCCTCAAATTCTTTTTCCCATTCCTGAACAGCCTCTACTTTGTTATGGATCTTCCTTTGAGTTTGCTACAGAAAAAATTTCTGATTTACACCAGAATAAGTGGTATCAAACTCAAATTTTTATAATATGTATTTATACTTGGCACAAATGCAGCAGAAGCAGCAAGAGTCCTCTATGAATGGTGCAGTGAGACTTTTAGTAGGATATATTTTAAAAGTCTGCAATATTCACATTTATGATTGGAACATGACAAGAGTACAATGGAGTTTAGCATACCAGTGGAATAATAAAGTAAATAAAGCCAGAGGTACCCATAAACATCCATCCCTAATTCAAGAGTAATCCAAATAGGAACACAAGATTTTTATCACATTTGTTTATGAGTTTATATTAAGACTTAAGGCTTTTGAATGTCTAGGTCATCCAAGTGTGAATGATATTCAGCTTTATGTAGTCACACTTACTAAAATATGTCACCTAATGTCTCAGTGATGTCTGCCAACATGAAAGAGAATATAAGCATATATAGAAGGATATATAATGAATACTAATGATTGTAAATTGCATATAAACAGTTTACCAGATCATTAAGTGAATATATATTGTGACACTTCCTTGTTCATTCAAGTATGGTAAGTAAAATTTATATTTTTAATAAGGATGTGCTTGTTAGTAAAACTGTCTTCTCAAGGTTATGAAGCAAGTCAGTTCACTATGAGTAACTCAGCTTTTGCAGTTAGTATAAAATGGGTATCTATATATGCTGTGGCACAGATGCTGATCTCTGAGAAGGAACCAAACCTGGTGAAGGGTCCAGAACACAAGTTATATGAGGAGTGGCTGAGGGAGTTGGGGTTGTTTAGTCTGCTGTAACCTTGTCACTCTCTACAACTACATGAGAAGAGGTTATAGCCAGGAGCACGTCAATTTCTTCTCTCAGGTAACAAGTGAGAGGACAAGACAAAATGGCCTCAAGTGTTGCAAGGGGAAGTTTGGATTGGATGTTAGGAAAAATTTCTTCACTAAAAGGGTGGTCAAGCATTGGAACAGGCTCCCCAGGGTGCAGGAAGATGACTGAGGGTAAAAACATGACAGCACAGAAGTCATATGGAAAAATGTGGTTGTTACTCCCTGGATGGAATATGGTCAACATATTCAACCTCCTACACATGATACAATCTAAGGGGACTAAATGGAGGGTGGAGGGAAGACATGGCAGCCAGGATCTGTCAGAATGCTTGCAGAGGATGGAACTCAGTGGTACTTTCCAGCTGATAAACTGCACAGCACCTGAAAACCATGGGAGATAAAGGAAGATATCTTGCTCTTGAATCAGCAACTGTGGTGAAATCACTCTCCTTGCACTAATGCATATCCCCATCCCAAGGTTATCTCAGGTACTATCCTGTTATACCCATCCCCAACATACAACTGCCACTCACTGAGATTTATGACTAAAGTCATTCAAACTCCACTTGAATATAATGAAATAGTATAAAAATGATTTGAAAATGAGGAGAAGTTAGGGAAGACTCCACTGGAACTTCTGGGATCAGTCAATGGGCTGAACCTATCTTCTCCCCCGTAGGGATGCCTACTGGGTGAGAAATGGACTCTAGATGTACTGAGTTATTATCTCAAGCTTTTACTGGGAATTAGAGTTTGTTAGTATATTACTTTGAATTAGTATATTCTATTAATTTATTTTTTCAGTCAAAAATAAATTCTCAAACCTTAACCTGTCATGATTTTATTAATAAAGAGTATTACTCTGTAAACTATTAATGTGAGTCCTTCAAGGGCACTGGTAGTTTCTGGCAGTGGGTAAAGGCGTGGAGATCCAGGAGGGGTGTTTTTTGTTTGGTGTATGGTCCTGAACAACTCAGTCGAACTGCCCTCTGATCCAGTGAATTGCTCATTTAAGGGTCCCTATAATGGGATACTGACACAGTGGCCAGCCACAAGGGTCTCAACTTTTCTGGCACACTGACAGACTAATCAAGCACTAGGTTTGAGTAAATCTCCCCTTTTCATGTGGCATGGAGAAATGGTATTATGACCGTCCCTGGACGTACTTAAAAAAATGTGGAGATGCAGTGCCTAGAGACACGGTTTAGTTGTAGACTTGGCAGTGCTGGGCTAATGGTTGGACTCAATGATCCTCAAGTTCTCCTCCAACCTTAATGATTCTATGATTCTATAAAGGATGATGATAAACCTTCAAAACAGAAACTCCTAAGAACCTCTACAAATAAGTCTATCCACTGTGATGTGGTTGCTACTGGACACAATCTGTTCCCTAGATGATAAATACACTCACTAAGTGGCAAATATTTAGCAAACTGTATAGCCATAAGGTATTTATATACTGTCAGATTTGAGTACCATAGCATACTTCAGTTTTCCGGTGCACTGTATTTCCTCTACTCCTATTCAGTAGCAGGTTACTACTTATTGTCAAACTAATTTCATTTTTGTTCTTATCACTGTTTTTAATGCTCTATCTTCTATTGAGGATTTAGTATTTCATTATCACGACTTCAGTGAGGTTTTTGACATGGTACTCCACAACATTTTTGCTGCTAAATTGGAGAAATGGGTTTGATAAGTGAACTGTTAGGCAAGGAATTGGCTGGATGACAGCATCTGAAAAGTTACAGTCAACAGCTCAATGTTCAAGTGGAAATCTGTAAAGAGTGGTGTCCTCCAAGGGTCCCTACTGGGACCAATAGCATTTAATAACTTCATTAACAACGTAGATAGTGCATACTCGGAGAGTTTGCAGGTGACCCCAAGCTTAGAAGTGAGGTTGATAGGTTAGAGGGAAGGGATACCATCCAGAAGGACCTTGGCAGGCTTGAGGAATGGGCTTATGAAGTTCAACAAGGCCAAGTGCTACATCCTATACCTGGGTTGGGACAATCTCCAATATCAATGAGTGCTGAATTGCTGAGAACATCCGTGTGAAGAAGTACTTGGGGATACTGGTGGAGGAAAAACTGTGTGTGAGTAATCACTGTGCCCTTGCAGCCCAAAAAGCCAATTGTATCCTGGGTTTCAAAAAACGAATTGTGGACACTAGGTCAAAGAAGGTGATCTCTTCCTCTACATCATTCTCATAAGACCTGGCCTGGAGTAAGGTATCTGACTCTGAAGCACTCAGCACAAGAAAGAAATGGATCTGCTAAAGCAGGTCCAGAGGAGAGGCACAGAATTATCAGAGGCCTGGAACGCCTTCCTCTGAAGAAAGATTGAGACAGTTGGAGTTTTTCAGCCTAGAGAAGAAAAGGCTTCAGGAAGACCTAATTGTGGCCTTTTAATATATAAAGGGGGCTTACGAGAAAAGCGAAGAAAGACTTTTATCGAGGTCTGTAGTGCCAGGACAAGGGACAATGCTTTTAAGCTAAAAGAGACTAAATAGACTGGACTTAGGGAAGAAATATTTTATGACAAGGGTGGAGAGGCATTGGAGCAGGTTGCCCAGAGAAATCATGGGTATTTCATCATTGGCAGTGTGCAAAGTCAGGTTGAATGACACTTTGACAACCTACTTTAATGGAAGATGTCTCTGCTCATGGCAGAGGGGTTGGGCTATGTGATCTTTGATGGTCCTTTCCAACTCAAACTGATCTATGATTTTCTGATTCTATTAAATTATCATATAGTTTTTAATTTATTTACAGTAACATAAAATCTGTCTCTCAATCTTCATGTGCTATAGTAATTTATTAAAAGGATCTCCATACTCACAGCTGTCTTGTGTAACCACCACTATGCGATACATATAATTCACCAATGAATAATCTTCGTAGTTTCAGAAAAGTCCAAAGGAATTAGACACCTAAATTCTAAATAATTTAATGAGATATGTGTCCCTAAAATCTGCAAGGTTTTTGAAAATCCCTGTATGAGAAAATATTTGAGATACCTTAAAATACTCTAGCTTAAAAACACAGTTCACCACGTTCAGTTCTTGAACGTATCTCAGAGAACAAGATACTGATCAGATTTCATCTCTATGAAGAATTTCAGTGCCATGAGGCCCTTCTGTAATCAAATCACAAACACAGTCCACATTTTCAAGCCTAATGAGGTTCAGGGGTTAAAACTGAGGGAAAAAAGTTACAAGACAACAAAAACCAAAGCCAAAATATGTCTGCTTAAAGTCATACAGAAACAGAAACAGAAAGAACTCCTGAGTTTCACTCCAGTGTTAATGAATGGCAGGACTACCAAATATGAATTCAAGTCTGTTCTGTAAGACATATAGAAAACATGTAACTACAAAACACATTCAAATTATTGAAATGAAATTAGTGTATGCTGTTCCTATTGAATTAAATGGTAGTTGCAGTTTGACTAGAACAAGGAGGTATTACTACTTTTATGTGATACACTTTAAATGTGTGCACGCATACAAAGCATAAGCATTGTATGAAAGGAAATGAATTAAATAAATTTGATAGCTCATGCAATCCAAAAATGTGAATGAATTGCAAAGTAAAAGTGTATAGTTTTCTGCCCATAGCTGAGAATGCCAAGTTTTGATGCACATTTGCAGCTTTAACGAATGAGAGGATGATAGTGTGAAGCTGATTGCTATTCCAATCACCACTGTCCTTGTTGATTTTAGCTAGAAAGCTCTTCTCCTGTCAGGATCAGTTTATATTCATGGGTGTCATAGTATCTAATGACAAATGCAGACAGCATAATTTGCAAGCAGTGGCCTTGATTAAAGATCAGTCTTTCTACTTATTAATTTCCTTCTCTAGTACCATTTCAAGTTAAAATAATATCAGAAATGGTTAATCCAACCAGTAACATTTTTATGAGTAAATATATGTCCTTAGAATAGATTGATTTTAGTTTACATAGTACTGTGAATTTTTCAGCCAAGTCAGTAGTGAAATAACCTGGAGTGAACTATTTTAGGTCTTCCGTACAGTCTTCTTTTTTCAAGTACTTTGTATGTTCATAAAAGATGCAGGATTGACACAACTGTAAAATTAAATCTGCAATTTTTTCAGCCATAGAAAATACAAGTTGGGCACTGACAGTCAAAGTCTCTGTGCACAAGTTAGGCACTGTTTTAATTTTCTCTCCAAGGGGCCAGCTCTGCGTGTGTGTGGTTTTGTTCTCCAACTCAGTTAATCTTCAGATCTTTCTGTAGAAACTGCCAATGAGGTCATGGGTTCTGTTGTCTCTCGCTGTAATGTTGACACCTCTCCATCAAACAAGGCATGATTGATTCATTCAGCAGGTTCATTTGCAAGTATTGTTTGTCTATCTGCAACACTTTTATTCTAAGTAATACTCATATGTCGGTAATGAAGTATAGTCTCTTGATTAAATTTGCATTGTATTTTCTATATGAATATACATACACGATTATACATAATGCATATATACATATATCCATAATATATATGCATGAATGTATGCATGTACATATGGGTACATCTATTTAAAATGTACAGCCAAGTAGCGTTAAGAAAAATAAATGTTGTTTGCATATAAAATTCCTTTTGCAAAACTGAGGATAAACAATATCATTCATACAGTAGCCATCACATTTTCTTTATGGTTTATGTGATCTTGTGCAGGATGCATTATTTGTGAATTTATTACTTTACAGTATAATGTAGAGCAAGCAAGTAGATAAAGGTATAGTCCTGGATATGTATCACGTTACATTTGAACTGCAAAGCTAGCTGTGTCATATTTTTGAACAGAAATTTACCACACAGTTTATGAATACTAGGTCAGATCCTGAGATGTATGAATCAGTGAAGCTCCCATGATTTCTGCCAAGCATTAGTTAAACCAGCAAACTTACTTACATCAGTGAGTCTACAACTTACTAAATCTAAAAACTGGAGTGATTGTTCTATGTACGTCCATTTAAATATACATCATTCAGCTAATATAGTAACACATTTTTGTGTTACACTTTCATTGTACACCTCTTAGCCAGTTATAATAGATGAAAGAATGATTGTAGAGAAAGTCACTCAACCAAATGACTCTCAGATGTTATGGAGAGTGATTAAGTGCTTATTAAAAACCTTTACAAAAAGTAACGGGGGAAAGAAATGTTCTTTATGGAATGTTTTATTGGTGAAATACAGTATTTTTGCATAATATCTTTAGCAAAGTCTACATTATAAACAAGGAGCCAAAACCGCTTCAGAGAGAAATTACATTAAGAATGCAGATGGAGGGAGAAATTAAGAGGTAGTTGTAAATGAGAAATATTTTTACTACAGCTATTCAAAAAAAAAAAAGAGGTGTTGATAGGACTGATAGCTAAAGATGGGTTCATAAAAGTGAGAAACCATTTGACCTAACTGAAAAGGAGAAAAGCTCTAATATATCATGCAACAAATGAATATCATCACAACATAAACACACATCCAAATTGTTTCATAATTCATGGTCCTTGGCTTAAGTAAGATAGAATTTCTTCTTCCCTAGAGATACCTGTGAGTTACTTAGGTAACTCATATCAACAATCTGTTCAAACAATTCTGTAGAGTTCATAGCATATTTTGAAGGAGAGCAGTTATAGATAACAAAAAGGTTATTGGATTAGATCATCAAGCCTATGAAAACAGGTACTATGGCTTTAAGCTCAGGCATGCACTCTTAGTCTCTTGTGCCTCTGCTTAGCACTGGTCCTCATCCTGATCCACTGACTTTAATTCCTGGCTTTATCTTGGACCTGTCTTCTCTGTGGACTTGCCTGGCAATCACTGAATGGTAGCTGAGCCAGGATACCATCACTGCTCTGTCCTCCTTGCTTCAGAGCCAGGCATCTGGCTGGATCTGAGAGCCACAGGGCTGCTCTCTCCACTCTGTTCACCTTCCCTTGACTGTCAGACCAGCCTTGATGCTGTTGGACATGTGGTTCCTGATACCATGAGCTACAGTTGAATTGACATTTCACTGCTCATTATTATTGGCATCTGACACTTACAAGTAGTATACCAACTGAGCTCTTTTTGTCAGAGAAGAGAAATTTGGGTAATATGTTGGCAATACAGGTTTTCAGATGTTTTTCCATTAATTACACTGTTAGGAATAAATAAGAAAAACCTCTTATCTCTTTCACAGTGTACATTTTTAGGTCCATATGGCAGCAATCATGTGAAGACATGTGAAGACTATTTTATTTTGCTTCTCTTCACCATCATACTGTGCTTTATGTGTCACATTTCATTGCTGTAATCTCGTCTACCAGGTTGGTTTCATTTTACCTTACTGGGACTGTATTTTTGGTAGCTATAAACAGAAATTATACTTGCATAAAAGCAAGTGAGTAGCATACGTATTGTATATGTATGCAGATAAGCCTACATTCTGGATGCTTAATGAAAAAATGCTTGAGAGGATTTCATTCGGACTTTGGACCATCAGTAGTAAACAGGAGAACCTGCATGCTTTGGCTTTTGTTTATTAGTGTCCCTTGACTACATCCTGTATGAGTATAACTCACGACATTTGAGAAGATGGAGACTGAGTCATATGCATAGGTGATTAAAAAGGGCTGTGCCCGTCCTCTTGACATGTTAGATCCTGTTTGCTCTGAGACATTATGAATTATAAATATTTTTTAATATCTCAGAGATCTGGAAAATTATATAAGCAGAGAAAGCTTATATAGTCATCAATACCAAATTGACCCTTCCTGCCTTTAAGCTTGTCCCTCACAGAATACTACTAAGGGTGAGGCTTTTTTACTATTTACTTTTCTTCTCCTATATTTATTTTTTTGCTACTAATAAACTTTATATTTACTGTATCTTCCATGTTCAACAGTCAGATAACGTAGTGGAAAATATGTGTTTAGGATAAATTTCCTTTAAAAAGTTAGTGTAGCATTTTCTTGAGTTATTTTCCTTGTACTGAATTTACTATTATGAAACAGGCAGTAACAGGCAAATAGCCACATTTCCATAGAAATTACTGCTTTGGAAGTAGCTATCATCTTCAATGCCTTATTTGGTAGACTAACACCTGCTTATCTTCTACAGCATGTCACTATTTTACCAAAACCCAGCTGATGTTTATTTCCCCTTGCCATGTGTTTTAAAGGGATTTTATTTTCTTTATGGTGGAAAATATATCTGATGAAATTATAATCATTATGTAATTTTCTTTCTCTTATACATCTCAGATCTTTGTTGGGCAGCTGCCCAGATGCAAATAAACAAACAAGTAACTTCATTATGTTGACAATTAACATCTTGTAATTTGAATAATAATTCCAAAAGGCAGAGTTGATATGAATAGAGTGCATTATTTACTTACCATAATGTCTTATTTCCAGTGAGTTGGTAAAGAATTTAACAGAGCAGCAGGAGTAGGTAGTATTAAACACTAGCCTTGACAAATACTGTCTGCAACTGGAAAACCAACAGTTTTTACTCTAAACTTTTTTTTTCCTCAGGAGTGATATCTGAAGTAATATTGAAGACATAAGATATGTCATGTCTTTTCATGTGATTAGACTATGTCAGCTAAAACTGAAGGTGGAAAGAGTAATTGCATGGATATTTTTCTGGATTTAAAAATAAAGATAATGAAAAAGCAACAGATTATTTAGCTACTTTTTAAAGTTGAGGGATGAAGGTAAATTTTTACATTTTATCTTTTTAAATCCAAAATGAGCAGAACTGCTAACATAACAAGCAAGAGTCATCATTCCTTTCCCTCACTAAGTAATAAGCAGCCTTTCTCAGTCAGAGATGGTGGGATGTTGAAAAACATAACACAACTGAATCCATCAAACCAAAGACCAAATAGTTTTTTAGAGCCAATGGGAGACCAGCCGTGAAGTCCCAGTTTTTCAGAAGAATAGCAGTATAAGTAAATTATCCCAGATGCATTGACTTGAATTGGTGAAAATAGCCCCCTCTATAAGAGAGGCAGTTGGCATAATGCAGACTCAATACTAAACTACTTTTGTATTCTTTATCTAGCACTGCAAATAAGGCTGAAAACAATTCCCTTATCATGCTGAAATCTAGGTTTCTCCAGTTAGATCAACTTTATCTGATTCAGCATCTCCTGTGTTTCATTTTAGCTGGAGTAGGAACTGAAATGGAGAGTTAGAGCAAAGTCTTTATAGTTACACTTGAGGAATAGGAGTGACAAAATAGAGAACAATCAAGAATCAGACAACCAGGCTAACACATGGATAAGTTACTGTCGAATGATTTCTATAGGGCGGGAGTAAGGGTCAGATGACGTTATTCATAAAGCTGAATATTCTTGCAGCATATAATTTACAGTCCTCCTGCCTTACTTTATGTATATGGGAGTAATTATATATATTTTGTCTGTGTAATGTTGCACTACATATAAATATCAGGCTCTTGAAAGGAAAATATAAATGGTATATAATTTAACATGCAATGACTTTTTTTTTTCTTTTTAAGATTTAGAAAACAAAAATGACATTGGCTAGGTCCCATTTCTTTTACTCTAGGCAATATTGAAAGGAAGAGGAAATAATGTTTATACTAAAATTCTGGTATAATATCTGCAGTAATATCCTGTCATGTAAGTTTAATTGTCATCATAATCAGATTTGCGCATATGCTTAAGGAGACATCAAATGAAGTAAGTATATTGCAGTTTAACAAATTGAAGTCTTATATTGTGTTCATAACACTTATTATTTCTGCAGAGAATTTCATTTGCAAATATCTTACACATATTTGAAGCAGAGTGAAGAAAGATATACTAGCTATACTGTGAATAAGTGCTTAAAAATCCCCTAACATATATTTCAATTAATTGGTTTTCTATATAATCAGGTAAGTTATGTTTTTCCCCATAAAAAAAATGATGGTGGGAAACTGAGGGAGAGAGACAAATATTACTTGTAAATGCTGTATGATCAGGTCTCCAAAACACTTCATTAAAACTACATGAAGGTTATTATAAATGCATTTGTCAAAGAGGCAGCTTATACTTAATGAAATAAGTTTAAATACAGATACTGGCAGACAGTCAGTCATTGTTTGGCTGCTTGGATGAGAACAGCTCTTGAAAAATCTCCTTCAATTCCCATGGCTTCTGACTACACTTATAAAACGCACTCATGCTTGCAGATATTTAGTGCTCTACATGGAACAGTGGGAGACAAGACTGAATCTTATTCCTTATTTAATTTGAAGCAGGAGCTGACAGTAACCTTTTACATATATCCTTGTGAGAGGCAAGCACTGAAGCCTAAAGTTCTTTTAGCTTCTAATGACAGCTTTTCTGGTATGTCTTCACAATGTCCCTCATGCTGAGTTAACACATAGCTTGACAAAGGGCCTACAGCTTAAATGTGATGTTTTAAGTCTTGTTGGTACAGTTTTCTATTTGTCAACTGAATAGTGGAGCATTTGCAGAAATTTATTCTTCTATTGTTTGGAACTGCTACAGACTTGTTCAAATGCTGACATTTCCTTTGAGATGGTAGCAGATTGGTGGCAGTTTTCATTAGTGTCCCAAAAGAAAACACAAATGGTACAGGCATGTAAATTCGTTAAGATTTTCCACTTGACTGCTTGCAATTATAAGCTGCAAACTTTTCTGTGCTTAGGAACTTAGAGACATGAAAGAAACTGGAAACAGAGAAAAAGTGAAATTGCAGAATTACACAAAAAGTAGCATTTTCTGGCATTAGGTAACAGCAGAAAATAATCTTTTGTATTAATTACCTGTATTTCTCTTAATATGTGAGCTTAACCACACTGTCAGACAAAGTATAGATCTCTTCAAATCAAAACCATGGTATTGTTCAGTCAAACATTGTAAACAAAATATTCAAATATTAAGAAATAAACCTGATATAAACCTTTCATATTCTATCCAGTTCCTTTACCTTTATTTTTGACACTTTCCCCCCTCTTTCTCTTAAAGAACAAACCTGAACTCAACATTTTTTATGTTATTATGTTGTTCTGGGTTCTTCACTGCCTGATCTTATAACAATAGGCAATGAATAGATTATTGTGACTTATTAGAAAAGTGTAAAAACATTTTTAATACCTTAGAGAGCACATAGGTTTAGAAACTGTGCCACTGTATAATATATTCTTGAATTATCCACTCTATGAATTCACTATTATTTTATACTGCTTTGTTTCACCTATATGCCCTGTGCCAAAACCAACAATAAAAAACAAACAAGAACTATTTATTATCTTCATCAGTGCTATCGACAATGGGCTGGAAAGCACCCTGCCCACATTTAAAGGTAAGACAAAACTGGCATGAATGTCTGGAACACTTAAAGAGAGCTGACATCCAGAAGTCTAGAGAAACAGAGCAACATGAACTTATTGCAGTTAACAAAGACAAATATGAAGGTTTACACTACAGATTCCCTGCAACAGCACAGACTGGAAATGGACTGATTAGGCAGGAGACCTGTGGAAAGAGTCCTAGCAGAGAATAAACTGAACATCAGTCTTAATACACCTTTGCCTTGAAGGCTAGTGACATACTGGCTGCATTAACAAAAAAAAAAAAAGTATAGCCAAGGGCAGTTCTTATTCCCCTGTGTTCCACTCATTAGGCTGGATGTGGAGTGTTTTCTCTAATTTTAAGACTCTCAGTACAAGAGAGACTAATAAACTGGAGTGAATCCAGCAGAGTGTTGCCAGGATGATCAGGGTCCTGGAGCACCTGACACCACAAGAGAATGAGGGAAATGTACTTGATCACGATTCAGAAGGCTGAAAAGAAATCTAATTGCAGTCTACATGATTGATAATAGAGGAGAAGATGGAATTGGACTCTTCTCTGTGATGTGGAGATAAATAAGAAGATATAATGACCACAAGTTGCAGAAATGGAAATTCTTCATGTGAGAGTGTCAAGAGACGTTGTGACATCTCCATTCCTTAAGATTTTCACAACTTGAATAGACGTGTCCCTGAGTGACTTAATTCTACTTTGAAGTCAGCTCTGCTTTGAATAAGTAGTTGGACCTAGGTGGTTTCCAGACCTTCATTCCAAACTAAACTATTCTATGCCTCTGTTATTTAGAAAACCATTCAATACTAGGCAGGTTGTAGAAAAAAACACACAAAGTGGGAAAAGAAAGCTCAGAAATTTATTAAGACTGGAAGAATCTTTCAATCAGTTTGTCTGAGTGCCAGTTCATACATCTTGTAGTGATATACAGTTACAGTCACAGTACTAATATCTTGTCTTTAACTAAATAATATTTTGTACTTTGCACTAGAAAATCTTTGTGGTTGATACAACACAGGCATTTTGGAGAAAAGGTCAAGCATTGGGAGATATTTAGGCATTGGGGAGATTAGTAAATTCTGCAGCATTGTAAAACAAAAAACTGAAGGGAGTATTTAACCCTTTATTTTTCTTTCCACTTTGTTTTTTATTTTGAAATATTTTTTTATTTTCCCTTTTATATTTGACTGAAAAGCAAAAAAAAATTTCCATTTTTTGCCAGTAATAAAAAAGACCAAACTATTGGAAATAAGAATATTTTAGATATTTAAAATGCAACGTAGCATCTGTGTTCCGTAATTCATTACATCTGCTATAATCATTCCATGATCTCATGTATTTTGTGGTGGCACCAGTTCTGTAAGACAGAATGTATCTCTTAATATCATCATAACTACTGAACAGTTTTCATTACATTCTATATCAAGGTGAGGAAACTGTGTTACATCAAAGTGAACATGATTTTTTTAAGGAAAATATTAGTTTTCAAACACTTTCTTACTTTTCTACTAATGCCTGTAAAACATACTGTAAATATTTGCTGAATGTGCACACGCTTTTTAAACATTACATCATCTTTTACTATCTTTAAAAAAAAAATGTATAATACTCCTTGCAGAAACCAGTATTAATAATACTAATACAAATGATTGTTTCTATATTTACTGGATAAAAATTTAAGGGATAAACAGGATTTATATAACTGTCTTAATAAACCTTTATGAAACATACAGTGAGTTGTAACATGTAAGCAAGAGTAAATCGATTCTGTTATATCATTAACTGTACTTAGTGGTAAAATCCTATCCGATGAAGGAAAAGGCAGAACATGAACCAGATCAGAACAAAAATTTTGTTTCTGAGTTTCCTGACAATAGGCAGTTTATATGTAAAAATCTGTGTTCTGTAAACAATCTCTAGCACTGTAATGTCTTATACTGTTTTAGGGTTATGAAAAAGAGAGACAAGAATGACACAATGAGCACAGCCAAGTTTGTCCTATATGGCAGTATTTCTTCTTTGACAGCATTACTTTTCTCTATTAATTCCAGCAGCTTAAACTGTATTTGAACTCTTGAGGGTGGACAAGTATGGGCATGAGTTGTTAAATTTAAGGTTTACAGCACAAGCTACACAATATATACATTTTAAATTAACTAATGATTTAAGCACAATTAATCAAACAAAATTTCCTGATATAGTTTTTGAAGTCTAAATCAGAAGCGAGTGTTTTAACTGAATGATTTATACTGGATGTACAGTTGTCCTTGTTTGACTTATTGGTGATTAATGAGAGGAAGTAATTAATGGCTGGAAAAGGCAAAGTATTTTTACGGTATGAGATAGGAATATTTCCTGCCTGTTCTGTTTTTGTCCCTCCATTTTGAATTATTTTTTATCATCATGTTTTATTTTTAATTATACAATCACAATAAATTACTAGAAATTACTGCAAAAGTGGAAGGGAGAGTCTACTGCTATGGTTGCACATAGATGCTTTTATTCACAGCAAGTGTAGCTCCTACTTTGATGAATTTCCACTGCATTAAAGCTTCCATTAAAATATTAATTAAATGCACAGTGGGAAAGTCTTGACTTGACTTTAGGCATAAGCAAGCGCAATTCCTTATGACTAACTCCCAGTCTTTACCTGTTATGATAAATTAAACCCACAGTAATAGGTCAGCAAAGGGCAGCTTAATACATAAGTTACAGGACAAAATATTTTTCCTCTTTTTCTGCAGCTCATAAGAGATGTAGGGTGTGAGACATTTAACACATATGAGGTATTTGTGGTACAGTACTCTTTCACAGTTTATTGGATCCAGTTTTTGTGTTTATCTACAAAAATATTATTTTCATAATTATTATTTTCATAATTTATTTCAATTGCTCATGTTATATCTATCCTATTAAGTCATAACTGCATTTTTGACCAGCATTAATGAGAAAAAAAGAGAGGAGGCTGAAAGCTTTCCTGCTGTTATCATCAACTGGCAGATATCTAACAGAAATACTGATTTCTGAAGGGACTGATTTAAAATAAATTAACACTGGAAGATGTTCATGACAGAAAATGTGGGGAAAAGCCCTGAAACTCTAATACTGGGAACAGGATACTCTCTTCTGCTTCCTCCCTCATGTATGGTTAGAGAATGTGACTTTTCAGTAGAGCTTGGGACCAGCTGTGGCAGGATGAAGGACTGACATAAGCCATTGAGTCTTGTGGAGATAAAAATAATAGATACAACAAAGAAAGCAAATTTCTGGTAAATTCTATATGACATCTGTTCAGAAGCTATCAAGGAATCTTACACCCCAAGGTAGTCTTAATTTTTGAAGAAGAAATAGGACAATTAGATGAAATGCAGAAATATTGCATGGAGGTTTCAGCTAAGTATGTGCCCATATAGATGATGTCATGATGGACATAGGCCTTAGCCAATTATAGTGATTAAAGAAGTAATTGGAATCTGATGCCATGGAAAATTTACTGATTTAATAAAGCTATTATTAAAACTTAATTAAACTGTTTTGCTGCATATTGTCTCTCTTTGCTTATATCCAGAAAGTTTCATACTATAGAGTGAGACTGGCAATTAAGCTATATTTATATAATGACTTTATATTATTATAGCCTGTTTAAACTTACCACAAAAATTTCCATATTCAATTTTTTTTAGTAAGAATATATGCATAGTCATATATTCTTAAAGATATATATGGATGCATATTTCCGTGCCTATAAGAGTTTGGGCATGACTGTTTTCTGTTCTGATCATGTCGCACAAAACTGTTCTCACAGGTTATTCACAGTGTTTACAGCTTTTAAAACTATTTAATACATATCATATATATTAGAATTTGTTGTTATTGCTAATAAAAATTCATGCACACAACTCATGACTTTGTGAAGAAAATACACACAGAACTATGAACTAACTCTGTGTAAAGTATAGTTTGTTTGCTTTTTGCTTTGATTGCTTCCTATATATAACTTTAACAAATTGTTTCTCAACAAAGGATAAAAATTATCTTCCACAAAACTTGAGTTAGTGTGCTTTTCTCTATGAGTAGATGATAAGGCACAGTAAGAATCATCAGATTCATTTTTCCTCATTTTCCCATGCCCTCTCATCTGTTTAGCTTCCAAGAGTTTTACTTGTTTATCTTGTTCAGGCATGTAGTTAAACCTTCTTTGTGAAGACTTAGTTTCTTCTTCCAGAAATAAGTGAGATTTTAGAGTCATAGTTTTTAATTTGACTATTGAGTCATCATTGCTTCCAGCTCTTTCAAGTCTTCCATCAAATTTTCATTATTTTATTATTATTATATTTTAATTATATGATTGTTTTTATATTTATTATATTATTATTTTTATTGTTATATTTTATTTTATTATTATTATTTTATTCTTATTATTGTTTTAATATTTACTGCGGTGTACTGTTCCTGCCTTTGATTGTTGTGTGATTGAGTGCTATAACTAATGTCTTGGCTTGGTATATAACAGCAATTAATTTCTTATGCACACCTATTGATTGTCGTTTTATTTATCTGCCTTTCTTATAATTATTCTTTTGAACATGCATTTAAACTTCAGAAGTTTCTCCTAATGTTAGACAGAGTCCAACTGCTATTGCTGAATTTTTCTTTATGTATATATGTTTACTGACACAGCATGGTTTGTTCTTTCATTACCTGCCTTGTGATTTGATGTGCTGCCTTTAATATAAGTCCAGGTCTGAGTTCCAACTGTTGACCATAGGTACCAGTAGACCAGCTGGGTGGACGACTTTTTGATTCTACATAACTAAGAACATGAAATGTTTCATATACCTCTCCCACTAGGTGAGAATCAACAGTTGATTTGGTAGGTGAAAGAAATATCTAGAAATAAAATTTTACTTGACAGCTGTTCAAAAGCTATCAAGAAATCTTATGCCACAGGACAAAGAAATATTTTCTGAAGCAGAAACATGACAACTAGATGAAATGCAGCTATGCTACATGGAGTTTCCATATGAGTTTTTCTTCACTGTCAACAAAAATTTATTTACAGGATGACATCGGGGGCCCAAACAGCCCCTATTTACAAAGGGAGACTGTCTGGCTGTGTGAATGTATGATGTGATATGGAATCCAAGCTGCTTCAGAACAGAGGTGTTACTATTCCCATAGTCCTTTAATAAATTGCAGATTTATGCATTTTAAATTCATTTAAAATAAAAGCTAAAACTCCTATCTTTTCATAAGCAATTCAACAGCAGTTATGCACTGTGTTTCAGGCTCAAGAGGATATAATATCAACAGCAAACATACTTTATCCCATAGGAAGGTACTAGTTTAGAGCATGACAGGTACATATGCTTGTACAAGTCCGTTACTTTCCTTTCTCCTTCTCTTCCTTCACACCTGAAAGCAATTCCTGACCAAATTATGTATACACAGCCTCCAACTCTACTAAACCTCTGCAGGTACTAAACTGCCATGCTGGACAGCAATTCCTGTGACCAGTGTAGTTGTTTTTGGCCAGCCCTGGTAACTCTTCTCCGTTATCATGAAGAGCATGATAGTGCTCAAGCATGGGGAAATGCTTGTCTGCTGATTGTCTTTGCCTAAAAATTCACACAACTTCAAAACTTCTTTTCAGCTTCAAGGGTATGACCCAGAATTACATTAGACCTTCTAGCTATTCAGGTGTCTGTGGGCTTGACAAGTTTTGATTTGTTTCACTACTAATCAGAAGAAAAGAAATCCTATCTTGAGTGTTGTTCTGGTGAATTAATTCATACTCTCAGATTAAAAATTGGTGCATGTTTTCCAATGAAATAATGAGAATTGTATTATACATAACATGTTAGACGTAATACAGTAAGCAAAGTAACCTCACATACCTCAAAATATTCCATTTATTTTGTGTCTTTGATTCATGAAGTTTCCAGGCACACATTTTGAAGTAAAACCTGTAGCAGTATATCTAAGATCACCTGTACTACACTATACATAGGTCATACATAACTTACAGTATGCATGTTCATGCATATATAAAAATAATTTTTCACCAAAACAGGATGTATTAGACATAGAAGATATTAATTTTGACCTCTTGTACCTTAATGAAAATTCTAAATATTTCAATAATTTGCACGACTATAAATCCATATTTTATTCTTTTGCTTAATCCAACTGTGTGTATTTGTGATTTCTGCTTATACTTACATGTCTAAAACATATGGAGTAATCCTACAGCCCCTGCAGCCTTCAGCTATTGAAGAAGTTTTCCATGAGAGTCTAGTGAAATATTGCAAAATTGCAGTTGATTTATAACACAAATGTATGAGCCTTCTCATTTCAGAAACAGTTCATTTCTGCACTGTTCCTAAGAGACTGTTCAGTCTCAGAAGTAAGAATTTAAAAGAACTGTACCTCACTGACAGAAACAAATAGAAGATAGTAGTAAGACAAACAGCATTTTAATTTTTACTAGGCTGAAATTGAAACTGCCAATTTGTTGCATTTCAAAATTTACCATAAAGCCCACCTGAAAACAGTGTTTTATATGCTCAACAGGATTTAGCTTAAAAAAATGCTATCACATTATTTCCAATGACAACAATCAAATATCATGTATTGATCCTTAATATCATAAGCCTTGTATAGCTCAAAAACCATTTTGTGAAGTTTTTGCTTATTTTCAGTATTTATTTCTTGAAAAGATAATTACATTTTACTATAAGAAAAACCCTCTTTTGATGGTTTATATAAACACAAGTATTAAATAATACTACAGAATAATTTGCAAAGATATGCCATTATTTCTCCTCTCATTTTTAATGGAAACCAGGAAACAATAAGGATTTTGGATTGAAATGCCAAAGAGCTCATCTAACACATCCTTTTTCCCTAAGTTAGGCTGAGCCATTATGGGCTCTAGTGGCTGAGTCCAATGGTATGAGGTTCAACAAGACTAAGTGCCAGGTCCTGTCTTTGGGTCACAACAACCCCATGTAGGGCTTCAGGCTGGGGGTAGAGTGGCTGGAAAGCTGCTCGGTGGAAGAGGACATGGGGGTGCTGGTTGACAGGTTGATAGCCAGCTGAACATGAGCCAGCAGTGTGTACAGGCGGTCAAGAAGGCCAATGGCATCCTGGCCTGTATCAGCCATAGTGTGACCAGCAGGACCAGGGCAGTGATCATCCCCTTGTACTTGGCACTGGTGGGGCTGCATCTCGAGTGTTCTGGGCCCCTCACTATAAAAAGAGCATTGAGGTGCTGGTGCATGTCTAGAGAAGGGCAGCAGAGCTGGTGAAATGCCTAGAGCACACATCTGATGATGAGAGGCTGAGGGAGATGGGGTTGTTCAGTCTGGAGAAGAGGACGCTCAGGGGAGACCCTATCACTTTCCACAACTGCCTGAAAGGAAGTTCTAGTCAGGTGGGGGTCTGCCTTTTCACCCAAGTAATTTTTCCAGAATGCTGAACAGCATAAGGTTGATTTAAATTTAAATTTAAATTTGTCTAGAAGACATGGAGAATGGAAAAAGGTCTGAGTTAGCTGTAATTTCTGTGTTCAGTTTTAATAATCAGAGGATTTTTTGTCCCATCACTCTTTCAGAAATTACTCCACATGTGCAAGTACACAATGTTATACATGTTCCCTTGTCACATACAGTAAATAATGTTTTGAATTTCCAGTATGAGCATTTCTTCAAAGCAAGATCTGACTGCTAATAAAGCTGACACTTTTGCAGAGGGCTTTGAGATCACATCATTTTAACTCAGAATGTAGTTTCTGATTCACTAGCAAACAGAGAAAAGATTAAAAGCAATTTTAAAGGGATGATAAAGCTCTGAAAAAAATGTATTTTTCAAATCTTAAATTGAAGTTATTATTGTAATTAACTTTTTTCCCCTCAAATATACAGCAATAATCTGCATTTATTTCTTGAAAGCATTCATTAAAGTTCTTAGTAATGCTTCTTTAGCTTTAAAGAATTAAAGAAATTATGCAGGATTTTCTTTGGGTTTAAGCTGAAAGGAAAAGATCTAATGAAAAAGAAGCTGCATAACATGGCAAAATAATGAATATCTTTAGTTCAAAGGAACATACATATATATGCACACATATATATTTAGTGTTATCTTAACACAGTTCATTTGTGTTTCCATATCATATTAACTACCAAGCAGGCTTTGATCATTTATGACTGCTGAGGTTAATGCATTTAATTAAAGCTTAGAACTCATTTTCATATCAGAATGTAACTACTCATCTACATCTTTTGTTCATTTTACATTTGTTTTAGCGTATCTGAAGTTTTTAATGTATCTTCTGAAAGTTAATATGTCTACTCTCCATTACAGAATGGAGAGTGATTGATTAGCAAAAGGCAAGTGAAAATAAAGTAGAAATTAATTATTGAAATGACTATCTGGATTTTGTGAAACACTATTCCAATATTCTAGTGGAATACTATAATAAACTGGTTCTTAATGGCTGAGGTTGGGAGTGAAATGGATTTCATACACTGCATGAAGACTGCTGAGGGTTTTTTATCTATAAAACTTAGCTCAAATTTTGTTTTAGAAAGGATTATACAGAGGCTGGAAAGCACAGGTTTCTAAAAATGATGGTAAAGTTTCTGCCCAGGAATTAGCTGAAGGAAATGAGGGGAGATACTTTGTATTATGCTATTGATATGTCATAATTAATGTTTGTACCATGTTTTGAAGAGGAAAAACACAACACCTGGTACAAGTGAAATTTGTTTTATACCACCTTTCTTTATTCCTGAGATCAAAACTCAGCCGACTAGAATTCTGACCAGATCACTGGGTTCTGATTGCTGCTAGTCCCAAGATGTAGTCACCCTTTCAAAGGGAACCAATGTGAGGCTTCCCCATAGCATGATTAGAAGAAGCACACATCCCTGTCTATCCTACAGTGACCTAGAGCCTTTCATTGTTCTGAAAGTGCTACATTCAGAACTTTAAAGTTAGCGTTATTGGAATGAATCAGATTCACTGGCTAGTCAAAAAGCAGTCAGTAGTAATACAAAATGAACAGTAAATAAGCACATTCTAATGTCATTTATCTCCTGTTAGTTTTCTTTCTACAAACTAGGGCTTTTGTTGACAAATTAAAAGAGAAAATCACACATGGATAATCTTTAAGAAATAAAAGGGAAACTTCTAATTCTTTGGGGTCTCGTTCTAACAACTGTTCATGTTGAACAGTTTCTTAAACTGTAAATAAACTCAGTAGGAGACTAAGGTCCCTATTTAATTTTAAAATCAATATCTATGTGCATTTTAAAAGCAATTAGTGAGCAGCAGTTCAGGATTGATTAGCAAAAGTTAAGGGAAAGTAGAAAGTTATTCTTTAAATGAGTATCTGAATTTTGTTAAACTCCAATATTCATTCATCGTAAGATTTTCTTCCTGATGTAGAGAAAAAGAAAAACATTGAAGTGCTGTTCCTTTGTTGCCTTAGAGAATTATAAAACTAGGGAAACAGGCAAATAATGACAAACGTAAGGGGGAAAAAAGCATAAGATAGAAAGGGCTAGAAAGAAACTCAGTTTGAAGTAATGTTGTTCGTTCATTACCTGTACAAACAAAAGAATAATTGCTAATGTATATGTATAACATCTGAACTACCAATTTGAGCATGGGATTAAGACTAACAAGTCATGAATTTCTGAACTATAGCTCTGTTTACAGAACTGATTTACATCTCCAGATTAAGTAGGCCTTTTTGGTGAAATTTATTTTCTTTTCAGAAAGCCTGAACACTTCACCTGAATGTCAATAGGCTATGCAGACATTCAGGTACATAAACTTCTCTAATTCTCAACTTATTTGTAACTTCAGTTTGTAACTGAAATAGTGGTGTGTGATACAGCCATTGTGTTCCTGAACACCTTCCATGTTACCCTTTCCATCTAATCTATGTAAAATTATCACTATTATATTTCTTGTACTTAACTGGAGTATTTACACACTGCACAACCACTACACCGATTTTGTCACTTAGCATATTAGTAAACCCCGAGACATGTAGGAGCTCTCCTAATTTTTTCTTTACATGTAAAGTAGGTCAAACAGATGTCTAAAATTCTTCTCACATCAGTTATGTAAGTAGATAAGATGGGATCCAAAGGATCTAAAAATAAAATAAATTAGCTTGCCTTTTTTCCTGTCTTTATAGTTTAAAGTGTTCAGCCTTTATTACTAGTTTCTCAGTTCAGCTAATCCATCTTTGAAATAACACTAACCCTACAATTACCTTTCTATGCTTTCACTCCTTGTCACACACTATCCTCCTCTTACCTTTTATTCTTTGCCATCCAGGAAAAGTTTTGCTGCCAGGGCTCTAAGTGCAGCAACAGTCTTCATCACCTCTTTTTTTTCCCTCCCAGGAGTTTGTGCTGTGCTCAAGTTCATCTTGATGTAACATATTCATGTAGCCTGGGGTCAGACTGTGGTGGAGATAGATGTGTGAGAGCACTATAATAAAACTCGTCTAAGGCCTCTCTACTTCCCTTGGGAGGTGCAATTAAGCTCAGTCAGTCACCCTTACTCCTTCTCTGAGCTGGAGTCTATGTGTTCCTATGCCTGGCCTTGTACCTTGCTGATTTTATAATTTTGACTTGCTAACTTGACTTCACAGCTTGATCTTAGACCTGCCTTGCCACTATGGACTTGCATGGCTATTATTGGACTGTGTCTGATTCAGGTTCCTGTCTCTAGACATGCAATCTCTGCTCAGACACTGGGGGACTGCATCCTTCCATGATGAGGACACTGGTTCTGCCTGATTCTTTGAGACCCTCTGCTCTCAGCTGGCCTTCCTTTGAGAAGCAGCTTGTCCTTGCTGCACCCTGATACTACGTTGCCTACATTTCTGCAGCATGATGTCTTAATTCTCCACTCTGCTGTTGTAAATTTCAACAGCACCTTTTCCCTTAATTTCTGCTACCATTTGGTCATTTTGTTGCCATCTTTTTCCCCTTTATCTTGCACTTTCCCCCTACGCTAATGCAGTCCTGTATTTCATTGTCCTGTTTGAGATTTATCTGTGACAAGGAGGAGACAGACATGTTTCACTTCTTCTAGCTGTAGAGCAGGACTTACACATCTAATTCCAATCTGAAAATGTGTAAATAAGACAGAAAAAAAAAATATTGGTGCATGATTTAATTACTTTGAAACTTCTTAATGTGAAGTTTTAGCAATCTACATGAATCTGAGTGTGGCAAAATTTTTGATGATACTAACAGTGAAGTATATAATACATTCTGATAAGCAAGCTTAATAATAAGGATTTACACTACTGGGAATAGATTTGCAAAGCAATAGCTAGCAGAAAATGTGTACAGAAAGCTTAGATATATAGCTTTGTGAAAGATTGCTTTCTAATGTGTTTGATTTCCAAAAATCCTTCTAGTGTGAAGGGAAAGTAGAAAACTAGAAATCATCTGCAATGAATACTTGCAAGGGTGTTTTTTTCTTTTATTTTTTGTAATTAAATTTGTTACAAAATTTTGAAAATTCAATAATTTTTACAAGAAATAGGAGAATGGAAAAAGAACTCTATAAAAGAAAGAAAAACTTTTTGTATAACTAGTAAGAATTTTAAGTTAGAGTATAACTAGATATTGCCAAGTATCCTAAGCAGATAGTTAGCAACATATTTGCTCAAATCCTTAGTGTTTTCTACATGCATTCATAAATAAAACATTGCAGTGAAGAATGCTGCAAAGACTAATTTTCAAGTAGCAGACACCCTCACAGTGGAAATCAATACCTTAATTAAATGCCTAAACTACATGGGAGAAATTGGCTGCCTCAGAACCGTGTTTACAGTGCTGAGAGCCTGTGCAAGTAAAGGTGAACATCTTGCCCCTTTAATATTGATTTAGTGTAATATGATTTTAGAAGGCACTGTGATTCAAATTGAAGAAAACTCTCTAAGTGGGCACTGTCTGTTCTGTAAAACTAGTATCCTAAGTTATCTTTGAATTTATTTTTTTAATGGATATAGTAGATATAGACTTTTAAACAATGAACTAGTAGATAGAGCACTTATCTGTAATACAGAATTCTGATAATGCTACCTTCTGGTGAGACTGACAAACCACAGTCCAGTCTCATTGTCTTGAAAGTTTTTTTCATGTTTGAGTTATATATTATAGAAAGGATATAGATTTTGACTGAACTTGTTTAAAAATAATTTGGCCAGAGAAGGAGAAGGCTAAACATGACAGTGTCTAGTAGCTACAGTAATCCTCTGAAAGATGGGGACAAGACCATCCAATGTTTGTTCCTCAGCCTGATTACAAATTTTGTGTGGATAGGGCTTTGTGCAAAACACATGCTTAGTTTTTGGCATGGGGTGCGAATCCGTTATGCAATCCAGTCTCCAAAACTCGATAGATGTTTTGGAGAATTCCATGGAAAACTGACTGATCACAGGCAGGCATTAACACCTGTAGAGCAACACACCATTTTCTCAGCTGTGTCAACATGATACTGATGTCATGGTGGGCTTTAGAGGCTTTATAAAAAGCCCTGCTGTTGCATCACGAGGTGCAGAAAGGATTCCCTTGCTTTCTAAACCCCTCCTCAGAGAGGAATCTGGATGCAGATGAATCCAATCTTAGTCTCAGATTATGTCAGTAGTTTAAATTTAAGGAATTACAGAGGTGTGATTGAACCACTTTTGTCCCACAGGTTTTAATGATTGGTAAAATGAGAATTTTTATATAAAATAAATAATCTATTATTACAAAGGATCAGACAAAAGATCTTAATCAGAATTATTTACTACACAATACAAAGGCTAAAACTACTAGTAGTATAGTATAAAATATGATAGTGCACTATATTGAAGCAATTATTAAAACAATTATATTAGAGCTAGCAAAAAGAAAATAATAGAGATTTGATGTAACTCAAACCAAAGCTTGTGGGGAAATCTCTTTCTCTCATCCTTGAGGAGTATCCTTGAGGGGTGTCCCCAGCCAAGGGAGGAATCTCCACACATACACCCTGAGAACGATTATGTCAGAAGAACCTGACTGCACAAGAAGGGACTGGACTTTTACAGCATAAAGGGACTGACTGTTAGCCACACACTTACAAGCCAGCTACCAGCTTATCTGACATATCCTGCTTCAAGAGCAGGATGTGTATTCAAAGTCTGGTGAACCAGGACGGTTTTAGCATAATTAGCACTAATTCAACACTCTGGCTCCAGCAGCTGGTCCTGCATGATGGCTAGCTTTGTATGCATTCTCTGATTGGATTTTAGGTCTTATCAGGGTGGGTTATCCTGCCACAACTGAAGCCACACTGGAAATCACCTCGATTAATTGATCTTATTTCCATTTATAAAGGTGCAACAGACTGTGCAGAATCAAGTGACTAACCTTTATCCTCTAAGGCAGGTGAACAAGTTCTGCAAGGTTGTTTTTTGTTGAAGTCCCATGTATCATTTTATCATGGCTTGAAATGATGCAGGTACAAACACAAGTAAAATTTAAATTCCTGGGGAATTTTTAATAATGAAAGATGACTACAGAAATTGTATCATTTCAGGTTTCAAAAAGGGGAATTTTGAAGACCTAGACCTTGATTTTAGGATCTATATTTTAATATAGATCATCAGAAATTCAGTTTAAATCTAAAAGCCCCCAAACTGCTCAGAAACTTGATACACTAAGCCTAACTTGTTTCAGTTTCCTTTAACGTGAAGTACTTCATCTAAAGTTAGAGAACTGTCAAGATTTTGCTAAGTATTATATTTGGAATCTTTTGTTCTATGCAGTAACACCAAATTTGGTAATTTCTAGAGAATTCAAAAATAGAATTTTTTTTTTTTTTTTTTTGTAAACTCCCCATTTTTCTGATCTTCTTTCCTTCATTTCTCCTACAAACTTTTATTCAGAAAGTGTTCCAACATGGCATGAAAAGATTCTCAGACATGCTCATTTTTCAATTTTCTAATGGAACCTTTGACCTGCCAACACAATTATAAGTTGAATTAAATAGTTATGATTAATTGTATCTGGTCATAATTTTCAAAATGTAGTTATCAACCTAAAAATAAAAGATGAAGGCAGCACGTTGTTGTTCATTCTAAATGGAAGAAAAAGTGTGAAAAGATTAATGCTTAGGAAAGTTCAGTACATTACTGGTCTGATTATATTGCTGGTAGTATGATCTGATGGGTTATGATTATACTGTGGACTTCTAAATGGTGTACCAATTACTTTGCTCAGTTTGGTGTTGTAAATAAATACATTTTCTTTCAAGTGTTAAATTGCTTGAATTCTGATTCAACAATTTCCCAATGAAGACAAAAATGGGAAATGTGATCTGTTAAGACATTTATGACATTACACGTTCACTGTCAATTTTTGTGTCCAGCTCAAGAAATCCTAGTTTAATCCCTTGCATATATTTTACCAATCTGAAATATCAATGTGACTGACAGAAGTATGATTTTCTTTTTCATAACTGGCTATTAGCAAATATGAAAAACATGAAAATAAGTTAGGGCAATCTCCATTGGTAATACATTGAATACTGTGACAACATGCTTCAGAACATCTAATTCCTATTCATTTAGCTGATAGTTAATGTGTTGACACCGATTACTTTTGATGCTTTCCCTATTTGACTTTTATTGAAATTGCTCAATGGAAAAAAATATTAAGTAGAAGAAATGTAATTAAATATATAGAATATCAGTAATTTTGTTATGTGTTTATCTATGTCTCGTCTAAAATATTTATTATTAAATTATTATTTATATTTTCCTTATTTGATCATTTTGCAAGTCCAAGTGATCTAACAGAAGTATAAATTTGACATTAATTTAAAACACTCTCCAAAGAGTTGCCTTCAAACCAAAAGAGGACAAAAAAAATTTTTAAATGATTAGGACTTCAAGAGAATATTGTCTAGTAGAACAAAGACTACTACTGAACTTTAATTTTGACTTTTTCATTTGTTTAGTTGTGGTCACAAGTGGTAATCCCCAGGACTCACTACTGGTGTTAGTGCTGTTTAATGTCTTCATCAATTATTTGGATGAGGGGATCACAGGTCAGTTTGCAGGGGACACCAAGTTGGGCATGGATGTTGATCTCCTGGAGGGTAGAAAGGCTCTGCAGAGGGATCTGGACAGGCTAGATTGGTGGGCTGAGGACAACGGAATGAGGTTCAACAAGACCAAGTGCCAGATCCTGCACTTGTACTGCAACAAACCCACATAGCACTACAGGTTTGGGGAAGAGAGGCTGGAAAACTGCCTGGTGAAAATGAGCCTGGGAGTGCTGGTCAATAACCAGCTGAACACGAGCCAGCAGTGTGCCCAAGGGGTCAAGAACGCCAATGGCATCCTTGCCTGTATCAGCAAGATTGTGGCAGGACTAGGGCAGTGATTATCCCCCTGTACTGGTGAGGCTGCACTTGGAATCCCATGTTCACTTTTGGTCCCTTCACTACAAGAAAGACATTGAGGCACTGGGCCATGCCCAAAAAATAACAACGGAGCTGGTGAAGGGCCTTGAGCACAAATCTGATGAGAAACAGCTAAGGCGGGTGGGGTTGTTTAGCTTGAAGAAAAGGAGACTGAGGGGAGACCTTACTACTCTCTACAACTAACTGAAAGGAGGTTGTAGTGAGGTGGGAGTCAGTCTCCTTTCCCAGGTAACAAATGACTGGAGAGAAGCAGCTGCTACAGGTTTTGCTAGGGTAGGTTAAAATTGGATATTAGGAGAAACTTTTTCACTTAAAGCATTGGAACGGGCTGCCTGGGAAAGTAGCTGAGATACCCTTTAGATATGTAAAGGATGTGTAGATGTGTCCCTTAGAGACACAGTTTAGGTGTGGACTTTTCAGTGCTGGGTTAATGGTTGGACTCGATGATCTTAGAGGTCTTTTCCAACCAAAATGATTCTGTAATCAAACAGTGCCATAATGAACTATCTTTCATTAATTTATTTAATCCTTCTTGAATCCATATATAGTATTCATTTCTTTAGGTTCCTGAAACAATGAGTTTCACAATTTAGATGGAGTAGAAGGGGAGAACTTATTACTTGGTTTAAAACTTGCTTCCAGCTCATTTCACCAGACGTCCCATAGATTTTATAGACAACAGTCATATTCCCCCTCACAACTTTGCCAGGGTAGGATGAATACTTAGATCTGCAATATCTTTCTGACATTTCTGACATTCTGAGATCTCATATTTAACTTTTCTTTCCCTTTTGCAGAGTGAGAACTGAACTACACAAAATATTGCATGAGTGAGTGTGTTAAGAGTTGATGCACTGATTTAATGATGTTTTCTGTTGTACGTTTCACCTTTGACCAGGTCTATGGCGTAATTTGATCTCAATTCCCTTTTTACAACATCTATGTTTTAAGGCAATCAAGAGGGGAATCTGATACAACATGTTTCCTGGTGTCGGCACAGATAATTGAACTGACATTAGCCAATTTATTTCTTATATGTCATAAATTACTTGGATAAAGTGCACAGTTGTTTTCTTACAGTTACATGTGGGTATATTAGGTAGCTGGAACTCTTTTGTCACTAAGTATTATGAATAGCACCAGACTCAGTGACAACTGACAGCACAGCCATTGAATTTCTAGGAGAAAATGATTCAACTACTCTTGAACTTGTGTCTCCATTTTTGTGGTGGACAGGCCTTCATAATGAATATTTTTGTATACTTTGTACTTTTATTCTTTATTTTTAGTTCTAATATATACCATATCTATCACACATAATGATCTGCATACAGTTAATATTTTTAAATATATATTCTGTGTCATATCAGTGTGTAGCTATAATTATATGTATACACATTAATATATATGTATATCTACACATTTTTAATAATAAACCAACATCCAGATGTATCAGTTTTTCAGAGCTACAGTGTCTTTGTTTAATCAGCTTACAAGGGTCTGTACTAAGCAGCAGTTACTATGGAAACCTGAAAAGATTGGAACTCAAATAAATGTGTTGCCTAACAGTATGATGCTGAAGACTGATATTCACAATGACAAACCTGGTGTCTAGTGATCAAGAGAACTATCTAAATTAAAGAAAAAGCAATCAGGAAAAAATTATCTCCTCTTCCTCTTTTCTCCTCCCCCTCTAAAAACCAGAATGACTAAAGGAATAAATTAGAAGTAGTCTAACAGGGAGAAGTAATATTTTGCTCTTAGTAAAGTAAAGCAAATTTCTAATAATATCCCATATGGTATTTGGCAATAGGTAACTGTGAGAAATGAAATATTCAGCATGAAAATTATGGATGGAGTTCTTGTAGAAGAGCTTCTGTGACAGTATTGTATGAAGAGAGAAAAACTTTTATGTGCCTATGTGCTCACTAGCAGAGGTATTAAAATAGCTTGTCTTTAGTGCCAGATGTTCACTAATGGCACTTGACTCTATGGCTCTATTTCAGTTGACACTGAGTATGCAGCTGCTTGATGTCTTCAATGATTAGCTAAGGCTGAGGTTTAAAGGGGGATATCTGCCTAAAACACCATCCAGACAGAAAGAAATAGTGGTGGTATATTGCAGCAAATTCATAAGGCAATTTGAAGAAGTGACTCAGGCTCAGCAGAATGAATGCAGAATGATGTATACCAAAACTTAAGCAACCTGATATCTTGTTCTTTATCTAGTAAGATTCTGCAGTTTTGAGATATTTAAATATTTAATTTTTCTAAATATTTAATTTTTCATAGAATCATGGAATCATTAAGGTTGGAAAAGACCTCCAGATCATTGAGTCCATGCTTGAACAGAACACCACCATGCTAACTAAAGCACAGCACTAAGTGCCACATCCAGTCATTTCTTTAACACTTTCTGGGGTGGTGACTCCACCACATCCTCGAACAGCCTGTTTCAATGCTTAGCCACCTTTTCAGTGAAGAAATTCTTCCTGATGTCCAACCTGAAGCTCCCTTGACACAGCTTGAGACTATATTCTCTTGCCTGTCATTAGTTGGCTGGGAGAAGAGGCTGACCCTCACCTGGCTACAACCTCCTTTCAGGCAGTTGTAGAGAGCACTAAGGTCTCCCCTGAGCCTGCTTTTCTCCAGACTAAACAATCCCAGCTCCCTCAGCTACTTTTCATCAGATTTGTGCTCCAGACCCTTCACCAGCTTTGTTGCCCTTCTCTGGATGTCCCACAACCCCTCAATGTCTGTCTTGTAGTGAGGGGTTGAGAACTGGACACAACACTCGAGGTGCAGCCACACCAGTGCCAAGTCCAGAGGGACAATCACTGCCTCGACCCTGCTGGCCACACTATTTCTGTTGTCCTTGCTTATTTAGAAAGAAATAATTTTGCCCACTTTCTCTTATGCAGGACAAACTTTTACTGAATAGAAAAAAAAAACTCAACAAACTCCTTTAGTTTTTCTACCTCTAAATGAAAATGTTGGGGATTCTGCTTTCCTAAGCCATAAGTGTCAGAAACCTCCTAGCAAAATTTGAGAGGATTATCCAGCATGTATAAAAACTTTCCAAAGCCACATCAGTTTGGTAATTATTTCATAAAGAGGTTTAAACCTTAGGATCCCAGATACAAGGTGTCATTTCAGAATTGCTCTATTTATAACTCAGTTGATGTATATCTTAAGCATTCTTTGGTACTTGAATTCCCTTTTTTCCCATTGATACTCTTCTAGCTATTCAATGAGATATTCTTTTTGCCTTGGACTAATGGATTTCTGCCAGGGGCATTGTTTTAATATTTAGGATCTAAATATTACTGATAATAGTTTTATCCTAAAACTTAACTGTAAATGATGTCTCTCTTTTTCTTCTCTATTTTATTATGCCAAATCATTCCAGTTGGGAATGCAAAAATTTTCCAAAGTTAAAACACATTCAGCAAATCAAACAGGAAAAGAATTTTTTATAGTTTATGATATAGATGTTAACTCATAATTTTGTTGCAAATAACCCCAGAAAGGCACTATTGTTTTTGTGAGTAGTAGAATACTCACTCATCTTAATATGGTATTTCAAATCTATAAAAGTGACGCCTTAAAGACTACCTTCTTTGACAGATGAGTGATATAGTTTAACAAAATTTCACTTCTCAGTTGTGTATGAAATTAAATTTACATTCAAATTAATCTGCATGGGTATTGTATCCATTATCTGCCATCATTGTCCAACAGCCTTCTTATAACTTTGACATGAGAAACAGTCCTACTTCGTAATTTATCATTGCTGGGACAAAATCTTCAGTTTTGTTCTCCATCTGTTTTAAACTTGAAAGCTGAAGACATAATCCCTTAGGGTTTCATATTACCCTATTTTGTACTTATTTTATCTTTTAAATGACCATTTCCATATCATTTCATCTAGACAAGCTAGGTTTTCAGATACTAATCTGCCAAAAAGACACAGCAGAAACTGATTTATACACACTCCAGACTTCATACAGTCTATTTAATATGTTTATTATTCTCTCTTACTGTGATAGAAAACAGCATCTGTTTTATTGTATCTTGTAATCCACCTACAATGACTCACCATCCATCCGCTATTAAACCTCCTACTTTGTCTATAAGTATCGAGTAGGAGGGAAAACACAAGAGTGTGAAAAGAAAAGGACATTCCTTATAAAATGGATCCCTTATCACGTCACAGGATGTGATATAAGATTACACTTATATGCCTCGTTTGTGACAACATCAGCCAAATCATTACAAAAACAACAGCAAAGTATTTCACATTGCTTGTAATTTACTAATACAGATAAAAATGGCAACATTTTTGTTTCTACGTATCTTCTTCTGACCCACTGGCTTTTATTCTTGGTTATACCTTTGTTCTGATCATTGGACCAAGATGTTCCTCAACACTGGTAAATATTTTTAGCAATAAATCTAACCAGAGGGAAGGATTCTTTTTTCTCGTGTTGCAAATATTTCTTTCTAAAATATATAAGTTGAAAACATTTTATATATTACTGAAATGAGTCAAAGTGTTATTGCCTATTAATGAGATAATGTTTATTAGAGTGAGATAACATTCCTGACATAATATTTTTGTGATTAATTTTTTTCTTGAATAGCACTCAATTTTCCCAAATCTCTGACAAATACATAGTTAATAAAATAAGTAATATTTTTAGGCATTTACTAATGCAGAATTTGAAACTATTATTTCTTCAGTTGATGAGCTAAAGAATGCTGTCAAAACTTTCAGCTTATTACTTCAAATAAACTCATAAATTCTTCTACCTGAATCAGTAGAAACAATTTAAAATTACATTATTTATAAGAAATACAAATCTGTCTTTAAAAAAACAGAAAACAGAAAAAAACCACATTGACTATGTACTGAATTTCTTTTAATAAGTCACTTTTTGGTCAGTAAAGGTGAAATAACAGAACTATGATGACATTTAAACATCTGAAAACAGAGTATGGCCATTATAACTGTTTTACATAAAATAATATTGTGACTCAATGGAATGATTAATATGATTATAGAAACCAAACATTTTTAGGACGGACTGGAATAAATAGGACAAGAAAAATCAAAATTATGAAAGAATGAAACAATATTCACATTTCATACATTTGGAAACCACAGAAGAACCAAGTGAAATGAGAGAAGGAATAGTGGCCTCCATTTTAGGAAAAATAATTACTGTTAGTGTTGTGGGAAGACTAAAGGAGACTAAAGAGGAATTATAATAAAATTAAATGGAAGGTAGAAATAAAGGTTTGAATCACATGTTTGAAAGCAATGAACCCTGTCAGGAGCCATAAGATTTAAAAAATAAATCAAAACAAATAAAACCATATAAAAATCTTTAATCACATCTACATAGAGCTTCATCATCCTATGAAAAAAACCAATAGAATTTTCTGTGGCAGCAAAGTACCAGAGCTGATGGCCCTGGAGGATTTTTATAAACTTTTGCTATGCTGAAATACAATATAAATCTCAATGTTGAGTAGGAGAGAGACCGAACACTAAGTACTTCATAAACATGGGACTTTACACCCTTGGAAAGGATTTTCTATAGCTATGTACTTTGCAATAACAATGTCTAAGTTACATACTTTGAGTCTGTTAAATTACTTGAAAAAGGAATAGTTAGTGAGAATGAAACGTGAGATTTGCTCTTGGAAGACCCAGAAGGGCTGACTTGCTGATTCATCTCTTCTCTACAGTGCACATAAAAATTTAAGTGCCTATGTACACTACAATGAAAAGTAAGTGAGAGGGAAGAATGAGCATTCTTCAAGATTTCAAGATAACAAAGAAAAATCAAATAAAAGTGGTGAAGACAAGGACATACTTTCAATCATACCAAGTTCTAGTACTTGTGTGCCTCTGCTGAGAGAGGTTTTATAGCTCTTGAATCCCCTGAAGTATGCGTCTGTGATGTTGTTTTGATGAACTAAGCTGTCTCTCCATTGTTGCAAAGGCAGTAGATTAGACCCTCTGACCTGAGAGAGATGTACCCTGGCATTCAATTGCTCAATTATAAGCATCTTTTGCCATTTGAATTATCTTCCCAGTTCCTCAGCTACTTCTCCAGAAAGGTATGTATTCCCTAAAAACTCTGTGACATAACTGACAGAGGTATGCTAATAGCTTAGATAGTCTGGAGCATCTCTAAGGGTTTTAAATGCCTACTTTAGGCATCTGAAGTCCCAAAGAATTTCCTGTCATCTCCATGGAAAATTAAAACAGTATCTCTCAAGCCCAGTCACATCCTTAAAATCAATTTTGAAGTTCCATGAACAGCAAGGGCAGGGACACCACAGGGAAAATGAGACAGGATGGAGAATGACCACTGAACAAGAAGGGCAATGACTGCCCAGAGGACCTGATCCAGACTTTGATCATGACAGCAGTAGGCTCCGGGACAGTCTAGTGACTGTCAGAAAAGGCAAGGTAATGAATCAGCAAGTCTAGCCAGGAACAGCAGGAGATGGGACCAGCACACATACACATGAGCAAGGGCTGCAGGCTGAGCTGAAATGGAGCTCCAGAGCCCATGGCCAAAGGAAAGGGTGAGGCCCCAGAGGTGGCTGGTAAAGGACATTACAATTTATTAGTGCCTTCAATGGGCACTGGTGAGAAAGTACCTCACTGTACCATGCCTGTGTGCACAAAGAAACCAGTATTGGTTAAACCACCAGTGAAGCCATGGCATTCATTTAAAACATTCAGTGGATTAAGAGAGAATTAAATTCTACTTCTAGAACATTTCAGAAAGATAAAAAATATTCATATAAAGATGAGATTAATTCTTTTAGAATAGGCAGAGAGCCTCCAAGCCAGATAATTCTCCTTTCACTGCAAGTTGATGTATCTGGTTCTAATGCATCCAGCTGAAAAGTGCATTCTAATTTTGACATATTTGAGGAAAATAACAAAGGAGCAACAAATAACTCTGAAGAGATTAATATGTTTCACATGTTAATACAAGGTATTTTCAACATTATTTTGTGAAATATCATTATTTTCATTTTGAAGATAGGAATGCATCAGTGAATAAAGTTTAAGGTGAACTTTTCAAATTTACTGGATTACTATTTACTTGAGCCACTGAAGATCACATGATGAACCACTGATAGAACTAGGAAGGATGCCTGATTTTCCTAAATTCAAGTCGTGTCCTTTGGTCAGTGGTTCACATTTCTTCATTTACTTTTTTTTTTTTTAAGTATCTAAATGATCATGTAAGTTATCTTGTCACTTATCTTATGCTCATTCTCCTTTATTTTTTTTCCCTCTGCCACATGGACAAAAAAATTTAAAAAAACACAGAGTATTTGTACATTTGAATATGTGCTTGAGAACTTACATTTAAAGCAGTACCAATATTACCAGAAGAACAAGTTGAAATTAGCTTTTACTGCAAGCAATATTCAAGTACTATAGTAATGGTTCTTAATTCAAACCGGGAAGATAAATTTCCTGAATTTGATCTAACTAATAGGACAAGCACAAAACATTCAGGCTTTTAGATTTAGATATTGTCATAGTCACTATGAAAACTGATCATTCAGGTAGAACTGCAAAAAGAGTAGTGATGACAAGCTAATTTGAACAATTTTTTAAATTTAACAATAAACAAAATTGCAATTCTGAAGGGAACACAAGTGAACATAGAATAAACAGCATCAGCACCTCTGTGTCTGCTAAAATATTTGGGATGAGAGCAAGTTCAAATGGCAAGGAAGAAACATAGTAAGATTAAACATAGGTCTTTTTCTCTCTCAAGAATGTAAATGAATAGTGAAATGTGTTCAAAAATAGCTCAAAAGAAACATGGCATGAATATTTTCTTACTGAATGAGACACGACAGGATAATGGAGCTAGAATACCATCACCCTAGATTCACTGTCAACTAGAGCTCAGTGTAACTTATAAAATTTCACTTTGCTGTGTCTATAAGAAGTAAGTTTGCCTGATATTGTAAGAATAAAGAGAACTTTGCAGACAGTATGGTAAAAAAAATACCTCTTTTTCTATCAATATGTGGAAATATAGATGGGGACCAAATAAACTGAATTTTGGCTTTTCTATAATTCACAGAGGGATAGCTTTTCAAAGGAAAATTATATTTACTAGGATTTTTTGTTGATTTTCATGACAGTTGGATATATCAATGTTCAATTGCCTTTAACACTCTAAGGTGATTGGAAGTTTTTCAGTTTTGAAAATTTAGTGTTGGATTTTCACATTTTTGGATTGTTTGACAATACCAGTGTGAAACAGTTCACACATGGGTAGGCAATCATATCTGAAAAGAGCATCAGCAGATGAAGAGGACCCCACTAGAACTGACTTCTGATGATGGTACCATAAATGCATTGTCTTGTATCCCAGATTGCATGACTCTCAGGCCATTGCTTGCTAAGTCTATGTACTGGGGAATGGCAGGCTTATAGTGTTATATTTTCCATTGATCTGTTGGGGCACCAACAGACCAGCACCTGTACTTGAGATTAGCCTCTAGATCAGGAGTTATAAAAACTACCATGGGACAACAGGGTTCATTTCACCATTTATATCTCATAACCATAAAAACCATTTATTATTTTCATTTTCCTTCTGTGTATCAACAGTGACAGTAGTATCAAATACCAATGGCACAGGTATATCAAGGCTATATTTGGCAGAAAAAACTTTTATTTAGTATGGACGATAGTGGCAAGCACATGAAGATATGGAGCAAAAAAAAAAAAAGCTTAGTTGGTGTGTTAATTCTTGTAATGATTATACTGAATATCCAGGCATGGTATGCAGTGGCAGGCTCCTGAAAATTCTCCTGACTTGTTGGAGAACTTAATGTTCCAACAATGTATAGACAAGGGAATAGAGGACTGGGGAGGGAATACTGCTGAAGACACTAGAAGAAATGTTGAAGTGAAAAATGAAAGTCCCAAGTAACACTGAGATGTAAGTATATGGAAGAGCCAATACTTTTACTTCTACTACAGAGCTGTTGGTTAGTTCAGGACTGAAAAAAAAAAATAGCTTGAAAATTATCTCGAAATCATATTCAACATTAATAAGCTATCCAGCCTTCATTTTCCTCTTGATGGTGGAAATTTATGCAGTAAAAGTGGGTTTTTTTCATATACACTATGTCTATGTTAATAAAATAAAACATTCAAGGGCCATTCTCTTGCCTTGAGATGAAGCGGCATGGTATGGCTTGTGTGTACACAGCTGAACGCTCTCATTGTGCAGAACAGGGAGTCTGCATCCACATACATAATCGGAGTTGGTTCCTGGCCCATGCTTCCTTCCTGAGCCACGCCTGGATAATGCCCACAAAAGTTAGCTGGCCCAACCCAAAAGAAAACAGGTGCTAATAATTTCACAGTATAAATGGGCATAGGTCACCACACAGATGCATGTTACGTTCTGTTTCATTGACTAACATAGCCATAGGAATGAAAATAGAATGTAATTTAGAATCAACTTGCAGCTGGGATTTGATCTGACAGAGTCAAAACATTTGGAAATTATATTCAATCTAAAATGGATCCAAAATTCAAACATGGTTCGTTGAAAGTGGTGAGGTAATTTCTTTAAGAGGAATGCTGTATTAATTTCTGGTAGTTATCAAAGACAACAGAGTTTTCAGTTCTCTGTGCATGCTAGCAAGTACAGTATTAATTTACAGTGATGTGTTGCTGTCTGTTTTGTAAATATAACATACATCTATCACAATGTTCAAGCAAATTCCAATTTTTCTCTCTGACCAAAGAGAACTGCTCATTCTGCAGTAATAAACAAGTTTCCAACAAGATTTTTAAACACGTTTTCCCCCTGTACTTGGTATTAATGAGGTTGACCCTCGAGTACTGTGTTCAGTTTTGGGTATCTCACTTTACAAAGGACATGGAGATACTGGAGTATGTCCAGAGAAGGGCAGCGAGGTTCATAAAGGTCTAGAAAACGTGTCTTATGAGGAGCGGCTGAGGGAACCGGGTTTATTTAGTCTGGAGAAAAGGAGGTTCAGGGGGAGACCTTACAACTCTCTCCAACTACCTGAAAGGAGGTTGTAGAGAGGTGGAGGCTGGTCTCCTACTGTGCTGCAGTAAGAGGACAAGAGGAAGTGGCCTTAAGCTGAGACACGAAAGATTCAGATTAGATATTAGAAATTTTTTTTCACTGTTAGGATGGTCAGGCATTGGAATAGGCTTCCCAAGGAGCCGGTGGAGTCACCATCCCTGGTGACCTGGATCTGGCACTGGGTGGTGTGGTTTAGGTGTTTAGGGGTTACAGTGGTAGTGCTGGGTTAACAGTTGGATTGGATGATCTGAAAGGTCTCTTCCAACCTTGATGATTTTAAGATTCCATGATTACAGCACAATATATGGCCCATCTTAGTAAATAAGTCTGCTAGACATTATAAATGTCTAGGACAAGACTTCATTTATTTATTTTCTCTTTCAAGCCCTTCATGTGACTCTTAAGACTCAGACAAAGGGCTCATCTAGCAATGGACATAGAATTAGCACCCCATGGAGTCTGCAGTCAGTACAGTGCAAAACCTCAGATTTTTTTGCTTGCTTTCTAAAAGGGCCTCATCTGTAGCAAATCTGACCAATTCCATGTATTCCCAGTGGGAGCAATTAAGCATTCACCATCAGGGTCTGACTTCTTTGGAACTGGATTTAGTGGGACAATATTAAGCTCCCAAATCTTCTTGAAACAGTTTCGTGGCATATGGAACATAAATTTGTTATATTTGGCTGGTTGCTACTTAGCAGCTGCAGCTGTTTGCTGTGGTGTTCATTACTGTCAGTTCTGATCCTCTTTTAATGTTTGTCACATTGCCTATGAGCATCTACAAAATTTAGCCTAGAATAGTACATATTAGTATTCTGGTCATCTAAGCTATCTAGGTAATGAATAGTAAAATACTCATTCTGTAGATCTGACAAGCCTTTTCCAGTGTGACCCTCTAGACTACAAGACTGAAAGCATAGTGCGATTTAGAACAATAAACTTTTGTATACAATTATTATACAAAAAATGAAGAGCATGGATTATAACCATGCCTTAGGTGATGCAGTATCTTCTTTCACATTGTTACTGCTTTTTGTAAATATCAGTATTAGATGATTTGCTGTTTCCATCTAAAATTACACTGCATTGTTTTTTATAAAAGAGAGAAAATCTAATAACTCCAGGTCACAAAATCTGCCTTGTATCTGAAACACTAAAGCAGCTTCAAGAACCACCACATTATTATAATAATACATGAGCAGGATGCAAGCTTTTTATATGATAGTAGTGTGCTAAAGGAAAAACATTCACAATAGGGAGTCTCTGGAGGAGTATCAAGTATCAAAAAATAACAGTAACAATCCCAAAACAACAGTTTCCTCTCTGTAGAACTTTTTAAAGAATGAAATAAACATTTTAAGTGAAATATTCCTTAGCAGGCATGAAAGGTAAAAGCATCTCTTGACAGGTAATTTTTCTCTAAAGGTTATTATGAAGACATACAGTGTTTGCCTATATCTGAGGAAAGTTAGTGAGATGACACAGGGTCAGGTGAGAGTCATGATAAAAGTTGATGAGAACACTCAAAAATTTTCCAAATAATTTATATTTTGCTGACAGTTGAGCTCTGCTATCCACTCCAAACAGCTCAAGAGGATGTAAAAAAATGAGGCTAAAAATCTTTAACTTGTTCATCATGTTGAAAACAAATAAGACCCGTGACAGTGGCTGTACACATGGTATGGGAGGAGGAAAAATGGTTTCCAGGGGCAAATAACGAGATGATAGTCCAGTGTACAATGGCAATGGTTTCAAAACCTAGCATTTGATTCCATTTAAGAGCAAAGATCTTTTAAATAATAACCCAAAATTACAGCTAAAAAAGACTTACTATGATGCTTAGGGGGAAAAAAAATCCTCTATGATATGATTTAAAGGAAACTGAATAATAACAGGAGGGAGTTTGATTTTTTTCTGCAGAACTTCTTATAACAGAATGTCTTACATTAGAAGCTGTAAGAACTTACGTTGGTATGATCAACATAAATCAGAACAAAAGTATATCTTGAATGCATCTTGCCACCAGAAGCGGCCAACACCTATTGATGTTAAATATTTCACATATTAGAAATATGAAGAAGATTTCTGTGACCTCATCCTGTTTCAATGTACCTGTTGGGATATTTTACCATCCACTACACCTCCAATCAAGGAACTCCTTAGTTACATTGTATAGTCAGAATCTCTCTTTGACTCTTTTGGACCTTGTTTCTTACTAACTTTGTCTGATGCCTGATAGGCCTCATATGTAAAGAATGAGCAAACTTTCCCAAGCCACTCTCTTCATGCCATTCATGATTTGATACACTTCTGCCATATCTTTCATATTTTCACTATCATATCACAAATGCATTTTCTATCACACGTCCACAAAAAGTATTCTTTTGTTAATTTTCAAGAAAGAGCACTACCCTGTGTCATCATACGCTTTGTGGGAGTAATTGCATGCCTTTGATTCTCTTCATTACCTGGCCATGAATCTATTTGAGTCCTTTCCCCATTCAAACACATCTTACTATTCAGTAATATGGTTATTAGAATAGGTAGACCTTATCTTTCAAATCCTGGTCTCAGTGAAAGTGCAATTCTCAGTACAGTTCCTTTAATAAAGCTCTTTGCTTAAATGAACAGAGCAAAATTATATTTTGAAATGTTTGGAGAAGGAATTGAATTTCTATTTAGTAAAGAAAAAAAAGGAAAATGGAATTTTTTGGTTTTGGGCATTAGGAATGTCTGCTTGATTCTGTTGTACATATCATTAAGGTACAAAAAGACAAAAATTAGTTGATCTTAATTAAACATAAAGGAAATGTGTTTATTTCATTTATAATTATTAAGTTAAAGCTTAAAAATTAATCAACTTTCTGTCACATTATTGATTTTGATCCAGTGAACACTACTTGAAGAAAAATACAAATCAGATATGAATTTAAATACAAAATTCAGCAACTTCTATATAGAAATTAAAGTCAAAATAGTACAAGAGTTCATGCTTAGATGAATAGTAGGGATATTTGCCTTTTAACGATAACCATTTTCCTCTTACTCCCTTCCTTCGTGGGATGAAACATCCCATATTACATCACACGAGTAAGGAAAAGGTTGAAGCTGACAGCATGAACACAAAGATTTTTTTTAGGGGATGAAATCTTACTGAAGACACTTAACCTTTGGCTCTGACAGTTTTCTGAAGAGCAAATTTCATATTTCCCCATTCTACACAAAACCCAAGGGTTGTGGTCAGTTCAAATCAGCTCATCACTCTGATTCACTATGGGACAAATAATTTTATCAAAATAGAGACGATGGTAGAGAGGTATGAATGGGCAATTAGGGTTCCCAGAATGGTGGGGGGGAAACCTAATGTAAGTCAGCTTTCTAGATAAGAGAAGTATATGTGAAATCACAGCCTTAGAAATTAACCAAAAGGTTTAAGGCTGTCTAGAGAATGGAGAGAATTCCATAGTTAAAATAAACATTTAAGATATTCAAAACTCACTAGGTAAAACCAGGAAGCCATCCAAAACTTCTGGTATTTGTATTTGCGAGCTGGATGAGTGAGTGTTAAACACAGGGAGAAACTAAACATACTTCAGGGAGAACACAGAATAAATGATTGCCATATATTGTCACTAATAAGTTTTACTTCAAAGGACTTGTGACTACTATTACAGGACAGTGTTTCCAAACTAGGTGGTCATCAGTGTTTTTAATTTCTCCCAGGAAACCTTAGTAAAGCTTTCTGAAAATTTACATTTAGGCTTAACACTTAGCAAATATTATGAGTGTGGTCCTTAGGAACTTGGCTGTGTTTTCTTTCTGTAGCATTGTGAAAAGATAGAAGAACTGCTGTCTGGTGGAAATCGGCATTTAAAGTTTAGGAGAGAACTAAGTGTGAGTTGCAGAAAAGACCTGAGGTGAGAATTGAGACTATCAAAATTTATCTTGGATCCTACAGTAAGACTTCTGCTTGGGTACTGAGAAATCTGGTCTCTGAGAAAAAAGAGTTAGAAATCAGTAAATAAAGATGTAAGGGCATTCAGAAGTCCCAAGGGGGACTTCTGAATGATTAACTCTCTTCTATCTTGGCTCAAAAGCTATTTTATTTCTCCAGACTGACTTGTGTGCCAGACCTGGTGTCAGACAATAATATACATATAGCAGCTTTAAACCAATAGTATGTTGGATTCTGTTTATTGGGGTTCTTTTTTTACAAACATTGTACAGAAATAACTACAGTAACCCTGCAATGCCAAAAGAAAAGTTAAAAAGTAATTAAGAGGTTAGTCAATCTGCAAAAATTGCAGGATGTACTACTACAGGTAGTCGAACTTATGCTTGAAGGTAACTATCTCACAACATGAGCCTTTAAGACCCAGACATCAACACCTAAGCATGCAGTACACAAAAAGAGATAGATACTTAACAATGAATTTAACAATACTTATGTTAATCTGAGTGTATTTTCATTGTATTGATACGATTATATTGGTTACACCTTTACTCTGAAAATGGATGTGGTGATTGTGGAAACATTACTGGCAAATTAACAGAAACCCAGTAAAAACTGAGCAGACGCGTGGCTTCATATGGATGAGTAAAAATAACAATGAAAAAGCTTCTCATTGGTCATGACAGGCCAATGTACCATGTAGGCAATGTACATGCTGAAGACAGCATGTACCTAGGGAAAAACAAAATAAAACTATGAAAATATGAAAATCTTTTGTAGATAAGAAATGTGAACATGGAAAAGAAAAACCAGACATCACTGGAAGCAACAAATTACTATAATAGCATTATCCATAGTCATCACACAGATCATCTGATTATAAAAGCAAATTATGTAACATTGCTTCCCAGAACTCACTGTTAGCTGCAGTAAAGCGTCTTGGGAACACTAAATCTTCATGTGTCACTAACAGTTAATTATGTCTTCTTTCATCTATAGAGACAATCAAGTCTCAGTTGAAAAAGGGCATACTTTTCTCTATGCCTCTAATACCTGAAAACATAGAAATTCCAAAATTATTCAAAGTCTCTTATTATTGCATAGTCAAAGAAGAGTAATCCATTGTCTGAGTGTTTTCAAAATAGAAGTGAAAACTGTTGTAGAAAGTTTAGATTCTCAAAACAAATTATTGAAACTTATTTATGATATCACTTTCAGAAAATAATGCTGTGCTTAGTAGTGAATATAAAGTTAGTGATTTTCCTCTAGCTAGTTTAGCAACTTTTTATAGTCTGTATCAGAGAAAAATGCATTTCTGATGACTCATCACCCTATCTTGGAGATTGGGTAAAAAATGTCATAAATTGTTGACCTTATCTTCTAAAAGCACTGAAGTATGTTCTCGTTAAAAAAACCTGAGTTTTTCAGAAGGCATTGTTTCTGAGTATCAGATGAGGAATATAAAATTAATTTTTTTTAATTTCTTTGAGAATATCAAAATGTTACCAACAACTTCAAAGACTAAATGTTGTAAATATTTTTCAAGTAGACTTAACATTTTTTGTTTGTTTTTTGTCCTGGTTTTATTTTTTGATATAGAATTAAAAATTGAATACAGAAGAGTCGAAGACTGTTATATTATTGATTTTTATATAATAATTTCCCTGAAGGGTATATTGAAACAATGAATATATATTTTACAAATATTCTAGTTATATATATCCTGAGAAAGCAGTAAGAAATGAAAGGGAATTTCATTCAGTGTTATGTTTTGTTTTCAAAAAGTCTGATATTTCACTTTTATTTCAGTAAACAAAAATTACAACAACAAAATTCAGCCACTTTGAAGGAAGCATCACTGTTTTAAATACTTTAACATTAGTAATTCTAAAATAAATACTCAAATTGTAATTAATAAGTGAAGTTTCAAAATTCATAAAAATATGGATAAGGATGTGTTTGTATAAGGAATGCTGTGAACTGAGTGGCATGGTCATGTTTCCAGATTTCTAGAAGTAAAAGTTCTGCCTTCAGAATCCAGTTCTTGATAATAGTGGCTTTTAGTACTTCTGGTGTACTAGTGAAGAGAGTATTTTCACTGTCAAAGATTAAGAAATTTGCTAACTAGATTCTCTTAAGGCCAAGTTTAAAAATAATCTGGAGTCACACAAATTACTTAAAAATAGTGCTATTGAAATGCATCAAAACTGATAATAAATAATTTTTTTAGAAAGTTATTAATGTATATATGCAAAAGTAATTTTATCATCAGAAATACTTAGAAAAAATAGTATATGATACGAAGTGGAAAGGTGTCTTCTTAAAATGCACTAAAATTACAGCATTTTCCTTTTACTAGTTTTATTTTATGTAAGCTTGCCTTTAGCTAAGGGAATAACAGATAAATATGAATAATTACAGATAAATAATAGATAAATATAATACAATCCTCTAAAATGCAAGATAAAACCAGTGATATGGACCCAAAGACTGACTGAAAAATTTAGATATGTAATCTACAAAGACTCATCACACTTCTAATTCTTGGGATAAAGAGGCGTGGGGTCACTACAGAAGCTGTCAGTACAGTGCTCTCTCTAGTATACTGTGTGTCTCAGTTTAATGAGATACCAGTGTTTTGCTGAGGATGAGTTATGAGGAAGACCCAAACTCCTCCCTCTAAGTAATTGTAAATCTGAAATTAAGGGTCTCCAATTGAGAAAAATGTGGACAAAAAGGGAAAAAAATAACACCCTGTTATTAAAAAAATATATGTGTATTGGCAGAACAATGAAAGAACACAAATAAAGCAACCAAACAATAATCCTTTACCCAAAAATAATCCCCTTCAAAACAAACAAACAAACAAACAAACAAACAACAAAAAGCAAACAATTCAGTTTGCACCCCTTTGGTGCAATTGTAACCACAGTCAGCAGGGGGCACTGTTGGATCACTGGTGGTCACCACGTGGGGAGCCTCCGGGTGTGCTGGAGAAGCTGAAAATGGAGATCTTCCCTTCTCCTCACCAGGAAAAGGGGAGAAAGGAGGGAGCGGAAAAAAAGGTCCTTCCCAATGGGAACTCGCTCTGTCCTGCTGGCTGAGTCGTGTGGTGTGGCTTCCCTTCTCGTTCGATGTGCACAAGAACCGCTGCCAAAAAAAAAAAAATATGGGAACAATGGAGGAGAGACCTCAGGAACAGTTCCTCTCTGAAGAAAATCCAAGTAAACTCCAGGCTGGGTAGAAAAAACAGGTTGCAGGCAAAACTGGAGCCAGGAGAGGAGAAAAAAAACCAACAAAACAAAACCTGCTGGGCAGCCAGGCCAAGAACAAAGCCACCTCTGAGCTCCTGCTACCCAGACCTTGTCCCAGCTCGGGCAACAATGGAGTAACTGCCATTTCCCAGGAGAGGAGGAAAAAAAATGTCAAAAAGAACCCCTCTCCGAAGACAAGATCTTCTGAGCCGTCAACTTGGAATGTGGTTTTACAGCCACTTTTTTGTGTTAGTCAACTGCCTAAGCCACAGTCAATCTGTCTATTCAACATCCCCTTCACACTGTGGGCAGAGGGAAGGTAAAATTCCTGCTTAGTTTCCAAGAACAAGCAAAACCATGACACTGTGTTTGTGGAAGACAAAGAACTGACAGACAAATGAGAATATGCTAACTTCTGAAACTGCTAAGCATAACAAGGTTTTAAGGTTTTTTTCCTTCAGTGTTTAATAAAAAGTAGCAGGGAGAAACTTGGCTCTGATACTAGAAGCTACTTGACATAAGTTACTGAACTGTAGGTGTTGGTACAAGAAATACAGCATAATTCCCATAATATTTATTTTATTACGGTGTCTGTTGAAAAATTTAGTAAGGTAGAATTCCTTAGGCTATTTGCTAGGATTGTTTTCAGTGACTAAAAAAGTGCAAGCCTAAACTGCAACAACAGTAACCAGGATAATAAATTCATAATAAAATCATATAGAACTGATATAAATGTAAATGAGTATTTCAGATATTGTATAAGAAAAAGGCGGTGTTTAGTTCATTAGTTCTACAGACTTTGCTGCAGACAGCTGCAGCACTGTTGTTAGTTTATATCTCCATTTCTATTTAGTAAAACTATGCCTGCGTGGTAATAATTTCAGACTAAGTACTTAGAAATGAACCTACCAAAGTTACAAATGTTCAGTTAGAGTTTCTTCAGCTTACAGTCATCGGGGGAAATAACTCGGCATGCCAAGCATCCTGAATTTAATGCTATGCTACTGTTAAACGACCTCTGTTACTCATACCAAAGAGATCAGAGACACTCTATTAACTTGAAAGAGGAGAGCTACATAGTAAAATTTAAAGTTTACACCAGCAAGAAAACACACACACACACACACATATTTAAAAAAAAAAAAAAAAAAAAAAAGACTTTAGAGAATCACAAAATTGCTCAGGTTGGAAGGGACCTCCAGAGATCATCTGGTCCAAACCACCTACTTAAACAGAGTCACCTAGAGCAGGTTGTCCAGGATTGTGTCCAGTCATGTTTTGAATCTCTCCAAGCATGGAGAGCCAACTTCTATGGGCAAGATGATTCTTGTGTGTTCAGACAGATTGTCATGTGTTTTAACTTGTATCCATTGCCTCTTGTCCCTTTAGTGGGGACTACTGAGAAGGACCTGACTTCCCTTTTCCTTGTTCCGTCTTTTCAGACATTTATACAAATTGTTAAATTCCCCCTGAGCCTTCTTTTCTCCAGGTTAAACTAGTCCTTGCTCTCTCAGACTCTCCTCACGTGACCAGTGCCCTATTTCTTAGTCATCTTTTTGTCCCTTTGCTCGATTTGTTTTGGTGAGTCTGTATCCTTTTTATGCTTTCTTTCCTCACTTATATCTTGCTTTAATTCCTACAGCAAATCTTTGCTGTTTGGTTCTCCTGCAGATTCCTTCTAGAAAGGATTGGTTTCTAATTCTAGGCAGCAGACACAGTGGAAAGTGGTAAGTCAGGAAAATTGTCTGAATAGCCATAGTCAATACTTTGCTGAAGGCCTGAGATCAGTGATTAAGTTTCCTGAAACCTACAGGGACACTCAGAAGAGACAAAGCCATCACAGAGACTGTAATGAATTCTCTGAGTTGTTAATTGTGAAGAAACTGTTGAGGTTCTCAAGCATGATGTTTTTGGGAAGTAGTGGGAGGTTAGGTTAACTGAGGATCTGTCTAAAAGTAGTTATTGTGAAAGTTTTGTAGAACAAAAGACTGAACAAACAGTAAGAATTCCCTTGGGGTGCAGACAGTTTTGAACCTCTCACTTAAAATTCTATTTATGTCTGAAAAATGAAGGATGGCAAGTGTGATACAAATCTTAAGAAAAGCCTGAGGTGTACAGGGAAGAAACTAGAGGCTTGTAAAGATTACTGGACTCACGGAAAAATTTGATTTGTATTTGGGAAAAGCCAACATGACTTCTGTGAAGTCCTTCTTCAGAAAATCCTCTTTAAAGACTCAAAAAAACCATGTGGATATTAATGATCTGGATAATAATAGCCTCTCACCAAATGCTTCAAGAAAATTAAACATCCCTAGGGAAGGAGAAAAGTTGTGATAGCATAGCTTCTGCATTCATGGCCATACTTATGACACTACTGCTTTTTTTAATGCCTTCCTTAGGTGGAAGGAATTACCCCTTCATGTGTCTTCAGTTCATGTTTCAGAGGTGCTGAAGTCTTTCTAATTTAAAAAGGCCTTTCAAGAGTCAGAAGAGATCAAAGTAGAAACCAGTGAAACCCAAAATATATGATACTTATTCTGGGACATTATTTTTTCTTTATAAGGAGAGAAAAAAATGTGGACTAAGCAGGAAAAAATTCATAAAGCAAGAATCATATAAAAGGTTTAAGGTTACTGATAATTTCCAGCCAAAAAGTACTTTTTAATCTTATTTTAGGAATATAGTGAGATATTTTTATTTCAGGCAAAGGAGTTTTAGGTAAAGATCTGAAAGAACATAAGAATTTCATAGAAGCTGATCCAGTTGTTAATTCTCCTACTAATAAAGCTGGAATATAAGTACAGAATACTGTATTTTTGCAAAGGTCGCTAACATATATGGAGTGATCCTTCTGGGGAGACAATTTTTTATCACACTAATAAGTCACACTTATCATGGTCTTATAGTTATCATTTCTATGAAAACACATTATTTAAATAATGAAAACCTTGATCAGACTTTGAGCCCAATTAGCTTCTGAGAGACTCAGAAGCTTTGCTTCACTGAATCTGGTAGAAGCAATATGAGAATCAGTGTCTTTGCCTCTAAAGGTACACTCACATTTTCTGCTGCTGTCTGATTTGATCCTATGCCGTAAGGTTTCGTTTGATCTCTCTTGGTGTAATTTGATCTCCCAGTTTGGGCACTCCACTGGGTTCCAACCTCCCTCCTAGCTCTCCTTGGGTCAGTGATATGATAGTATAGTGAAGCGAGTCATGTCATATTTGGTAAATAGTTCCTAGTACAAAGAAACTCCATTTCAAGTAGTTTCTTTTTTTGTGCGCTAACAATGTTCTACAGATGATCTACAGATGTTCTACAGACGACTCTCTTGTCAGCCTTGTCCAGAAAACCATATTTGCTACAAAATAAAGTATGTAAATAATCAATATGGATTTTTTTAATGCTGTTAAGTCACTATAAACTATGTAGACAAAAACGCTTATCTTAATTTTTAATAGCCCACACTTTAAAAAGTATAAATATTCTCATTAGTAGCTACTATTAATAATGTATTATTTGAAAACAAACTTGTTTATTTTTATACTTTTGGGACAATTAAATACTGAAAACTATTAAAATCAAATTATTTCCTCAAATTTGTTTTGTAATATGTAGAGGTGGGAGTGGTGTTGAGAGATTGACAAGACAATTTACCTTATACAGGGAGAGGTAATTATCCCTTGTCAATTAGATACTAAATCACTGAGCTACAAGCAGGTGGTGATGCATAACCATCATTATAATTTCAGACTGCTGTATCATTTCTCCTAGTTTTATTTAGCAGTTTTAAAGGCAGGATAAGATACGTTTATGGCAAGAAATTTAGTGAACATGTGGAAATTTAAAAAAAAAAAGGTAGAAGAAAGGGTACTATAATTTTAAATTGCAATGATGGTTATGCACCACCAGCTGTTTATAGTTCAGTGATTGAGAATATAATTGACAAGGAATAATTACTACCTCTCTAAACAGGGTGAAAAGTGTTTTTGCTGTGATAAAGTTGGAGAATGGCCATATGAGGAAGGACCCAAATGTTTGACAGAAATAATTTCGTCTTTTCCCTCTGTTTAATAGCTTTAATGTTTGAGGCTAAATTCTGTTCTGGATTTTATCTATAAATCTCCACTGGCTTCAGTGGGTTTGCCTTGGTGTAATGGAATTTGAAATAGTGAACTGACTTTGCACATATAATTGAAGCAGTCATGATGTCTGGTATCACAATCAAATACAGACCTTATGCTGTGCCTGTGTTTAAACCACAGAAATCACAGAATATGTCAAGTTGGAAGGGACTCACAAGGATCATCGAGTCCAACCCTTTGCCCTGAACAGAAGCATCCCAAGAGTCACACCATGTGCCAGAGAGTATTGTCCAAGGGCTTCTTGAATTCTGTCAGGCTTAGTGCTGTGTCAGTGCCAAGACCGAAGGACCTATTACATTATGTAACAAAGTGTTTTCCCTTTCTCTAACTGAAGAGTTTCTGGTTGATACTTGACAACAAATTTCTCAGAAAAGTCATACTGTCATGAAAGGAAAATACCACTGAATCATCTGACAGCACAATTTGAACAGTCATTGAACTAAGGTCATGGGACCATTTAAATATTTGGCTAGATATGTCATTTGGGCATGACATGAAAGGGGAAAACATTACCTTGACAGTAAGAAAAAAATAACTTAAAGTAATTTGGATATTTGTAGAAAAATGGCATATTACATAAGGACCGTTGCCTAGTACTGAGAAAGCTACATAACAGCATTTCATAATCTCTTTGTTTCTATCTGCTTTCCCTTTTAAAAATCCTACAGCAAGAGAAAGGTAGAAAAATATTAAATTCTTAGAAGCATCATAGAAGTATGTGGCCAGGTGAGGAGAAAAACATCTAGATTGATATTTTTAGAATCCTATTGCAGAGTAAAAATCCAGCTGTTGCCTGGTGTATACAGCAAATAGGTGGGCACATCATATATAATATGCTACAGTTCTTTCATTGATGATTTCATCTGTTTATGTCAGCCCTTAGTCCTTGTTTTGCAAACCTTTCCCTCCATAACTGGATCACTGAAGTTACTCTTCTACAGGTAAGTTTTCTTGGCCCACAGGCTTTTTCTCCCAATTCCTCTTGCTGCATTCACAGCTGTGCACGTAGAGCAGTATTTGGTCTTTAATATTCAGCCTCTTACTCCTCCACCTAATACTGGAACCTCAGACCAATTTACCATCAGTCAACTAGATACCTTTTTTGACATTACTGTATTCCAATTATTTGCTTCCCATTGATTAAGTGCTCTAGATTTTTTTTTCTCTTTTTGGTTTATTACATTTCTCAAGCAACCAGATTTTTATCAAGTTCAAAACATCTTCTTACCTTTAAAACTGGAATGCAGAATAGATAAATATGTCTGAAACTCTGAAAAACAGCCAGAATAAGCAACTTCTGTGTTTTCCGCAGTAAAGGTAAAAGTCTACCTCTACCTTTTCTAGGAAAGGTGCTTCCTTGAACATTATAAGAGAAATGAGATCATTCATTTTTTTCAGGAAGCCACAGGGGTTTCAGCTCCAGGTGTAGCACATGTAACTCTGACTTTACTTTCATTAATATATACAGTAACATATGTATACAGGAACTATATGAAACAACCTACTAGAATAAAACCTGAAACAGACCTCTTTTTGAGGAAAATATGAAAGAACAACTAACACATATAACATGATAGTCATTACATTTTATTCACCAATAACAACCAGTGAAGTGTAGGAAACTGTACAAACTCTTCATAATTTTCGTAACATTCCTTGTAATTATCATAATTATCTCACTGTTTCTAAGCTTCAGGTCACAAGAAAAATTCTAAATAATAGAGATCAGTGACCTAATGATCACTTGCTTGAATTCTCTTATGAAGTAGCAATTGCCTATCTCATCACAGTTTCATCACTAAAGAATTATTAAGAAAAGGACAATATGAAAAAAAAATAAAGTGAAGTTGCTGACTCTCTTAGTTATGTAAATATTTATATCATCAATTATAAAAATATTATTATAATACATAATTGTAATTTATAACATACCAAACTAAAATTTTTCAGCCAGTGGCTGGATCCCTAGCTGAATTCAAGAGGTCCTTGATACGGCTGAGAAGAAATGATTAATTCAACACTGTGATGAAATTCAAAGCTCCTTTCCACAGACTACTTAGCTTTTGAACTCTAAAGAGTACTGCAGACTGAAACTGTTGTGGTCAACACAGACTAATAGATTAATAAGCAGATGAAAATCTGGTCTTCTGCATAAAGCATGGTATTTAATCAAGAAGCAGAGACAAATGTAGTTCAAGTCCATTTTCAAGCTGTATCAATTAAAATACAATTCTCCTGCATCCCAGTAAAGTGTTATGATCACTTAGTTGCTAGCTACAAGGAGAACAGTGTTCCTCCCAACATCTGTCTAAAACATGGAGCCCTTCTCTGCAGGGAATTTCAGACTTTTCTGTGCTGTGTGTCTCAGGTGACTGGAAACATCAGACATTTGGCTCATCCAGGAAACCTGAGCTCAAAGACAGGCACATTCAAATACCTTTCTGTGTGCTTAGTGTTTTCATTCACCTACTCCTGCTTACTAGATGAGACCTTGACAGGTGCCACAGACTGAGGTAGGCTTATGGTCAACTTTCAAAGACATTTTTTCGAATAATGGTTTAAGTCATTGCTCTGTTATTGCTGAGTTCTGAAATTGTAATTGTAATGTTTTATAGTTAACTTCTTAATTCATTAGATGTTTTGGGTAAAATAACACTGCGGGTAGGATATTGTGCAGTTACACATAAATAAGTTTTCTGAAACACTATTTGTAAAAGAAACCAATTGCATTGAAACTTGAAACAATTCATCCTTGTAAGACATTCCTATTCTTAAATGAAGTGTGATTGGATCTAAATTTGCACTTTTGGGTTACTTAGTAGCATTTGTGATTTTAAAATGTTTTTTTTTTTCCTTCCATAATACATTTATAGAGAACAAGTAAACTCTTCTGGTTTTCTTTTGCTTTCTAGCTGACAACATTGCAAGGTCATACATTGATTTAGGATGTAAGCTGTCACATTCTTGCTTTGTTACCATAAAGAAGAAGCTGGTGGAAGGTGATTCTGTACCAGTTGCAAGATGTTGATGCTTCTTTAAGACATTTTCTACATTATTCTTTTGGGAAATCATTCCTTTTATGTTTGGACAGTCTATGGTTCACTGCAAAATGTCACATGAAATCAAAGGACCTATCAAAATGAAGGCAACCTACTGAGATAAATTCATTAAATACACTTTTCCCACAAGACATCTTTCTGAGGTTTTGTCATCCTTTGCCATTTGCATTATTAAAAACATCAAGTACACATCTTATAAATAAAACCTTTAAAAGGTAATCAGATGGGTATTTCAGAAGTCACCATTTTAGTTCCTGTTCAGAAAATATAACAAAAGTGCATTGAGGAGGAACATCGAAGCTGAAGAAAATAAAAGGGAAAACTCAGAAAACATAATAATTCTGAATCAGAATAAATTTCACAGAAAGAGATACTCTGATTTATACTTCTTTGAACAGAACCCTCTGAACTCTGCTGGGGTAACACAGAAAGGCATCAAACTGAGTAACCTACTTTGCCACCCATGAGAAAAATATCAGACAGAAGAGGTGAAAAACAGCCTGGCACTGCTGCCTCTCTACATTTCCTACCTTTGCTTGGATTTACAAGATTTCTGGCTACTCTATCCTCCAGACAATCAAGGCCCCTCTGAACGAATTTTGAGAATACACCGTTCTGGTGTGTGGGGTCTGGTTACAGCATGGGTGCTACCAAAGCATCCTGGGAGTTGTGGTTGTAAGTGCTCTATCACACATGCACAGTAAAATGCTTGTATAGGATTGGCTGATAAGGTCACGTGTTGTGACTTGTCAGCATTTGAAACTACTATATAAGTCGTGCCTCTTTCAATAAACCATGCTTTTTCTTACACACCATATTGGTGTCCTTATAGTCCTTGGGACCCCTTATTTATTACATTAATACAGATGCATTCCTTTCGCACCACATTGGTGCTAGCCTAGTCCTAAGGACTCATTACTTATTATATTAATATAACTGCTACACTGGTGTATCAACTAGTCCAATGTTTTGTCTTGTCTGCAAACTTGCTGAGGGTGCACTCCTTATACCAGAAATGGCCCCCATATGGATTTCTGGGGTACACCACTAATGACTGGCCTCCAGAAGGACGTCATGCTGCTGCTGATCAGCACCCTCTGAATCAGGCAGTTCAACCAGTTTTCAATCCTTCTCATCCCTTCAGTCCCAGTCTTAGCATTGTGATGACATGATATGCTTTGACACAGCCTGCTCTCTCCATTACCAATGCTAGTTTGTCTCTCTTCATGGTGCTGAGCTAAAGTCTAATCTTGTGACTGCTGGCAACCTGCAAGAGGGAAATGCTGTGTTGCAGGCAATCAGCCATATTACCCAAATATATTCAGCAGTATGCATCAGTGGTTCTATACATGCCTGCAGAGAGCAGGAAAGAGGCAGAGAGGTCTAGAGAACATGTTTATTTATAATGAAAATTCATGGTGGAAATATCTGAATGCCATCTCCATATTAAGCTGAAAGGAAGAATCAGGAAAAACAAACGAGATGACAGCTCAGATTTTAAGGCAAGAACATAATCAGATGTCAGAAAAATTTCAGAATTTAATAAATTCCACAATATTTAGCTCACAGAACTGAGTAGAGTAGAATAAGAACCTGTGCATCAGAGAGAGTTGGAACAGAGGACAGGAAAGAACTGGAATCAGACAGGCAATTAGAAGAAAAAAAAATAATCAGGACCCAAGATAAAATTTTAGGCTCTAGGTACTCTTCAAGCTCATGAGCTTTTTGGGGATGGCATAGGTATCTCTGTATGAAGTTTTAGTATAGTACCGGGGGGCCTTCTTTTGTCTCTGGAGGCAAATGAACAGATGGTTGCAAAGAGTCATTCCACTTTCCCAGGGCAACAGTCAGAAATTTTCAGTGAATGCCATTTACTAATTAAGATATATGCTTTCCTATACCATAGGAACTAGCTAAAGTTGAGTCTGTTGTTGTCTTTATTACAATGTGAAAAATCTGAGCCTGAACAGATTACAAGAAACCTCAGGATTTTCTCTGTGGTCTTTGCATCTGTGTATCCTGATTACAGAAAGATCGGACTGCACGTGCTCATTCATTTGCATGCAGAGAGAGAAACCTAATCCCAGGGCAGGGAAACCTTATCTACAAGAAGGTGCTCCCACAAAGGCCGAGTGGCATCACCAGGACCTTGGATACCCTGTCAGGTGGATCAGTGCTGGATCCAGGACTGATGATCCTCTTCCCTGCTCCCTTCTGCTTTCCCTTTCCCTTCCCCTTTCCCTTCCTCTTCCCTATCTCATCTCCCTTTAGTTTTCTCTTTCTTCTCTCATTCTTTTTATGCTTTTATTATTATAGGGGGAAAATATACACCAATTTCTATGCCACATAGTTTGATAAAAAGCTTTCTGAGCTTTTTTTGGCCCTTTGGCCTTTGTCGTTCTTTTTCAGCCATGGGCATCTACAAATCTTGAATGTTCCCTTCTGTGAAGGAGTGGGAAACAACAGTAAGTATATATCTAATAAAATAATAGTAACGAAGTGGTACTATCTGCTGAAAGGAAAATGTTAAAATCTGTATCATCAGTGTACTGTCCTAGATAATATATATGAGGATGAATAATAGAAAGTTTAAGTATCTTTATGGCTACTTTGAATACTTGCTAAATCTCTCTGTGTTTTATAATGTCAGTACACTTCCAGCTTTTAAATAACAACCTCTAAAGTTGCAAAGCAGATGATTTACTATCTAAGTATGTATTATTTTGTTCATTAAAACTGTCAAATTACTTGCAATGTGTGCAGGAAAAGCTTCTGGAGAAGCTAATGATACTGAATTCAACTGTCAAACTAGAAAAATGAAAACCTGCATCTGTCACAAGTCAAACTTCTAGCACATGATCTCCCTTTGGATGCTGCACAAACTGTTACAGCAGACTTTATGACATGTCAAGGCATGCCAAAAATCACTGTGACAGAACATTTCAAATATTCCTGCTCTCAATATTCTGAATCAAACAACTTTTGTCCTTGATCTCTTAGACTTTTCCTTATGCAATGGTTAAATGTCAAAGTTTTATTTGCTTAAAACAATATTTTCATGTACTTTGAGAGTCTTTCATGTTTTGTTGATGGATATACTGCCTCTAAAATTCATTCTAAAATGCCAGAAGTCTGGTAGATTCCTTCAGTCTAGGATGGCACAGATATGTGAAGTGAATGAAAACTGACAAACTATATCCTAAGACCAATACTGTAAATAAAAGTAGTAACTGCATCTGACACCTAAGAAGGAAAAAAAAAAAAAAAAAAAAGACAGCATTTGTGGCTACAGCCTGACACATGATAAAAAGATCAAGAAATGCACCATGGATGTTAGACCTAAAAATTATAGTCCCTGATAAAGAATACTGAAACATATTTATTGCCCTGACTCAAAACTGTCATCACAAATTTACAAAAACTCAAGCCATTTTGTACTTTACCTGTCTGCCATTATTTCCATGAACTGCATATAATGAGAAATATTGTAAAATACCATTTCCAAATAAATAGAAGGAGGAAGGTCTACTAGACATCAACAAAATAACCATAGAAATAGAATTAAAAGGGATGTTATAAGTTGACTGTTCAGAAGAGCTTCCAAGAAACAGGAAAAAAGAAGAATTAAACAAAAAAATTGTTATTTTAATTTTCCTTGGAAAAACATCACCCAGTAAAATGGAATCATTAATTAGAGTTGTCCATTCGAGGTCTGAATGTAAATCAGCGTTGTTGTACACACACAATGTAATAACTAAAGGTTTATGGTACCAACCGACTTGGTACTTTTTCATAAATAACAGGCTGCAGTCTTTATGTCACTGTAAAACTGTCATAAAAGGTGTGTGCCATTCATTTTTTGAAGCTTTCTTACAAAGCCATTAAGGTTAAAATTGAAAAAAATGCTCATAATGTCTAAGATGCAATATGTTGGCAAATGATTTACACTTAAATATATTAATTAAAACTAGCTTTTTTTTTATGTGAGACATTTTATTAAGTTTGAAACATGGCTAGAATAATGAGATTCACATGGGAAATAATTTTGCAAAAAAGGGAATTGTAAGTATTCAAGATTTAGAGTTAATTCTTTCTCTACACACAATTTTCAAACTGAAGTCAAGGAAGCTATAAGGAAGGCTAGGAAGGCTATAAAATTTTTATGAAACATTGGTACTGAACTTGACTTAGAGTATTTTGGTTTTTTAATTTACAGATGTGACACAGAATATAAATATAAGAGGAAAAGGATTTATTCCTGAACTGTTAATATAACAAAGTAACTCAAAGATATTATCTCAATTTTTAATGTCTTCTGGATTAGGTGGAAAAAATCCTAAGCTTTTTCTGTAGTTTCCTGTATACAGGAATGATAAGCAGATGGGTTTTTCTTATAATTTGGTCAGTTTTATTTTATTATAGTTGTGCTCAGTATTATTATATACATATATACTTTATTAATCAATAAGATGAAAACATTCCATACAGCTATTATGCAATCTTCTTTTAAACATTTACATGTAAGTTTAAGTAGAAAGACATAAACTTTTAAATAATTTTTTCTTAACTTTTATAGGAATCAAATTTCTTTGCTCTAGTTCTTCTTCCATTAACCCACAAGGATTTTATAAATACAATGGAAATCTTCTCGCTTTTGGTTTTTTTTTTTTTTTAATACATTGTCACATGTGTAAGTAATGTGTCCCATAAATCCTCTCTACGTGCGAAGAATGACCTTTCTAAAAATACAAATGTATTAGACATAGCTTCAACAATAGACATACCACTGTTTTTAACTATAAAACCATAAAATGACACCTGGTCTATGACTAGAATTTTCAGAAAAGCAAGGCAAACACCAATACAGTTGGCACAAAAACACCCCAAAAACAAACAACAAAAAAAAATCGACCAACCAAATAAAAAAACTTAGCATGATACCAGAAGGTAGTTTCAGTTTCCTACTTGAAATTGGACACCTCAGGAATTTTTCATAACATCTGTAACATTAAGACTTTCTTAAAAGATTTTTTTTTACTCTAGTAATAAAGTTGGAACAATGGAGTCATGAACAAGTACAATTTTTGCCTTGTCAATCTACTTATGAAGTCACTAGACATGAAGGTAAGGAAGAATAACAAAGTTATCATCAGTTTTGTATAACAATGTGAGACTAAAAGAATTAAGTTCTAGAAAACGTGAATCTGTTTCCATGGTTTAGGCAAACATGATTCAAATGCTTAAATTTAATAGTTGTTTGAGTTACTATTTATTCTTTTTAATTTCATATTTGAACTAAAACCCCAAGTGATATAGGCAACACCTCTTTGTTGGGTTTGCTCTGCTTTTCATCAAATGTGTTGAAAAATGGCTCAGATCAATTAATACATAATCTTATAAACTGTCAGGGAAAATTTTTAAGAAAGAGCTTGACCAAAACACTACAGAACTCTTATTTCTACCCACAGCTTATAAAATACTGCTTAAAGTCAAAAATGACTACAAGAATGCATCCAATGTTTTGCTTGGTTGCTGATTTCGAAACAGTCACATAGGCTTAAGTTTTTGGGGACTTCACTATTACTGTGATTGACAGAAAGAAAAACAAAGAAAAAGATGTATGACTTCTCCTTATACAATGGGATTTCTGGACAGACAATAATTTTTTTTTCCAAACCCACATTTTTCTTTGTCTCAGTGCCTTTCTCCTTCTTGTGTCACTGTTTGAATAATCGAACCGCAGCAAAGTCTAGAAATTTCAGTGTCTGTCACTAGCCTGAAATCTTGCAGTATCCCCACAGTTCATGCAATTACAATTTTTATTTGCAGTAAATGCCTAGAAAACCCGGAATGCTCTTGTGAATTGAAAAACTCCATAAAAAATTACTTTGCCACAGCTGTTAGTTGTCTGACCCTCTTTCTAATGTGTCATATTTATATATGCCAGAACAGAATCTAAGTCAGACACATTTTGTCATGGGTCTCATTGTAAGGCCCTAGCAAAATATGTACTTAGAATTTTCATGTCACTTATATTCTCTATATTTAGCAGTATATATATTCGTCACAGAATACTATCTTAATTTTCACTATTCATTCAAGCAACAGAAAAACAGTCTTTGAAGTGAATTGAAATCTGTCACAGCTTTTCCTGAGCTGCTAAGTAAGCTATACTCTTTACAAAAATACTTGCTGAAGGCATCTACAAAATGCTACAGAAACAAGTAGTAAGACTATGTTTTTGTTGCATAGTAAATGCCACGATACCAGTAAACATATGTAATTTCCAAACTAAAAAAATAAAGACTATAATTAATTTCTACTAAATTAGGTTTTTTCCTTCTGTTCTGTATATTAAATATACAGTTTTCAATGGAAAAAAAGCTTTCTTTCATCACCCTTTGAACTTCGAGATTGGTACATTTCCACAAAACACTTCCAATCATTTAACATTTCTAGACAGGAAAGTCATCTCCTAAAAAGTCTATGGCAAACTGGAATACAGTGATTTATTGTCTGTCTAAACCAGACAAGCTTCTTAGAGGAGGGTTTAAAACTACCTTCAGACTTCATGAACATTTAAGGAGCTAGCTTGTGTGAAAATAGGTTTTTTCTGCTTAGTCATCTAAATTCTCTGTGGCAATCTTACAATATTAGAATTTTTATTTCCCATCATGATACCTTGACATATATTTATTTCCTGAAATATAAAGGAATGTACTGCAAGTCAGGTCAGGAAATTACAGGGAAATAATGTTGAGAATAGGAACAGGAGTTGTTTACTTTCATTTCGTTTTCACTGAGGCACCCATTCCCCAAAGACAGTTATTTTAAAATAAGTTTTAATTATTCATTCTAAAGCAGCCATCCAGATCCTGAATGTAGCCATAAAATATTCAGAACTTAGTATGAGGTATGACAAATGAAAGTCTTGTACTTTACTTTTTAGAAGTGCATGCCTGACTTCAGAGTTGTGACCAAAAATATTTCTCACTAGTCATTCTCAGATATAAGAAATTATATATGTCTGCTATAGCGGAATTATAAGAGGTCTCTTTAGTCTTAATAATTTAAATAAGAAGTTGTTAATTCACGTTCTACAAGAAAGTAATTCTCTGTTATGCACAGAAGACACTATGTGCCACTCTGAGCATATGCAATTTCTTTAGTACTAGATCTAGATCAGGCCCCTATAACCTTAAGATTTCTGAAGATCTTATTTTCCTCCATTTCAAGACTTCCATGAGATTATTATGCTCTGCTGGTGCCACAGCTCCTGTTTGATGGCACATGGATTGCAATCATGCAGTCCTTACATCCAACAGTAATTTGACATCTCTGAGCATGAAAGGAGCTGGGTTCTGAAATTTAAAAAAGTACCCTGCTTTGAACACAGGATATGGAATACAACTTCAGAGATATCTTGTTCCTGTTTTCTGTCCAAACACAAAATAGTTAAGATATTTTAATTATTTTTTGATTTAAGCACAGAAACTAAACACATCTTTTCATCTTAATTTTTGTAAAAATATAAAACATGAAAAAATAACACATCAAGGCAGTCCTTGCCACTGGGACTGAGAACAGTTTGATTAAAATCTATAGGATATTTTATTTTCTCTGGAAACAAATAGTTTACCTGTGAGTTAACATGAAAATTGATATCTTTAATATACATTGATAGAGATGCTGAAAAGAGGAAAAAAGTAGAGAAACACTAGTGTTACAAATTCAACCATTCCTCTTTTTCTTTTCTTCCAGAGATGCACAGGCCACTGGAGTGATCCCTAAAAATTAATAGGTTCCAAGAAAATATCAAAGGAACTCAAATATAAGTAGTGTGTTTTTATGCAACATATTTTATATATCTATATACACATGCATACATATCTATATCTATCTGTTTCTATATATCAATATATACATATATAAAATGCTGGAAACAAGGACTTGCTAATCAGCTGCCTCTGCATGTGTGAATTAGTGTCTGCAATAAGATCAGAAAATGTCTCTCATATTCTGCATTCAGATTTACTGCATTTTGATAAAAAATGAATAATAGTACTCAGGAAAGCTCAAGAGTTACTCTTGGAGTGGACAGTTATTGACAGAATATTTTAGGAAAGGATGTTCTCATTAATACATGTCATTGAATGGAAGAGAGGCAGGGAATGTATGACTTTGCAACCCAGTAGTGACTTTCAAACATATTTTAATGTAAATTAAGATAGGTGAAAAAGCATGTCCCAAACCATAAATAATGGATTTTTCCTGTGTCTCATGAATCTATTAATCTCACTTAAAGTAACTGAAAAAAATAGTCAAGGAAAGCTGGGTAACACTTTTCCATCTAATACTGATAATGTAAGAGGAGTTATTAGGTAGAAATATATCATCTGTTGATTTCCAGAAATTATTGTATAGACTTAAAGTTTGAATATGTTGTTGTCAGAGTAAATTTTGATATTACAATTAAATACTGTTTCACTTGATGTGGAGGATAATTTTTAGGAAAAATTCTAGAACTTCTAAAACTAGATGATTTTATTATTCTCTGGTTTTGTATCAGAGAAAAAGTTGCTAATTATGTTTGTGAGTTAAAGAGTCATCATAAACAGTTTGCTTAATATAACAGAAAATAATCTTGGTGTCATGGTTTAGGAATGGTATTCCCCAATTCAGTGGGATGGAGAGAAGAACTGGAGGCACAAAAGGTAGAGATCACAGATTGAGATTAGAACACTTTACTGGAAACAGCAATTAGATAAGGAAACAAACATTAATGCAACAATACTAATAAAAGAAGTGTACAAAAGAGAAAGTGATTCACTTGAAAGTGCTCACTATGAAGCCTAACCCAACCACAGCCACATGACCCCAAGAGACTCCCTTCCCCCCACCCCTGGCAATGATGTGAGGTGGTATAGACTAACTTCCAGGTCCTAGGTTACTGTAAAAATTAACCCTGTCTTGGCCAGAACCAGGACACTTGGAAATAAAAATTTGTCTTAGTTATAGAATAAGCTACATTAATTGGATTACAAGCCTTCATATCTTCACTTATATCCAGGACCTTCTCACCTCTCGAATCTTCAGCTCTGCAGTAGGTATACTACAAACATTCATGGACCTTTTTACTCAGAAAAGTCCTTTTCTTCTTCTCATTAGACATAATCATAGTATTTGTTGGGTATGCAAGGTAGATTTCCTCACGTAACTTTATGGATATGAGTACGTCTGTTCTGGACTGCTCAAACATATGTAATGATCAGTTAATCCACGTGTCAGCCATTCTTTCTGCAATAGATTGCATCACATCTTTTGACATATCTCAATCTATCAGAGAGCAAGAAAAAATTTGCAGAGAAAATATGCATGATCATCACAGACTTAACAAAGATAGCTAAATTTGGTAAGAGGGATCCAATACTTGCTGCCTTGAGGAAAGCTATTACATCCAAGCCCAATGGAAGAACTGTCATTAACACAACCAACTGTTTCTGCCCATTCCATGCAGGATCCTGTCTAAATCCATTTCTCAAGTAACTTTTGGTTATCAGACCGAACACGTATCCATTCAAATCCTCTGGGTTTTAAGAGATTCTAGACTGTGTGTAACTCTAGACCTCTACAGAATATTGATACTTGGAAAATCACTGTCTGAAACGCTTTCATCACTGCTAATCTTCCTTGGGATTAAGCTCTCCATTCTGCAGAACTTTTGGCCCAAAATCAATTCAGTAAGACATTTCTGTACTTTTCAGAGAATTGTAGAAAAATCTAGGTTGGAAGGCACCTCTGGAGGTCAGCTAAGTCTGTACTAAAAACAAGCTTGTCTTTAAATCAATCAGCTAATAAATAAGGACCCACAGTCTCCATTTATTGTTGTTGCTCTGAGTCAGTGTAATACTTTCAAGAGACATCAAAGCTAAACTAAGCCTTTGGAATTTATACAGCTTACATTTATTACAAAGTAGTTGGGTTACTATGCATAACAACGCCTTCCACACATGAGGAAGTCTTAAGTTTCAGTAAGTTTCAGTTCTGACAATAAGACAAAATCTCTTCTGACTTCTTTCACCGACTAAACTGCGGCTTCCTCATGGCCTTCTTTGTTGAAAAGGGCTGCCACTGAAGGCAGTCTGTCACCCTGTCCTACATATCTGCCACCCGTTCTTGCGACGTCCTGCTGTACCCAATCCCGGAGGTAATCTGCAGCTGCTTGTCACAAACTCATTGAAAGTCAGTGACTTATGTAACACTAACCATGTTTTCTGAACAGAACAAAGAATATTCTGTTTTGAAGACCTCTGGACGACTTTATTCATCTTACCAGACATCACCTGCTCTTAGTACAAAATGAAGATCCTAATCTGTACTGAAGATTCTACCATATAGGATATTTCATAAAACTAAAAGGATTACATAAATCAGAAGACCTTTTGAGCAGAACTATGGATTAACAACAGTATTTCAAAACAGGAGAAAACAGCCTCTAAGAAATCTGATTTTTAAATTTTGCTTTGAAGATTCGTTTTGTTCAATAATTTGTGACACAGCACCTTTCAGAATGTGGAAATACACTACTCTGGCACCTGCTTTCCACAGAAAGTTTCTGGAGTAAATTATTTTTAAAATGTGAAATGTTCTCATTTTACAGATAAGAAATATTATTCTTAAGGTAGAAAACTTCATCAACAACACAGCATGAAGAAAAGTCCTGAGAGAATAAAATTTGCTAGGAATACTGATACATAGGCATCATTAAAATGCATTTACTTCATCCAGGAACTAATTCTTTTCATACTAACTAAATTTAAAGAGATCATCCAAACTAATAAATTACCTTTTTATATCTCTAGCTACTGATTTTATCAGTGACACTATAGTTCTTAAGGCCTTAGCTATACAGAACAAGTTTTCACTAATACAGAATATTCAGTATATACTAGCATTTAATGTCTCTGTTGCATGCCTGGCATACTTTTTTTTCCCTCACATGCTATTTATACAGATTTTTTTTACATCAAAGGCCACTCTCATAACGGACTCCTTAGTTGATGGAAATCAGCATAGTTACCAATTATTGTGGAAGTACAATAGTTTCTGCCAGATCACAAACTGGTGCCTTTTGTCTAAAAGTAGGATTCTAAGACAGGGAGATCAGATTCATTTCAGAAAGAAAGAATCAGAGACCATTAATTTTAAATGTCTGATATGCTGTGTTTAAAAGATCACAGGTTCTATTCTTTACACGTAAAATACTTTCAGGATTTCACAAGAATATACAAATGTGGATAGTTATGTTTTCTACTTAATTACCTAGTCAGTTTTTGTGTAGATGCCCATGACACTATTTTAGCTGTAGAAATTAGATACAGCAATGGAGTTCAAATCGTGGACCTGCATCTACTCAAGACTAAGACCTCACAAGCAAAAACATCTAGAAAAAAACATGAATGACATAATGTCATGGATTTACTGACTGGCCCCCCCCGGGGCTGAAAAGAGTTTTTTCCAGGTGGATTTCCAGAGAAAAAAAAGCCAATCACAAGTTTTAGTAACACCTCTGCCAATTACATATTTAAGAAAACAGACGAGAAGGTTGTGGGGCAGAAGGAAAATGGAAGAGCCAGCGTAGCAGCTGGCCCTGTAGGGCCCGGGTGTGTGCCCCCCAGCCCCAGGCCAAGTCTGGCCCGGGTGGGGGGGGGGCCAGGTCCCCATTCTCTCCTGTAACAAAACAGAGAAAAAAAACTTCAGAGAAGGACTGCCTGGACAAGAAATACTGCACCAAGAATTCCTGGCAGAAACAGAGATAACAAAACCTCCAAGGTCAAAGTTAGCATCCAGAGGAGAGAAAAGCCGCAAAGCGGGGGGAACTCCTTCTCTCCCCTTCTCGCTCTCTCTCCCTTCAGCAGGGAAGAGACTGAAAACTAAAAATCCCTGCCACCTGTGGAAGACTGCTGGGGAGCGGAAACCACCCTGCTGCAGCTCATGAAGGAGCCCACACTGAAGCTTGAAGTAAATGTGACTCCATGGGAGACCTAGATAAAACAGAGTCCTGCTGGAGACCTGTGGCCCATGGAGGGAGAGAGACCTGTGCTGGAGTGAGACAGCCCCGGTAAGATGTTGTGATCTCAGTGAGAGATCCATGCTAGTGCAGCATGGATTTGTGCAGAATTTGTGACCTGAGGGACAGCAGAGAATAGAAGAACTGTTGCCCAAAAGGTAAACTCACGCTGGAGAGGTCTATCAAAGACTGTCTCTTGTGAGCAGGGACCCTACAGGAAACAGGGGTGGACTCAAAAGCCTTGTGATCCTGTGGTGAAGATCCACGGTAGGCAAGTGCCTCCTTGTAGTGCATGGAAGATCCCCACAGGGCCTGAGTAACCCACCAGCCTCCAGTCTTACTCAGGAGGGGGTAGGCACAGCCTTGAAGTTGACATAGAAGAGAGAGAGAAAGAGAAATAGTTCCAGCTGCAACGGATCAGAGTTGTCGTCCTAGAGATAACAGAAGAAAAACTTTTGAGTGCTGCAAAATTATTTGAAAGACCTGGAACTCTGAAAATAGAAAAGAGATTGCTTCTCCTCCTGAACTGATACAAAGGGGGGAGGAGTATTTCTGTAAATACATAATAGTTAAAATTGTTGCATATATATAGTTCTTTAGTTTTTTTCTTGCTAGTAATAAATCCTAATATTATTCTCCCCAGTCAGATATCTTTTGTCTGCATAAACCTTCTCTCAACTTATAGCAATTGTGTGGGGGGTGAGAAAAGCTGGCCCAGAGCAAACCCATGACGTTTTTTGGTGGAGAATGCAGGCAAGAGACTGCCAAGGGGGCAGGGGCCAAATCAAACCTTGACACAAAAAGATTTTTTTTTTCCACTATTCTGCTCAAGAATGATTTATTTTTTTAAAAAAATACCTGGTCCTTTTTCAAAAGAATATGTAGCCTTATTCTATATTTTCTTTAATGAAAACTAGTTTTTACATTTGCCTATATTTCTGATTAATTTTAATAAACATTCAGGGTCTTATTAAGTTATTAAGATTTTTCTTTGACATTAATATTGGAAAGATTTGCAAGGATAAATAAATAAAGTTAACCATTAGTAGAGACTTGTTGACTACAAGAGAAGTGGTATAGAGACTAGTGTTCTGATTCAAACTACTTTCTAAAAGCTATTAATTTACTGATCAGGTTTTACTGGAAAACTTTTCTCAGTAAGGCGCTTATCTGTCCATTAATCGCCATTTATATGGGTAGAGGTAAGTCAGCCATGGACATACAGAAAGTTTTTGATCAAGTGTGTTATTAGTTTCACTGTTGCATTATAACTATACACAACTCAAAACTACTGATATTATTTCAGCTTTATTTCTGTCATTCTGTTATCTCAGTAAAATTCAGATGATCAGATTTTTTATATAAGAAAAGCATTATGAAATATCAATCAGCTAGTATATTTTCCTTTTTATTCTTTTTTTTTTCTCTCTCTTATTCTGTTTCCACAGAAACAGGTTTATTTAAGAAGGAAAGGATTTTGTTAGAGAAATTAAAAAAATAAAAGAATATCTTAGTATGTTAAAATTCTCTTGACATGCAGAATTACAATTTATATATTACAGTGTAAATAATGACAGTCACATGAAAACATGCCGATATATTTCTGTATTTAAAGGAGTAACTCTTTCTTGAGATTTATATTTTACACTATGGGTTTTATTTGTTGGAATGTCAAAATTTCTTTACTTTGTTCCCTTGTGGTCTCTTGTGATGTTCTTTTTCCAGCTTACAGTTCAATTTTACATCAGGACATTTTTCACAAAAGCAAAGTTCTGTGTCATCTTTTGAGACTTCACATTTAACTTCTTTGGCAATACACTGAATTGTCCAAACTGTCATACTGTGGCAATGACAAGAAGAAAATCTCTTCCTTTCTGACCCTTTCTTAGGTGACACTTCCATTGCCTAAGCTCCCTTTGTGCTATGCAACATTTGATACATTCATACTTTTATAACTGTTATCTGTTCCTTTTCATAGAGAAACCATTGTCCTTGTTACACATTTGCTTCTTTTGGAACATGGTTCTCATGCAGGTATGATTAAAATAAAACAAAAAAGCCTCTTCTGTTCCTGTCAGTTTGGGGGAGTGTCTAATGAGCTTCATCCCAGTTCTGACTATGCAAAGTTGCACAAAAGGAATAGTAAACCCAAGTTTTATCTGTATTAGGGCTGTTCTGCTTGCTAACTAGCTTACTTATTCTCCCCGTTATTGCTATTGCTGATGCTGAAGAGTAACAGAAGTCTCTCTATTAAAAATTGTAAATCTAAACTCTACTTGTAAATATATGACCATATTTCTGTATATAAATTAGATTCCTCCCTTTGTCATCACTAAAGTACAGATTTTATTTCATCACTGAAGTACAGATTTATCTAGATCTGAGCTAATGCCACTACTCATCTTCATAAAATGTAAGGTATTGGGTTTTTTAATGGGGTATAAGTGTTCATTCTGATTCCTGCATAAAAGATCCTTGGCAAAATCACCAAACACTCGGTTATTTTGCTTCAGGCTGTAACAGTGACTATCTTTAAGCTCAGTTAAAGCTTTGCAGAGTGGAAAGAGAACTTCCAGGCAATCTCATTTCCTTGTTAGCCACAGGCACTAAGTGTAAATGGGGCACTCAGCAAATCATCTAGTGAGCATTTAAACTAATTAAAATGTGGTTAAGACTGTTTTAAAGATCTCAATTTATAATTTATATTGCAGCGAAAGTGAAACAATCTAAAAACTGGTTTTCATAGGAGTAGCTCCACAGGTCTTCACAGTGGTAAATTTCCTCTTTAACAACTATATTTTTTTTTTTTTTTTAATGTTACTGAGGAGAAATTGAAAAGAAATTCTGTGTTATATCTCCGTCATCACAGAACACAGATTTAAGACCTGCTTGGAGAATTTGGATATTTGGAAACTTTTCAACATTTTCTTCATTAAGAAGAAAAAGGCCAGAGATTGGAACAACTGCTTACTTTTATCCCTGAAAACTCTCAGCCTGGATGAACTACTCTCTGTTTTGTAATATGAGAACTCTAGGAGAAAGTATTGGGTAGAACACAATCTTACATGGAAATGTATCCAGAGAAGAATGAAAGCTTTTACACATTCGCTTACTCTTGATGCCTTCAATGTTCCATTTCCAATCCTTATAAACTTTTATTTCCCTTTTATAAGAGAAACCATAACATTTGCTGGGAAAAAAATGATTAATGATAACTTCACTTAGGTCAAGGTCCTAAAAACATCCTCTGGTCTGGAAACACTGGGCATTATGCCTCTGAACATTCACATGAGTCATACCCTCTCAGTGTTCAATTGCAAGAAATATAAAACTGTGTAGTAGTGCAGAACATAAATGGCTTCCAACTGAACCCCTCAAGTTAGGAATTTTTTAAAGGTAGTCTAGTTATTTATTTTTACTTTCAATCATTGCTTACTTGTAGGGATATGAAAATACAACAACTCAGTGTAAAAATGCAAATGGCCAAAATTAGTTGTTGCTTTTTCATTTTGTGTCTGTAAACATAATTGAAATTTTACATTTGCCTGAACCATGCATTGAACTTTCAGATGATAAGGGCAAAGTACCTAGATCTTTCTAGTATCAATCTTCCTGGATTGTTTGGTGTATGGACAGTATATCTTAACTTATTCTGAGGAAACAGAGTTTAGAAAATACATTCAGGTAAACTGTTAAATGATCTGTTAAATGAAAAACTCCAAAGGTCACTCAGGAAATCTGTACATCTTGGGTATCTTATGTTTGACTTAACTGCAAAAGAAGCTCACTCTGCTAATTCACTGCAGACAGTGTTCCTGTTGTCATATGTTCCTCTGTCCATATTTGATCAAAGAAAGATGGACTGCATTTAAAATCAAAATGCAGGTTTTCTCCCATAAAGTCAACAGTCTGAAGCCAATAAGCCTGCTGATATCCTTTCATTTCTGTCCCTTTCCCGAGCTCTTATTCCCTTGTTTACCTTTTAAACTCTCTTACTTTAATTAAATTACCTCCCTCCAAAACTATTTGCTCTCCTTCACAATGTTAAATCATATTAATCCTTTTGCACACAGCTTCATATCATGCTATTCCAGAAGCCACCTTTCTCAGATTATTCAAAGCCTCTAATTTACCTATTTTCTGAATGTTGTGACATCAAGCTCAAAAGACAGTGAAGGTGTTCTGACTATAGTTGCTGATTAGCTGTGATGGTTTTAATTTCTGTAGAGAAACAGACTGGACAAGCATGCAGTTTTAAATACTTTTCTATTGGGATTATTATAAAACACATGATTTATTTAAAGAATTGAAGAAATGTTGATTTTCTGCTTGTTGAAAACACCTCTCTCTGATGAATTTAAATAGCTTTAATAGTATTTTTTTCCATAAATCAAAATTATTTAAAAAAAAAATCTGTTCATGACTTTTGGATTAACATTACACTTCAATTTTCTGTGCTCCAGTAACTTATACTGTTACCAAAAATATTGCTTTTTTCTTCCGTTCCCTATAATTTTATTGCTCTTTCTTTTTTCTCCTGCAAAATACTTCTTTGCAGTTCTTATGAACTGAAACTTTGCAAACATCTATGAAGTTATTTGCCACAAAATGACTTTTGCTATAAAAAAGTTTACGAAAAAAATGAAATTAAAATCAAACCAATGCATTCCTCCAAAGCCTGTACTTTAAACTCCAAGCTTTGGAAGTACACTCAGTCTTCTGCATTGATTTTTATTCATTATCCTCACTGTGCTAGTATTACCATAGACACTGAACTGGGGCTTCTAGGAGATTTTTTTCCCCTCCAGTGCAGGCATTACTTGATTTTCTGAGCACAGTAAACCTTTTTGTGAGTGTAGGATGGGGCAGGCATGGAGACATCCTCTTGCTGTATCCCACTCTGCAGTTCCTTCTTGCTTCTCCTGTATGTTTTGAACTTTAGGACCATGTTAGGGTTGTTAGCTTATTAAGCTTCCTTCCTTCCTTCCTTTTTTATCTCTTGTTCATGAACTCCTTCAACACTCAGCTTGTAGCCTGATTTTCTGAGCCACTAGTAATCCAGTATCTCACACTTGTGGATATACTCTTCTCCTTGGACCTGGGATAATTGGACAATGGTACCACCATTATCTCAAGTTCTCATCACATCCAAATTAGTAGGCATATTCGGGGAGGAGTGGGCTTTGGTGAACAGTTGCTTCTTTGCAGTTTGCAATAGTGGACAAAAGTCTTTCAGGGATTTTAACAATGTTTAAGCTAATAACAATTTCAGTCTCTCACACCTCTTAAGACAGAAAACATGGTTGATAGATGGATGTCTTCCTCCACTGTCTTTCATTGTTTCCTGTTCATGCTGACAGGTGGATGAGGCTCAAGCAGCTCTGCTGCTACCCTGAGGAGATTTGTTCCTTTTCAGCTTTTCCCAGTAGCCCAGACCTATTTTGTTAATGCACACCTGGAAGTGAAGAAAGAGCCTTCCTCCTCATGCCAATTTTGGGATTGTCTGTCCCAAAGAAGTGTCTGAGTGCAGCCTTTAACTGTTCCTTCCTGTATGCAATATGGTTCTTGTTTTTTTCCTCTCCAAGGCCCACTCCAACAACTCTTTTCATTTTCTGTTTTCTCTGTCTTATATTACAATGTCTGCTTCCTTACCCTCTTTACTCCTTCACCCAAGGATATTCCTTCTGCTGCATATTCCTTCTTCTGGATTAGGTTTACAGCAAAATAGGAGTGGTTACTCCAGCTGGTACCTAGAAGTGTGTCTGTGAAATATCATCACTTTCTCACAGTGCCAAGGCAGACCACAGGTCCCATGAACACAGAGGTTCCATGAACTCTTAGACAGAGCTTTTGTTTGCCTTTACATGCCCTCTTACCCTTACTGCCAAATCACTGTACCATTCTCATTGGTGCTGCTGCTGCTCAGCGAGTGCTGTTCAGGTACCTCCCTCCACTGCTGCAGCAGAGACCATCTTCTACCAGTCAGAAAACAGCTGAAATGAGTCAAAGATATACACACTTCTTAATGAGGAAACAGTGGAGGCACATCTTCCTTTTCTGTATTCAACAAATACAAATTACTGTTTTGCAGTTACTGTTACAGAAACATGCTAGTCAGCTCAATCTTTTCAACTTTCAATCCTTTAAAAGTAATAACCCCATGTTTGCTCTCATACCAGCTCCTGAAAGCTTCATGAATCTGTAAAATAAGCATATAAGCCAACCAGACAGTGTGGCTGAAGTTCCATGTTGACTACCCAAATTCCTCTACAGTTAACTCAATATTAGGTATTCAAAGTTCCCAAGCAATTCTTGTCTTAACCCACTAAAAATAATAATAATAAAAGATTCTTGGCCTATTTCTTGCATCCACAGTGTGAGAAGATTGCTGGGGGCAAAAATTAGCGGAAACTAAAAAGTTATATTCACATGCTAACAGAAGTTACAACGGTATGGAAATTATACAGTAAAATGCAGGTGCTACTCCCTGGATGGAATGCAATTGACATGCTCCATGATTATTCCCCATCCAACAATAAGCACCTGCTAAGGTGGATGGAACAAAGGGTGGAGCAGAGTGGAGACACTACGGCCTCCCTGCAGAGAAATCCTCGCAGGGAAGGGAACTTAGTGGTAGTTTGTAGTACCACATAGCACCTGTCAACCAATGGAGATAAAAGATGAATTGCTGCTGAGACAACAAATGTGGCAAAATCTCTCTCATTGGATAAACGTAGTTCATTGAAGCCTAACTGTAATATTAACACACACTTCCATCCCAAAGTTATCTGCCTCCAAGGTGTGACCAGCCCCCAATGGGCATGAGCTCTATATTTTTTTGACTGTGTGTTTAAAAGCAAAGTGAGAGAATTTTACACCAATCAGAAACAAAGGTATTTATGACTAAAGTCAGTTAAGCTCCACCTAAACATATAGTATAAAAGTAAGTTGTAAATGGGAAGAAAATCAAGGAAGATTCCATCATAAATGCTGGGATCAGTTGAGGGGCTGAACCTGTCTTCTCCCTGATATGGACACCTATTCATGTGCTGAATACTTTTACTGGGATTAGAGCTTGATTGTATATTGCTTTAAATACATTTTTGCAGTCAGATACTATCACTGGCAGTCTTTGAACGTTATTAACCTGTCACAACTTTTATATTAATAAAAAGTCTTATTCTGTAAACTGTTAGAGTGAGTCCATCACAGGTGCTGGCAGTTGCCAGCAGTGGGTAACACACCTGAAAAAAGTGGGCAGACCAACTGAGGGGTCTCCCTTATGCTGTTGGCTTAGCCCCCTGAAAAAGGCCGCCCAGCAGGACTGTTTGGCAAAGTGTCCCCATAAGGGAATGCTGACGGACTGGTCGGGCACAAAGGTCTCAGCTGGGGTACTGAACAGACAAATAAATCATCAAGGGTCAAGGAAATCTCCCCACACTAAAGGTCAAGGAAATGTCCCCTTTTCATGTGACATTATTCAGTATTCATCATTGACAAAAGGTATATCAGAAATGCTACAACTTTTAAATGTGTCAATATTTTATTTACATATCTCCACTGATGTGTGGAGGTCTGTTTGAATTTTAACAGTAATTGTGTTACTAATGCCTAATACAGAATACAAGACTATGTATCTGATGCAATTTAAGACAGATGTTATTTGCATCTCAGAAATCAGTATTAAATGTATTTCAATAGTTTGTTTCATTTAACATGGATGCAGTCCAGTGTAAAATAGTACATTGTCATGATTAAGTGCCAAAACAAATCCCATCCTCAGCATAAGGTTACATTTTAAAATCAGCAAAGCTAATGCAGGAACCCTTTGTTACTAATGGAAAATGTATGACTTTTCATGGACCATTCCTAATTTTTCCCTGGTTTCCAAAACATCTGAAAAATCCCTTGTAATTCTTGCAGTGCAAAACAATATTAATATAGTAACAATCACAACAGAAAGCAGAAAAGTGTAGTTATAAGATACTGTTTCAAGTTTCAGAGTTCTTTGTCTTACAACCAAACACACAAATTAATGCAAATGATTTCTGCTCAGACTTCACAGTATTTTGTGCTATTTTCTTTCCCAAATATTTTGTTCATCTGATCTAGTAGACATGATTGATGCTTTGCATTCTTACCTGAATAGTGTAATAATTAGTTTCTAACAATTACTTTTATGATCTACTGTATTATTATAATACAGGTTTTTGTTAGATTCAGTAGATGGAAAAGTGTTACCTGCCTGAATTTTTTTTCCACTCAGGGAAGACCAAAGGATAAAGAAAGGTCTCTTTCCTTTAAAATTAGGCCAGTAATTTAAACTCACAAATTCAGCTATCTACTTTGTACTCAGGGGGTAGGGATAAATATCTCTGAGTACTTCACTGTATAGGATTTTTTAATTGTGTTGTGAATGTCTTATGAATTGTTCACTTCTTTTTTATTTTTACAGTTAGTTACATCAATACCTTGGATGTTTGTTGTTCTGTCCATAGTTCCTACAAGATGGTATTCTTCTGACCTGGTATTAGGCAGGATGATTCAGCACCCTGGGAGTACCCAGAATACTAATTATCTTGAACTTCTAAACAGATCACTTGGCACCAATCTCTTACAGAGTGAACATAGTTTAATCTTCTTTTATAAAACCAGAAGTTACAATTGCAACTTTTTCTCACTAGACTTTTTCTAGTTTTAATCTTTCATTTGTTCATTTAATTCTTAAGTGGCATACTATATTATGTCAAGTAAGTCACATTGTAGTTTGCTGCATCACTTTACAGTAGTTAATGCATTTTGGCAGGTGTAACCCTTTGGGCCCATCAGTCACTGAATGATGTTCTTTATAAACTTCTTTATCATTTTGTACATGGTATGTCTCTTCTTGTAATGAATGCAAAATTGTACGTGGCCAAAAATTAGGCCCACTGAAAAGAGGACAAACAGTAAGTGACAGAAAAACTTTTGGAATAATTGAAGAGATTTTTCTGAATGAGAATGTATTTCCACAACAAAATTGTTAAAATTTTTAAAGCTCCTGTGATTACTGTGTTCTATTATATTTGAAATACTCGTTTGAATGACCAACTTATATTTGGAGCAATTTAGATTTAACATATTGTTAATGAACATTTCAAGTGAAATTTTAAAATGAAAGCATGGCTTCATACATAGAAGGAATCAAAGTCAGAGCCACTGCATTCTTTCACTGATGCATAAAAATAAATAATCTCTCTTCACACGTATACTGAGAATATACTATTTTAAAAATATTTACTATTTTTTAATTGACAGCTATCGAGATTGAGATTACAACTGTCAACTGCCACCCAAAACAGATAATTAAGTAGCTGCTCAGAATTTTAATGCTTATATAAAAAGTTTTGTTATATTTCAGAAGTTCTAAGGAACAGGAAATAAGTTAAAGTTATATTAGCACTCTAAAGATGGCTGATAGTTATCAGAATCACATTAATAGAATGCCTGATAGCAGTGGGTTGCACTCACCAGCTACTCACTCCCTCTTGGCCAGCAGGATGGTGGAGAGAATCATAAAGACAAAAGCAAGAAAAGCTTCTGGATAAAGATACAGTTTAATAAGTGAAGGCCAAAAAAAAAAGAAAATAAAATGCTACAAAGGTCATCCCCCATCACCTCCCTCCAGCAGACAAGTCCCCAAGCACAGACTACTCTGGAAAACTACAACCCTTCCTAGTTTTATAGCTGAGCATGATGTCATATGGTAGGGAATATCTCTTTAGTCATTTCAGATCAGCTGTCATGTCTGTATCCTCTCCAAATCTTTTGTCTGCTCCCAACCTATTCATGTACAGGGGCAGAATGAGAAATAGAAATGGTCTTCATGGTGTCAAAATTAATGTTTTATGCTCTTAACATCTTGAAATTTTAAGTGAACTTCAATTTTAAAACAATCTTCTACACAGGAGTGCAAATAGACGTAATTTTAACCAGTTCAGACCTGGTTTGGGATTCAAATGCTGACTAAAGAGCCTTACAGTAAGATTTGCAAGACTGTAAATAAATATTTGTATTCACTATGGTATACTAAGGTAGAATAATGTGGAGGCTATACCACAATCATTGTTGAGTGCAGTCCTTAACCATATACTGCAACACAACATCTTTTAAATTTTGCATGTGTTTGAGGAGCAAATATTTGTCTAGTCTCATGCTTTGCAGTAGAAAATTACTATAATTTCCACACCATATAGTGCAATTAATGTTTCCTATTTTTGAGAGTTATTCTTTCACAGTAAATGATGCAGTGCAATATGACTGTCTCAGACTGACAGAGTGTATCTGTTTTCAATCTGTCAGCTTCAAAAATATATGCAAAGTAATACATTTTTGAAAATATGGCTTTGTGGGCACCTGCCAGTTAACACACAACTGTCCAAGTTTCTTCACCACTGGTGTTACACTAGCCTGGGCCAGCTTTCACTGAGCTAAGCTTTACAATTCAATGAGGCCAAGAGCTTCCAAAAGTAAAGGAAGCACAAGGTCAAGCAGCTTTCAGAGATTTTTTTTTTTTAATGCAACCCTCAGGACAAGCTGAAAAATTATGAAATGATTCTGCTAATTTATGTCAAGCTACAGTCTATAAGCAGACACTTAAATAAGAAACTTGATATACTTTAAATTTCAGTAATAATATCTACTGCTAGGAGTACAGGAAAGCGTACTTTTAAAACAAAAAGCACAGTTATTTTCCTCCTTTATCTTGTTTCACAAAGGTGCTACGTCAGTGAGTCAAAACAGTTGCTTCTTTTTTACAGAACTACTAAAGAAAAATCATAACCATAAAATTTACTTTGACAATGTTTATTTGCAGTAGCTCCAGCTTATTCTTTTTTAGAAGCCCACCATTTTTCTGGTGAAAAGAGCAGCCATGCATCCTTCAAAGCTGAGGAATGTTATAGGAAAAGCAGTGACATCTCTTCCATTAGAAATATCCATTGCAACCCATCTTCATGGAGGCACACATTGCAGAATTAAAAGTGGTATTTAGGTTTTTCTAAAAAAATAAAAATATCTAAGGAATTTGCGGATTAAAAGTAGTTCCAGGACCAAGTAGGTTGACCTCAAATGTGAAAAAAATGCTCTTAGTGGAGTCTGTAAGAAAAAAAGCCTGGTGTTTATTCATATTTTGAGTAGATGCTGTTGTAATTTTAAAATTTTTCATTATTTCCAAAATCACATTAATGTGTTCAGTGTTAAATTTGCTGAACAATTGGCTTAAGGTAGTGAACTACAAAACAAAAGACTACCCTGGCTTAACAATGGAACAAAGGTCTCCTGTTGATAGAACTAACATAGTATTTCTTCCAAAATCTTCTAAACAGAACCCTCCAGACATTACCATAGTATAAATAATGATAAAAGAAAGCACTGAAAGTAAACCCCCAAAAAACATCAGCACTTCATGGTTCTATATAGTTCATCTTTAAATACTTGGTAATTACATAACTTTCAATTTCATAAATTCATTTAACATAAAGAACTTTATTTTGTAGGTTTTTATGCATAACTCAGCAATATGTTATTAAGAAATAATATTCTAAGAGTAAGCTAACTTATTTTCAGAAATTCCCAGACTTCATGCAATGCACTGGATTCAGGAATTTACAGCTCAAGTCCATCCCTAATTCAAACACTGAGATCAGCCAGTACAGCTATTTGACATACGACTTCCTCTGTACATTTAAATTATTTAATTATTAATTCTTTGTGGATGGTCTCTTTCAAAATGGCTTATCAATGGGCAGAATGTCAACATGCTTACTCCTGAAGCCAGTAATGGCAGCTACTTTCTTTCCTCCTAAAGAGTAGGAAAGAGCCACTCAATAACCACATTTCATATAAAAAAAAAAAATAGGAGGTTACAAAGAGATAAAAACAAACTTATCTGTGATGTTGATATCAAATTTTGTGAGGAAGATATAAATAAGGATAATATTATGCACTTGGAAATAAAATTTCACATTAAACTAATATTTCACTTTATTAAGGCTGCTTAAAATGAAATATTTTCAAAATTTAAGCATGAAAAGCTCAAATTATTTAAGATTTGCAGAACTTAGTTCTGTCCATTTTATAGGAAATATTCAAAGAATTCTGTTTCCATCGAAGCTTTGCATGCTGATTGTCAAATGCCAAACATAGGGTATCTGTAAAACATGTTATTTAGCAAACACTCGACAAACTTATTCTGAAAGTAATCTACCCGATGTTTCAGTGGTTTGCAAACTTTTCAAGATATGTGTGAAGCAGTTGAAAATGGCTGAAGTCATTTCCATGCATCAAGGAAAGGACTGGGTTACTTTAAACTTTATTGAAAAATACAGTTTAGGTTAAGCATCTTGTGCTGCAAATATGTGTCTGCTGTTACACAGCAAACACCAAACAATAACAGTGAATCTGAATTTTCTGCAAAAATAAAATACTAATCTATTCCTGACTCTACAAATTCGCATTCTCATGTTTCATTACAGAAAGTAATGAAATTTTTCCCACAGAATTTATTGGCTCAAAACACAGTGGTTTATACTAACATATTTTATCTTTTACTCACGTTCTGAATGTCAAGAATAAAATATTTTGTTGTGATTATTCATAACATTTTTCAATTTATTTCAGGTGTGCTTCTGTTGCACCGCTGATGGTCCAATTTTGAAAAGAACAAAAATACATAAGAATGGAGCAACATAAGAATTAAAAAATCTTTACCTAAACTTTGGCCATGTTTTATTTTACAGGTAGAGCACATTTGCTCTTTTCAAAGTCATATTTCAGCAATAATATCCCCAAGTAACCACCTTCCTTCCCAATTTATGCTGATTATTTTATCCCATCAAAAACTGCACATGACATTCATATTTGTAGATCAACATAAAACGTTGTGAAATTGATAATTTTGCTTATTTTTGCATTGTGTTTCCCACTGAGTAAATAATGAGAATGACTGAGCAAGAAATTGAAAATAACTGAGACTGGATTTGTCTGAGTAGTTTTGCAGCAGTGAAAGGGAGACTTTTAGAAAAGTGACTCAGCATATATTTTTAGTAAAGAAATGACAGAACAGCAGCTCTTCTCCCACACTCTGTTTACATGTCTTCCAGATTTAATTTTTTCTGCTTTTCCTCTTCAAGCTGTGTTATTATTTTACAATTCTTCTCTGCCACTCAGTTCTCTTTCTTCAAATTTAATAGTTTTTATTCTGTAAATCCCTTTTCTCAAAATGCATCTCTTCTTTACAGGTTCCTACAGGGTCCTCTGTTTAATCATGCTTTTTTTTCTTTTCTACCCTGTCATTTTCACTCTTGCCCTACTGCTTTTTTGTCTTTCTCCATTTATTCCTTTCTCTGGTATTACATGCAGAGAAATGCTATTTCAGACCTTTTGGTGTTGTCATTTCAGTTTCATCATTTGGTCTCTGTTCACCTATGATAAAGACTCAAAATACAGAGTAGTCTCCTCACTGATTACTCAGAAACTAGGGAAAGAAATATCTTCATGCTAGCAGAGCTTAAAATATACAGCTGAAAAGTTCTCTGCTGCCTCAGTCAGCTATTAGAGAAAGAACACAATTTATACCCTTTTCAAGCTTTGGTTGCATCTTCTCTCCTCTACCTGTTCCAACAGTAAGCTTGTTAATGCCTTTTAGAGGTAGCAGCTCAAAAGTACTTTGTCACAAGAGTAAATGGTGTGTGTTATGAACTGATTAGAAAAGAAGTATGTGTTCTTATTCAGGTCAGACCCCTAACTTACTGGGTTGTAGTGTCAAAAAAAAAAAAAAAAGAAGATTGCTAAAGATAAATTTATAGTTATTTGACAGTCATCATATCCCTGTCTTGCTGCATTGTAAGCATAATCTTGGACAGCATGGAGATTACACTTGGTCTAATGGAACCTGCCCAACACTGAAAAGGTTGTCATTCAGTAGTTGTCATTCATGTTTTTGGGAACTTTAATATAGCTCTGAAAATAAGACAAAGTTTATAGAAATTCATCTGGTTTACGTTATCAATATATTGATGATATCCCTGGACTAAGTTCATTAGTGTCTGCTCTATTAGTTTATACTCCACTGAGATGGAGGTTTTTTAGGAAGTGTCTTCTGATGTTGAGAAGACAAAAAGCTCATAATGAATAACTATCATAAATAGTGGGGAAAAAAAAGCAAACCCCAAACCACATTAAAAAAACCAAACAACAAAACAAACAAACAAACAAAACCCACCAAAACTCAAAACCCAAAAAACCAAACAAACCAAGACTATAGACTACACACGGTAATAGCAACAACAAAAACAACTAGATGATGATGTGGTGGTTGGTTAAAAGCAATTCTGCATTTCAAAAACTAGCTTTTTTTGAACATGTGAACATTTTCTTGAGTATAGCAATGCCTGAACTTCTTTCGTGCAATCATTATCTGACACACTTTCTTCCTCATTTGAACACACTGAACAAGAGCTTCATAGCAATAATTAAATTGAAATTTTTTTATAGTTTAAAATACATTAATTTTATTCTTTAAATTAAACATTCTTGTAATGTTACAGATAGTTCCTCCATTATTTTCGAGCTGCAATATTAATGCAATTTACTATAATACACTGTAAGTCCGAAAGTTTGCCCCTGCACTGACTGACTCCAGTGTTGGACACCAAAGAATGACAACTCTCCTTGCTTTCCACTCTTCATGGTTATGGTATGTGGGCTGCAGAGAGGAGACTTATATTTCTCATCTGTTTTCCCTTACTTCTGCATCCTTCCACTCAAGGAGAAAGAAAAACTGATTTCTTCCTCAACTGCTGCCATTGCACCACCATCATCTCTCCATAATTTCTGCTGCTGCAGAGACCACTATCAGTACCAGTCTCATGGAAACAGAACGGTCACACATACTGGAGAAAGCAGGTCTGGGGATGTGGCTGCTTGTGATCTTCTGCTTGCTCCCACACCATTTTCTGGTTGAGCAATAGCCACCAGTGGTATTCATGATGTCTGCCTCTGTCTTACAGACAACAACATGATAGCCAAGGGCCATGAATCTTGCTCAACAGCTATGAGTTAGTTGAGAATGTGTCAACCAAAGCTGCAGTCGGTATGTCAATAAGACTGTAAGTCAACCATCGTACTCCATAAACAGTGGACAGTCCAGGGACTGCTGATCTCCCTTGCACAGCAGAACGCTGCATGGCAGGATCTCCCTTGAGTAGAGACACCCCTCAAGGCTACTCTTCGAGGCTGGGAGAATCCTTGTTGTGTCTGATACTCAGTGAGTGAATTCTGAATAAGAACACTGAAACTTTGAAATCTTAGCTAGGTGGTATAAAGGTCTGACTGGGCATATATAATCCCTTAGACATAAATAACTGACCACGTCCAGGGCTAAGTCCGAATCCAGCCACACCTAAACTCTGCTCAGAAAGTTTAGAAAGCAAGGATGCAGTCCTTCATGAATGAGCTGTACCAACGTGGGTCGCCCACGGAGGTCACAAGTCCCACCCAGGAAAAACCTGCTCCACCGTGGGCTTTCGTCTCCACAGGCTGCAGGTCTCTGGCAGGACCTGCTCCATCTTGGGCCTCCCACGGGGTCACAGCCTCCTTCATGCATACACCTGCTCCAGCACGGGCTCCTCCATGGGCTGCAGGTGGGTCTCTGCACCCTGATGGTCCTCCATGGGCTGCAGGGGCACAGCTGCCCCACCCTGGTCTGCACCACAGGCTGCAGGAGCCTCAGCTCCAGTGCCTGGAGCACCTCCTGCCCCTCCTTCTGCTCTGACCTTGGTGTCTGCATTGTTGTTCCCATGTTCTCACTCCAGTCTTCCCTCCATGGAATTCTTTCTGCACAGTAACCTTCTGTTCTTAAATACATTATCACAGAGTCGTTGCTATCACTCCTAACTGGCTCGGCCTTGGCCAGCAGCAGGAAGTCCGTCCTGGAGCCAGCTGGCATTGGCTCCACCAGACAGGGGAAGCTTCTTGCAGCTTCTAACAGGAGCCACCCCTGCAGCCTCACCACCGCCCCGCAACCAAAAACAGAAACCCACTACACCCACTGTTATTAATTGGTAACAGACTAAATTAATTTAAAGGTTAAATCATTTTCCCTAGTTCAAGTCTGGTTTTCCAGTGACAGTAATTGCTGAGTGATGTTACTCACTCAGAAACTTTTTGCTGTATTTTCTCCTACTCTCCTGTTGAGGAGGCGGAGTGATAGAGTGTCACCTGATGGCAACACACTACATAAACACATGGATATTAAATAATTAAAAATATTAAAATAATTCAAAAACATGTACCCATGATCTAGCTGCAAAAATTCTTACCTCCATCCTAATGCTTAAGGTGAGAGAAATGTTATCATGGTTTTAATACAGTCTTTATTTTGTAAGACATTTCCCAGCTTGTGGACAGTATAACTCCATCTGTCAAATAACATGTATGGAGTATGTAGAATATGAATAAAAACTTTTAATGCAGACAAGCTTATAAGCACAATCACTCCCAAAAGACAAATTTTTAGTTTTGATTTCATGAGAGCAAGTGCAATTCAGATAAAACAGAAGGTGAAGTGAACAAAGATATTTAAATTTTTGTAATGAGACAGCTAATAAATCTGTTTTCCTCCCTCTTACTTGTACAGCAAATCCTTTGAGTAGAGTACATCATTTTCTTTTAGGTACTTACTGAAGAACAAAGTAAACAAGGTAATACAAAGAGGTTTGGCACCAACTGTAGGAGAATAATTTACTGAAAAATTTGGTTGTGTTTTATCACATAAGAGACAATTGCTGGTTTTCATACCTTGACAAATCTAAAATCAAATACAGTATTCAGAACTTTGTCTCTTTATGATAGCAACTTATTATTTGTTGAAACAAAATTGCTTTGTTGCACTCTGTTATTTATTGTATAATAAAGGGCACACTGAAACGGATTATAAAAGTTGTAATTAAGAAGTTAAACCTTAAACTTAAATCTGACCCTTTGAACAAGCTTCATTTTTAATTTTCAAGGTTCCATTTCAGAAGTTCAGCTCAATCTTATTTCCATCCTCTAAGATAGCAATTATGATACTTAACCAATGTATATATTTTTCATCTTACATCAATAATTAATACTACTGATATTCTGTGACAGAGTTTTAAGTATTATCATTGTTTTATCAGCAAAGGTGAGAATTACACATACAGACAATGCTTTACTTAATTTCTGAGCAATCTTGTATTCTTTATTGCCAAATTTATGTAGCTTGTGGTACCATTCCTACGATCAAGACAGGCATGGAATGTGGGGGACAATAAAAAGAGGTTTTTCAAATACATTAATGGCAACAGGCAGTATAGAAATATCATCAGCCTGTTACAGGATGAGGTTGGTCACCTCACAAACAGGGACAGAGACAAGGAAGAGGTGTTTGACGCTTTCTTTGCCTCTGTCTTTAACATGGATGACAGACCAAGGGAATCTCAGTACCCTGAGCTGGAGGACTGTGACTGCAAGAATGATCAACTCCCAGTCGACCCTACTGCTCAAGTTGTATACCTACAAATCTATGGGGCCTGGTGGGATTCATCCCTGAATTCTCAAAGATAAGCTAATGTCATTGCCTCTCTTGGTGATTTTGGAGTGGTCTTGGGCATCCAGAGAGGTCCCAGCAGACTGGAAGCTGGTAAATGTTGTCCAAGTTTTCAAGCAGGCAAGAAGGAGGACTTGGGAAACTACAGGCCTGTCAGTCTCAATTCAGTCCCTGGTAAAGTTATGGAGAAGAATTTTCTGGGAGGTATGAAAAAAACAGTAAAGCTTTCGATACTATCTCTCCCAGGATCCTTCTGGACAAAATGTCCAGCACACAGTTGGATAAACACATCATGGGATGGGTGAGCAATTGGCTCATGGGTCAAGCACAGAAGGTAATACCGAATATGGTGACATCAGACTGGCGACTTGTCACTAGTGGGGTTCCACAGGGCTTCATCTTGGGCCCTGTGCTCTTCAACACCTTCATAAATGACTTGGATGCAGGACTGGAAGGGATACTAAGCAAGTTTGCAGATTACACAAAATTGAGAGGAGCTGCTGACACCTCCTAATTCAGGGAGGCCCTGAAGAGAGACCTCAACAGATCAGAGGGCTGAGTAGTTACCAACCATATGAAGCTCAACAAGGGGAAGTGCTGGATTCTGCACCTGGGATGGGGCAACCCTGGATGTTTGTCCAGACTGGGGAATGAGATACTGGAAAGCAGTGCCCCAGAAAAGGACCACAATCGGCAGTGCCCTGGCACCCAGGAGGGCCAACCATGTCCTGGGGGATATCAGGCAAAGCATCACCAGCTGGACAGGGGAGGGGATTGTCCTGCTCTGCTCTGCACTGGTGCGGCCTCACCTTGAATATTGTGTGCAGTTTTGGGCACTGCAATATAAGAAAGATATTAAGCTATTAGAGAGTGTCCAAAGGAGGGCAATGAAGATGGTGAAGTCACTTCAGGTCACTTGTCTGTTCAGCCTGGAGAAGAGGAGACCGAGGGGAGATCTCATTGCAGTTACAACTTCCTCATGAGGGGAAGAGGAGGGGCAGGCACTGATCTCATCTCTGTGGTGACCAGTGACAGGATGCAAGGGAATGGCCTGAAGTTGTGTCATGGGAGGTTTAGGTTAGATATTAGAAAAAGGTTCTTCATCCTGAGGGTGGCTGGGCACTGGAACAGGCTCCCAAGGAAGTGGTTACAGCACCAAGCCTGACAGAGTTCAAGAAGCATCTGAATTATACTCTCTGGCACATGGTGTGACTCTTGGGGATGGTCCTGTGCAGGGCCAGGAGTTGGACTTGATGATCCTTATGGGTCCCATCAGTTCTAATCAGCAAATTATCTTGTGGTTAATGCACTTTTGGAAATCATGGGATATGAAGTTTAAGTGTTTTAGCTCAGAAGAGAACAGCAAACTTCTAAGCTATGAAGTGTTCCAAAAGAAATTTGAAGGTTGTATGATATGTGTCCACTACTGCTAAAAATAGTTAAAGCTAATTGTTTTAAAATGAGATGTGATTTGCCCAGGGACATATAAGGTCCTGTTTGAATCCTTTGCAGGAAAAAAGCACCAACAAAAACAAAAAAAAGCAAACAAAAAACCTTCAGATCTTTGTTATCTCAAATTGAATACCTAAACTCTTGGACATTCTTAGACTTACTTCTATGCAACTGTCTTCATTAGTAAAACCATATTAATAATCATATTTTGTCTCAGAAATATCTCACCTTGTTGTCAAATAACTAACAGAATTTAGTTAAATTTTCCAAAACATGTTGATGTTAATATGAGGAGCACTACATAAAATTTCAGAAGAAATATATAATGGAGAACATGCTTACTTACAACCACATCAAAAATTATTTTCCATTCAAATGTCTCTTCTGAAAGACTTAACCTTTGTTTAGATTATCTTGAAATTAATTTTCAGGCCCAGAGCAGTATCACAAATTTATATTTTGCCCATAATGACAATGTATTTTATGAAACATATAAATTTTTCCTGCTACTATTTTTGTTCACACAAGGTAGTCTATGTCTTTGATATTCCTACCACTGATCTCAGTTTTTGCTACAAGGACTACACAGAGATTTTTAAGTTATTCAGGGCTAAGTTTGAAAATAGTAGATGGCCCTAAATCTTACGAAATTAAAAAAAAACAAAAACAAAAACAAAAAAACACAGCCAAACGAACTCCCAACTATTGCTAAGACACAAAAGAGAAGTCAAGCAGGCAGGTATTCTAGGGAAAAAAAAGAAAAAAAAAGAAAAGGCTAAAAGTACCTATATACCTCAAACTTTACAGCTCTATCATTTTCCTTCCAGCTTGTTTTCATAAAGTTTTTATTCTCCTTCAAAGTTTTTCTTACTCAGAACGCAAATAGATACTGTCAAGTGATAATGACCCATCTCATGGTGAGTATAAAGTGTCAAAAATATTATCTTTGATAGAAGTGTTGTTTGAACTGAACTGCCATACAGTAATTTAGACACATGAGCAGATACATAAAAGACTGCATGGTTACAAACAGCTCACACTTATAGGACCTGAAAAATCAGTTTCATTACAGGTGGTTGAAATATATTTATTAGTCTCACAAAGTTCATCTAGGTCTACTCATATTTTTGGATCTGACAATCATTTAGACACTGACTGTCTCTGTGTGTCTCTGAGGGAACTGAAGTTAGTAAATTTTTGTCACATTTGTCCTATCTTAGATGATTATATTCTCTCTGTTATTCAGGAAAGGTACTGTAGACTCTCAAGATTTATTTTTTCATTCAATATGAAAAATACACTTTGTTCCGTTATACCCTAGATAGGGATTTTTCCAACTACTCTGTTCTAATTCTTAATCAACTAACCTGAAAAACTGGGAGGAAATCCATTCTGGGTTAATTAGTTTTGGATGAATTTACTCAAAATGTATAACAGAACATTGTGAAAATCAATTATCTAACAGGCAATCCCCACTGTTATCACATTTAACATAAAGAGTGAGGATTTCACAGGAAAAAAAAAATCATTCCCTCTCTTGAAAAATGCATCTCAGCCTGCAATTTAAGTAATGCTAAGGGAATTTCTACTCCTTTTAGTATCTTTGTGACTAGAATACACAATTAACTTGTGTGTTGGTTAATATTTCTGTCTTTCTGGATCTAGTTCTTATTTTCCCTCAATTTGGTATGCCAGAAATTAATTTGGTGCTGCCCTTGAATATTATCTCAATTATGGAACTGAAATAACTAACTAACCTCATGAATGCAATTGTTTTAGACAGAAGTATTTATGACAAGTATACAGAAACAGTGCAACATGCAGATGTGCTACTAAAACTCTGCTTTAATTTGGACCTACTGGAGACAGGTGAAAGAAGGGCTACAAAGACGGTCAGAGGGCTGGAGCACCCTTCCTAGGAAGACAGGCTGGGAGAGTTGGGGTTGTTCAGTCTGGAGAAGAGAAGGTTTCGGGCAGACCTTAGAGCAGCCTGACAGTACCTAAAGCGGGGCTAAAAAGAGATGGAGAGGGGTTTTTTGACAAGGCTATATACTGATAGGACAAGGGCTTCAGACTGAAAGAGGGAAGGTTTAGATTAGATGTAGGAAGAAATTCTTTACAGTGAGGTTGGTAAGGCACTGGAACAGGCTGCCCACAAAGTTGTGGATGTCCCCCTTCTGGAAGTGTTCAAGACCAGTCTGGATGGGGCTTTGAGCTACCTGATCTGCTGGAAGGTGTCCTTGCCCATGGCAAGGAGGCTGGAAATATATGATCTTTAAGGTCCCTTCCAACTCAAACCATCATATGATTCTATGAATTTCTAGTTCTAATTATTTGACAGAGATTTTATTAAAATATGTATTTCCTCCAATCACATAAGCAGAGTCAGTGTTCAATGGATACTCTTCTATGTCCACCTTCTTCCTTCTTTGGAAACTCAAATAGGTATAAAATATAGCTACTGAAGTAGTTAAACTGTTAGAATAATTACATTTACACAAGTAGAAATTGTGGTAAGACCACATGTCACAGAAAACATGAATAGAGATTGATTATTAATTTTTTCCATAAGTATATTTTTTTACATTATAAAATTTCTAATTAGAATGTTCAAACCAAATCACCCCCAATGATTTTTTCAAAAATATTTCATATTATATGAAATACTGCATAAAGTAAAATATTGATATGAATTACAATTCAACAATTAGTCATAATTATTCACAGGGCACTGATCTGGATTAAATCAAGCTTGATTAATTCTTCTGTTATTGTGCAATTCTGTGAATACACTTACTGGTACATGTGTGTCTGGGAGTAAGAAGCAAGAACAAACAGGAAAGGATGCAGAGGGTGGAACAGACTTTCAGTCTTTACCACACTGTGATACGCTTATCTATTGACCTACTGGTGGTTGTCTGAGGCAAGAGGTTGGACAGTAGGAACCAATGTTCGTATCCATTAAGGGCCATTCTTGCAATCCAATGTGGTGCATATGACTGTGATTAAAAGGTAACCTCAACACTTGGACAGACTAGAAATTTATTAAAGGTACCCTCCATGAGCCTTTCATTTTAATAATTTTTTCTTGAAGAATCTTTCCATTTTACTGATATTCACCTGGTACTCTTAGGTGTACTAACCTTATATATATATATATATATATAATATATATATACACAATATATATACTATATTATATATTATACTAATTTATATATATATATGATATGTATTATATGTTATATTCTATTTATCCACTATACCTAAACCAAGAATTCTGTTCAATAGACTTTTTAAAGCAATTGAGATCTCTGAGTTTTACTGGACTGCCTTTATAAAATGTCAGCTATTTTCAGAAATAATTCTCTAGCCTATGTTCTACCTGTGTTTTCTTAACATTAATGGAAGCAGGAATAACTAATATTTCTGTGATAATGGCTCAGCCTTTAGGTCACCATGGAAAAAGACTGTTATTTTAGCGCTTTCACAGTTCAGGTCTACTTAGCTATGTTATAAGCAAACTGTCTCCAGTGCATTCCAGCAAAATCTCTATAAAAATACAAAGAAATACAATGGGTTTGCTTAATTTTCCACTAAACGTAGTTTCGAGGTTTTTATATTGTTGTCTTCAGTTGAGTCATTTCCTACTCACAATGCCATGCATGTCCTAAGCCAGATTTCATTCTATCTCCTAAAAAAAAAAAAAAAAATTAAAAGGTCTGTTCATAAGATATTTTCCTGCCAAAGTGACTGATAGACTATACTGCCAAATATTTTAGTAAGAATTGTTTTGTTTGTTCTTTTCCCTCAGCTTAGTTTTTACAGCATATGTCTCTGTACAGAAAGAGGAACACAAACCATGTCTTTGAACTCAAGAGAAACCAGGCCAACATCCTGAGACTCTAGGAAACAGCACACTTGAGACCAAATGAAAGCAATTTAGAAAAATGGGGGAGTGTTAAACATAAAACGTTCCTCTAAAGAAAGTATGAAAACACCAGTAGAGGAGTACATGTTTCTAAGCATTTCTGAAAGGTACCAAATACCTTGTTTTGGTTTTGTTTTTGAAGGAAAGTCTTGTCTTTGCTTCTGCAGCTTTCCAACATGAAAAAGATTATATATAGCTTTGATGTTCTTTTAAATAATTTGCAGAATCTGCCAACATCGTGAAGAGCAACATTTCAACAGCAAACATTTTCTCCTTACTTTCAGAAAAGAAGCATTATCACACAGGAAGAATGCTTGTGGAATATCTGCAATGGTTTTTAACTGTAGGGATGAAAAACATTACAGCAGTTTAAGCTAGTAACTCTTTAGAGTTGAAAGTTGTTAAAAGACACGTGTATTTAAAGTGATACAGATGAAACAGCTGTACCATGATGATCAGCAAAAACAGAATGCACAGCATACTCCTCAAACTAGATCTTAAACCTGAACTAGCGAGCTTTGGGACTGGAAACTATACAGTTACATCACATATGCCACTGACCCAGCTAATTAGACTGCATATAGTTATTAATGTATCAGAGGTTAAACTGCTGTCAGAAACAGAACTAGATCTCCACGGAGCTTAAATGTTGGTCTGATCTCATTTATTCTGTGTCAAGTACCTGTGATATGTTGGTATATGGTGACTCATATGTACCATAAAAGTTAAGGTGTTAAAGGCACGTGGACTTATATTTGATTAAACTGTATTTACAAAAGCATAAGAACTTTCACACACCTCTCATAGTCCAAGATTTTTCTGAAGACCAGAGAAAATTTTTCGGAATTCAGAGAGGATATTTTTCACCTTCATACGAAACTTGTCATTCCATAAAAAGAGGAAAAAGAAGAGGATTTCTTTTTTCTCTTTTACAGGTTGGAAGATAGCTACAGTTTGAGAGGCTGTAGAGGACTGCACTGTTAAGCCTAGTCCAAATAAAATTTCTCAAGTATCCTGTCAAGCAGGAGACTTATGAATGTCTGTGGTTACAGTAGTTGCACTACACTCAGTTTATTCTCTTCTGTTTAGGGTTCCAGTAAACAGGAATTTGACCCAAGTTCAGATTCATATGGGGATCATCACTAGTAGGCCAGTGTGAGTATGTGAGAATTGTAAATCAGCACTGATTTTTTATTTGTGATTGAAATGGTCAATTTCCAGCCACAACTTTTGGCAGAAACCTGGACTATATTTATTGCACAAACTTAAACCTTTTGGTATGTTCATCATTCATCAATCATGAAAGAGTACCTTTAAAATGCCTGTCTGAGGACAACCCAGGGTACTTTGAGTAAATACAAGGTACAGAAATATTACTTAATACTGAAATTTCTCTTTAGATTTATTGTTAGACAGGTTTAGGAATCTTAATTAGTTTCCATCAAATACAGGGTGTTAATTCCACATATGTTACTTGAATGGATTAGAAAAATTCTAAGATAAAATTTATGAAGCTTTAACAATTTTTCCTAAGGGCATGCTGAGGAGAAAGATCTTTGAAGATGACAGTAAGCAAAGAACACATAACTTCAGGTAGAAAATAGTAATCAAAAGATTTATCACTAAAACTGAAAATCTTCGTCTTGCCGTATTTACTGTTCTGTTTAGAAAGCTGCTTTACAGATCAGGCTCACTTCAGCTCTGAAAACAGCAACAACAAGAAAGATTCTGACTGAAATGGAAAATAAGTTCTACTATTGTGTGGGTTTTTGGTTATTTTTGCCTTTTTTTTTTTTCCTGGCAGTCTCTGACAGACTGATGTTGTTTTGTTTGAAAAAGCATCTGAAGGTCATGTGCTTTAGCTATGCAGCAGACTCATCTATTCAACAAAACAGCTAAAAAAGCTATTTGAAGCCTGCATAATATATGCAGGTCAAGGGTAGACAGAATAGGAAAGGAGAATTTTAACCAATGAGATTGTTATTAATGAGCTCATTAAGCAGATCTTTCCCTCAGCAGAACTTTACTCCTGAGTCTCAAAATTCTCAGCTACACATGCATGCAGTATTTTTACACATATGTCTTCTGAAGATTAGAAAATGTCTTTGATGCATGCTGGCTTATATTTTTACCAGTTTTATTTCTGTTGCTACTTGGTCATGTGTGTAAATCTATTTACATACCTTAATTCCTTCATACTTAAACATAATTTTTTGTTATTTATTTCCTATTGGGTTTATTTTTTGATCAAAAGGAAATAATTTTTCTTTCTTTTAATTTCTGCTATAGTCAGTGTAAATTCTCTATGATACATCCCAGGGTATCAGTCTTCAGTAAACTCCACTACATTACTATAAAAGGAAAAACCTAGTAACTGATGCATTACCTAGTAGTTTAATTAAGTTAATTTAAAAAAGGATTTTTTTTCTTTTACACAAAATATATCCTTTCTGCACCATTCTATCTGAGAGCTAAAAGGGACAAAATTTCCTTCTGAAGGTCTTCAGTAGACTCTCTCCATCGAGTACACAGGCAAGATAATAATTTACTGCAGGAGTAAAGATTTAGTAAGTGAAACAGGCTAGATCCCAGCTCCCTGTGGCTGTCTGAAATGCCTCTTCAGCCAGCAGGTGATCTTGCAGCAGCAGCAGTTTCTTACTCTGCTGGTTACGCTGAGCAGTTCCAATTAGGGAGGAGGATTATCCTCTGCATGGGAGCTGGTGAAGACTGTAATGTCAGAATCATCAGGCTGGTCACACACACAAAAAATAAACTGTGAAGATGAAAAGTGCTGGCCTGATTGCACTCCAGCCAAGAAAAAGTAAATGGCTACCTAGGGTGACTAGGAGAAGTGGCTCTGATGGTAGGAGATTGTCATGGAAGACAGTTGGCATGTCTTTTAAATGTATGCCTGTGTATGTGCCTTGACATGAGAATGCTGTGGTTGGTGTTTACAAGCATCTAAGAAACACTTGTTGTACAAACTGTGCGGCAGAGAAAGAAGCACTCTTGGCCATTCCATTGTACCCAGTCTGTGTTTACTTCTCTAACCACAGTAAAACATACAATAGCCATTTGACCTGATTTTAGATGCTCTGTTAAGGTATCAGCCGATTCTTAGGTATTTACCTAATCAGTGCTAAGGAAAAAAGGAGTTCTTCAAAGGGTAAGTTGACCTGCTTATAACTGGAGTAGCTTAATATTTTAATCACTATTCAAAAACATCTGACTCTCTCTGATTACTGTGGAAAGACTGGGAGTTAGATGCCCTGACAACTAAAACTGGCACGGTGAATCCAGGCATTCCTTTATGCTAACATGAAGTTATTGATCTACTACATCATTACCTTGGTTTTACAGAAATATATGATGATACTTCAAATGTATGAAATATGAAAAAATATAAGTAAATTTTCATGTTTTACAATAATAATCTAAACTAATTCTAAACCCTAAAAAATACCATTCCAAATTTTCTTTTTCTGTTTTGTTATACAGGGAAACAAAAGTAACTGGAAGAACTCTGTGCCTTGCCATGCCATGCCAAGCAACAGTTAGTTTTATGCATTGCCTCAGTTCCTCAAAGAAACAATGTTACTCACATTGAAGTCACTGGGAGTTCATACCCCTAGAAAGTAAAATTTAATTTATATAAATGGAAATCTGAAGTGCCTGCTGATATTATAGTGTTATAAATATATATATATATATATTTCTCACTATATATACAGTGGGAAATTCAAATCTGGATGGACCAATTTACTGATTAGATCAAAATAAGAATTTTATCTTTTCTATTGTGCTCAATATGCATTATTCACCTTACTTATCAGGTATTTTGTTCCCATAATGACTGACAGAAATCTTTTACTCATCCTCTACTCTTGAGTCCTTTATGAAGTGAAGATAAATCTAAACCATTTTCCTTTTGGTTAAATTGATGTCACAAGATACATGTTAGTCTGATGACCCCTTAGCAGGGGTCCTTTGTTTCTGTTCACTGTTCCTACTGCTTCATTTCTTTGCTGTGCAGCATATATGTAGACAATTTCATAGAACATAAAAGATTATTATGAGAAATTATATAGGGATTTAAGTCTGATGTGCTCTTTATTACACTTTGACAGATCATTCATGAAAGAATTTAGAAGAAACTGGAGAACTGAAGAAGCTGGTAGCCCGTGGCTTGGACAGGTGCCCTCTTTGCTGGGTTAAAAACTGGCTGGGCCCAAAGAGTTCTGGTAGATGGTGCTACATCCAGTTGGCAACTGGTCACTAGTTGGGGTCCCCAAGACTCAGTATTGGAGCTAGTCCTGTTTAGTATCTTTATTGGTGATTTGGATGAGAGCAAGTGAACCCTCAGTAAATATGCAGATAACACTGAGCTGGCTGCAAGTGTATTCTTTTATCAAGAATAATGTGTTCAGAAGAAACAAGATCATGCCCCTGTACTTGGCACTGGTGAGGCTGTGTTCAGTTCTGGACCTCTTAATTCAAGAAAGACATTGAGATCATGGCTTCCAAAGAAGCCAATGAAGCTGGTGAAAGGTCTAGAACACAAATCCCATTAGGAGCAGCTGAAGGAACTGGGATTGTTTATTCTGGGGAAGAGGAGTCTTAAAGGAGACCTTATCACTCTCTATATTTACCTGAGAAATGACTGTAGCAAGATGGAGATTGGCCTCTTCTCCCAGGCAACTAGTGACAGGACAAGAGGAAATGGCCTCAAGCTGTGCCAGGGGAGCTCCAGGCTGGACATCAGGAAGAATTTCTTCACAGAAGAAGAGGTTAAGCACTGGAACAGTCTTCCCAGAGAGGTGATGGAATCACCATCCCAGGAAGTGTTCAGTGACTGGATGCGGCACTTAATGGTATGGTTTTGTTGACAAGGTGCTGTTCCATAAAACGTTGGACTCAATGACTCAAAGGTCTTTTCCAACCTTGATGATTCTATTCTATCATTCTATGATTTTATGCTTTTCATAGGCTCCACTAAGATTATTGCCAGAGCTTCTTTCAGACTCATCTAAACTGGGCCATTGTCAACCTGAGTTGTACCCAGTCATTTCTAAGAACACAAGTTCTTAATCTAACGGTGTTCAACAGTCGATTCAGTGGTCAGTTAGCCCAAAAATTCCTTTGCAGGCATTCTTTTCTTGTGTTTTAGGACAGAATTCAACTGCTTAGCAATGAGGAGATCTATTTGAGATGCCCTAAAATATCTCAGAAATCCAGCTGAACTAGAAAATTTGGTGTTCATGGTTATAAAAACTATATATATATATATATATATAGTTCTGCTCAGAACTACAAAGACCTTTTGTCATGTAAAATGAAATCTTTTGTTCCCCAAAACCATGTAAGTGTCTAAGTGGACTACTTAAAGTCTTGCTGTATCATTAGTTCCCAAATTTCCACAGATCAGGCAGTCTTACTAACAGTGAACATGGATGCATTCACGCTTTTCACTGACTCACAGTTATCTAGTTCTGGGTGAAATTCTTGTATCTTCTGTGCTTCTTGTTACGGACCAGATACACAACAGATTTTCTGAAAACAAAACTAGAAAAAAAATCAACAAGAAATGGGGAACTTCTCCACCTTGAAAAACACCAGTAAAATTTATTCAGTAGAAAGTTTTGTTTGGAGAGTTTTATTAAACTTCACTTTTAGAAGTATCAGTATTCAGTAGCAGCTGGACTTAGCAGTCACATGATGATCTGATAACCTAGACTGATTGCCTGTTATAGACTGGAGCTTGAATGGTAAGTTTCTGTATTTGTCCTGTTAACTGACAGAATCATTAAAGTAAGTTTTCAAAGCAATTTGAGGAGAAAAATAAACCTTACTTTATTGCATGATGACTATAAGACCCAAAGATCAGGATTATATAGGAGAAAAGAACAATTACAGAGGAGTAAAGGAAATAAATACACAGTTTTGGTTTACTTTTCATGGATATGGAATTGCCCATTTTCACTGTGGGCAAATGCAATGTGCAATTGCTAGTGTACTCTACAGATGAATTCTTTTGATGTAGAAGAAGGTTATTTTGGTACCAAGTTGAAAGATAGAAAAGTTATTGTAGAACTGCTCAAATAAGGTCCCTCTAAAGTAGGCAATGAAAAACTGAATCAAACGAGGCACAGCAGTTGTGTCAAAACAACCCATCTCCCACAGATGATCAGAACTGGTAACAGATTATCAAAAATAGAAGCTGTGAAGCTGATTACATGGAAAGTGCCACTAGGAAAAAGAAAATCCTTAGCAGTAAAAATTCCAAATTAAGTCAACTGTGGAACAGGGCATGATGTTCTAATGACTTTTTATAAAGATTGCCCAGCTCAGCAGTATCCAAATGACATGGACTAACAAATTCAAATCACAATTATTTAAAAGCATTGAAACCATTAAGGCAAAGAAACTATTCTCAACTTTGCACTGACCATAAATAAAATTGCACAAGATTTTAGAACTTTAACCAGTGATGTGTGAACAGGTTTCTAGCCCTAAAAGGATACTAAAACAAACTAAATGTTTCACAAACACTTTCCAGTTTTGACTGTTGCAGTTTCAAGTGTTTGATTATATTAAAAGTAGGTTTTCTTAGCTGAAGCAAAGAGTGTTCAAAAGAAAATATATATATATATATATAAAAAATGTTAGTGCTTTTCTCTCATACAGGCAAATACATTTTTAAATGGGTGAACAGATCTGCATTTATCCTGTAAGAATTAGTATCATTACCAAATGAATGAATGATTACAGACTAGAATTTCTACATTAAACATTGCCCTAGATACTCTGTCAGAATCATCTTTCAGTGATCTTAACTGAAGAGAAGGATACAATGTAAGTGACAAGTAAAACAAACATTCAAAGGTAACTTTCTTTATGTGAGCAGGTCTTCTAAACTCCAAAGGACTAGTATTCGTGCCTAACTATGCACATGTATTGACAGTTACAAAATCCTGTCTTAGACATGAGAGATATGTCATCACTGTTAGCCTGGTAGTGGAAAATATTTCATGTTCCTAATTAAGTAAACCTCCCTAAGAGTATCAAAGTTTTCTAAGAAGCAGAGCATGGCAGGGGGTGAGATAGGGAGTGGTAGAATATATGGGAGAGCTCATTTCCCTTTTTCCAAAGCACAATGACTGTGTGTGTAGAAATGCCAGTCTGGTTGAATAGTTTGTAACCATAGCAACTCCTGCACAAGACACAGGAGAAAACCGAATAATAGGGGTCTCCTTTCTCCAGATCACCACAGTGGAAAACGAGCAAAAGGGAGAAAGAAAGACTCCAGAGACTTTTCCTGTCCCAGGAAGTTCACAGTGTGAATTCCAAGAGTTATTCTTTACCATCCTCTTCTGATAAGTTCTTAAAAGTTGGTCTGTTATTTTGTTTATTGTGGGGTTTTTTGTTTTGTTTTTAAAAAAATAAGCCATATTCCAAAATGGTGTAATTAAAATATCTGGATGGAGGACGTAAGATTAGAAAAGGAGAAGAACCTTCCTTGAAGCATTTAATTACAGAGATAATTTATGCAAAAGAAATTTTATTCCTTCATTCATTTTTTTTTTTAATAGAGCCAATGAAACGTTCTGGTACTATTTTTCTTCAGCTGTGAGATGCAAAAGTTGTTAATGTATGTTATTTCCTGTAAAGCAAACAGTCTTCAGAATTAAAATAAGTACTGCAGTTTGCTGTCTTCTACTTACGTGCACAGAATTCTTTTCTTCAAAAATTTTGGAGAATATTTTTTTGGGGAATTGCTTTTAATAAGCTGATTTTGTGAGCATTTATTCCTTCTGTCAATTTTATAGAAGGCTTTGTATATTTTCATTTGAGATCTTGCAACTCAAAACTTCCAACAAGAGAGGGAAAAAAGTTTTGCTTATCAAAATCTTTTTCAGTGTTCATAGGAGTGGCGAATACCAGCTCCCAATCAGCTCTATCCAGCACACACATGGCAGACATCTGTAATCACAGAACCCCAGAATGGCTGAGGTTACAGACCATCTCTTGAGATCATCTGGTCCAACTCCCCTAATTAAGCTGGGTCACTTATGGTTGGTTTGGCAGGACTGTGTATGGTCAGGTTTTAATACTTCCAAAAGATGGAGATCCCACAACCTCCCTGGGCAACCAGTCCCATTGTTTCACCACTCATTAGCAAGATCTTCCTCTTGACCCTTCTCTTCTGCAGGCTGAACTGTCCCAGTTATCTCAGCCTCTCCTCATGTGATTGCTACTCCAATTGCTTAATCATCCTTTTGGCCCTGTGTTAGATTTGTTCCAAAGAAAAAAAGCTCATCAAGAAATATGAAATTCTTCTGGGAGGAATTTGACTTCACTTCCACACAAACTTAAGAGTCATAGCTATATAATAAAAACAGTAGAAATTCATCAGTGTGGAAGTTTTATTGCTGCTAATCTTCTCACAGATTTTGCTTTGGGTTTCAGATGGGTCCAATTTCAGACAAAAAAATGTGAAGTTTGGATTATATCTGTGTAGAACAATGACAAAACAAATTTTCTGCCAAGTATTCTATTTGCTAGTCTGGATTTTCAATGATATACTGCTATCAGGATCCAAACTAGTTTTGGACTCTGCAATATAAATTTATCCCTACAGACCAATGGGAAAAGAAAAAGCATTTGTAGAAAATGGAAATGACACTGCAGTGAATTTTTCAGCTCTAAAGATGAATGGTAATGATCGTGTCTGCTACAAAAAGTCACAGCTAGAGAGATTATAGAAACTTTGTTTCATTTTCTGTATACGTTTCAGTGTGTTTTCTCTACATTTACACCTGTATTTTCTTTTGTATTTTTTGACAAAATCAATACAAAAATATCACTATGAACTGTCATTTACTGTCTGAAGAACCATGACCCTTTTGTGAGACAAAAGATTCCTTTATTTTTCACTTAAACTCCAAGGGTATGTACCTGTGTTCCATTACAGAGTACTGTAATTACATGTATTTGGAAAGGTCCAACACAGGAATAATAGACACCACAAAACTTTGGTCTAAATCTACCAAAGAAAGTTGACAGGCCGTAAACATTTCTTCCAAATGGCCAACTCTATTTCTTTATCTGTATTTGAACATAGCCAAGACTTTATGAGATACAGGGTTCCACAGTCAGGCGACCACACAGATCCACCTTCCTCAAGATATTTGCATTTTCTCAATAGCTATTAGTTCTTGAAGAAACTAAAGCAAGAAAAGAGAGTTAAGGATGTATCAGTAAGAACGCTCTGAATAGAACAACCAATGTGTGAAAAGTCTCCTATGTGCCAGCACTATACCGTAATTTATTTCAGTGCCAAGGACTGCTTTTTAAATTTACTGTCTGACACACTAGTAATGTAACTTGAGCCAACATCCTGTACTGCTCAAAAGGCAAGGATTACTCTTGACCCTGGGTTGTATTATGTTGTGTTTGCATGTTGAAATTCTAGTAATGGGGGGAAGAGGGTGGGTACAGGGGTGGCTTCTCTGGGAAACTGCTGGAAGCGTCTGTCATATTCAACAGAGCCAAATCCAAATGGCTCCAAGATGGACCTGCCAGCGGCCAAAGCTGAGCCCATCAGAGATAGTAGTAACACCTCTACGATAACATAATTAAGAAGGAAAAAACAGCTATTGCTCAGAAGTAATTGCTTTCAGAGAAGAGAGGAGCGATGATATGTGAGAGAAACAGCTCTGCACCAAGGTCAGTGAAGAAGGAAGGGAAGAGGTTCTCCAGTCACAGGAGCAGAGATTCCCCTGTAGCCCATGGTGGTGTGGAATCATAGAATGGTATGGTTGGAAGAGAATCTTGAAGATCATATAGTTCCAACCCACTGCCAGGGGCAGGGACACCTCCCACTAGGCTAGGTCACTCCGAGCCCCAGCCAAACTAGCCTTGAACACCTCCAGGGATGAGGCATCCACAACTTTCTGTGTCAACCTGTTCCAGTGCCTCACCACCATCATCACAAGAAAGAACATTTTTCTAATATCTAATCTAAACCTCCTCTTTTTCAGTTTGAACCCATTTCCTCTTGTCTTGTAGACAATATTACATGCTCTAGTAAATAGTCTCACTCCATCTTTCCTGAAAGTTCTCTTCAGAAACTTGGAAGGCTACACCTAGGTCAGTCCGAAGCCTTCTCTTTTCCAGGCTGGACAACACCATTTCTCTCAGTCTTTCCTCATAGCAGAGGTGCTCCATCCCTTTGATCAACTTGGTGGCCTTCCTCTGCACTTGGTCCAACAGGTCTACCGTGCTGGAGACCCCAGAGCTGGATGCAGTACTCCAGGTGGGGTCTCATCAGAGCAGAGAAGGGCAGAATCACCTCCCTCAACCTGCTGGCCATGCTGCTTTTGATGCAACCCAGGACACAACTGACTTTCCAGACTGCAAATGCACATTGCGAGCTCATGTCCAACATCTCATTCACCAGCTTCTCAGCAAAGCAGCTCTCAACCTGTTCATGCCCCAGCCTGTATTACTGGGGTTTGCCTCAACCCATGGTGAGGACCATGGGGAAGCAGGCTGGCCCTCTGCAGCTCATGGAAGTCCACCTGCATCCCATGGAGAATCCCATGCTGGATCAGGTGGATGCCTGAAAGAATGCTGTGACCTTATGGGAAGCCAGCACTGAAACCGGCTCATGGAAGGACCTGTGGACATGCTTTAGGGACATGGCTTAGTGATGGACTTGGTTAATAGTTGGACACAATGATCTTAAAGGTGTTTTCCAGTCTAAATGGTTCTACGATTCTCTGCAGAGAAGCAAAGCAATACCATCTGTTCTACTTGTCTAAATGCAGTAGCTCAAGGGAAATGTACAGCTGCTCATTTATCAAATTTTACAAGTACCTGTAAAACAAAATGTTTTGTCTAGCTGAAATCCCTGTCTCCAGCTGTGGAGTTTTTCTTTTTTTTTCCCTCAAATAGCGTTGAATAGTAAATAGTTGATCTCAGCAAGTCATATTTGAGCCACCAAGACTATAGGGACTTATTAGTGAAAGTAGAATGAGACAACTAACAAATTCCTTGTGTGTACGCTCAAGCCAGGAAACAGTACTATCTATCCCCATTACATATTTATTTTTCAGCTGGAAAATACACTCAGCAACTCCCCAAACTGAAAGAAACATTTACAATTTTCTTTTTTGACAGGAAGCAGTATTTTCTCATTTTGTCTTACCACCTCGCTCAGAGTGGAAATGACATGCTGTTAATGAATCACATTATTTGCACTGCAATGATTTAACTAAAGTAATGGAAGCACATTCTGAAGAAAGCTGAGAGAAGTGAATCTTAGATGATACTGGGAAAAGAAACAGGCAATTACTGGTATTTGGCAGCTGAACTTTGCAGTTGAACAGGAAATATGGAAGAAGAATGCCTGAATCGGAGCCTACAAACTATTTCTTAAAAAACCTCAAATATCACAAGAAAACCAACAAAAAACCACCATGTAAATTAAACATTTACATTTATAGTGTAGGAGGAAAAATATAGAAAGTAAAAGGAGAAAACCAAATCTGATAAATCTGCAACTATGGGGGCACTGAAAACTCACATGGACTTTGTCATCTGCAATGGTACCCAAAAAAATCAGGTTAATTCATCTTTACATAGCAGAAGCTAGGAGAATAGAATGCGAGTTTTGTATGAGAAAATATACTGATATAAATCAAATTGGAATAAAAGCACAGTACCAGTGGATTGAATTACTCAATAATAATTTTCAGGATGAAGGAACAAATCAAATCAAAAAGAAAAAAAGAAAGATTTCTATGTGACTACAACACAGTGTGGCTAAGAAAGTACACAGTTATCACAGCGCAAGTGTTATATAGAAACTTGGTGCAGACAAGTTATGTATACAAGAAGCTTATAAGATATTTGCATTGATTTAGGATGATATTAGTTTCAAATATGCATTCCAGATCATATGGACCACACACACTATTAAACATATTATCTTGTTTGTGGTCAGAGAGAAAAAAAAAATCTAAGTTAGTAATTTGCTAAATATCAGATTGTTTTTATAATTATTTTATTAATGTGGTGGATTTTCCCTGGCTGGATGTCCAGTCCCCGCCAAAGCTGCTCTATCACTCCTCCTCCTCAGATGGACAGCAGAAAAAAAATATAAGGTAAGGCTCATGGGTCAAGGTAAGGACAGGGAGAAATCACTCACCAGTTATTATCATGGGCAAAACAGATTTGACTCCGGGAAAAAGACAAATTGAATTTATTAACAACCAAATCAGAGTAGAATAATGAAAAATAAAACCAAATTACATGAATACATTTTAATTTACAAACTTCTCCAGCATGGGTCCCCTATGGGGTCACAAGTCCTGCAAGAAAACCTGTTCCTCTTTCCATGTGTCCACAGGTCCTGCCAGGAGCCTCCTCCAGCATGGGCTTCCCACAGGTCACAGTTACCTTGTGGATATCCACCTGCTCTAGGGTGGAGCTCCAGCAGGGGTGACAGGTGAATATCTGCTCTCCCAGGGGCCTTCATGGGATGCAGGAGGACAGTCTGCTTCACCATGGTCTACACCATGGTTTGCAGGGGAATCTCTGGCTCTGCTGCCTGGAGCACTTCCTCCCCTCCCTCCTCACTGACCTCGGTGCCCGCAGAGCTGTTTCTCTCTCTCACACATTCTCACTCTGTCCTGGCTGCTGCTGCACAGGTTTTAATCCTCTATGCTACCCCAGTGACACTACCACCATCACTGGTGGGCCCAGCAGCAGGTCTGTCCTGGAGCCAGCTGGCATTGGCTCTATCAGACATAGGGGAAGCTTTTGGCAACTTTTCACAGAATCCATCCCCGTAGCCACCACTACCAAAACCTTGCCATGCAAAACCAAAAACAATACAATGACTTATATTTTAATAATAATGATTTTCATAAAATCTACATTTGATATAAAATTTCTATTAATGTAAGTTATATATATATCATAATTCATTAATCAAATATGGCTTAAGATATGCTTAGTGAATGAATAATTGAAATAGATGAAGTAAACAATGATGCCTATTATGTTGATTTTTTGGAGAGATTTCAGGGCAATGGTTATTAGCATCTCAGCATCCCATTACACATGAGAGTTAAAAAAACCAGAAGGATGAATACAGACAGTGGGATGAAGTTAGCCTCATTTTATTTCTGGTTTTTTTTCATTTTATTTTGTTCTGAGACTTGTTTGAATAAACAGCATTCATTTCAACAATAATGAACTGTAACTTATGCTCTGATTTCTGCTGATATCAACTTTTAAATTCCTCCAATAATTTTTGACTATTCATCTGGGCAAGTTTAGCAGTATCAAGGGTCTAACTGATCATTTCTAAGCAGATTGGGAAAAGTATGGATTCAAATTTGACAGTATTATATTTTAAACAAGCCTAATGATCTAGACTTATTTGAAATACAATTGGAGGTCACTGTCAAAAAAATTTTCCACATCACTCTGTTCAGCCCGGACTAAGATCAACACAGAATGAGCTCCTACTAAGTCTATAACGTTTCCATTTCCTCTCATTTACTAGACAAGTGCTTCTTCTATGAAAAATATGTAAGGTAGTTATAACCTTCGTAAATAGGAAAGTAAATCACTCACCAAATATCTTAGATATGTATTTATTAATGAATGTCCCTGATGGGTTTGTGGAGTTCATCTGGTAAGGAAAAAATTTCCATTTAAAATTTGCTATACTGTTTTGTGGATGGTAGGTCTGTATGCAAGAGGAAGCAAACACAAGAGGTAACAGTTTCTGAAATGTCACTCATATTCCATTGTATGTCCCTATTCCAGTGTATTAATACCTCCAGTATCAATACAGGCTGGGGGATGAACAGATTGAGAGAAGCCCTGCTAAGAAGGACTTGGGGGTGCTGGTGGATGGGAGGCTGGACATGACCCAGCAATGTGTCATGAGTCTTCTAAACTGTAATAGTCTTGCACAGACTATATGGCAGAAGATAATGCCATAATGCTTCAGATTTTTAAATATAAACGACACCTATATACCTATAGTATCATCAAAAATAACATTCTGAAAAAATGCTCATAACTATATATATATGTATTTACATAGTTAAGACCTCTGAAAAATTCCATAATACTATAAATGCTATTTTCATACACTGTTTATGGTTATTTCTACTTTAAGTGGAAGTAACAGCCCTAGACTCTGCAAATTACAGAACACAGTATACCTGTGTCACTTGCAAATTCTCTGGAAAATAGAAGTTGATGTTTTAACTGCATGTTTTGCATGATCTTTGAGTTAAATTCTGTAGATTTGCATCTACTTATGCTGTTTTGTGAAGTGCTGAAAATAGAGTTAACTTAAAACAAGCTCACATATGAAATATATATTTTTCTTGTGGAAACATATGAGAAAAAAGGAGAAAATGTATGCATTTAGAGACTGCTGATTATATGGGCCTGTTTACTGCTACCAAAAGTACCACACAAAAAGATGTGTAACCACAATTAGCCAGCCTGGGAATTCAACAACTGCAGACAGTGCATCATAAATGAATATAGGCTGTTTTTCACTATCAGGAATAATTTTGACTCCAAGCATTATAATGATGAGCCTAATGTCAGATACTTCATAATTTGTGGTGTAATTCTCTTTCTAGGCAATCAAAGGGCCTTCCCCATGGCTACTAGCTTTCTCTACTTTAGTAGGGATATGTCAAGTGCTATAAGCAACACAGAGAAGAATCACTTCTGTCAGCTGTAAAAATAGATATAACTGGTATAATTCACATGTCCATACCTTATGGAAGAAACAATGGATCACATATAGTTTTTAAAAGAATGTGATCTGGTATCAGAGCAGATTGTTATCCTGTTTATATATCTGTGGCAGCTACATTGTAAATCAGATGGGCTATTCTGCTGGAGGGGGCAGGGTGCATGGTTGTTCACTGAGGTGTTATATTCAGCCAGGAATCCCTTGAGCGTGGAGTAGAGGGAGCAGAAGGGTAACAGCAGGCTTCAGGGAGTCTGACCTGAGCAGGCTCAATCATTCTAGAGACTTTCTCTGCAACAGAGAGCCTAATCATACTAGATTTATTTGTAAATATTTATTTTCAAGTCTAAAGAATAATATTTCAATTTTCAGTATTTACAGATCATGCTCTGAAGCATTTTTTTTTTCGCTGATAAAATCTGACTTTAGAGATTGCAAGCCTTCAGTGTTTCATTCAATTTTATTGTGTTCCAGCACCCCACTATCCATCACTGTCATCTCTGAAGGTTAGAGTAGAAAAACACATATAAATACACATACCCTCCACTCACTTGCCAGTCCCACATATAGCATTTTAAAACTCTAATTTGCTCAACCCAATAACAGGTTAAAAGACAATACTATACAGGTAATGGCTAAATTATAGCAGCAAAGTGCAGTGAATGTCAAACAAAAAAGCAGCACTCCCTTCTCTAGGAAAGGTGACAGGGAATGTTTCAAAGGTGATGGTGGAACTGCTAGCATTTAATTAACAACTTTGATGAGCCCAGAATCCTTAACTAAGAAAAACAATGTGTAAGGAATTCTTCCCCTCCCATTCAAGTAGGATCTTTAAACATCTTCATGCCTTGTTTTCACCACATGCAGGGTGTTGCATGTATTTTGAATGTGAACTATATATTTGACCTCCCTTCTAAGATATCTAGATCAATTATTATAAACAAGAATATTTATAATTTGCTTTATTTTTTTTCTCCTTTATTCAATTTTTTGCTAACTTTTACCCCTATGCTGGTTTCAGTTGGGGTAGAGTCAGTTGTTTTCACCGTGGTTGGAATAGGGTTGTGTTTTGGATTTGTGCTGAACAGAGGGTTGATAATATAGAGATGTTTTTGTTATTGCTGAGCAGGGATTACACAGAGCCAAGGCCTTTATTGCTTTCCATAGTGCCATGCTGGCAAGGAAGATGGGGGTGCATGGGAGGCTGGGAGGAGACACAACTGGGACAGGTGACCCAAACTGACCAAAGGGATATTCCAAACCATACAACATCATGGTCAGAATATAAAATTAGGGGAAGTAGAAGGAAGAGTAGGGACATTTGGAGTGATGGTGTTTGCCTTCCCAAGTAACTGTCACACATGACGGGGCCCTGCTCTTCTAGAGATGGCTGAACACCCGCCTGCACATGGGAAGCAGTGAACTAACTCATTGATTTTTCTTTGCTTGTGTGCATGGCTTTTGCTTTCCCTATTAAACTGTCTTAATCTCAACCCATGAGTTTTCTGGTTTTTGCCTTTCCAATTCTCTCCCCTATCCTGCTGATGGGGGAATGAGTGAGCAGCTGTGTTGGGCTTGGTGGCTGGTTGAGGTAAAACCATGACACCCTGTTTTCTTTAAATGAATGATGCCGAAATTTTGCCCCAAAAGGCACGGAGAAACTGCTTTAGAGACAAAGTTTGTTTCTTTAAAGCAGGAGGTATTTTATTGCAACGCGTTGGGGAGCTCTCCAGGTCGCCCTGGGCAAAGAGCTCCGTCGTGTACAATCAGCATAGCTCTTTTATACAGTTTTTGAGTATAGGATTACAACACAATCATACATATTCATTAAATTGCAACATCTAATTGTAATATTCATATGAAGGCGGAGTCTGGGCGGAGTCTTCAATTTGGGGAGATTTCACGGTGGGAGTTCCTGTTGCCTTCCTCTGGGCGGGGGTCGTGTGTGAGTCTTCCTCACTGTAAACTTCTGAACTTTCTTTCGATCTTCTCCTTTTAAGGCAGTTTTGGCAAACACAATAAGGTCAGGCTGACTTTTGGCTCATCCTACGATTTGCTGAGTTGCTATCTCTGTGAGGAATGCAGCTATCTCTCTAGGACTGCTCTAGAATTCGCTGAGTTGCTATCTCAAGGACTGCCTAGTTTCCTAATGTTAAGGTTTTGAAATTTCTCTTACAATTTTGTGTTAACCTTTTATGTTTCAAAGTTTTAAGTGAGTGGCTTCATTAATTTAGTTCTTCCAAGAAATTATGTTTAAGAAATAGATTATATGCATTTAAAAAAAATTCTTTTTCTGTAAAAAGAGTAGAAACAATTTAAAAAATACAAGGTCCATTTAATTTTCAGAGACTTATGAATGTTCCTGCCTCAGCTACCACAAAGATCGAGATTGCAAAAAGAAGGGTTGAGACAACTTTTCTGGATCAGGGTCACATTAATAACAGAGCAGCCATTAGCTGGTTTTGTACAGACTGTGAATTAATCTTCAAACAGAAAAGAAGCTGTTATGTTTATCATACATTTGTGAAAGTTTCCTTCCCTATCTTTCCTACTTGTACAGAATTTCAGAACTTGCAACAGGGAAACTTTGAAATATCCAGACAAATTTATCACAGAAATTCTTTTTTTGCCATATTAGATCATCTGTCTCTCACTGCTGTCTCTAGATGCTCACAGAAAAATTCCAGACCTTTTTTTAGCCTCATATGATAGATCAGCACTTCCTTTAAAAAAACCCAAAGATCTTCTGTTGCTGTTTGATCATAGTTAATACAAAGACCTAATTCAGTATTTCAACTGTAAATGCATCAGATTTGCAGTTTGATGTAAGTAAAATCAAACTAATGTAATGTTAATTTGACAAATTTTCCTCTCCCAAAAACTGAGAAGACCTGTGCATGTGCATATTCATGGCCTTTAAAAGTTTTGGACCTGCACTTTACACCAGACATTTAAGCACTGCAATGTTTGAAAAAGGAAGTTTCTTAAAATCCTATTTCACAAAGCAAATAACAAAGGTGATCTCTGTCCTGGCCTGACATAATAACTATGGTCACATGTTTATTGTTCTGTCTGGAAGTATCAATGTGTTCAGTTCACAATCTGTCTTTCTGAACATAGATTTTTGGTTAGAAAGAGACACTTATGAAATCCAGTATGCCCTTACTGCATACAGCACAGATTTTCATCCACTGTGAACAGCACCAAGTGTGTAATTCTTTGTTAATATTATTTTATGTATCAAACAATCATTTGCTGGGCAATTAAGGAAATTACATTGCCTTTTATTTTTTGCTTTCTTTGAAATCAATGAGCATTTTTTCTTTTGATTAATTATTTTTATCTTATTTTTCAAATTATTTAACATTCAGTATATTTCCTCCCCCCCTTTATTTATATCAGCAAATTAATTTTTGCATAGAAAATGTTTTATCCAGACCAGTAAGTTCTTTCAATTTCTATGCCAAGAGGCATAGACTACAAAATAATAAAAATGCAAATCTCAAACCATCCAAAAAGTGTAAACAATTTGTAAAAGGTATTTTCAATATGTAGTTTTTAATTCTGTCAGCACTGTGAATCTTTTAAGTTATATTAACTAGTTTCAATACTAAAGATGCAGCCTAAATTGCACTACATATTATAGTGAAAATCAGTGCAACATACATTGTCCTAAAATACTTTACTAGCATTGTAGAATTCATTATGTAAAATATAAGGAATAATTACTGGAACCATGTTCATCTCATAGTAATTCTGAATTCCCTTTTCTCAATGCATGTGATGATGAAAATGATATTTACTCCTATCCTCTATGAGATGTAATAAAAAGTATAGTTAATTTGCATTTTGTTTGTTCTATACTTCTATCCAGCTAAGATTATGTCCATCAGTTCTGTGTGAATTCTTTCTACTCCAGAACAGTAAGGTCTGAGTTGGCACCTTATGTCACCATCAAATCCTGAATGACAAATTGGAATGAACTCAAGAGTTGGGAAAAACATGTTATTCTACTTCTCTCTTTCCTTTCTGTTTTTATATTTCTCTTTTTCCTTCTCACTGTTCATCTTCCTTCATTTATTCTTCATCTTCACTCCTCATTTGTTCTTCTTTCTGTAACTAATGTGGACTGAACAGTCAGATTGGCCTTGCAACTCCAACCATTATGTGTCAGGTGAGAGGATCAACTTATATTTAGGTAAGCAAACTAACAGATGGTAGGATTTTTGTTTATTGAAGCTTGCAATTTTTTTTTTTCCTTTATGAGGCATGACATGTTTGATGATGGTTAGGAAGATCTTGATGGCACTGTATCACAGCACATGTATGCCATGTCAGTGGCATAACAGACAATGAGAAAAGGAACACATATGACATTTCATGATCTATATGTTTTCTGCTCATGAGCTGCTTTGAGCCTGATTGTAGCTCAGCATGTCTCCAACAGGCTTAAGAAGAACCTACCTTGGGACAAAAACATTGCTCGCTGGGTTGTAACATGCTTGACCTTATCTCCCTTAGCTCTTCCACCTGCTTAGACTGATAGAAGCACTCTGTGTATACCTGAACTATTCCCGGTAATAAGAGACTGAGATTCTGACCTGGTCTGAATGCATGCTTAAAGAGTACGAACTTTAATCATGTCTGTATTCCAAAACAAAAACAGATGCCATCCCCAGCTCACAGCAAGATGTATGTTGAGTCTGCCCACGTGTTGTGCTAAACTTTTCGATACTGCACATACTAATGCACCACAGACTCCCTACGATTTGAGTACTCTGGTTAGTAAAGGAACAAAGATCCATATTTCCCCCTCTGGTATCCCACGCATTTTGTGTTCTGGCTGGTATGTGACCGCCAGCACTGAAGAAGCAGGAACTGCTTTCTGAGAAAAGGCTTAAAGGACTTCATGTAGCACTGTTCTTTATGATGTTTTCTTTGTGTCTGCTCTGCATGGACAGAACAGCTCACCTGCCTGGTACAGCTGAGCACCTGAATACAGCACTTTAGAGGAAAGCAACCTTAGCCTGCAATATTATAAACTAGTTAAGACCCAGGATTTCATAAAAGTGGAAAGGCATAGGGTCATTTACATAGCCAGGCAGCTGGCATTTCACAGAGAGCGCTTTTGCTCACCTACAAATCAGGGGAAAAGACCTTCAAATAACTATAATAGTTAAAAAAATAGTTAAAAAGTATGAGGTTGTTTGATCTCATATACAGGATAAATATTTCAGTGTCGCACATGTTACGTGATAAACTCTGACTGATATTGCAGAATGGCTGACCTGTGCTGTTATGAATGACTTTTCACTGTAATTAACATATAACTCATACAAATATTTCCTTTCTTCTGTTGCCACATTATTATTTGCAAACACATAAAACATATCTGAGACCTTTTCATGTTCTCCATCGATATGGCTTCAATAATAAGATGATAGCATAATAGGTAGAAAATGCTGAAATATTTTTATTAATACATTTTCTGAACAGATTTTCAGTTCTTCAGCATCACTTAATAAATTATAAAATATCAAATGTTAAATTTGTGTTTGTTCATTTAAAATCAAGGGTTTATACTGCATTTTTATTCCTGATAATATAGCAATATTTTATCCTGTTTTACTGCATATATGTCCAATTTTATTAGCATGATATTTAGTAATTTAGACACAACTCGTTTGAAGTTATATTGTGACTTGAATATACTTTTGCATGTGCTCTAACACCTTGCAAATGGACTACTGTCTCTTCATGGCTGTGTAAGATGACGTTGCAAGCATGCCAGTATTGGATTACCTATAATCATTTGCAGTATCTCCTTTCTCTGTTGGAAAGCAACTCATGCAGCAGGGAACTACTTAAAGGTAACACAACAGACTCTTTCTGTATTCTTTAAGAAATTACCAATTTTATACTATTAGTTCTAATACCAGTGATATCAGCCCGCTAGGTTCAGCAGTCATGCAACCATGCAGCGTGGAAATCTGGACTATTTATGTAGATCATCCGAGCTCAGAAATGTATAAACATATTGTAAGCATCACGAGTATACTCAGGAGTAGCATTTTCTTTCACCCCTTATAGCATTAGAGTGGTGCTATGGCTTCAAGGTTTTCTAAACAGTGTCTGATATTTCAACTATAATAAATGAACAGCAGAAACACCAAGACAGTGTTTTTGCATGTGTATTGCAGAAGTAGTTTCATCAGAACTTGTGAAGAGAGAAATCACCTCAGTATTCTTACTTGCCACATATCCCTTTCGCTAATCCAGCAAGTGCATGAGATAACTTCAATTACAAAAATGTCTTAAGCTTTGTGATCATTGCTAAGCTTTTCCCATAGATCATCACTCATTTCTCCTGGAAATACAATTTTTCATTTGGCTGTATTTTCAAAGGCATTTTTTTCTGTACAGAAGAGTATGGGAAAGATGTGTGTGTGTAAAGTATAGGAATTCTGTTTAATTCTGTCTACCTGTTTCTTATTTAGTATGTGCTAATTCACTAAGAATTTGAAATTGTAGACCCACAGTGTATGGCTGAGCCAGTGGGCAGTCAGTATGTTTTCCTGGTCTCTCTGATGCAGGATGTCATTTGGCTGTCCTTTGCCATTATTTATCTTTCCAATATGACTTACACTATCTGAAAACATATCAGACACTAGTTTGATGTCTAAGATAATTGATACAACTGCTGAACATTATCAGGTACAATGCCAATATTAGTAAGAACCTACCAGAACTGGTAGGGTATTATGTGAACTCTCCATTAACAGATTTGCAAACTTTGCAAACATATTTGATTGATAAATACATTAACTGATAAATATATTAATTCTGAACCAAAATAAAATGTAAATATAACACTGAATGTATTCCAAAAGAGATGGTGTATTACATCTTTTCAATTACCAATTACTAACCTTCTCATATAATAAAATTAGCTGTGTTTTACAAGAGCCATAAAGAATATAATTCAAATTCCACTCTCATTCAATATTTTCATAATATAATTGTGTATAAATTTTCCTGCATCTCCTTAAGGATTTAAGTCAATCTAGTCAATTTTTACCTAGTCATCCTCCTTCATGACTTTGGAGTACTGACACAATAACTTTCTGTCTTCTGGTAACTCCAGTGGCCAGAGTTCTCTCAGGGATTTTGTCCTTCAAGTTTTTTGAGACAGCTAATTTAAAATCTATCATTAGTGAATCTTTTTAGCTTTTCCACTCACTGAGTGAATGACTGGCAACTTGTCGGATGATTTTTGTTGTTTTTTAAGCAAAATCTGGATACTGACATAGCTCTGATCATGTCACCATACACAGATAATAAATTCTTGCACCAAACCCACCCGATGTGTGCCTCATTCCCCTTCTGAGATTCTGGACAGATAAAATCTCAGATCTGTAACTTAAGAAATGAAGAGATGTAATTATATAACCTTTAAAAATGGATAAAAGGGACAAGACATTGTTTCTTGGGTTGCCCTAAGCAGGCTAAGACATCACGTCCAACAAGAATTTTCCACAGCTCTGAGATCATACCATTGTATGCAATGGATTTGTTTTAAAAGGACATGGAAAAGGGTAGAAATAACATGCTACTACTAACTGTAAAATAGTGTTTATCTATTATAGTTAAAGAGGTAATGGGATTCTAATGACTGTCAACATTTTTTATTTTATGTAAGACTGATATTTGTTTACCTTCAGTCCATTTGTTTTGTACTTTTAGTTTTTACCTTTATCTCGCAATGAACTAGAACGAATGCTTAGACAGACTGTATTCCTGAATTATGCAATCCTGTCTTTCTTCGTGAAGTGTTACCCATTTCTATTATAATCCTTTCTCTGTCTGCATTTTTCCTTATAGCCAATTTTTCTTGTAATTTGTTGTGGCTTTGAGAAGCAATATTGAAAAGCATTTAAAGAAAAATGCAATCATCAGGCACTGTGTTCACAAAGGGGAAATCCTGTTTAACTAATTAGATATTCTTCTAAAATAAGGCTATCTGCCTAGTGGATGAATGGTGGTTGTCATTTTTTTGAATTTTAGTAAGGTTTTTAATACTGTTCCTCACTTGTCCTTCTGGACAAGCTGAACAACTGCAAGCTGAGCAGGTGCACAGTGTGCCAGGTGAAGAACCAGCCAAATGGCAAAGCTCAAAGTGTTATAGAGAATGGAGTTACCTCTGATTTGTGACCAGTCACCAGTGGTATTCCTTGAGGATCAGTTCTAGGACCAATTCTGTTTTATGTATTTATCAGTAATCTAGACCTAGGATTTGAATGCACCATTAGTAAATCTACTGATGATACCAAACTGGGAGGTGCTGTTAACTCTCTCAAGGGAGTGCAATCCCTGGCAGAGTAACCTAGACAGACTATGATTAACAGAACAAAATTTAACAAATCCAAATGCCATTTTCTACACCTTGGATGTAGTAATGCTGGGCACAAGTACAAACTGGCAGAGAAATAGCTTGAGAACAGCCACAGAAAGGCTTTTAAAATAGATGTGACTACTCTTATGTAAATGTTCATATAGGTAATTTAAATATGAGATTTCCAAAAAATCCCTAACTTTGCATATTGAAAGAAATTGTAAGAGTCAAACAACACTGAATGAATGTCAATAAGAATAATAAAAAGTCTGATCAAATAAAAAGAGGCTAAGCTAAAACAATGTATCATAAATCAGAGAAATCAGGGAACAAAAATCATTACATTTAAATTAATATGTTAAAAATTTACACAAAATGCACTTTCAGTACAACACTGTGCAGATGACCTTTTTCATCTACTCCCCTTTTATGAAGTATTATAACTGTCTTCATGGGGAAATCTGGCAACAAACCTCACTCCCTTCAATCTCCACTCAACCATCTCAATTGTTTGATCTTTAGAATCAAACATTCTGAATAAAAGCAAAGGTACACTATTAATATTATAATTCTGTCTTCACTGGCTTTGGTAAGATCTTGGATGTAATCTAGAGTATCAAAACTGGCTGCATAATATTATAAACATTTTATGTGCTTTCTTTCTCTATCTTATTGTTTTCTTTTTCCCTATCCCTGCCTTTTTCGCCTTTGATAGAGAAAGCCAGTTTAGTGAACTAAGACCATCTTTATCACAGTGGTGCTGTGAGCCACGTAGAAAGAACAACTGAAAAGCAATCTCTTAAATCACCTGATGCTCTACAAGTTTGCAGGGTCTTAAAGGAGCAGCTCAGACTGCCTGTTGTGTGTCCTGTTCTCTTCCCTAGCCTTTTGTGTAATTTGTCTTGTTCAGCCTTGAGTGAAGGAAGATCTGACTTCAACGAGGACAGCAATAAAAAACTGCTTTTGACCCTCTCAGTTAACCATTGGGTAGAACTGATTTTGCCTCAGGTCAGGATCCAGATGACCTTTCCAGACCTTTTATACTATAAGATTTTATCACTTTCACAAAAAAGAAAAAAAAAAAAAGAAAAAGAAGTTATTACCATCTTTAATACCATTTAAAAGACGAGACGTGATCTTCTTAATAGCTGAAGTAAAATGAAATGTAATATTGCAAAAAGACAAAAATATCTGTTCAAGATTCTGTATAAACTAACTGAAGTTTTTATACAAGGTTTTTGAACAAATATTCATGACAGAGATCACATTGACTTTTTCTGTCAAGTGCATGCTGAAATTTTGGAATCATCTCTCTACATCCACATGAAATGCCTCAGAAAGATTTCTGTTTTCCTATTTGCTCTCATCTTCACTGTTATCAGTGTGGGGGTTTTAAGCTGTTAACAAAGATTAATAAAAGATTAAAAAGAAGTGTAAAAAGGATCTATTAAGAACAGAAACAAAAACAATAGGGAAAAGAGATTTATTAGGAGAAAGACAATGTTTGAGAGTCTGAAGATATAAAGAGTAAATAATCTGAAGACCTTACCTTAGCGTTAGAAATTAAATTTTTACATACTAATCTTTATATACTAATTTTACATACTAATACATTTACATACTTTGCATACAAAATTTTACATACTAATCTTCACACACTACTCTTTACATAGACAATGAGGGGAAACTATAAAGGACAGAGACTTCTCTTTATTTTGAATTAGGAGCCAGCAAAGAAGATCTAGAAATGGCCACAACTTTTAGTTAATCCTACCCTTGGTGGAGTTTGTTTTGGGTTTGTATTATTTGGGGTTTAGGGTTATTGTGGGCTTTTGTTTGGTTGGACATTTTTTTAATTTGAGGGTCACTGTGATGGCAAGATACATTATCTGCCTCAAATGAAAAGACCCTGATACAAAGTACAGTATGGAAGTCTGAAGCAGAATTGCTATTTCTGAGTGTGAAAGATTTAGAGTTTGAGAACACCTATTCAAGTCAACTGAATGAATTAGCATATGCTATTGCAAATCTAGTAGAAGCCATTTAAAAGTAAACTGTAAATGTGGTGGTAGTAGCTTTGGAGAACAAATGCAGTATCAAGATACAACGTGGGGAAAGATCATGATTCACACAACTGGTTTGCTTATAAAGCTATGTAAAGCATTCGAGAAGATTCTGAACAAGAACTAATAAGGGTCATAAAGGTAAATGGAACTTGCATTACAACATGATCTTTTCTCATACAGATTGTGTCACACTAAATATTTTTCTTAGATAAGGTATTAGAGAGGCTAATGAAATAAAGTTACTTTATTGAGACTTAGGATAAACATTTGATAAGGTATCTTGAAGGAAAATTAGCATTAACCATGGTGATAGCAGCAATTAACACAAGGTGTGAAAGGAGTTTGTAGGAGAGAGACTATCCTCAGCTATACTGAAATAGCTAGACAGGCTGCAGTCTAAAAAAATCAGTACAGACATCTCTCAAGCATCAGTGTTGGGACTGAACATATATACTATATTTGCTTATGACACGGGGATGAAAGGTATATATGTACTTGAGAAATAAGCAACAAGGTGCTGAGTCTGCATCAAGAGGATCTTATTGTTCTAAGGAAAAAACACAAATGGAACGTAATTTAACATCACAAAGTTCAAAAGGCATATTTTCAAGGATTAATAACAAAATTTGCTGCAAAAGGAACACTGTCAATCTGATGTGAGGAAATTGGTATATCTGGGTATATTTGTTGGAATTGAGTCTGAAACACAGCTCCTGCTACTGTAGAATGCGTTAACTGCCACATTCTTCTAAGAGAAAGCAGAATATAAACACCGCTGCACAAGGCATTAGCAAGACCTCATCTGGAATACTGTGTACATCTCTAATCATTTCTCTGAGGAATGATTAATTTAAATTGGATCAGATTCAGAGAAGAGATATGATTAAAGAAATGGAATATTTACCTTAAAAGATTAAGAAGAGCTCTGTTTACCCTAGCTGGGGAAGGTTAAGAGAGGATATAATGACTTTTTATAACAGCACTGAGAGGGGATATATGAAGGAAAGAAAAAATCCTTTAATTTTAAGAATAATATTAGTACATGATAAGTGGCTATGAATAAGCTTAGACTAGATATTATATAAGGTTTCAGATCATTTGGTGAGTGAACTTCTAAAATAACCAGCTGAATATCTTTGTGAGCCACTGAATCACAATTGCTTTAAAGTCTAGTTTGCTAAGCCTATAGAAGTATTTGGGAAAAGATCCCAGAAACAATACTTTGTGAAACTGTGGTTTACTGCCTCTGTGCAGAGTGAAAAGGAATGTGGTTGGGATTTCCCTAAAGGACGAGGGGAATGAGTGAAAGGGAAGTTGGGAATTTGACTCACCAGGGTCAACTCATCAAATCCTAAAAGTGAATGTATTCCTCTGAATCAGCTATAGCTTTATATTGACCAGCTGACAGGATGAGTGAACTGGAGACCTGGGGGGGAAGAGCAAACTGTCAACAAGAGAGAGAAAGTGCTAGAGGAGAGAGTATTAACTACCCATCAATAAACAGAACTGCCTCAGATACTCAAATGTTATTACCTAATAATCTACCCTGTGGAAACTAAGCTTTAGCTAACAGCTTCAGTCAAACAGGGCAACTTTAGGAAAACAGTGAAAACCAAACCCTAATTTTATATACATTTGTAGCTATTAATGGGACTGATATTAGAATCTGATACAAAGCCTTTACATTAATCAAAATATTAATAGATTCAATCTCCAGAATTGTAGGAAAAGTTACTTGTTTTCCAGTCCATTTAACAAATATTTGCATTTAAAAAAACAAAACCAAAATATCAAAAAGAGTGGTACATCGAAATACTTCCAAACAACTTAGATATTTTCATTAATCATTTTACTTCCATTTTTCCATACTACAGAAAAAAACAGTGGAACTTTGTATTAGCAATGCATACCATAAATATTTATTTACTTGAAAATTTCACAATGATTCTGCCTAAGTTCCCTGAAGTCAGAGAAGATTATATTTGGAAACTTAGATAATATCTGCTAAGAACTGAAGAAGGAGTATACACATTCTGTTGCAAAACAGAGACTCTTGAAGAAAGCAATGAGCCCTGGAAAAGATGATCTTCGTTACAGCATATCCTGCAGGGAATGGATGACATTACCATGAGTATGGACATTTCTTACAGAAATTAAGTATTTGATTCTAAAACAATAAGACACCACCATAGATGAAAATTGAAAATATAGCATTAAAATACCATACATTGCAAAATATCATCCCACTAGGCACTGTAAATTCACAGGACTTCAGTGTGTGTAAAAGAATTGAACCTTATTTTCCACAGTCTTGTTTTTGGAGATTAATCAAATAATTTATATCCTTTTAAATAGCTTTAGCTATGTGAATTATCATTTGGCTTGTAGCTAATCCATTCATCTGTATAAAAACAAAATAATGTAATTCAATAGAACTGTAGTAAGTATTTGTGGTCATCTTTAACCAAGGATTTATGAACACAAATACATAAAGAATCTAAAGAATGCTCCAAAGCCATCTATTAGTTTTCCAGAATTGAACTTACTTGAACAGCAATCTGTATATTATTTGGCAGCAGTAAGTTATTATGAAGTTTTTTGTTAAGCTTCCAATTAAAGAAAGTGGTCCTTATAATATACTGCAAATTAAATGTTAGTAAAAGTATGTTAAATCTCTTCTACTTTTAGCTTGTACTTATGGAGAACAGCTAATTTGCAGACTTCTTGCACAGAGCACCAGAGGAATCCAAATCTACACACAATGCTATTTCACCATCTTCTCCAGATACAATGAGTTTCAGTCTGCTCTTTGATCTAATGTCAAGTGGAGGGCCAAAGCAAACATTTTTGGCCAAAGCCCAAAAATTTGGGAGAAGTCTGCTTGGGTGATTCATGATATTTGTTCTTGGTATCTCCAAAAATGTGACAAAATCTTTCCTTTCTAGTGAGGAAAGGAGGAGCAGAAAAGATGCTGTGTGGCATTTTAACAGCCTGAGGGCTGAGGTGATGGGGTATGGAACCAAAGCCCAGTGGGAGCATCAGGACTTCTGCTTTTGACTTACTTGGTCATTGAAATGACATCTAAAGGCAGGGTGAGCTGGGGGGAGAGAGGAGACAGAGGATAAGGCAGATGGCATATTTACAAACATTTACCTACTTCCCCAAAAGTGTAATATGTCTTGAGATAAAACATGGGGTTCTTTATCAGCCTTTGTGAATGCACAGGGTGCAGGTGGCAACGTGCTGTCCACAGGGGGCGGAGGGGAAGGGCAGGGGGTTCTGTGAGGAGAGGCCAGGGCTGCCCTGTGCTGGACACAGCCGCTTCCAGATGGCTCCGACCTGCCCACCGCAGGGCAGGGCTGAGGTGGGAACATCTGTCCCCCTGTGAGCTGTGCTGTTATCAGCCTGGACTGCTGTTAATCCCCTTGTTGTGCTGCTGCCTAGAAGTTCAGTAAACCCCCAGCAAAGCAGTCCATCATGTCAATCATGCAGTCACTGGCTGGGACATTCCTGGAGCTTGCCTGGGATGACTGAGGGCGCTGGAAATGCACACAGGGACAACACTTATGCCCAGGTACATCACAGCTGTATGGAGCAAACCTGTCACCTTCAGCTATACAAACACAAAACCAATCATATATAGGTGTGTATAGGTATGTTACACGTATGGCATTAAAATAATTTTCTCAATGCTTGAAGCTCCATTTCTCTTCTTCCAAACTATTTATCCCTACTTTTATATTTTGTTGAATGAACCTTCATGTTAAGAAGGTATTAAGATGGTCACAGACAGAAAGATATTGTATAATTCCATCACAAAAATCTAGTTCCACAGGAATATAGGCTTAAAAGGAACATTTGCATGCTTAGATAGTGGTTTAGGTTAGTATCTAGGTTATTTGGATTCTGTTCCTTTTGCTTATAATTATTTATGCAAACTGTTCAATCCTTTGCTTTCTCTGCCTGACCTGCAATAAGGACAGCCTTGTTAACAAAACCATCTTGTAACTCCTAGTATGTAGTAATGCAAATGTATTTTTCATTGAAGAGGATCTTTTTAGTTATTTAGCAAATAAGAAAATAGGAAAACCAGAATTAATTCTGATCAAATGCATATAGATACACACCTAATTTAATTTAATGTAGTCATAACATGCCTCTAGTCATGACAGAATAAAAGACTATATATTTTCTTCTAAGGTATCTAGATGTTTCTCTGGGATTTTTTTTCTATTCAGTTCTAGTTGAAGCACAAAGAACTTATGTTCTGATTTTACTTACCCTACAATATATATCACAACATTATCATAATACTCAAATTATTTTTTCTGAGATTTGAAGTGGTATGGGAGAAATAATGCCCTTTTAACAGTGATGTACACAAATGCTATATTTATACTTAGTCAGTTTTGAGTATGATTTAGGTTTTTATTTTAAACTCTTTCAGATTCACTATAAACTCCCAGTCTACTGTGAAGCATGATTACATCTGAATATTTTATACCAAACATACACTTTTTTTACATAATGAAAATATAATTTTTGCCTAGTTCTATAAACATAAGTCCATATTTATTCATGACATTCCTCAACTAATATTTTTCACCTGATAGGGGTATTAAGTTTTTTTACTTTTTATAGCCATCCTAGTCTTTCATCTGGTTTGAAACCAGATTTAATGTGGGAAAATAAGTCCTATTTGTAGTGCAATAAAAAGTTTTATGGTGTTAAAGTGTCTGCACTTACTATTCATAAAAATGACATAATTCCTAAATATGGAAAAAATTTATCTTTCTTCCATCAGATGTTGAAGATGAATTTTTCTGAAAGCAAAGCTCCTCTTGTGTAAAGTTATAAGTTTTTGAAGATAGCTTTGTATTTTATTATACATGTATTTATATGTGTATCTAATAATGCTTTTCTGTTTGTTGCTTAGGATATTTTCTATTCATTTGGAAAAAACAGTTGAGATAATTTTTTTGCAAATCCATGTCATATATTAAAATACTCAGAGTATTATTTCTCTGAATAATTTAAAAGATTATTGAAAAGTGATCCTCTTATCACTAACAACAAATTTCCTCTTGGTGAATCATTAGTAATTCAGATCTGTCAGTTAATGGAACATTGGTATTTAAATTGATGCAAATATTTTAATTTATTCTCATTTAATAAACATCTAATTTATTAAAGACCAAACAACTTGATAATTTTCAGTTGAATCTCTCTGAGAGGGATTTTATTTCTTAGAAAGGCTTTGCAATGCCCTGAATAACACCCATGCAGAAGGTAGCTGTCAAATCACATAAAACTTGATTTGGCATCTACACTTGAAAGTGAAAAAAAATAGTACATTTATTAGAAGCTGTAGTCTACATGATATTGAAGAAGAATATACAAAAAACTTTCTCATTTATTTAAGTCACTAAAATGAGACACTACTTGGGAAATGCAGAAAACGAAAACTGTGATGAAAACACAATCTTCAAGCATCATTTCTAAGGTAATTTCTTCTGGGATTAGCAGAGTATTTGAGCCACACAGTAAAAATAAATTAATTATTTGCCTGTGCCCATAGAAGCTTCTGCTTCTGCTCAGAATTTGTTCTTCCATTTCACCATCTTTATCTTTCCACTTCCCAAGCATATTTATGGGAATTTATTTCATTCTGATGTATGTCACCAGAACCAAATAACATAATTTATTTTACCTTTCTTCACAGAAAGCTCACCTCACAAACCTGTTTTGATCTAGAAATATACTGGTACTACTTATGGAAATTTTGTTTCTGAAAAAGTCTAGGATTAGCCTCCTTCAAAACATTCTGCAGAGTTGTAGAAATTTATTTGCACGACTGTCTGTTAACCTTAACAGGGGATAGATTAAAGCTTCAGATTTGGTTCCTATAAAGTATCAGCAATGCAAATTCATGCTTACAGATATATCCTGAAATTGATCAAAAAGAGAAAGACTATGGGAAGTCCCAGTGATGTCCCATCCCTTTCTTACAGGGCAGTAACAATTTAAATGTGAACATGCCTGCAGGGCTTTTAGGGATTTAGGGCTGTAAGATAGCAAGGTGTTTAGATTTTGGGTGGTTTTGTTTTGTTTTTCTTTTAATTCCCCAGTAGTCCTGGCAGCAGGCTAAGTAATCTTTTCCAATACTAAAAAATAAACTTCATGTAATAGTGGATATACTCAGTTTGAAGGCATGGGTAGCTCTCATCTAAAGATTCCCAAAGCTCATATCCTCTAAGTGATAACAGATGTCAGAATCTTATCTTTAAGAAATGATGGTCATCTCTGGGGAGATCTGCAAGAGATATATACACAATGATCATGAATGCACAAAATCCATTAAAGCAAATGAAAAATCTCACAAGGCACCGTCGTCAACAGTGGGTTTTGTACAAAACAGGTGGGGAGTGATCTTTAGAGGATGTAAAACTTCTGGCTTGAGGAGAGCTCTGACATTTCTTAGCTGTTGAGAATTCGTGCAATAATATTCAAGGGAATTTAGTAGCCACTGGTAAAGGATCAATTATTGTTCAACCACGAGACCTCTAATAATGGAATGTTATTCCTTTCCCTCAATTTAAACTGAAAATGGTGTTCACAGTCCTTTATCTCTTTCTGTATTTTCTTATGTGTTCTATGTGTAAGATGTCTTTTTTCTATTTATCCTGATTTTAAAAATCATGTAGACATCAAAAAAGGCTATATATCTGAAAGTAAATAGTTTTTTAAACTATAAATTTCAATTTTACAAATACATCCAGCAGATATCTCCTCCTGCACTGCTAGGGAATGCATTTAAAATAGGATGAGATACACAGAGCAAAAATATTCCCAGCTCTGCACAGCATGGAGGAGATAGAAATACTATACATTTCTACACAGGCTCAAACATTGCTGGGAGGATGAAAGCCAAAATAAGTCACCTCTCTCCAGGAACATCAGTACCATTTATATGTACCATCAAATAGTTCTTTACTGAAAAAATCTGTAAAAATCCCTGATGTTTGAATAATGTCTAAAGTGATTCTGACCACCAGTGACCAATGATCTTGGAAAAGAGAAGGGCAGGTGATCATATTAAGGGAAGAATGAACAAAGACAGCATAAAACATGGAAAGGTCAAACTGCAACTTTCTTAGAAGGGATTGAAAACCCAAATAGCAAAGATACAATTGATCCTTCTATGGATTGTGAGAGAAAAGCTAGATACAGCTATAGAGACAGCACGGTTCATAGTCTCTTGAGCTCCTAAAATGAAGATAGTCCATGGCAAAACCAAGGCAGTAAGAGAAAATAATTTGCTACTTGAATGACACTGAGTTTAGGGACAACATAGATAAGGTCTCTTTTCTCACCTATCTTCACTTTTGCTTATGAAGAAAGATATTTTGTAGCAGGCCCCTCTAAAAAAAAAACAACCCCAAAACTAAGTGCTGTTACTATCTGTCCTTGAAAACATTGCAATCCTTGTAGCTTTGTTGTCTTGCTTTCTTCATATTTTCTTTCCTCTTCAATCCTCCTGGATAACGTTTACATCATTCTGACAATGCTTACTGCGATAGACAGGGTGACATTTGGAATGCAATGTCAGACTATATACTCACCACTGAATTCCTCAAAAGAAATGTTAAGAGTCAACAGAAAATCACAGATCAGTAGTGGGTGATCTTTTAGAAATGCAAGTGTTTAGTGAAAATTTTGCACTTTAAATTCTACTGCATCTCAAAACAAAATCCTTCATCCCATTTTATAGTGAGCACCAAAAGTTTTGGACTCATTCACTTGCCATTGCATGCAGACAAACCATGTGTGACTAATTGTAGATTTGGACATCTTCCTTTCTTACTATTTTTGACATCTGGTGTTGGATAAAATCACATCTTCAGTATTCTTAGGCTTTCCTTTCTAGATATTAAAAAAATATCTTTTTTTGAGATAAAAATGAAAAAATTAAGAATATGAGTGAGTAAACATTGGAAATATTAATACAATAACAACCTTTCAAATATGTAACGGTGGTCATAGTTTGTTTCTTGTACTTCCTTTTGTACCACTCCACACACAAATGTGAATTTGCTTGCCAAAATACTCAACAGGATTACATCACCTGGCTTAGGAGAGAATTGAGAAAAGCTTATAAGCAGTGAAAAATTTTAAGTGATGATATTTTTCACAGCCAAGAGAAAATGCAAAATGAATGTAGAACCAGAAGGCAAACAAAATACAGAGTTCTTTTACCAAAATCTCAGTGTTTACGCTTTTGTCTCATACAAAGAACTGCTCAGGAAAGTCTGTGCTACAGGAATAATGTATCTCTGACTATTTCCATCTTTTACTCTATTTAACCATCTATTACTCTATTTAATCAATAAAAATTCTACTAGATTATATGGAAGAAGTAGCGATACTATGGAATAGTAAATAAAATGGTGAAAGGGAAATGGTGGAAAGGACTAATTTCAGTATTTTTACTGAAAAGTTTACTGAATAACTATGTGTTCAGAGATATTTCTGTTTCCGTTGAAACTGAAAATACCTGGACAAAACTAATTAATCAGCTACTGATTCTTGCAAAGTGCTCTTTTCTTTTACAGAACTAACCTCTAGTGGACATTTTTGTTCAGAAAGCAGAGTTCTGTAACCAATGTCTTTTGAGGATCAGATCTCATTTGTCCCCTGCTTGTCCTTCTCTTCATATTTTTTAAAGACTTGAAAAGAGAGGATGTTTCAGTTTCTTCAACATATGTTGGAAGACACTTCAACATGCTTAGTTTTATAAATAAAAGTTTCCAGTGTGAAAGTTTAGAAATGGCAACAGAAAAGTGCACTAAGATAAGGTACAAAGAAGCGGGAACCATGACAGATTAGAATCCTTTTAAAGTTTATCTTGACCTTTATGGCAGCTTTTAATCCTCACCTAAACATGTGTTTGTGTTCATCTCTCTGAAATTCTCAAAGGATTCTCTGGAATGAAAACTGCAATCAGATTTGAATTGGAAGTTTGTATCCCTGGCAAGTCTAAAAGAAATGACTTTATGTTTGCAGCTCAAACCGTGATTTTTATGCCTGCTAAGTTTTCATTTGTTTGAATAAAGGTCTTGCAATCCAGTTCTTCTAAAAAGATTATAAGCATGAATGAAAAAAAAAACCAAAACATGCACACCATCCAGATACAAGGTTTAGCATGTATTTGCCAGATGAAAGCACACAGTACCTACCATTACAAAAAATCAAATCTGGATGAAACTGAATATTCAGAAATTAATTTGCTTCATATTTATACCTCAGTGGCACTGTTTTTATCAGCTGAATATCACCAGAGAAAACTGGAGGAAAAGAGGAGAGGGCAAATGAAAAGAGAATGCTAAAATTTTGAACTGTTTTATATTTACTTCAATTGACTGTATAGTTAAAAAAATCACTTCTACTAAATTACATGTATACTGCTTATAAGCTGCCTCTCATGAATAATTATTATTCCTTATAAATCATGATTTTAATTGCAAGTGATATGTGCTAAAATTTTAAAACTTGGATCAAAAAGGGGTTTGTGTGACTGGTTGGATGTCAATATCTAAATACTCTGTATGTTACAGTGACTCTGAACTCTTCACAATCTCCAAGAGTCTCTCCAAGTCTCTCCCTGTATAGACTTGTGTTGACAGGTTCCTTAAGGTCATCTCTTTGCAGGTTTAAATCAATATTGTCAGATCATTTGGTCATGGTTACAACAGGACAGTATATGAGGTTACTTTACCGATGCCTTCATTACCCATTGGGTAGATAATAATCAAAATAGCTGTATCAGCATGGTCCTACTATTGATTCTCTTCAGTCCTTCCTTCAAACAGTGATACTTCCCTTTTCTCTCCCTGCACTAAATGACACATTTTTAGCAATGTCCTTCAGTGGTAAACAACAAATGTTGTCTTTTCCTGTGATACAGTCTGAAAGAAGTATACACATAGATTTGCACAGCAGAGTTTGGCCAATGGACTGTTGCAGAGGCAAAGTAATTCCCTGAGGAGACTGTGGGTTGCAAAGCTCCACAGATTGGGTAACTCCAATAGAAAGACCCATTACTCTAAAACACTGAGAATTAAGTTGTGAGGTAACCTGTGTGAGGTCAGGTGAAGGATTCTCATGGCCCCCAAACTAAGAAGCAGTATCTCTGGTCCTGGGGTTATTATAGCAAAATTCTTAGATCCTTCTTCCAGCAGAGAGATGGTGATTTTAGTAAGTGGCATAAGAATATTTTGATATTCTCTACATGACGATAAAGCTGGTTGTTGCCCCAAGTAACTACTTCAGCTTTTTTTTTTCCTCTTTGATCACCTGATTTAGTAATGCCAGGTATAACCAGACATTGTGACAGCAAAAATGTCAACATTTATGGGATAAAATTAATGCAAAATTGTGTACCCTAACGAGATCATCACAAATGTTTGCAAACTCCCAATTCTCCAGAATTGCAGCAGCCCTACTATGTAACACAGGCATATATTGCCCAGAAATGCTTTGGACATGGCACACAGTTTTTGTGAAGCCCTTAGTCTTCCATGTATGTTAAAGATAAGGTTACATGAAAGTGCTTATTAAGTGTTTATTAGGAAGACATATAAAAGGCACTCTTCCCTGAATTATCCCAATCTTCCAGCCACATAGTGATCATACTCATACTAGTTACAAGTGTGACCTTTAATTCAAGTTATTCTAAGACTCATGACTGAATTTCTCTGCTGGAAACCTTTTCAGTCAGGTACCTTAATGAAGCATACAAGCGAGTGGGAAGACAAAATGGATAATTGGGAGCCTAAAATGAGTTCGAGCCTAACTAGTATGCAAGAAAGTACCCAAGAATGTAGGAAAACCCATACATAAATTTCTTTTATTATTCCTCCTATGAAGTTTGCAGCACTAGGAACTGGAACTGCCTCCTTATGAAAGTAATGGAAGTAATTGCTGTAAAAAGATATCACCATAAAAATAAAATTATCCCTATGAAGGCATAGAAAAACTCTGACATTATGTAGCAGTGTAAGCAATTAAGTGAGTTCTTACCACAAGCTAGAAACAGCATTACTATTCCTCATGGTTAACTTAAGAAAATGAAATTCATAAAAATTTATAATTCTGTATTGATTATCTAAATTGTTATACAACACAGTGCTCAGTGACAACAGAACAAGGGGCGATTGAAGTATTAGCATTACAGCAAATATATAATCTAATGAGACTTTTAACTCGTTTCTTTCATAAAATCCTATTTGAAGGCGACAGAATAAAAGGTGAAGTAGAGAACAGCAGTACAAAGAGAATAAGAGGCAACTGGTGCTGAGGAACCAAGGCAAAAAAGGTTTAGAAAAAGCTTAGAAAATTGAAATTTTCTGGACATATAAACCTGATCTGCTCAACCTGTATAAATACATACACATAGAACCTATAGATATTTCTTTAAATAATTGTAGGAGATTGACTTTCTTTTACTAATGACATATGACAGCAAACCCAGGTGCAATACATTTCTATATATTTACAACTTTACTACTTCTATACTTAATTACAAAAACTGTATTGACACTTTGAATTTAATAAAAATTTTTTATATGCTGTATGGACTCCAATTTTGTGGGATATTAGATGTCCTTTTCTCAGTAGTAACAATTCCAAGAAAAGCTGAAAGTTTCAAAGCTTAAAACTGATCTGAATAGTCTATGAAGAGCAAGTCAACTCTTATAAATTTAAGGAATAATTTCTTTTGAAAGGGATCCTGGGAGGGTAAACACATATTTCTCGTTGTTTTCTAATTGCATTTAACAAATGCTGCAAATGTAATACAAAAAATATAAAACATAAACCATGAGTTTGGTAGCCAGAACTTCATAAGCTATGATTCTGTCTCCTGAGGCACCTAAATACAGCTAACATGCAAAGTATCTGCTTCTCTAACTTCTGTTAAGTCAGATTAATCTAAAATGAGCGTGGATATTTTCAACAATCTTTCAGAGACAAAGATTTGTCCCTATATTTTCTGTTCTTGCTTGAAGAGAATCCTGAGTGAATTAATACGTAGTAGTGAGTCTAAGCATTTTCCTGTAAGTTCCTGATGACTAACATTTAACTCATCAACTCATAGAACTGATCATACAAATTCTTCTTTTTATTATTTATTTTGAAGATAAATACAGGAACAGAGAGATAACACCTTGAACATTAAATATTAGAACTTTAATATCTTGTAAACTTTAGGTGAAATTCATCTGCAAGCTCTTTGGTATCTACTAGGTCCGAGGGAACAGCTTGCATAAACAAGTGTTTGATGGATTAGTATCAACATTCTGTAATTTAAAGTAGCTTTCATCTTTGAAACATGCAACAAATGAAGGGACTTCTGAGCAGTTTGGTGCAAGTCAGGAGGATAAGCACTACATTTCAATTAACCTACTCTAGTGTATTCAAAAAGAAGGCACTGATATGTTTATATCAATACTAACTGCTTAATAACAGCTATGTATTTAGCTACACACATGTTTCTAAGACAGGAATTGCTAATACAATCTGGATTTAAAAAAAAAAAAAAAAAAAAAAGTCTAGAGGAATAAAGAAGCTTATGCTGATTCCATTTTCCAGAGGTTGGAAAGAAACAGTTTTGATGTTTAGGAAAGTTTCATTTGTTAATCCATCTCTCTTTCATTCACCAGTTCCACTGAAAATTAATTTCTTTAAAAACAATTTTCACCACTTACATTGGCCTGCTAGTATTAAATTTTGTCAGTAAATTTTTCCAGGAATTTTTCCCAGTTTTCATAACACTCATTCATCATAAGCTTCTATGGCTTTTATCCAGATGAAAGATTTCTGGAAATGATAAACAATTGTTTTGTGATCCTCAAAGAGCAGCAAAAGAGCAATATAAGCAGCTCACTTGGGCAATCCTCTCACTTCATAAGGGACTGTTCAGATTCAAAAAGATCACGGTTAGTGTTCCTAACAACAGCTATAAATCTCAGAGAATTAGTACACAGATGTCTTCATCCATCACAAGTGAGAAATCAGCTGTCAGTACAGTCAATGCTGTTTCCTTAGTGTAACTTGATCTAATACCGCATCACTTAAGGTCAAGGAAATTTAAAGGCTGCCCTGAAAACAGCTGGGCTTACTTTCTCCAGAACTTTTGAAATGCAAAGCTTGAGATAGTCACCAGTGTCCACACAAAGAGCTGCTAGAAGACAGGAGTTTTTGGTTTTTTGTCTACTTATCACTTGCTTATTTTGGAGGAAGCTATAAACACTGTTTCTGTAAAGGAAGGCATAGGTAATTAAGTTTGAAATGTCAAATAGCAGAAAATCTAATGGCTAAAAATAGTCTGAAAGATTCATACTGGAAATTTTTCATTGTTCATCCAGTATAAAGATTTCACCCTTAGCCTACGCTGTATCTACTTCTCTAAATATTTAAAAAATATCAGACCTTTACATGGATATTTCCTGATCTTCATTCATACTGACATACACTTTTTCCCAAGTGTAATATATTTTACTTTGCATTTCTGATTTAATACATGTATTTATAGCTGCTTCTTTGGATACTAAAAATCTAATTATTAGAGTCCCTTCTCAGATGATCTTTGAGCTTGTTAGTCAAAACAATTAGTAACTATGCTTAATTAGCATCTGTTTTTACAGAAGTTGGCTTTTACTCTTAGCTTTTCCTAAAATCCCTTTGATAAGGATTAAGAGTTCAGATGTCAATTAAAAACTGCAGTCTAACCTCTTGAGAAATTTGAAAATATTTTATCCAGATTTCATGGTTTAAAAATCTGGTTTGTTTCATTCCTACATCTTTATTGTCTTAATTCACTTGTTTCTTGTTAAAGGACTAATTTTTTATTTAGGACCATAATATCAAGGTATGAGACCTAATTTTCTTGCCCTTGATGTCCCTTCACAATTACCAGTATGATGAGGTATGAATCAAATCTAAAATCTTCATAGGAATCTAGTTCAGAGAAGATAAAAAATTAATATTACTTCCAAACACTAGATTACATAACAATCAGAAAAAATATTTATATGTAATGCTATGTTGCTTTGCCATGGCACATTTTTTATAACATGGTACTTTTATTAATATTTTTTATCATTTACCATTTTATCATTTGTGACTCTGAAACTTTGGAAGATGTTTCTCCTTTCATATGATTGCAATGCAAGACCCATCCTTAATTCAATGTGAGAAACACCATTTCTTTAATGCTAACCTTTCAGGAAATAGAGTTGAAGTAATTTTTTCCTTCTTATATCTATGTCCCCTTCAATATGGAAGCTTAAGTGTGGTGTACTCATGGGAAAAAAAAAAAAAAAAAGAACAACAGGGATATATTTACGGCTTTCATAGATTTCCAGGTTACCAGGCATCAACATAAAGTGTGTCTATTTTTCTATCTTCGTAACTGGGCTATTTTGCTTATGCCAAAATGACTCCATAATTAATGTTCAGAGAATTCCACTTCTTTGCTTTCTTCCATATTCAGGAATGGAGTTAAACTCCTCAAATAATTTTGTTTTCCTATAATTTTCTTCATGATGTCTACTTCCATGACATTTCTTCAGAGATAACATACACAAAAGTAAAAGTGGAAGTGTGAAAAAGATTGCTGAATAGATGCCCAGTTATATTTCACAGTAAGAGTTTTGATCTTTAGTCTGAGAATGACAGACTTGGTTCTTCAATGCAGAGATCAGAAATCGGAAGATACCGAGTTGGTTGAGCGGGTTAATGGTAAGGCTTTTTATTAATTCAGTGAGCAGCTGGGGCTATGTGCATTAGAGCTGGGGTATCTGATGACAGTTATCCATGAACAAAAGTCATGTGTTGATTGGACAGAGGTGGAAGCAACACAGCTAGATTCAGACCCTATTTATCCAGGATGACTCTAGATGATTTCAAATTGATTTAAAGCTCAGTATGTAGACCCAGCTTGGAATTATTTTTTTAAAAAAGGGTTTAGTATATGCTTAATTAAACCAGTTGAACTCCTACCTTCTTTGGAGTGTGAATAAAAACATGACCTCAGCAGATAAAGGATTATCTGATGGTGCATTCATATCATGCTTCTCATCGATCTAATATGCTCTGCAGTTTCCACAAACTGTGTGGAATACAACAGCTTTTAGTCAGAGTTTTGTCCAATTAAACCTGCCCAAAAGCACAACTCAAAATAATGACACCTCAGCTGGATCTGTCAATCTCTAAAAGACTAGATTAACCTGGAATGGGCTGGAAAGAAAACAATTAACTAACTGCAGACTTTTCTAACATATTTGAGGTGGGAGACTTGAGGCTGACAGAAACCTGGTGATGGTCATTGGGAGATGCCAGTGTGACTTAATCTAGTAAACTGATATTGAAAAAAGATCCAAAAAGCAGTTGAAATGCAGGAGCACAGGGGAAACATGCAGGTTTGTCTGGCATTATGGGGAATGCTGAGCCCAAAGAGGAGTCTCCTGTTTGGCACAGGAGCCCTGCCATCAGCCAGGGCTTGGCATGTGACCCTGGGTGAGAGTCCTGCTGCTGCCCTAAACTGGACCAGAGAGGTCGGTTTGTGTGTGCCACAGAGCATAAATCTGAAAATAAACAATAATCACACATTATACCTATTCTATTTACCAAATACATTTTTGATTAGAGATCACTAATTATTGTGGTCTGTTCTTGCAGCCACCCCACCTATGCATTATGACAAATTGGAAGTGCTTTTGAGGTAAGGAGAAAAGGCAAAAGAGAAAAAAATTGTAATTACAGTAAAAAAACCCGAAACCCTGTCAAAATAGTATTAAAAAAATTCAACATGGGAAACTTTATATCAGACTGTAACACCTGTTATAATAGAACTCAAGATACTTTGTTTAAAAAGACAGTCATTATTAGTGACATATAGATGTGTCCATTTTCTGTGTCATAAAAAGTCTTTACTGGGAAAAAAACAGCAAACAATTCTAGTCTTAACTTTTTTTTTTTTTTTTGTGAGTATATGAATAATTTCAGTTAGCACTTACAGGCTTACTAGTAAGTAATATTTCATTTTATTTTTACCTATTCTGCCCATTTAATTCAATGTGTATTTTTCCCCATTCTCTTTTTCCTCATGGTAGAAGTTTAGCCTTTGGGTAAAATAAAGAAAGTAATTACTTTTTGTCAAAATGGTGCAAGAACATAGCTCTGAGGTTATGAAACAGACTTCATTAGTAGCGTATGTCTTCAATTTTTGCTATTATTTTAGCTGCCCTGAGAGACCTTGAAAAATGAAACTTAGCGCTAATGGACCTGAAATAATACTTCTAACTTTAGCATAGAATCTTGTAGGGGCTATATTATAACTAAGAAATAGTCTTTCGTACAAGAAATTGCCAAAAGTTTTACAAAGGAAAAAACCTTGATTTGGTGCTTTTTAATTGCAATTTTATTCAATGGCAAAAATAAAAGCATCCATACTGTTCCATCATTACTAATGGTCTCCAATGAAACACTACAAAGAAACTCGCAACATTCAGTTGTGAAATTATTTTTGAATCTTGCTAGGGAGGAAAGAACTTATTTAATCCAACCGCTACAATTCTAAATTGTTAGAAAAGTTTGAGCATTTAATTTCTGTCTCAAGTTGTCTGCTGATGGATTTGGTGACTGAGATTTAATGCTATTATACCAGTCTTTCAGTGAAAATGAAAAACAAAAATGTGCAAAAAACTCCCACGCAAAATCAAGTAGTTCATCTGTTGCCACATCTACGCCTACAAACTTGTGATTCATTGTCAAAACCCTAAGTTTCTCAAAGACATAGAAGTCTCAAAGGGAAAGAGATACCTGAAAGTCTAGTGCAAATCAATGATTCCCCTGAAGAAAGGAAGGGGAATCCCAACTGTCAGACTTCAGCATCAGAGAGGTCCCCTGGTTTACCTTCCATGCTGCCAGCACTCCCAAAGCTTTTTTTGCCCTGCCTTGTGTCAGACAGTAATTGGGGCTATTGTAATGAAAGTTGGGGAAGAGCAAAGGACAAATGATGTGGAATGACATTAGGCATCAAGAAACAGGAAAATTGCTTCAACACCTGAAAGCATACCTTCTTTTTAGTGTTTGTTTTTTGTTTTTTTTTTTTCCTTATATAACTGTAGAATTAGGACTGAATTACTAGGCTAGACAAACTCCAGGGCTTGGAGGTGGGGTTTCCTTGTTTTGTGTTTTGGGGTTTTTTTTTTAAGAAGTAGATTAGGACAATCTCTGCAGCCCACACAACTGCAAACCTTTACAAATATATAAAGAAAATTGTTGTTTTTGTAATGGTGCTTATTTGTTCAGCTGTCAGTTTTTAAGCTGCTGGATTTTTTTCATTTTGTAGACGAAAACCATGTGACAATAATAGACAGCACTATGTTTTTGATTTAGGAAGATCAGCTTTGCAAGTAAATGTAACTAGTTCTCAAAAATCGATGTATCATTTAATTTGCTTTTTCATTTCTTGTTGTTATAAATATTACTTAAGTAATCTAACATAAAACCAATAAAGTTGTCAATCTGTTCTCTCTCACAAGTTCTTCAGAAGATATATCAATGTAGTAGAATAAAGTCTGTTGCCCATCTAATTATCTTTTTGTTTACTTCTAGTGCTTAAGTTCCCTCACTGATCCAAACAGTTTTCTAGAATGAAACAGGAATGCAAAGCAACTTAAACTGGAGATACTCATCAACTGCAATTCGATCAAATCATTGTTGCAATCAAACATCACAAGATCTTGCACTGACTTCCTCTTATTGACAGGTGAACAATCAGTAATTACAATGATTAATTGATTACGATGAAAGCAAGTTACTAATTTTTTAGTAGGCTCTGCAAAGAAAGCTTAAGAATGAATAGAGAAGGGCCTCCAGGTGACTATGACAAGAACATTACAACCTTATCTTGAGTGACCAAACGGCATAAGCTGCAGCGTACAGGACAACACAAAAAAGAACTGAATGGGATGAGCCGTGGCAGGGGCCATGGACCAGGAGGTGTCCAAAGAACAACACCCGAGGCAGCTGAAAACATGTAGTGTGGTATCACCATGGTCTGACTTGACTGATGACCTGTGCAACAAAGCCCCACTCCTCAAGGACAGAGTCTGGGGGAAGATGTATACAAGGAGAGAGCCAATGCCAAGCCTGAGCTGCTGGGCAGAACCTGACACTGAGCATAGCTGGGGTGACCACTGTGTTTCCTCAGCCTACTCTCTGCCAAGCCACAGAAACACTGCCAAAGCTGTCTCATCTAACTCCCACTCAATATCAGTTCTTTTGGGACCTCAAGGCTGTTTACCAATTTTACTGTGTAAAATACAGAAATTACAGAAAAGGTCACAGCCATCTTATGCCCCTGCTTATGCTGGGAATTCTGGCTGTTGCACTGCTGGATAAGAACCCGCTCGTGGACTATGGCACACTGCATAGAGTTCCCACCTGTGGTCAAGTTGGTCAGCCTCACAATTTCTGACATCTTTTCTCATATCTCACATCTTTTTCCAAGTGAGCAAAGCTATAAATCTTCTACCTGTGCAACACCAAACTTTTCATGTGGTACATGGAAGTTCACTTTGGACACTGGGTTCTTACACTTCTCCACAAGAATGAGCTCTTGCAGGATATAATTACAGGCAGTGCCTACAGACATCACAGTACCTGCTCAGGTTATAAGCAGTCACTCAAATACTAACATACAAACCTCCATAACCAAGGCCTATGACAGTGTATACTGCCTATATTTTGATTGAAATCACAACCTACTTGTTACAGTGTCTTCCTCAGTGCCCTATTACAGTACATGTGGATGCCCATGTACTCTGAGCTATTCTGGACACAGCCCTGCTTGGTTTACATTATAAGATCAATTGCTAAGATCAATATCTTAGCAGTGTCCATGGATAAGTGTACTTTTTTGCCACATGACATTAACTTTTTGCAGTGTATTTTAAACTAGAATGCTACTGTAGGATGACATCTAGACCTGACATTTAGAGTTCTGGTTGTGATTAAATAAACCCCTATAGCAAGAGGATTTCGGTTTGTTGCGTTTGCAATATATTGAAGAGACATAAAGCACTTTACAAAAGCGTCTCTGATGCTTTTATTTTCTCTTATATTCGAGAGTTTTTAATATAACTATACCTAGAATTTATTTAATGATTTCGTTGATTTGTTGTTTTTTTAAGTAGTGATATAAAAACCAGAACAGGGGATTCCATGAAAACACAGACTGCCAGAATCAAAGCTTTATAACCACCACAGTCTGGAGTATCTTTTGCATTACTTTGGAGGAAATCCAAGCAAAGATGTAGGGAGAAGGTTGTGTTCACAGTACATCAAAGATCCGGAGCCCCTGGTGGTCTAGTGGTAAGGGCGCGGCGCTGTCACCGCTGAGGTCCGGGTTCGATTCCCGGTCAGGGCCACTCCTGGACAGATGGAGCTCATTAGCCCTTAAAAAGGCAACCCATCTACGTCCTAAGGACCTCGCTGCCACCGTCCAAGCTCGCTTGGCCCTGGTAGATGAACCTTAGGATTAAAGGATGGGCTCAGTTCCGTGCACACTGTGTCTCACCTAAAAAAATCCAATGCGCAGGCTGGAAGGTGTAAAGACCTTCCCCGGATCTTTGCTCGTGAAGATTGGCCATTATTATTACATCAAAGATCCATATATATCTGACCATGCTTCAAAAAAGTGATACTGCCAATAGTGTCAGAACCTGGGATAAAGGTTTTTCCCATCTTACTGACTAAAACAGGAATATACATCAATGATATACATAAAGCTTAAAATATTATTAAATTGAAGTTTCTCTAAGTTTCTTTCAGTGCTAAGGGTAACAGTAGAAATTATCATAGACTCATAGAATATAGTGAGTTGGAAGCGATCGATCAGGATTATTGAGTTCAACTCTTAGTCTTGCACAGGGTACCCCAAGAGTCACACCATGTGCCCGAGAGTATAAACCAAAAGCTTCTTGAACTTTGTAAGGCTTGGTGCTGTGACCACTTCCCCAGGGAGCCTGTTCCAGTGCCCAGTCATCCTCTGGGTGAAGAACCTGTTCCTCATATCCAATCTAAACCTCTCCTGACCAGGCTTCAGGCCATTCCCTCGGGTCCTGTCACTTGTCATCAGAGTGAAGAGATCCATGCCTGCCCAGATCCATACCTGCCCCTCTGTTCCCCACGTGAGGATGTTGAACGCTGCAATGAAGTCTCTTCTCCAGCTGAATAAATGAATTATATTGAGAGGCATTTCATAAGTGGAGTTTTACTTCACAATTTTTTCTAATTATAATGGAAAGAACTTTTACTACACCTCTTGTCTCTTTACATATGACTTATGATTCAGTGTCTATCCTTCCTTGAAGTTTTATATGAGTGTGTGTTCACTGATCTACGATGCCACTTAAGACAAAATGTTGCCTGTATAATTCTGCTGTACTGGTTGTGATCATTGTAACAGTAAACACTGAGTCCAAAAACTGTTGTGTCTTTAGACAGTGACCTGAAACACTAAAAATTATTTTTAAAAAAATCCTAAGCCCCTTTGCCATATTCCTGTAGAATATCCTATTTCTGAGTTAAATTGTCCAAGAAGTTTTCCATGTCTATCTACACCACACTTTTTCACTTGAATTTATTTACAGCTTCTCTGTGTCCTCTGTTTTACATGTAGAACTTTATTATGCAGTCTAGTGGTCTTTTTTTTTTTTGAGCTATACAAGCTTAAATATATGGAGCAGTAATAAATAGGAGGGCAGAGAAGAGTCCGTTTACCTAAAGTAGAGTAGAGAATTATAATTCAGCAGTTCAGTAGCCCAAAGGGGTAGAAAAAGAAATGTGGGATTTCAAATTAAAATAATCTGCGTTGAAATACCAGTAAGAATTCTGATTTAAATTTCTGGCATGTGCAGCCATAGAATCACACAATGAGTTTGGCTGGAAAGGACCTTAAAGTTCATCTAGTTCCAACTCCCCTGTTGTGGACAGGGACACCTTCCACTAAACCATTCCCCTCTCTCCATGTGTACACAGCCAACTGCAGAGTTTTGCAGTGATAACTTCGCTACATATGAAAAAGTGTCTGAGTGGTATCTCCTGTTATTGACAAGTAATATATATATTCTCCTGTCACATAATATTAGAAATAAATATGAACTGAAACATTAGGTTTTAGCATGGAAAAGGAAATCAGCAATAATCCTTGATTTCTCTTTTCCATGCTAATTTTGATTTGATAAATGTATACCATCTATTTATTGTTTCTTTTGAAGATTGAAAAGTCCTATTTTTTCAGGATTTTACATTTGGAAGCCTTGATACTTGGTTCTGCACCTCTTTCAGTTCTACTCTTTTTGAGAAGGGGCTCAAAAGTACTCACATTGTGAAAAGGTGAGAACGCTCTGGATTTACTGCAGTGGTGCAAGGTTGGATTTATTTTTTTTTTATTATTACTAACTAATGATTACCAAGCTAAAATAAATATGGACAGACCCAAAATGTTTTCGTGTCTGTAATCTATAAAACTGAACTGTGTTCAGAGATTTTTGAAAAATACGCAAATGAAAAGTTTGTTATATACTGGGAGTAAAAGTTGATAACATATCCTTAAATTATTTGTAAATTCTTTTACTATGGTTACTTCACCATTTCTTAGATCTAAAATACTTTTAGCTGAGTTGTATATATTTCTAGTTAAAAGTTACATATGCCATTTACTCAGTAAAATTGATTATTTCTTTTCTTCATAATATAATTGTTAAGACAGTGGCAAAGAACATAACACTGAAGATAAAACGAGCTCTATAAAAACAGTAAAAGAGAAAGTGATTAAAGCCTAGAAAAAAGCATGAGGAAGAAAGAAGAAAGAAACATTATGTAGCTACTGGAACTGTGAGTAAATCACTTGTTTAAAAGAGAAAAAAAGGTTAATGTTTAACTTGGGGGAAATGGAATTGTTTGATAGCTCAACAGAGAACTGCCCCACCTGTGCTTCAGGCTTCAAATAATATGAACTACCTAATATCCTAAATTGCAAAAAACCTCCTACTTTGTGGTTTTAGTGAGTGTAATGGTGGTTAACCTTTTTAAGCTGTTGCATAAGCTAAGAGCTTCTATTAAACCAGTGGAGAAAACATTTACATAGACTGTGGAAACTGCATAACATCACCTATTCCCTCAATTGCTGGTGACTTCAAACTGCTTCCACACTTATAATTTTTTTTAAGTAGCTGAATTAAGAAAATTAACCGAGCATTGCCAGTTCAGAGATCTTAAATGATGCATTAAGGAGCCAGTTAGTGTGTCTATGTGAAAAAAGAAACAACCTAAAAGTGGTTATTAACTGAGGGCAATTTAACCCTACCACACGTCCTAGAATTTCTGTATCATTGAAGATGGCTACTTATTATATCTATATTATGAAATCTGAGCAACAAACAGGAAGCAGTACAAGGCCAGTATGCCCAGATGCCATGAGTTTCCTTTACTGTCTCATGGTGCAAGTAACTGTCAGTGAGTACAACAATGTAAGGCAGAAAAACAGCAGGTTATTTCAAAAACATAAGCAATTTACAACACTACAGAAGTGTACATGTAAATTCATGAATTTTGCAAATTAATAATGGACCAAACTGCAAATGATATACAATTTATTGTTTAGATTAGATGGTAAATGACATTTTTGAATTATTTTAAGTATTGTTTCTTCAGTTGTAAATTGGAGCTTAATACAAGGCTATTTACTAGTTGTAATTCATCACAGTTTTATCAGACATAAAATAATCCATGGAAACTTAGATTTAAACTGGTTATTAAACTGCTGCCTGATTTTAGATAATTAAAGTGGTATGGAGCAGGTAAAATATAAACCAGTTTCTCCACAGCATATTTTTGACATGTATACCAAAATTACAAAGTGGAGAGAAGTACTAACTACATTATATTGGCTGACATAACTGATCTGTTAGTCTACGTCTTTGGTAAGTAAGAATGAAGAAAGGCTCATCCAGAGAAGCCTTATGATGTATCTTTGCTATCCTGATGGCTTGCCTTTTTTCCAAACCACCCCTTCAACCTTCTAACTATGCAAATTTGATATGTGTTTGCCACACCCAGGCTCTAAGCTAGGGTGAGCAAAGCAGTTCTCCAGCGAGAATAGTTTAGTTATTATTAAACAGTTTACTTATATCTCGATTCTTTGCAGTAGTTCTGCTGTGTCTTGTAATGTAGAAAATTTAAATAAATCAGAACTCCCATAGCTGGTAATGAAAACCTTGGTCATGAAAAGCACGTAGTTATCTAAGATGTGACTTGACACAGTGTTCCTTGAAGCCCTATTTAGCATTCCTGGTTATTTGAGTATACTGTGACTTCTTCATATTCTTCTAAAGGAACTCCAAAAATAGATCTTTTCAATCAAGGAAAGACCTTCAGGAAAATGTCCTGTATGAAATCTGTATGAAGACTGATACACCCAGCTTCCAAATTGGCTCCCTTTGTAAAGGGCATAAAAACTCAAAATGCAACATAAACCACGTCAGCCCCCTTATGAGAAGATGAAAGAGAAATTACTGACATCAGAGTATTTTGTCACAAGTCTCAGTTCAAGATACGTACTTGTTCTGTAAACTCAGTGCCAATTAATAGGGTAGATGTTTTAAGCAACCTTTTTGTAGGAATGGCTCCATTCAAGAATGAGATTTATCACAGAATCACAGAATGCTAAGGGGTTGGAATGGACCTTAAAGATCATCTACTCCCAATCCCCCGCTGCCATGGGCAGGGACACCTCCCAGTAGACCAGGTTGCTCAATGCCTTATCCAACTTGGTTTTGAACACTGCCAGGGATGGGATACCCACAACATCCCTGTGTAACCTTTTCTACCGTCTAACCACCCTACCGGTAAAAAGTTTCCTCCTAATATCTGACATAAACTTCCTCTCTTTCAATACGCACCCATTGCTCTTTGTCCTATCACTACAATTCCTGATGATGAAGAGTCCCTCTCTGGTTTCCCTGTAGGCTGCCTTCAGATACTGGAAGTTTGCTATGAGGTCTCCATGCAACCTTCTCTTCTCCAGGCAGAACAGCTCCAATTTTCTCAGCCTGTCTTTGTAGGGGTGGTGCTCCAGTCCTCTTATGAACTTTGTGGCCTTCCTCTGGACTTGCTCCAACAACTTGATGTCTGTCCTTCTTATGCTGGGTGCACCAGCACTGGATGCAGCACTCCAGCTGTGGAGTCTCACAAGAGCAAAGTAGAGGGGGAGAATCACCTCCTTCAACGTGCTGGCCACAGTCCTTTTGATGCAGCCCAGGATTTGGTTGGCTTTCTGGGCTGTGAGCATACATTGCCCGCTCCCACTGAGTTTTTCATCAGCCATTACCCCCGAGTCTTTTTCCACAGGACTGCTCACTTCTCCACCCAATCTGGAGGTGTGCCTGGGATTGTTGTGACCCAGGTGTAGGACCTTTCACTTCACTTTGTTGAATTTCATGAGGTGTGCATCAGCTCACCTCTCAAGGTCCCCTCTGAATGACATGCTTTCCCTTCAACGTGTCAACTGCTCTAGATAAAAGAGTTCTGTAATCCCTAAAGCTTTCAGAAACAGTTTTATATAAGCTTGGGTTTGGCTTAGGATATGTGTTTGAATTCTTTGCTTTTTCCTTTCTGTCTAAGAAATACTTGGTCATTTATGATGAAAACTAGGGTTGCAACAAATGGATGGAAATTCCTGTGATAGCTCTATTCCCATAATTCACTACTCTATGTAAATGACACTATTAAGAACAGCAGGTTTTAACATGGAACTACGACGTTTGATGGTGTAAATCCACAACTCAATAGACTTATGCAAATTTATACCATTTGAGCTTATCACCCACAGACTAGTAGAGAACATTTTCTGGCACACAGATACCTCCATTTCACAGTTAAATTAACTTTGCAATTATCAGGATTGGATTCATTCCCCAAAAAGCCCTAATGACACCTTTGCTACTTATTTAAAGGAAACCGCATAATATTAATTGACGGTTATTTATAAAATAAAATAACTCTTCTTTATTGATAGTGGGAAGAGTCCTAATTTTCAGATATCAATATAGGCTCCAGGAGCTCAAGAACTCAGGAACTAAGGCAATATATCAATGAAATATGTCAAGAAACATATGTATTGCACTATTAGAGCAATAAAGCAAGTAATTAACATTTCTAACACACTTTTTCACTCTGGCTGTTCAAGCTGTAAAACCGTACCTAATACTGCATTTTATTATTTGTGAAAAGGTACATTCTCATGCCCACATAAACGTAAAAAGAAAACCTCCTCTACATGAAAGATATGACTGTAAACTAGTAATTTGTCAACTTACGTTTTATCATACTAATGCTGAAATACTTTATTTTTAACCAAAAGCCCCTAAGATGTCTTTTTATCAAAGCTTGAATTTGTCATCTGAAAAGCTTTTCATTTTATTTTCTTCATATATATGCAGTTCTTTTATGAAAGTAACATCTAGTAATTATCACAATCTTAGACCTGAAAAAGAAACAACTTTATAAACAGTAAAACTATGAAAGAAATAAACCAGAATAAATATAAGAAGATACAGAGCTACAGATACATAGCTGTTTTAAAAGTTAAACAGACCATAAGCACTGTGGGATACCTGTATTTCATGAAAGCAGTCTTTAATTTAGCATCTAATTGCATCTTGTAGCAAAGTGCAAAAATATTATCAATTTGCTTTATTATTTTATAATGTGATGTTCTACATTGAACTATTCTGTTAGCTGCAAATCTGAATATGATTAAAATTCTATTTTTAGTAGGAGTTTTATTTTAACTGTTTTGGTATATTGCTTAGCTAAACATTGAATTTTTGATTGTATTATCTTTACCTACTTTTACCTCATGATGAGGAAGCATGATCTGTTTTCCACAATTCAATAAAAAGCCCAGTTCAGAGCCCCGTATAAGACCGAGTGGTATTAGCAGCTTTAATAAAAGTCTTAGTCAGCACTAAGATATACTGAATCTGTCCCATAACATGAACATACCAAGAGCCTAAGAAAAAAGTTTTGTGAGAAGAATTGTAAAGGCTACATCAATTTTGTCCCATGGCTTAGCAGTCCTAATAATACCCAGTTTAAGATCAGAAGTTGCTCAGTCTGTTGCTTTGAAGGCAATCTGGGTGCATCTGTGCTGTTTAAGTACATAGGAGCAATGCACATCCTTGAGCTCTCTCCCTTGGTCCAACATACCATTTCACTGCTGGCAGCACCTCCACTGGTTTTGGGTTGCGCCTGCTAATACTCATTCAGATAATACTCAGCCACAGTTAAAGGATATCAAAAGCCAGGAACCACAACAAATAAGAATGAATGAAAACATCCAGTATTTGCAAAGAGACATTAGATAGCGGCTGGCAGTGCTCATGGACAAAGACTTTTTTTTCACAGCAACAGCACTGGCTGAATGGAGGGCATATATGGGAATATGGTTCAAGTCTCAAGGATATCACAGAATATACCAAGTTGGATGGGACCCACAAAAACATCGAGTCCAACTCCTAGCCCTGCACAGGACCCTCCACAGAAGTCATACCATATGCCCAACAGTATATACAGATAATTAGAAAGGCTGGGTAGACATAAAGTGTGAAATCCATGTCAACTATTATGTTAATTTCCCTTTAGTCACCGTTTTGAAGCAGTGCCCATAATGCACCTGAGTTTCCTCCTGATAGGATTCTTTCAGGGTCATCTGAGAGATGTTCCTTTTTCCCCAGCCACGGCACAAAACTTAGGTGACCTGGACCTTTTGCAGTATTTTCTGTAATAGATATACAATAGAGCTGTCTGGTTGCTTTTATGGCCTGCCTCTCAGCACTGTCTGATTCTTTATTAAACATTCATTCTCACATCACTTCTATGACTAGAGGAGATATCTTCCATTTACAGGGGTATAACTGAGATACAGAAAGATTAAATAGACTAGCCTCAAAGCCTACTAAAGGCTGCTATTGATTTGAATGATAATTAGATCAAGCCATTTGTGAATTAACTTCCTGAGTGTGAAAATCCGTCTAAATCTATTTATAGAATTACTATTTTAACTCAGGCATGTCCCTTAATTTCTCTATTGCTATACTTTCCTAGCAAAAAAAGTAATTTTTTAAATACCCTGATACCTTTCAAAGATATACACACATATATGTACACATATGTTGCCTCTGTGTGTGTGTATATATATATATATATGCAATAAAGTATACATTTCAGCAAATAAGTGCTCTGGAGCTGAGGATCGCGTCAAAGGATGGAGGGAAGCTTTCCTACCTGGCAAGAGCTCAAAACCACAGCAGAAAAAGATCCCCCAACTGCACCTTCACAAGGCGAAGCAGGGGAGCCTTAACTCAGAGGCAGCTCTGGCTACGTGTGGCTGGCGCCGACAGGGACCACACCCGCCCCCACCCTTACAAAAGCCTCGCCCTGGGAACCTGTTCCTGGCCAGCCGGGGATGATACGCGAGGATTAGAGGGATCGGGTGCCAGTGCGGTTGGTCTGCAATTGACTCTGAAATGTGCTGTCCACACCGGAGCACACTTACAGAAATGAGCCAGGGACTCCTGAGGTAACAGAAGCCACCAGGGAAACACCAGAGAATTAAGGAATTAAAGGGTGTTCCTGCAGGAAAGCAACACAACCAGCAGCCCAACTGAGGTGCCTTTACAGCAACACACATAGCATGGGCAACAAAGGGGGGGAGTTGGAAGCTACCAAGTTCTGAGAGAAAGTTACGCCTGCATCCTGGGCTGCATCAAAAGCAGCGTGGCTGAAAGGTCGAGGGAGGAGATTCTGCCCCTCTACTCCACTCTGCTGAGACCCCACCTTGAGTACTGCATTCAGCTCTGGGCTCCCCAGCACAGGCAGAACATCAACCCTTCTGGAGCAAGTCCAGAGGAGGCCACCAAGATGATGAGAGGGATGGAACACCTCTAGTATGAGGAAAAGCTGAGAGAACTGGGATTGGTCAGCCTGGAGAGGAAAAGGCTTTGGAGTGACCTAATTGTGGCCTTTCAGTACCTAAGGGAGCCCACAAGAAAGATAGAAGGGGACTTTTTACCAGGGCATGTATTGACAGGACAAGGGCAATAGATTTAAACTGAAAAACGGTAGGTGTATATTAGGTATTAGGAAGAAATTCTTTACTGTGAGGGTGGTAAGGCACTGGGACAGGTTGCCCAGAGAAGGTGTGGATGTTCCATCCCTAAGAGTGTTCAAGGCCACTTGTTCTGAGCAAGTGCCACTTGTTCAAGGTCACTTGTTCTGGTCTAGTGCAAGATGTCCCTGCCCATGGCAGGGGGGGTAGAAATAGATGATCTTTAAGGTCCCTTTGAACCAAAGCCATTCTATGCTTCTAAGATATTGAGGGGGATGCTTTGTTTAATTTGAAAAACAAAAACAAAACAAAATAACAACAACCAAAAAAAAGAGGGGGAAAAAAAAAATGAAGGCATCCCTGAGGAAAAGATGACAGAATTCTGTGTATGTTTTTAAGCTATAATTATACAGAAACACAAAATGAATTTCTTAGGAATTATTTTTGGAGGATACAAGACCAACTTTGATGTTTTTAACATTACATGACCCAATTTAGTAGCACAGTTGACAAGTATTTTGTTGTCTCTAGAGACACATGATTACTAGAAAAAAGGCAGAACTGAGTACTGATGGTTACTTTTTGTATATGATTGTGCTGGCTTCAAATGCAAAAGTACATCATATTTTTTTTAAAAACTACATGTGGTGAAAACCAGTTCTTATTATAGAAATATTGGAAAGGTAGAGTGATAGAAGAAGATGGGTGTGAAAGCAACATCAGAGTGGATGGATTCTTTCAAGTCAGAGTAAGGCTAAATAATTAATTATTGAGTATATGGCTCAGTAGACTGGAATTTCTTCATAGTGTAGAAAGACTATTGCCTCCAGACATGATATGCTTTTAGTGATTTATTTATAAATAGTATAATACCTTATTCTAATATCTTGGTGAAACTTCCTAAGATATTGTTAATATTTCATCTCTAATTTTTTAATGGAAGTTAATGTCAGTAGAACATTTGTATTTCAAACTGATAGTTCCAAGAAATTCTTACAGCAGTAACAAGAGTCCAGGTGTGATAAGGGTCAGTCACTCCTCAGAAACAGATTCTGATTTTATTGTCCTATAGCTGAAATTCTCTGACCCCATATTTAGGTGTTGCTAGCAGCATGGTTAGAAGAAAGTAGTGAGGGACCAGACCTAAGGGCTGATGAAGCCATGCTATTATAGATACCCATAACTTAATAATTTTATATCTGCATTATAGTCATTCCTTCATCTCAAAGACAGACATTGTTCATAAGTGACTCTGTAAAACTAAATCAGACCCACCATTATAAAAAGTCTCTTTTCTAAATTTTAGAGCTGATTTTGCAATAGTTTCAAAATTAGGAAAAGCTATTCTTTCTGACCCATTAAGCCTGCAGGAATTTTACCTGGCAAGCAATACATGGGTTGAGGATGTCAAGCTGATTTCATCCAAACATTAATAAATTTTTTATTAACTGATTTCCTGAAGGTAAATAACACAATAAAGATGGCAAGCTGAAATATAACTGTGAGAAACTCATGTTAATGGAAGTAACAGCTTTGCAGGGTAATTTGTAATAATTCATTTAAATAAAACTGGACTCTGCCATTGAAGAGAAAAAACCCTGCTAAAGAGTACAAATACAGTATTTTTTAATGAGGGGAAAAAAGCTACAGACTGGTCATTTTATACCAGCATGTGCAGTATTTAACATGTTTTATTCCATGTCATGCCTAAGATCTTGCTAGGGGATCAGGCTGTTGTGGTATTTACAGCCCTTTACTGTATCTCTTCAGCATGGGGAGAGATATTTACAGTCTTAGCTAAATCCGGAGACACATAAATAAAGCCCTTTCATTAGGAATTATTTTCTACATTTAATAGGCTAGTTAGAAACTCTTTCCTTCTACAGATGGATCTTTGGGTTTTGATGAGAAATTTCTCTCTTACTGCATCAGATTTTAAAAATAATCATTAAAATTAGTTCTGTTCCAATAAAGCAAAATATATTTCTTTTTCATGCTGCATGAGCCTATAATTTTGGAAAAATATAGGATGCAAATAGGATGCTACTGACTTCAAAGACAAATGGAAAGAGCAATGAATTACTGGCTACACTGCCTTAAAAGATAGTGTTTAAAAACCTGAAATTGTTCTGAAAAACAAGCTTGTACTCCAATTCAATTACAGCTGTACTCAAAATAACTTCATGTTACTACAGTAATACAATTAATCTGTTTTGTAGCTTGCATGAAGCAGTCAATCTCTTTGTCATTGTCCTTTATCCCTAAGCTCGGCCTGTATTTCTGAGCACTTCCCACATAAGTATATATGGAGGAGATCTAAGGCCAAAGGTACTGCAGGTGCCTAAAATAGGTTCCTTTTCTTCAAGAAAAGTTATGTATTTTTCATTCCAAGATACTCCATTCAAATGACATTCACCTCTAGTCTGTTAATTTCTTGCTAGAAAAAAATGTATATTTGAGCACTACAAGGAATTTTTTTGTGTTTTTCTTGTGATATACATGGTGGTAGCAAACTAATGTTTGGGTAGACAATAACACTGGGACATGGGAGAGTGCCTTTTCAGCCTGGTCTAGCTTTCTGAATGATCACTGGGAAGCCATGCTCCTCTGAAAGCTTAATTTTCAAAACCTGCAATATATTAATTGTTAAGCAGTCTTTCAGATAATGTGATTGATTTAAGCAATCAAATATGTAAAGTGTTTATTTAGTTTGTCAGAAGAACAGAAAATGCTCACTGCTTTCTCCCCAGTCTTATCCCAGAGTAACTCATTATTTACAGGGTATTACTATTTGAATATAGCAATTGTTAAAGGAAGGTGAAAAGAAATATTGTTAAATTTTTCAACTGCTGTTTTCCAGAAATATTTGCTACAGGGTATTCTTCATTTATACAGGGAACATATTCTATTGTTTAAAATATGTTTAAAAGTATATTACGTTGGATTTATATAATGACAACATTAAGCATGATTATTTAACAGAATTAGTCCTCTCCTTGAATGCTAGGGATGATTACAAAGCTGTAACATAAACACCAAACCCTTGGCTATACTTGAGTATATAGACCTATAGCAGCAGTTGAAGCCTAAGCACATTGGAGACTGGGCTTTCTGAAGACTTCACCCTCTCATCCTGAGAGTCCACAGCTGTGTATTTACTGTTTTTCAGTCTATGATCTCCTGCACAGCACTGTGAATACAACCATGGGGGAACACAGCTGTGTATGCAAAGCTCCATGAATTTATATAGCCTAAGAAAACAATCCTTCATCCACCATCAGTTCACTGTCCCGATTCTCTTGTATCAAGTCATTTAGTGGATGTGGTTCTAAGAAGGTAGAAATTGTCCCACACTTTCCACTCAGCTTGTGGAAGACACTGGTTGTACTTTTCATTACCACACCAGATGATAAACTATGTATACTTCAGTTCTTTGAGAACCTATTTCAGCCCTCAATTTCTGTAGCTATTGTTGTTCTCTATTTAGCATAATAGAAAAGGCTGGATGCATTTTAAAAATCTGGTTATTTCATGATAGAAATGGGTCATAAAAGTAAGCTTTTTTATGATGGGTATACTTTACGATGTGATAGGCAGTCATAAAATGTGCTTTTATGAATATGAATTTAAATTATTTATATTCAATTAAATTTAATTAAAATATGAATTGATAACTGAAGTGCTGATCCTACTTCTTTTAGACAAATTATGCCTAAGAAAATATGCTGTTAGTAAATGAACGTTCTAGATTGTTTGCACAAATTTTATCATTGCCTAGACCACATTTTCATTCAGAATTCTTCTAATTGGGCCATATTACTTACTGGTAGCCATTGTTCTAATTGTAAATGAGTAGGAATGCAATCAGATGTTATCCTCAAAGTAAATGCAGCAATTACTTAAATGTAAAGTGAAATTAGGAAAAAGTTAAGTGCATTCTTAACTACTTTTTATGCTGTCTTATTAAGGGAAATAAGAAATAACATCCTTGCATCAGCTCCTCAGCTTTTTTAAACATCTCCTTGTGGTAATGTGGAATCTATAACACACATTCTATTTTGGTACAAACTTGATGGGTAACATAGAGGGCAAGTTGTTAAATTTTTTAGATTTTGGTCTTGAGGATACGAGCATATCAAGTATGCCTATGGTGGCTGCAGTTCATTAGGCTGCCTTAGTAAATCAAGCAAATCTAGGTAAACTCAAAGACCTGGCAGGAATGTGCAAGACTTATATCTGGGCAGAAACACTAAAGGCAGTAAAAGGCTGAAATTGTGGTGGACTGGGTACAAGATGATGTTGAAAAACAGAGAAGAAGCTAAAAGAGACTGAGTTGTATGTATGGTGGTTGCTTAGCATGCTTTCATCTGACTGAGCCTTGTGCTTGATCACTGCAGTCTGTCCTACATTCTGAACCAATACTGCATCTGAGTGTTGGTTGCGTGAGTGCGCTCTGTATTCTGAGCCTCTACACAAGCACCAGTGAGAAACAAGACTACCAGGTGAGTAAGGTAACAGAAATGAGTACCAGTAACTGCACTAAGAAGATGTGAGCTCAAGGGGTGTGATAGTTTTGGCTGGAATGGGGTGAATTTTTTTCATAGTTGCTGCTATGGGGCTGTGTTTTGGATTTGTGCTGAAAACAGTGTCGATAATCCAAGGATGTTTTTATTATTGCAGTGCTTGCACAGGGAATTTTTTCTGCTCCTCACCCCGCCCAGCGAGTAAGGAAGCTGTCAATGGGCACAAGATGTTTGGAGGGGATGCAGCCAGAACAGCTGACCTGAGCTGACCAAGGACTATTCCATACCATATGGCATCATCTCATATAATGCTGGGGGTAGGAGAGCGAAGGGGAGGATGTTCAGCTGGTCTTCCCAAATCCCTGCTATATGTGATGGAGCCCAGCTTTCCTAGAGTATGGCTGAGCACCTGCCTGCCCATGGGAAATGGTGAATGAATTCCTTGGTTTGCTTTGCTTGCATGTGTACCCATACCTTTTAAAATGTTTGTTTGTTTGCTTTTAATTTCTTTACCTTTTATACTGGTTTTATCTGAACCCAAAAGTTTTCTCACTTTCTTACTTTCCAGTTCTCTTTTCCCATCCTAACAGGGCGAAGTGATCAAGTGGCTCTGGGGGGGCTGGTGGTCTGGAAAGTCTAAATAGTTCAATTGTCTAAAACAAGCTGCAGGAGTGAGGCGAGGGTGTATGGGTGCACCTGAGCACATCTTGGCATGTCTGTGCAGGACCTTCTCTAGCAAAGTCAGTATCACTATGTTTTGACTGTCCTATTGTGAAGTGTCTCCATGTGGTAGTTTTAAGATCTTGCTCCATAAACAATCTACTGTGTCTCAGGTAGGCTGAGGTGTCTGTGGCCACCTTTAGTAGCTGGAGCCTTCTATTTAATAAATTAAATTGACTGATTTTCACAATTAATTATATGTGGTCATAAAACTCCTATTTGAAATTCACAGTTGATTCCACTTTTCAGTCACTGTAACTGTCTACTGTGTATAGTAATATATGATTTTGGATTTAAATTATTCCAGTGTGAGAATGATTGAGAGGTTTTGTGGAAGGCACCAAACAGAAACAGAGACTATACCACAAGTGGAGACAGATCTACAAATAGAATGAAGATGAAGTTTAAAACCATGGACTTACACACTGGAATGGACATCTGTGAACAGACCTTTGAACCTGCTTGACATGGACAATGTTGTTTCACCCCCATTAGTAATGTTAATGCATGTTAAAACCATTGTACCCCAGTTGTAAATTCATATTTTATTCCCTTATAAGTTTTCCCTCATGAACCCTTTCCCCTGATTGGCTGTTGAATCCCCAGTTATGATTGGTGAGATTTTGCCGCAGTAAGGCGGTCTCACCACACCCCCCAGATCATCCTATAGGTTAAAAGTTAATGTATTCCCTCTGTTACTCCCTTATTGGTTCTCCCCTTATGTCAATCACATACTCCTCCCAGTTTCTAGACCCTTCCTTCCTTAACCCTATATAAGTCCTGTTCGCCCTTTGTTCTGGGCAGCACCCTCGCGGCTCAGCGCCAGGAAGCGCCCTCACGCCTCCTGCACCATCAATAAACCTGCTGCAGACTGCGAACCCCCTGAGTGCTGTCAGTCCTTTCCCACTCGGGCTGCGGCAAGGTTTCTTCCTCCTCTTGCAGGAGGCATACTTTACCTAAATGGGAACACTGATGTCCTTCATGACAGCCTTCAGGTTGCATATTGTCATGAATCATAGAGGCCTGAGAATTTGCCATAAAAATATAGCCAAACTTGGTAATTACTTGGAAAAAAGAACTGAATATGCACAAATAGACAAGATAACATGCTCATAAGTCTCAGTTCCTAAGAAAATCAGGATAAAGTGGCTTCATGGGACATTCTCAATCCTACTCTATCCCATTTATTCACCTCCTATCAACAAAATCAACTTCTAGGCATAAGGCTAGAATAATGCTTGCAGAATAGCTCCAATGTAGTTTGTATGTTTTCCCCTGTAAGAGACATGTGACAAGCCTTTGCTACTTTGCATTTTCACAAGGAGCTCATTACACACCACACTGGGGAATGTTTTCAAGATTTACTTAATTTTTTTTTTAATTTATCCATGATTGGCTTTTTTCTGAATTCACAGGTTACTTTAAACTTTTCAGTCTTAAACTTTTAAATCTTCAGATTTGAGTGCTGGAATTCCAAAACTTTGATTAAAAAATGGCCTTACTTTCCAAGGTAATGAGTTCTCACTGAAGTAAGTGGAAACTCTTGTTCCTCACTGCTTCTAAAAGCCTACAACTTTAATGCAAGTGTTTAAATTAGGACGAGAGACAAGATTCTTAAAAGTACCTAAGGGACAAAGTAAAAAATCCCATTGAAAGTGAACTTGGTAATTTAGTTTCCCTTGAAATTCCCACTTTCGGTAATCTTTTCAAAGTAAGAAATTTACCATTTCAAGATTTTTAGAAATAATTTGTTTCCACCTTAAAAAAGAGGTGGGAAAAAGATAAAAGGAAAATAAATACTATGATGATGTTGAAATACATGAACATTTAGACAGAAAACTATTACAAAATTAATTTGCTTTGTAAGTAAGCAATCAAAAAAATGAGTTCTATTTAAGTAAATTCCGCAGAGAATTGTAATGTTCTAAACAGCTTTTAACCCTCCTAATTTTGCAGAGAAAATTTTGCCCATTTCTAAGATGATTCTGTAACTTCTATATAAGGCTCCTATATTTGGGGTTAGTGTTATCACCGCTATTCTTAAAAATTATTATAGCTTTATTTTAAAAGGTACCTGATTCTATCAAGAGTGAATCAGGGTACGATCTGAGATCTGGGTCCTCAGAGCATGCAGGAATTACTCCTAATTCCTGTGCTTGTTAAGGCAGTAAATAGTCTTCTCAAACACTGTGTTTCTGGAATTGTTCCAAAAGTTAGTACTGCAGGAATTTTTGAAGGGTTCATTCAAATTTGTATCAAGTGAAGTGGTAGCTGAGTAGCAGAAGCACAGGTCATACTAAATGAAGAGGATAAAGGAAAAGGCAAAAAGAAAGGCCTGAATCATGCTATTGGGCACTTTGGTTCTGGTCAAATTCTTCTTTATTTATATCTTCTTATTATACTGCTTCCAGCTGTTTCTTTAAGGATGGATTTGGAATCTTTGTTTCAGAGAACAAATTATTTAAAATCGTGTTCATATTTAAAGGAAATTTTGTCTCAATGATAATCATTCTAGCCTAGCCCACTAACAGCAATTAAGAGTCCTGTCTTGACAAGGACTGTTTATGTAAAAAGTACTTGTAGTACTAACACATTTTCTATCCAAACTTATCACTGTTTTCAAATTGATAACAGCATTAAAAAAAAAGCAAAGAATTGAACAGAGACAGAATTTAAACAACCCTGCCTCCTTCCTTGATTTGGCTTAGGCACAAACTTGTAGTGAATATACTTGTATTAATACCAGCTATTTTGTGACAGAAGCCTCCATTTTCTAAGGCTTTTAACAGGAGAATTTCCAACCACAGCCCATTCGTACAATAATTCTTTTTTTTTTTTTTTTTTTTTTTTAAAAGAAGAAAGAAAACATATTAAAATAAACCCCTAGGACTCTCTGGCAAATACAGTGGTTAGAGTAATTTACTATTCTCTGATGTTCAACAGCTGCATCACATAAAGCATTCCTCATCCCACTGGCAGAGGAATAGGAAGGAAAAGTTGTTCAATCAAGAAAGGTCATTCTCACCTTCCAGGAACACATTCTGCTAAATTGAGAGAGGTAGTGACTGGTCCTAAATAAAACCTCTCTAACAGCCTTAAGACATTTTGTAATTTGTTAAATATAACAATTTTCAAATGACTGAATTTTAAGTTTAATAAATCTGAAATATACTCCAAGTAATTATTGCTATATGTGCAACAGTCTTCTGAGGGGAAATAAAGGGAAAAGATAAAAATAGTATTCAATAAAATAATCTTCTGAATGTTTACATATGCACACTTGTACACAGATTCTGTTGGGTTCACAGAGCATTACAGATCCTTACCTGACAAGCAAATATTCATTTGTTCATTCCAAGTACTTTGGAAAATAAAATTTTGTTTATTTGCCATAAAAAAATGACACTCTAGTGATAGGTGCTCTCAAAACATGATGAAAATGGTCCTGCAAGTGTAATTGTCATGGTGAAGTTACGGTGGGGTAGCTGAGGGACCAGGCCATACCACTCAGTGACATAAAATCCAACGTTTATGGATACAGTGGATGGATTAGCAATTTATAGTCAAAGATTTATGTTCTGCAACACAAACACAGTTCTGCAGGCTGTTGGACATCTGTGGATGTGCTCCCAATGTTTATTCATTTATTGCTTTTTAACTTTGATTGTCATTGTAAAAAGTCGATGGTCTTAGTAATCCAAAGCAACCCCAAACCAACGTCTCTCATCTTCTCCATATCTGAAGCCAGTTAGGTGTTTTTACCTGGATTGCTATCCTTTTCTGGCCTCCTACCCCAGACAGGTTACAAAGATGTCAAGTTAAAAGTAGCTCTTCTCACTGTCTCCTTCCTGAGTGTTATAGCACTAATTGTAGTTGGGCAGATGCTGTCCTGGTAATTTGGGCAAATCTTCCATATAACTTGTTCTGCTTTCTTATTCCAGCATCAGATAGTGTTAGGCAAATATAGTCCAGGCCTTGTTTATTCTGAGCTGTGCTTTTGCACAGGTGTCACACTGTGATACTAATTCCCTTCTTAATTCAATGTGTGTCATATCTGATCTAGTCTTTTGCATAGGAGCCTTTGCATGCCAATCCTAGAGCTTAGTTCACTCAGTGCTTAACCAAAATCAGTCTACATTTCATTTGCTTTTTTTGGATCACTGATAATTACAGCTTGACTGAAGAATGATTCTCCATCTCTGTTCAAGACTGGTACCATGTCAAAATATTTTGTGAGAAACACAGTCACCTGAGAAGCGAAGAATATATCTTTGATCTTCCTAAAGCTAGAATTGGAATTCAACATTGGCTCGCTATTCCATAGGTGAGTTCAGTCTTTGGTCTAATTGCAAAATGTTGTTCCAGCAGATCCTCCTACAACTATTGTGGCTTGAAAGTATTACAACATTCTGATGATAGATTACTTTAGGGGTATGATCAGCAAGTAATTTTTCTGAATCACTCTTCATAGTCAGTAATCATTCTTCATCACTTCATCCTTGTCATATGTCATACAAGAAGTATTTAAATTATGTGCTCTGAATCACACTCCTGGGGCCAGGTAGCTAGCCTTTTAGACACTTTGGTGTCTACATTGGAAACGCCTAAGTGGAATTTCTGTATCTCATATAGATACTTAAGTCAAGCATTTAGTCATAAATGACAGCCCTAAGAATTCAACTCGGTATTTGCTTAAATCGGAAATCTCCTATGAAAGATGTTTAGCAATAATCTGAGTATTCAAGCTTCTGAAGACTTCTATATTGGAAACAAAACCAATTGCAAAAGTTGTTTCTTAATATTTCACAAAGGCTTTCTAGCACTTACTTCAAAGGCTTAAGTCCTTTAAGTCATACTTATTTGAGAATCCATTTAATATTGTGAATTACCGGTAGGCATCCACCAAGGCCCTAGGCAACTTTACAAATTACAAACTGCATTATCAGTTTACAGAAATTAAATATATTCCAGTAGTTTGCCCAAACTGACACTCCAAAAACTAATGACAAACACAGAATGCACAGTTATGCATTTACCATTTTTACCAGATAATAATGGCATAGACTGCTGAATATACTACTAGCACATTTCATTTCTGTAGGAAACCACTGCTACAAATGCTTACTTGTGTACACTGATCTTTGAAGTTCACAGAATCTTTTGAGCATGTAATTGGTAGAGTTCAGTGATTCACAGCTTTCTAATTCATTTGGTATTCTGGCAAGTTATTAGCCAGCTGCTATTCACTGAAGCAGATGTTATGAACCATGCATAAAATTGTCAAGGTTACAGTTAGTACAAAGAAAGCTCTATCCCTCTCTTGTCAGGATTTGTAACAAAACTTCTACTGACGTCATTAGAAGAATCAGCTTCAGAAATGGAGTATTACTCAGCCTTATCCCCCATTATTTTGTATTCTTTCTTCTTTCATTTTCTCCTCATGGCCACCTTTCTTCAATCTTTCTTGTCATCTTAATGTAGTTTGTATATGATTGGCCAGCTCTTACCTTCTAGTTGTCTTTCACACTGGTTACTGAAAGTGAAAACATCCTTCAATTAGTATTTTTCAGCTCTTCATCTGTGTTTGTTTTACCTTCTCTAAAACTGAATAAACAGTGGGACCCATTTTTTTCTGCCTTCAACAATGATCATTCTGCATATTTCAAAAGCAATAATAGAACAAACCACTAGTTTAGAATAATGGATCTGTTGAAGCCCAGATATTGCTTCCTGCTTGGGGCAGAAGATAGGGTTTGTCTTTAGCAGGTTTTTTTCATCGTAAATCCCAGTGTATGACTGTACATCTACTGGTTAGAGTATGAATGGGATGGAAAAACATGCAGTATTATTTCACTAAAAACTGAGATGATCACTCTCATATATGACTAATACTTACTATAAAACCATATTTTAAAATGACAATGTATGAGATGATAGCAAGAGCTGAGTTTTAGAATTGGAGCATTAAAAATTTAAGCCAGTCGCATTTTACCTGGATTCTTTTCTTTCAGGTTCACTTATTATTCTTTCTATATTCTTATAGTTTAACAATACAGTAGTACAATATGAATTTGAATGATAAGTGAGTTTAAGTGAAAAAAGATGCATTTTCTGTATCTAGGCTTGCCTATACATGGATTTGTGTGATCTACAACTACTTACATAGTTGCTGCCTAAAGACTGAAAACAATTACCCCTAAACCCACTACATTGATTCAGCTGAATTAACTAAGGTTTGAATTTACTTCTGCAGTCTATTTTGCATATAGAACATGAATGAATATTGAGACCTACCATTAGTCTATTAATTACCCTTACAGCACAGTAATTTATTGATATGCTTTCTAATCCTGTGTTACTCTTAATCTTCTTATTGTTACTATTTACTTATTTTTAATTTTAGGTCATTTGACAAAACCAGGGCAGTCCCCTTGCATAAAAAGTCTTGGTGCTTTTTTCTTTATATGCTTATATTTTCAATAGTCAAGTATGCAGATACCTAACTCGATATTTGCACTTAACTAGGCATGATCAGTTCACATACTAATTGAATTCAAACATGAGGTATGCTATTGGGATTGCTCTTTTCCATAGGCAATTTAGAAAATCAAAAAATGAATGTATGCTGCTTATAATGTCACAAAATTATCTTCTGCTAGGTTTCTCAGACAGTCACAGTAGAAAAATGATCTGGCTCTTGAAGTCCTGGATGAATGAGACATGACCTCTTTGTAAGTGATCATTTTGATGCTAAATATGCAAAAGGAAGTCAATCATAATACATTTTATATCAAACTTTGAAGAAGTAATAAATTTATATTCATTATCATTATGATAATTCAGTATGAGACTTGATATAAAGTCAGATGTTATTCTGAGATGAAGTAAAGGCAAAACCTCTACACATAATGAAGCCTTGATTTCAAATGTAGAAATCTATATGTAAAATGCTTGATAGAATAGAAGATGAATGTTTTGTGTCTGGAGTGAAATCAGAAGTAGTAACAAGAGTATCTTATAGGCAGTGAGACTGATGGAAGCCAAAATTTACAGAAGCCATTTGAAATAACCAAATACTAACATATTGGTTTCTTTTGGGTGAGAAGCAGTAATGAGTCTTTAATAAAACTTCTTGGAGAACCCTGTAGCACAATTGTTGGTAGTAAGCATATATTGAAAATTACACACAAAGTACCAATAATGAAGCAAAATACAGTATTGGTCTTCTATATTCTGCCACCTCTATTGAAAGATCTCTAAAAGTGCATTTTACTTAATTGGTCTTGCTTTCTATATGCTAAATTTAATTAATTAGATTAAATATTCTATTTTAATTTAAATCCTGTAGATAAATTTTTAGTAGGAGTTACACATTTAGTTATATAACTTGTTTTTGAAAGCATATGATTGCCAAAGAGCTGCTCTGGCAATTGTTATGAAATTTTTATCATTGTGAATAAATCATATAAAATATTTATTTAGCTAAATTACAGATTGCTATTTTTTTCAGTAGTCTAAAAATAAGTCATATAACCAATATTTATTTATTCCTTAAAAGTAGTATGAAAGTAGTGGTAGTATGAAAAATTTCCTCAAGCATTGAATATAAGGATTCAAAATAATCAAGATGGAAATAAGCATTATTTTCTGGCTTTTTAAGCTGGAAAATCAGTATACTGACTTATACATGTGCATGGTAAGAGCTGGACATTTTCATTGCTAACTTCCTTATTCTTTTCTTTCGTGGTGAAATCAGTTGTGCATGTTGCACCCTCAAAAATACAGAATCATGGAATCATAGAATTCTAGAATCACAAAATCTTAGAATGGTTTGGGTTAGATCTAGTTTCAACCCACCTATCAGGGGCCGGAACACCTTTCCCTACACCAGGTTTCTCCAAACTCCATCCAACCTGGCCTTGAACACTTCCAGGGATGGGGCATCCACAACTTCTCTGGCCAACTTGTTCCAGTGTCTCACCACCCTCATAGTGAAAAAATTCTTCAAGGTGACTGAAATCCCCCAGCAGGATCAGGGTCTGTGGGCTTGGTGCTTCCTGCAGTTGAAGTGCTAGGGATTAGATCCTAGTTTTCCAGCTTCTCCTGATTTTTGACAAATTCTACTCCATTCATACAGAGTCATTTCAGTTGGGCTATTGGCTGTGCCACCATTTTAGAGGAACATGCCCTAATTTCTTTGAGGCATTTCACAGGTGTTTTCATGTTGGTTCCTAACACAGCAACATTCTCTGGCTCTTTTGTCCTTCAAAACTCTATTCCCTTCTCATGGTAAGTCTAGTTTAAAGCTGTCCTTATAAGCCTGGCTGACTTGGTAAAGACTTTCTTGCCTCCCCAGTACACTAGCAATTCCTACATTTTTGAAATACAGCACAGTAGTAATTCATTATCCTTAATTTCTCTTTATAGCACAATGTTAAAAGGTTCTAAATACATTTTCCCTACACACTGATAAAAATGAACTTCACAGAACATTTATTCTATTTACCAGATGGCCAGTTGCATCCATCTATGAAAGGCATGAGCTCCTTTTTCTGGAAAAGTTTTACTGACTAGTTTTAAACTTCTAGCTTCAACTATGGTGTTCTTAGTGTTTGGTTTTCCATGTTGAACAATAGAGGAAAGATGCACATTTAAGTAAATGCTGTAAAACTTCTATAGGCATTGACAGCTACAGGTTTGAACAGTTCAACTGAAGCTTTTTTTAAATTGATACAAAGAAGAGATCTGTATGAAAAAATATACACCATTCAATTGATTTAATTTAGAAATTCAACAAATCCTCTTAATATGTATCAATATACTTCTGACAAGCAGCTCAAGGCTAGAATGTACAGTTGGAGAGCAAGTCTAAGCTTGGTCAGGTGCTCCATTCTCTCTCAGTTCTGTTCGTTAGGTCACTGACATCAGATCTTAATACACTGGCAGTGAATCACAAGGGTGATACAGGATACAAAAAGTTATACAATAAAACACGACCATTGTAGAAAATACCTTGTAGCAAATATTAGCAGATAAGCTGCAGCTTTTTTGACTGATAGCAGAAATAATTTTCTGTCAGTTCTCTGAGCGCTTAGTGAAAAAACTTTCCTAATTTTAACAAAATATCCTTTTCATAGATTTTCTGTTATTAAGTGTGGTTTTGTTAATCTCTGTCATGCACAGTATCACTATAATTAGGATATTATACATTACATGGCTGGAATGTTAATCAACAGTATTTCAGAAAAAAAGAACCAAGGAGGTTTTCAAGGTTTTTTAGAACATTTCCTTTGGTTTTTATATTTTCATTTTTTGTGCATAAAAAGTGAATCCATTAGATGAAGTATTCATAACTGCTGAAAAGAACATTCAATCAATTGAATTATTTTAATCTAAATTAATTTAATCTAAATTAATGTATATATTCATTCTCTATTTGAATAGAAAGCAATTTTAGCTTAAGTGAACACTAACATGTAGATATTGAAATAAGTATTTTATTTTCAGGTATTTCAACATAAATTCAAATATATGTTTATTCAGTACACAACTTAAGGCTAATGTTTTATACTTTCAATACAAAGCTTCTAATGCCATCACACATAAGCTCTTCATCTTGAACAGTGCTGATTATTTTTGTTCCATACCTACCTCAAAAATTGCTATATGCTCATCCAAAAAAATCAGGGTGGTGATATCTTTCTACTCTTATCCTTTCTTTCATTTTATTTTCCTTATATATTTTTGTGTCATTTTTATGCTTTTATATTGCTATATTACTAGATATAATAGCCAAAATGGCTACATACTTCCTTTTCATTGGAACCAAATTGTTCTAAAATAAATCATATGTATATAAACACTGGTCATTCAGTGTCATTTCAATCTAACTCTCCCCGGGGGATCTATTTACAAGAACTTGAGTTACCCTCACCTTCAGGGGCAGGTTGTAACAGTAGTGATAAAAATAGTTTTAAAAGCAAAACAAAAGTAGAAGGAAAAAATACAAAACAAGACTAAGTGAGGCAAACACACTCACCATCTCCCACAGGTAGGCTGATACCCAGCCAGTTTCCACGTGAGAGATAGCTAAGCTCCCTAAACAAGCTCTCCTGCCTTTTACTACTAACAGTGATATTATATGGCATGGAATATCTCTTGTGGTAATTTGGCTCATCTGCATAGTTCTGTTCCCTCCCAAACTCTTGTACAATCCTAATCTATTCACTGGTGGAGCAGAGTGAGAAATGGCCTACGTAAACACTGTTCAGCAAGAGCTAAAACATTGCTGGGTTATAAGCATTTTCTTGGTGAAAAATCTAAAACACAGCACCATGCAAGTTGCTATTTAGAAAATTTAACTCCACCCCAGCCAAATCCAGTGCACACATGTGGGTTATAGTCTAAATAAAATGTAAATCCCCTTTCAGTACCAGTAAACTATGACAATTTATATCAAGTTTTTTTGCCTGAACAGGACCTAGAACATTCAAATATTATACAACAGGGAAGGGATAGATAACTGCAGTTTTTATAAGGTGGTATGAAATCCTCCTCTGACAACCAGTCTCCCAAAACAAAACAAAAAAACCTTACTCTGGCCAATGTAAAAGGTTAATGGCCCAGAGTCCAGATCACATCCTGCAATTTTAACTCACAATTGCATAAAATGGAGGCACCTGACCTGAGGCTGAAAACGTTAATTGGTCTCCTGTTTGAAGGCTTGATATCACAAATAGCTGAACGACATGGAAGCAGGCATCAAAAGTTAAAGCATCCAGTTTGAGCAGCAGGCACTTTCTGAGGATATCAGCAACTGTCCAGTATTTCATGCTTTACAATGTCATTTCTGAGTCTCAACCAGATGGAATTTGCTTGTTGCTTGGGTCCAGATGGGTACTGACACATAGCAGTAAAGGGAGGGAGTTTCATGTATGCGAGATGATTGCAGAAATGAAACAGACCTTCTGTCATTTAATCCAATATTGTGTTATCAGAATCCTCAGATAAAACAATCCTTTTAAATCCATTTTAATAGCTCTACTCTACATCTATTCTTGTGTCAGGTACTTCTGTGGTATCCTTTCTGAGCACAGATCATGAAGGGAATACAAACATGGAACAGAATTTTGATTGTTATTCTGAGGCAAGGTCTCCTAAAGGTCATTACACAGTGTTTCTTATGTTTTTCTCTTTTCCTTATGTCATGGCTAAACCCCAGCTGGCAGCTAAGCACTACACAGCCACCTGTTCATTCCTCCCCCACCCAGTGGAATGAGGAGAGAGAAATGGAAGGGTAAAAGTGAGAAAACTCATGGCTTGAGATAAGAGCAGTTTAATAATTAAAATAAAATGAAACAATAAAGAAGAACAATGAAGTTGATGAAGAGTCTAAGAAACATGTCCTGTGAGGAGTGGCTGAGGGAAATGGGGCTGTTTAGTCTGAAGAAGAGGCTCAGGGGACCTCATTACTCTCTACAACTAACTGAAAGGAGTCTATTTTGGCATGTCTCAAGAGAAAGGATGAGAGGAAATGGCCTTAAGATGTGCCAGGGGAGGTTTGGATCAGATATTAGGAAAAAAAAATTCACTGAAAGAGTGGTCAGACATTTGAAAAAGTTATTCAGGAAGATGGTAAAGTTACCATATTTGAAAGGGTTCAAGAAGTATCTGGATGTGGCAGTGGGGATATGGTTTAAGGGTGGTTATGATGGTGCTGGGTTGACAATTGGACTAGATGATCTTGAAGATCTCTTCGAACCTTGATGATTCAGTGATTCTGAGTTAATAATAATAAATTATAATGAGAAGGGAAATATCAAATATTTCTTTTGTGGCATTTGCTTCAGTACCTGAAAATGGTATGTTCTACTATTATTATGTGGATGCAAGGTGCATGGAAGCCATCATAAACTGGTATTGTTGATTCCACTATTGTAATATTTAGAAACAACTAAAGTGGCTGAGAAGAGATTTGGGGTTTGAATGTAGGAACACTGTATAGCAAAATTCTGTTAACCTCCACATTTAGCATAGTGAAGTTAGCAAGAACAAAGTAGATAGAAGTGACATTGCACTTGGACCATATACACAGGAATTTCCAGATATAAGGAATAATAAATTATGGACAAATTATTCATAATAAAGGCACCCCAAAGATACTCCCCCTAAAGAAAACTGTCTAGTAGCACTTTCTGCTACCTAATGGAAATCCTCAAATCACTCATAATTGTGTCAAAGTCAGAATTGTTCAATAAAAACCTTTCATTATTAAAAAATAATCAGATGACATATCCACATAACAAAATGACAGAAGATGTTTCGTTTCACAGTAGCCCTGTAGAATATTTAATACTGCTAAAAGCAAACACTTTAAAATCTGCTGGATCATCTTTACCACACCTTTGAAAGAGTTAGACAAGGTGAACTCTGACCAGAGTTAACTTTCAATAAACCTTTTAAACACTGAAGAAGAAAATGAAAAGAAAATGAAATACATAAAATACATAAAGCAGGTGGAGATTATTTTATGAGGAGTGGCCACTTGCCATCTAAGCATCAATCCAAGGCACAATCATGTAAAATTTAATGGAGAGTTTAACTGCTTAAGGTAGACAAAAAATGATGCAATTAGTGTTAAGCAACATGTCCATGAAAAAAACCTATCTCATCAACTAAATTGATCTGTTTTCTGTGAAATTCCATCATTGTATGCTAATCTTTTAGTGATTTTTAGCTGAAAACTGTACTGCCTGAACAAACTGTTTGCACAGATTCATGTGTCTATCTTCTCTCTTAGGCATATAGCTCGATAAACAAATGGAAAATCTACCCAGAAATGAACGCATTTCTGATTTACTGTGTGAAGTACTGACCTGAACTAGTTACTCCTATGAGCTATGTTATCACCAGGCAAATAATTCAAGATAGAAAGTGGTGACATAAAAGAGTCATGGTGCATTGTTTAGAAGTTCACATTCTTTGATAGCAAAATTTGTCTCAAACAATCACGTCCCTTCTATATGAATTGACTTGTTTTGCTCCCATGATTAGAATATATTCAGAGTATCGATCCTAATCAATAAGTGACATTTGCATTATTCTGGGTATGGCAGAGACTAACATTTTTGCAAATACCACTGAAATTGCCACAAAAAAAAAGGTTTTTTACAAAATCTGTCTGCTTTCAAGTATAAAACATTCCTACAATTAGCTGACTTTGCAACTCTGTAATTGAAAAAAATCCATAAACTGTTAATGTGACAGATTAATTAATTACCTTTTTGATAAAACTTCTATGAATAATTCTCTAGAAAAAAGCATTGGGGAAGTATTACAATAATGTAACACTCATATGAAGGAAAATTAAGAGAATTTTGGTGGTTTGGTGTTTGATAATACATACGCAGCAAATATGACTATGCAATATGTCATGTTATGTATAACCATGATTTCCAATTAAAAACAGCCAAGCTACATGCTCCCATTTTCAATTTAAATACCTAACAACTGCTGACAACTGAATCAGTAATGGCTATAAGCAAAATATTAATGTTTAAGGAAAATATTTCATCCTGAATGTCATTTACTATATACACATTTACTATATATACAAAGTATACATAATGATTTCTGCTACAGAAAAAATACTCTTATGCTTCTGAAATATCATCGTCCCCCAAACAATTATAATACAAGAAACAGCATTAATATTCCTTAGTTATATTATAATGGCTATTCCTTAGTTAAAACAACAGCTACAAATCACCAGACCTTTCAACTACAATATTCTTGCTGTATATTATGCAACACTGAAACTTAAAATGAAAGCATGTAAAGTACATTAAGAATATTCACTACAGTATATAATAATATACAACTAATACATAATGATATATATAATAGCATATAATAATATAAAAACTTCCTATGTCAAAGCACTAATTGATAAGCTAATAAGGATAAATTAAATGTATAAATTATAACAGGCATTTCAGGAATGCAATATCTTTGTTGTTACATTGATAAGTGTTACCACTAAAAGCAAAATTTCTCCTGCTTATAAGCCTGCAGTACTTTGTTGTTACATGAAAAGCAAATTTCCAACACAATGACCAATAAATATAATATTCCCCGTTGTAGGTGTGTTTTAGTAATAAAACTTTTTATTGTTGTAATAAGATTATGTTTGAGAGTGTAAAACATCCAAGAGTGACAATATCCAAGATAAATACAACCAGCTTAGTGTTTTAAAGTACCAGCAATCAAGCAACCACAATTGTTCAACATAATTCCTTGATTGCTATTTGAAAAAGAATCATACAAAAATTATCATAGAAACTCCTGAGTTGAAGGGGACCCACAAGGATCATCAAAGTCCAAAGTAATTAATATTTTCAATATCTATATAAGAATCACATCTTAAAACCCTCATGGGACCCAAATCATTGGTTCTGACCTTAAATTTCTGTGCTTCTAATTAATGCCTTTCTCTTCATTTAATCATGAGTCCATATTTATGAAACAATATTTTGCTTATAATGTTTTTTATCATATTCAGAGCACTATCAAAAAGAGTAGAACAGGGCATAATTCTGTTACGTGAATTTTAGCCAGAAAGCCTTTTCCACTGTCGTCAGGTTGTCCTTAACTGATATTGAAGCTGATTAACTATTTAAAACACCTCTGAAAATACATTTTTAGAATTGAGTTTAATGTTCTTGATTTTCAGAAAATAAAATGTAAGTTCCAGAATAGTGTGATGCAAATAAGTAGGCTAGACCTTCCTTAATGTTCATTTTTACTCTATTTTTTCTATAGATGAAAATAAAACATGTTTACAAATTAAGATAAATAATTCTCTCTCCAAATATGTTTGATTTTAATTATTGAGAAGAAAAAATGACTGAAGCTTCCTCGAGGCATTTTTACAAACATAGTCCAATTCATACTAAATATCTCAGAGATTGTTTTATATTCTTGTGTTTGGGGTATCAAAGTCAGACTCCATTCCGTTAAACTCCAAATATCACTACAGAAAAATTAAAAAAAATTCAGTCAAAAAAAAAAAAATTCCTTGAAGCAGTTCAAGGATATAGCTCTCATTATTTCGAATATATGGGATCTTGGCTGCGCTTCAGAGAACTCCAGGAACAAGTACAGGTAAAATAATTATCATTGGTAACTGCTGATAGTCTTTAGTAGCCCAACAGGAAAAAAGAAAATACTAATGCCAGAGAAACAGAGTTTGCAGGGTAGGAAGTGATTACTTCTGTTAGAGATCATCTTCGTATTGTCTCTGTAAAGGACGTTCCTGGCAGTTATACCATGAAGAATGTCTAACTTTGAGTAACTGAAGTACTTTATTTACAACAGCAATAACTTGTGCTAGATCAGTAAAAGAATAAATGATCGGTTAAAAAAAGCATTTAAGACTTAGTGAATACTGTCTGGTAGAAAATAATAGTAATTTTAAAAAAGCAGCTAGAAAAAAATTAACCCTGTTATTTGAAATCAAAGAATTTGCTGTATGAAAACAAAGTCTTTTTATTAAAAGAAGACATTCAAGATGTTGTTTTGAGAAACACAATGAAATTAGCATAAATATCTTGAATCTAAATAAAATTCTACTCTGTTTTCTTATTCACTATAATTAAGCACATTCCTTTCCTTCAAGAGTATAAAATGTAAACAAAAATAAGCAGAAGAAGCTAGTTTCCTCAATCACAAAAGCATTTCCGTGAGTGACTAGTAGTATTCCAAAAAAAGTATGACCTAAAATTTTCAGGGGCTGATGGAGTAATTAATGGCTTTTATTCACCAGCATATGCTGACTTGCTGATGATGTTGCAATTTGCTGCATTGTTAAAATTTTGTCAAAATAAATTTAAAATTGCAATTTGTTTAATAGTACATATTTTAATTAAATATCTATTCTTATTAAATATAATCCATGATATGTAAATAAATTATAAAATTATTATTAAAGTTAGCATGGTAGAAAAAAGTCAAATGTCACACACATCTTCAGCAAGATAAAGAAGGAGGATCTGGATCAGTGTAGTCTTAATCAGCCTTCCAGGAGCCATTACTGGGAACATAAAGAACATGAGGACTCATAAGCTGGCTGGGAACAGACAGGATAGGTTTACCAAAGGCACTATGGCTGATCAGCCTCTCTGTGAGCTGGGATGAGATAGATGACTGAGATTCTATGGAGAGCAGTGGATGTTGTACACTTTGACAGCCAGGTTTTTGATAGTGTATACCACAGTATCCTTGTAGTCAGCCTGTCTTCACCTGGACTCGACAAAACAGGTGGATGGAAAAATGGCTGGGCTGTAAGATACAAAAGGGTGTGATTACTGCTTCCAGCTGGTGGCTGGTTTCTAGTGGCATTACCCAGGGATTGCTACTGAGGACAATACAGTTAAATAACTTTGTTGACATAATAGATTGAATACTCAGCAATTAAACACGGGAAAGCAATTAACATGTTATTCAGAGGAATGTTAAGTAGAAGAAATGGGCTAACTGAAAGCTCATGAGTGTCAATAAAAGAAAATGCAGTCTTTGTTCTGAAATAAAATAATTCAGTGCAACAGGACAGATTAGGTGCTGTCTGGATAGCAAGGAACTTTACTGAAAAGGATCTGGCAGTTCCAAATTGAAGATAAGTCAGCAATATGCAAAGAAGAAAGCCCACCACGTACTCTCTTATGAAAGAAGTTGCTTGACGTAGTTGTGGAGAGTGACTCTGTCTCGATTTAGTATTTTTCAGAACGTTTTTGAAGAGCTTTACCTAGTTTGGCCATCATATTACCAGAAGGTCCTGGATGAACTGGAATTAATTCAGCTGAGTTTGACTGAGATGATTAGGGTTCTGGTGCATGTGCCATGTGAGGAGACATTAAGGAAATTCAGTTTGTTTAGCCTTAGGAAAAAGTAAGGTGAGGAGAGATGTTATTGTTTTCTAGAGTTATAAAATGGTATAGAGAAGATGGAGACATTTCAAGACATTCTTGAAAGCATACAGTGACAAGACAAGAAGCAACAGGCACAAGATGCAACACAGGAAATTTTGATTAGATATAAGGAAAAAACATTTAACCATTGGTCAGAGTTCCTTGGAGATGCTCAGAACTTGGGATACAGCCCTGAGTGACCTGCATTAGTTGGACCTACTTTGAGCAGGTGGTTTTACTATATGACATATTATGCTTTCTTTATGAAACATTACAGAAATAAATTAATATACCTAAAAATGAGTATTTGATTTATTTTTGTGACCCTGTAAAGGAACAGTCATGATTAAATTGCAAACTAGTTTCACTAAAAAAACAATTTCTTTTCAACTCTGGAAATTTTAGACAGTTGAAGGGAAAATACACAAAATATTTATTTCCTTATTATTAGAAAAAATGTGAATAAAGCCTGAGCTGGCAGAATTTTCTATAATTAATTTGTCCTTACAAAATTAATAGCTCAGTTTTGTTTATTTTTTCAGAAAGCAGTAGTAAAAAAACCAAGGTATAGTTTTAATTTTTAAAAAAATTAGAATATTGTTTATAAAAAAAAAAATCAGTAAATCATAGCATGTCAATAATATATTTCATGTATTTTTGCAGGAATAAATATTTCAGAACAGACTTTTTGAAAGATAATTTGAAAATATTTGTAGCAGTTATTAGGAAAATATACTTTTATGCAAGACATCACATGAAATGAAAAAATAGGTCTTACTCTCTATTAATATTTCATTATTGACCACACCATTTAGGCTTTCTACTTTGCTTTGAAATAGCAGTTTCTGTATATATTTAAGTCTGGAACACTGGGTTGTTACTGATTTTACAAATTCTTATAGGTTTAAATTGCTATGTGATTAAGATTGCAAACACTTTGAATTTTTGTTGAACTTAGACATTTATTCATGTAGACTTTGGAAGCAATAAAAATGCCCCAGTAAAAGCTGTGAGAGGCACAATATTCTTTTTATCAACTGGGACATCTAAAGAGTCATTGCAGTAATCTAGGATTCTGAGTTATTGAAATTGTTTGAAAGAGGTAATAGAGTTTATAGTTCAGTTGGGTGTAATTTGTTAATACAACTCATGTATTATACATATGAAAAGGCACAGCTCATCATAACTTTATATTGAATACACTGTTCAGTTTTATACGGTAAATTCATGCAAATTTCCCAAATTTATATTGTCCGGTTGTGAAGTAGGGTGGGAGCATTGCAAATGGTCAGATACATTAAAAAAACCCAATTTTTTCTGGTCATTGCCATCTGGGATTTATGGTGTATTATTTCCTTGCCTGCAGCATTTTAATCTTTGACTGTGGGAGTTGTAATTTTGCATTACAATATGCTAATGCTTTATGTGTTACTGATAATGGCAGAACTGTAGATCTAGGAGTGCTAAGTTTACTATCTTCCTTCTTATCTGATCTGGGATTTAAAATCTAGTACCTCAGTGTAGTACAAAACAACATTGGACAATACATATATATGAAGGATTTTCACTTTGAAATTATTTCCTTGCTCATTGTGGGTGAAACTCTGCTCTGCAAAGATAAACTATTTTAATGTCTTCTTTACCCTGTTAGTCCTAATCAGATTTTATGAACTCTGTTAAACTACTTTGTAGAACAGTGCAGTCTGAGTAAGGACTGTGTAAGACCCCAGGTTCTTCTAACAAGTTCACTGAAGGTGTTTTTCAATCAACATAAAGCATTTCACAAAGCATTGACTTAGCAAATTCTGACCCATCCAAGTTTAAGTTAGCCAGATATCAAGAAGTGCAAATTAGAAGAGGAAGCAGTAAAGAAAGAGAGAGAGAGAGAGAGAATTACAGGAATTTATAAGAAACTTTTGGCTGATCATTCAGTTGCAGAGCTATCCACTGAAGTAATGTAATAAAAGACCAAACCCATCATCTTTTTTCTTTTTTCCCTTTTGACATATTCTGCAGATTCGCACTTCGTTATTACATTCTTTTCGGACTTACTGTTTCTTAGAAAACATTTATCTGCAAAATTAAAATACTTGCTTTGGATTAGTGTCAGTACTCTTCTACTTGATAAGGAGAAGATATGGCCTTTTTGTTTTGCTTTATTATTATTATTATTATTACTGTTGTTATATAATAATAAAAAGTCTACATCTTCCAGAAAAAAAGAAAAAACCACATCAAGTACTCTACTCACCTTTTAAAATGGAAGTGAGTGCACTGCTTTTCTCTTCCCATATTATTACTACAGTCATGTTCAACTCTTTTTTGGTAATCTATACTCTGCAGCTTGTTCTTCATATCATGTTTCTTCCAAGTTAAACCTGTAAATGAAAATTCCTAAGGTAAAAATGTAAGATGCTATGGTTAGAATATATTGCAGACATAGCCAAAATAGTTTTTTTCAGTTGGTGGCCAAAGGTCAAGTAAAACCAAAATCAATCTGATTGAGAAATATTTCTATCCTAATTTTCACCTTTGTTTTCTCTCTCATCTGTTTTATCAACTACTTTCCACTGCTTCTTTGATAATTTCAGTCTCTCAGTTCCCTCTGGGTGATTTTTTAATTTCCTCATTTCCTTCTTATGAGGCAGAATACAAATTTCTCTGTGTTTTTCACTTATTGCTTGGAGACACATTAGTATATTTTACTACACCTTATGTAAACGTGTAATATCATGTAATGTATTTTTATATTCGCTATTGTATCTCAAGTCATGTGGAGAACAATTCTGCCTTTAAGTCTGGACTCACAGTTCACTCGTGTTAAAGGTTAGGCTCCCACTGGACTTCTTTAATGTTTGTATCAGGGCTGTGGTAGTTAATGTTAATCTATTAGCACAAGAGTATAAAAATTATTCCATAGTCAAAAGCTGAACTTTACCCATTCCCACTAAAGGGCAGATAAGAGTTTTAATGAAGTTATGGACTAATAGAGTGTTGATTGAAGATACATCAGCATGTAGTTGCTAAAGAAGTGAAGAATCTATTGTCATACTTAAAAATGCATAAGCGTGAGCAAAAAGTATATACATTAGTGGGTGCATAGCCCTGCTCACTTTAGTAAATGTACAACCACTAACTTTTTTTCAGACTCCTGTAATTTCTGAGAGTTTTTGTGGCCTCTACCTTTAAGACTTCAGTATTTTTTTGAAATTAACCACACTTGAAGTTAACAATATATTGAGGCTTACAGTTCAGATGTATAGCCTATGAAAACTAATGGAGGTCCCTCAATGAAACGTTGATATGAGTTGCCATTTTCAAACAATACCTTCTGGTCTTTGATCACTTCTTTGAGATTTCCTGCACAACTATTCTGCTCTGTAAACTTTCAGAGTTTCAGAAGAATATTACCACTTGTTTTGTATCCATAATGAGAAGGAGAAAATTCTTCTCTCATTTAATAGGTCTTGGTGGGTGGAGCCATGACTCAGAGGCAGCTCTGGCTCAGTATGGGTGGTGTCAGCAGGGGCTGTGCACACTCCTGCCCTTAGGAAAGCCACCCCCAAGGAACATGAGCAGCCAGGATGTGGTGGGGCAGTTCACAGAGGCAGGATGTGGATACCCTACCTGCTCCAGTGCTCAACTGGGATCATCGCTCTCTTGGGAGCAAGCTCAGGTAAACTCAAGAAAGGGAGATATAGACTGTTATAACCAAGTTCTGGCCTCCCTGAACAGCAGCAACCAGCAGAAACAATTCAAAATCAAGGGGAATCTCTGTCCGTTTCCCAGCAAGAAGAAGAAAGTAGTTGTGGAGAAAGGAGTGAATGGAGGGTATCCTGTGACCAGAGTCCAGCTGTCAATGGCTACAGGCTGCCTGGAAGAGACAAGAGGAAGGAAAGCCTGAGAGGTTGCCCTCTACATCAGGAGGTGGATTGAGTGTGAAGAGTTTTCTCTTGAAGAACAACCATGAGTGGGTCAAAACCCTGTGGGTAAGAATCAAGGACTGAGACAACAAAGGGAACATAATGTTTGGTGTCTACTACAGGCCTGATCAAGGGGAACCCACTCATGAAGCCTTTGTGCTCCAGCTACAGGAGCCATTGTGGTCTCAGGCTCTTGGCCTGCTGGGGGACTTCAACCTCCCCAACATCTGCTGGTAAAGTAACATGGCAAGCTATAGGAAAAACAGGACACTCCTGGAATTCATGGAGGATAACTTCTTGAGCCAGACCTACCAGAGGGAATGCGATACTGGATCTTCTCGTCACCAATGCAAGCAATCTAACTAGGGTCATCAAGACTGGAGGCAGCCTGGGCTGCTGTAATCATGCAGTGGTGGAGTTTACAGTCCCAAGGGATATGGATGAGGTAAGGATTAAAGTTAGGCCCCTGAACTGTAGGAAAGCAAACTTCCAGCTCTTCAAAGAAAGAGTCCCCTGAGAGCTTCCTCAGGGACAATGAAGCAGAGCAGAGCTGGCAGATCTTAACGGAAATCTTCCATAGACTGCAAGAGCTAGCAATCCCCAGGAGCAAGAAGGTAAGACAAGCTTGAGAAGTGGGCCCCTGGGAAACTCATGAAGTTTAACAAGACCAAGTGCAATGTGCTACACTTGGATCAGGGCAACCCACTGTATCAATACAGGCCAGGGTATGAACAGATCAAGAGCAGCCCTGCTGAGAAGGACTTAGGGGTGCTGGTGAATAAGAGGCTGGACATGACCTGGCAATGTGCACTTGCAGATCAGAAAGCCAGTTGTGTCCTGGCCTTCATCAAAGGCAGCATGGCTAGTAGGTCAAGGGATCCACTCTGATGAGACCCCACCTGGAGCACTGCATCCAGCTCTGAGGTCCCCAGCACAGAAAGGACATTGACTCTTCTGGAGTAAGTCCAGAGAAGGCCACCAAGATGATGAGAGGGATGGAACACCTCTCCTATGAGGAAAGGCTAAGAGAACTTGAATTTTTCAGCCTGCAAAAGAGAAGGCTTAGAGTGACCCAGCAGCCTTCAAGTACCTGAAGGAAGCCCACAAGAAAGATGGGGCAAGTCTGGTTACAAAAGCATGTCCTACAGGACAAGGGGCAATAGCTTTAAACTGAAAGAAAGTAAGTTTATATTAGGTATGAAGAAGAAATTCCTAGTCTAGTGAAAGGTGTCCCTGCCTGCAGCACAGGGGATGGAACTAGATGATCTTTAATGTCCCTTCCAACCCAAACTATTCTATGATTCTATAATCAAATTCCTGAGTTTGCTCACACAGAGCATTTACCAACAAGACATCATCTACATCTAACTCGCTCTGTGTTTATCTCTGTGCAACACTGTTACATTATCCTTTTCTGCATAGGAAAATAAAATATACACAGATTTGAATATAATAATTTTATAATTTATAAAATAAGATTTTATAAAGTATATAATTTTATATTTCATAAACAAGATTCACAGATGCTTTCAAGTGCTATATCTTGATTTACTGAATAATCTATTGAATGAATTTATTGTCCCTAATTTTTGCTTGCTGTTTTAATCTGAAAAGCCTTGTTCTTTATGAAGAAAAATGCATATTTGACATTATATTATGTTTGTATTTAAATATTTATAACTGAACTTGTTTTGGGGGTTCAGTTCAGAATATGTCTGCTGGTGGTGTATGTGATACCCATAATCTCTTGTTTCTCAGTATGATTTAGTACTAACAGATTTATCCTTCTACCTAATTATACTTGAGCTGTCTCATTCTTGACTGATTGTTTGGGTGATATTAATATATGAACAGTAAAGAATTTTTATGAAGATAAATTCCACTAAGGCTGACATTTTATTAACTAGTTCTAGAAACTTGTTGGATATTGCTGCTTCTCTGACAAAGCTAATTAACTTTGATAAATAATACTGTACTTACATCTTTGAATGTAAACACTTTAGGCATTATCATACATTACTTTGAATTTATAGTTTGATCAGCATTTATGATTGTTAACAAGTTTTATTTGTATTTTCTGCTTAACATCATCATACTGAGTTCCATGATCAATAGCAGCCTACAAGGTGTTAAAAGCTGCCTTTATTTTCATAGATGTTAATTATAATTTTCCCAGCCTGTGCTTTTCTGAAGTTATTCTCAATATATCATGTTGATTTCAGATTTTCACTAACTGGAATTTTTTATCCTCTCATTTCACTTACCAGTTCTGCCCCTTGATTACCTGCAAAATTGTACACTGGAGATATTTTGAAGGTCGTTACCTGTAAGGCCATTAAAAGATGTCTCGAGTTACTTTTCTGATTTACTTTTATTTGTGTCTCTAATTATTTCCTATTTGAAGAAATTGCCAACTTCATGACTTGTTTTTAAGTTCATATAAATTTGATTCTGAATTGAACTGGATTAGGTTCATGACCTGTGTTTATGAAATTAGATTGTTATTTATATACAGAGAACTTCATCTATTTTAGTCCTTTGTCCAAACTGACAAAGCATATGTTTGATAGTGACTTTAATCCTACATGAATTATAAACTGGCTCTGATCATGCAGTAAAAAGCACAGAGAATAATATTAACACAGTATGTATTATTTTATACAGTATAAAGTGTGCCAAAAATAAACATTGGACAACTATAGCAAATATTCAAGAGTAATCAATAAAATGATGCATCAACTCAGACTCAGTGTTTCTCAACGTGTAGCTCCAATGAAGAAATTTCTCTTCAGAAAAACTGTTTTGATGGACTTCACTACTAGATGTTCACCAAGATGAAGAACATCCATCCTGTGGATTTGCCCACAGATACCATTCTTTACCATCAGCTAAACCCACTTAGTTTCTTTGGTGTAAAACCAAGGATGTTTAAACAACTTCTGCATAGATACTACCATGTGCAATAGTGGAAACTGAAAGTAATATATGACCCTTTCTCTCCTTTTCAGTCTCTAATAGTATCACAGAATAAATCCCTTCTAGTTTAAGATGTGAGAAATTCCTGTTTAACTGCAGTAAATCCCGTTTATTTTCCATTGTGCCTAAGGCTGTCCTTTCAGATTGCTCTTGGAAATCTCTTCCCTGGAAGTTTTAACCAGCCCCTTAAAAATATCTCCTTTAAGAGTTTAAATTTCTACAAATCCTTCAGCACTTATCACACTATTTGCTCCTTTTCAGAAACATACTAAACATTTTTACTTGTGTAGTGCTCAGTAAAATAAAGTTATTCATACATCAGTCTGTCACCATCTTTTTGACTGATTTCTGTGTTGATTATTTTTCATAGTTCACTCAGTGCAATAGCAGCTGTTAATTTTACTGGCACAGTCACTATTCTTTCTTACTCATTATATCATTGATTGGAAACTTCTGCTTTAAAATAGGACCTTTTTGGGCCAGGAAAATTAGATACATTTTCTTTTAAAAAAATAAATTGAAGATATTACAAAATAATTGTGCTGAAGAAATTGTTTGTGTTGTCAGAATGGGTAATATATTCTCTGAACTTGTATTAACAATCTATGTAAAATTAATTGTTTAGTTATGATTATTTTCCAAAGGCCATGTTGAAATTCTCCCTAGTATGTCTTGCCACTCAATATGTCACTTTATTTAACTTCCCATAGAGGAGATAGATTAGCATAATCTAAGATCAGAGACTCTTTAAATTATCACTTAAGAAAGATCAAACCCGTTCTTTTTTGTTGAAATCAATCAGATCTTATAACTTTCAATGTGCTATTGTAGTTCAGAACCATCACTTCTCATAAACAAAACTAGGTGAAAAAAACCATAATCATACATAACCATACTGTGCTTTACATTACTTTGAAATTAACCTTAAAGACTAGTCTGCATTCTATTTCCTGTTATGCTACAGAAAAAAACAAAATGAAAAATTTTATAATTTATTGAGAAAGTTAATGTAAACTGTATCTCTGTAGCAAACATAAGATGTACCTTGAAAACCTAAATTTCAAAATGTGAAAAATGCTAAAATTCCACCTAAAATTTGTGATTCAATATCTTTCAGAGAGGGAAAATAAAAAATATAATTTGTGAATACTTGGCATGAGTAACATGGTAATGGATTTCAGATGTGATAAAGAATAAATGCATGCAATATGAGTGAGCAAGGCCAAGAGAACAAAATGTGGGGTTTGTAACGTAATTCACGTTTCATAAATTGAATAATATCCATGAAATATCTCGTGAGTTTTATATTATTCTGCATTGCACATAAGGTGATGATATAAAAAATTCTGAGATCTTCCTATTAGCTTTCCCAGTTTTATTCTTCTTTCCCCATTTCTAATATTAATAGTACTACATATTTTTAGAGAATCATATTTAATGAACATAGGGTTTGTTTCAGATCATGTGCATGAAATAAAACCTTAGATTAAAAATTTAAATAACAGGTTAACCATTAAATAGTTCTTAAAAGAGCATGGAAATGTAAGGAATATCTCTGCAAATTTTACCCATCTTCTTTAAGTTTACACTGTTTCTCACTCATGTGTTTACAATCAGGTTCAATTTGACTTTATAAACACATTTTAGAATTCATGTTCTATAACCAAATTGATAAATTTCCACTCTTCCATTGACTGTGCACCTGCATATGTAAATAAAAATCCAAGGTGCCATTGTATAGAATATTTGCCTCTGCCTTCAAATTGGTGAATAAGAAACTTGAAGAGCAGTTTCATTTGAACATGTAAATTAGAGATTTTTTAATAAGACACATTCCCCTTCATGAAATGTGTCTAAATGTTTATGGAAGAAAGTAGGTTACTCTATAGTACTCTTATCAAAATTACAGAACAAAGAAACAGTTTTTATCCTTGCCTTTTCCTGTTGAAATACACAGCTGGAAAGAAAAAGCTCCTGTCTTTGGTTTTGCATGCATTTAGATATGATGTGTATAATGAAATTTAATTTTTAAAATTTAATTACATTCTGAGACATGCACATAGAGTACTGGAAGCATGCAAAGTGAGTTACAGGGAAATTAGGAAGCAGAATTATTATGCTCCGCATATTTAAACCAGATATTTTTCTAACCATTTTCACAATGGTAGGTGGATACCTTTTCTGTATTGAGTGGCCTGGTCTCATTTCTTAGCACAAGTGGATTTTTAGACACTGTACCTTAACCCAGAAAAAAGCTGACCCACACGTTCTAAGCAGTGTGTCCATGGTAACCCATTGGAAGTGAAGATAGCAGTTCTCATTGCTAGATTATTTTAGCTTTGGGGAAAATAACAACTACAGGCACAGCAACAATGTAATATTGAATTAATTAATAACAGTAATTATAAACAATGCACTCAAGCTTTAGATGAGAAACTAATTTCATAAATATGTTTGATATTCCTTCAAGTAAGTCAGTCTTCATGATGAAAAGCAAACACGCCTCTGCAGAATTCCAAAACCACTACAACACAAATGAATCTCAACACTAAAATCCATGCCATCAGCACCCAAGCTATCCACAGAAACTTTGAAAGTTAGAAATTTTGGCATGATTAATGAAGCTATGAGCCATGACTTTGTGAAAGACAAATTATGGACATGATAGAGCAGATGTAAATTAGAATTGATTCAATGAGGGACAGCAAGAGTTGTCATGGGCATGTGTTGGCAAAGGCCGCAGTTTAGACAAAGTAATATTTTACTAAAAGGTCAAAGAAAAAAAAATCTTTCAACAATCACTGTCAAGTAAACCAAGCCAAATCTAAAACCCATATCTATACCCCTTCCGTAAAGTATTTCTTTTATTGGTAATAGTCATATAGGAAGCAATTACCTCTGTTCTGAAATTTCCTTTCAGACACTCAAATCAATTCTGACTTACAACCTGCTTTCTTCCTGCAACAGGCTAAACTGTTTCTTATTATTTACAGATTCCAGAGCATCTGACTGAAGAGAAGGACTAAGCATGGAAACTCTGACTGTGTATATTACCTCCACAATATCTGTCAGAATCAGACTCAGATTGCAAGTAAAAAGATCCAAACACTAGGGAAGTAGGGCAAAATAAGCCCTACTTCCTTATACCCTTACGTAAAATCAATTTTCCTCTCAAATGTAATCCTATCTCAGGTTTTGGTTGCTTTGGTTGCTTTGTCTGAGGAGAAATAATCTTTAAGGTCTGTTCAAGTTCATATACAGACAACTCTATGTGAAAACGCTGAAAAGATGAACTGCAGATGATGTACCAAATCACTCAGAAAAAGTCCCTGTTAACAAAAGTGATACTCCTTTGTTATGAAATTTCTTACAGTCAACAAAACCAATGCAGGAATTCCCTACAGGGCAAAAGAAAGCAGTTGTCCTAGTAATACAGACATTGCTGCAATGCATCAAGCTTCCACTCATTCTCCAGCTTTGAAAGTTCCCAGTGGCTGTTTACATAGTCTTTCTTTTATAAAGGCTTTCCCTCTAGATTCATTGCTATAGTATTCTTCCTGGGATGGTTTCTTGTTACTATGAAGAAAAGTGCTACCTAGTTGGCTACTGCACCATGACAAGCTGCATTCACATCATTTTCTAATGACATCCTTCAAAAACATGCAAATCTACCAACAGTTATTACCAAAAGTCATAAAACTTGATTTTCTTCAAAAATTTTTAAGGCTGCAAGCATGAACACCATTTTAAATAACAGCTGCAGCCCTTCTGGATAAACCTACTAGTAGCATGGGCTACTCTGGAAGCTGCAGTGGAACTTCTACTCACCTACCTGCAGCTCCTCCATCCCCTATTCATCTCTCACCTCCGTGTCAGCAGGATGTTTCTCTTACTTTCCTTTCCTCAGTCTCCTCTGCTATACAGCATTTTACCCATTCTTAATTTTTTTCCCCAAGCCCCTCCCACCTCGGCTGTGGGCTCAGCCGTTCCCTGAGTTGGGTGGCTTGGTGCCAGCTGGAAGTGGCTATGTCTGGCACGGGGCAGCCACAACCTCCCCTCACAGAGCCCCCCAGCAGCCACCCTTGTGACACCACCTTGATTGGAAATAATAATTAAAATAAATAAACAAATAAATAAACCCCAAACAAACCCCTTGTTCCCACCACTTTCCTTTTGTACTAGTTGTTCTTGGTTTCAGGCAAAATATTTATGAAGTAATTGCCATTTCAAAGCTCTCGCTGAAGGTCAGAGCTGACCATTGATGAGTTTGTACTGTGGGAAGCCCTTGAACCACAACTACTCCTGATGTGTTCATTATGTGCAGAAATATTAATCTGAGTTATCAGAAGCGTTGTTCTTTTTCAATCCTCACACCTCAGGTTTTACTGTAACTGGGACAGGAACACCTCAAAATCCCAAAGTAACTTTGTTTAAATAGAATAGTTTGTAGTTGTGTCAGAGTCCAAGTATTTTTTCAGACTACAAACTGAGAAGGGATATTGGAAGCACATAGAACTCATGTCTTCACAAACTATTTTCTTTTTCTTTTCCTTTTTTTTTTTTTTGTATGAACAGTTCTTTTTTTTAAGCCGCAGACCTAGAAAAGTGTTCTTTATTATAATTAGGGAAGAATTGCAATATATTTACAGTGTCTGGCGTTCAAAGTCAATAATGCATCACCATTGTGGCATTGCTGTAATATTTTATCATCAAAATTATTTTTGTAGTAGTGAAATTGTCTAATACATCAGGAAAATACCACTATTGTGGTGACATGTTTATCTTTAATATAGTAACACTGGCATAAACAAATCCTAAAGGTTAAAGTTTACATGAAAATAATTGATAGAATAAGAAAAATTCTTTTATATATATTTTTTAAATTAAAATTAGTTTATATTGATTCACTTAAGTGCAGCATTTGGAAGTGAACAGATTTGTATGCAAGGGGATAGTGCCTTCATAACAGGAGCAGTAAGGATTTAGATTTTAACAGCTGCTTGAAAATGTATGCTTGTATTAAAGTACATGAAATAAATTCTTTCAGTGAAGCAGCTCCAGAAAAAAAAATAAATAGAAATTGAGGGGAAATTACCAAACAGCTCAATGGCTTCCTATTAATGAAAGTTTTAGGAAATTATGTGTCCTGAGGTACAGTAGCTGAACTTTATACATACATATATATATATACACAAATTTTGATAGAATAAAACTCTATACACGTGTGTGAAATTGTGTGTGTATGTGACAATAGCATCCATATTTTAAAATTTATAAACCCCTCTATTTCATTTTTATGGCTATCTGTTTCAGCTTTTAGGATGCAGTTTGTTAGATTGATTCTCAGGCCAGAAAATACCGTTTTGCAAGGATTCAGCAATCTACTTGGTTTTCAAGAGAGAAATACATCTTCCTTCCATATAAAATTTTTTAAACTTTTCTTAACAGCACCAGAGACTAAGCAGAAAGTGATTAAAACAGGAAATGTTACAGGAAAATATCTGATAGGTAACCAAAAGTCTATTGGGGAAGAGATGAAAACAAGTTATGCCTTTCTAAGTTATAACTGCTTTAAGAGTATATGTAGCCCGTCTTTTGTTTTGTCATCCAACTTTCCATTTAATGTCTTCCAAATATACTGGTAAGGTTAGGAAGGAAAAAAACTAATTAGCTGAGGCATTTTTCATATCAATTACATTTACATACCCTGATTGATGCAGGACCTTGCAAAGTATGCAGCAGATTATACTGATAGCACACATTTTTGTCTATAATGATGGGTACCCATTGCCTGAGAATTGGAGATATTTAACAAAGGAAGGTACCATTAAAAGAAGTCATCTTTATGGTAATACAGACATATACACTTATTTGAGTCTGAACTAATCAGAAAATTCTAATGTCCCAAATGTTTAACATTTCAAACACAAGAGTGGTTTTTTCCTTGTTCATGGTAAAAGTTTATGTTCTGCTGTTAGCATGGGATAAAAAATATCCCTTCAATTTACAATTCAAGTTAAACCTTGAAAAGCTATTTGTACTAATAAAGTCATGGTAGAAAAGAATGACCCTGAGAAGTCTATGTATTCCATAGCAAGGTGGGCTCAATCCAAGGAGGGAACTGTCTAACCTGGCCTTAATGACATTGGGAGTCCAGTGTTCCCAGGTAATTCATTGCTTCTGACCTTTATAGAGGTTAATAATATTAATATCTTCATTGGGTGAAGGGTATTATTATGCCATATCTAGACAAAAACAGTTTTAAGTTCAGTTTATTGAAAAATAATTCAATTTTTTTCTTCTTAAGTCTTTATATTCTTGGTCATTCTCACAGCTATCTCCAGGATCTTCTCCCATTGATACACCTTTCTTAACCACAATAACCTAAACTATAACCTGACCACTGTACGCCAGCTAGAACCTTAATAATATTGAGAAGACTTGATGGATTATTCACATTTCATGTAAGTTAAACTGATATTTAAATGTCAGAATGGTATTTGTCTTTCTAACAGGGCATGACATTGGTAGCTCATGTTCAGTTTGTGATCTACTTCGCTTGATGTTCCATATCAAAAGAACAGCTGCCTGACCCATTGTTTCCCATGACATGTTCATGAAATTAACGATTGCCAACTAATTCAAATACTTGCACTTGATCCTTTTTAATTCCATCCTATTCTTTAAAAGATCATTAAAGATTGAAGCATGATTTTTTTAGAATTTTTTTGACAGCTTAGTTGTCTTTGGAAGATGAGGTTCTGCAATATATTTATGCCTATAAAGGTAGAATGTGAGTCATAACAATGTAAGGTATAAACACTAGGATAAAGCAGTCAAGGCTATGGAACATAAATGCTACAGAAATGAAGAACAGATGTAAGCAGACAGCCTCTGCCACCCCAAATGCTATATGGAAAACATATCAGTGATAAATACTTGAGATATGTATTCAAGACAGAATTTAAGAATTCAATGAACAATGTAAACATATAGTCAGGTTGTCATGGAAGTCTGAAAGTTATATACTTACATGGTCTGCAAAGATGTAAACTGGGCAACATCATGGAAAAAATCTTCCCAAGGCAGAGGTGGCACATGGCAATAAGTGAATAGGAGCTGAGAAGGCAAAAGGGACAGATCTAGGGCTCAAACTTCAACTGACAGGAGCTCACATTTCAGCTTTAACCATCATATATGTGCAAAGGAAACTATACCTTGGAGAACTGACAGTAGTCATCACCCAGCCCTTTCATTGCTCTTTCTCATGGAGTGGGGAGAAAACTCAGGAAGGTGACAAAACTTGCAGGTGAAGGTATTCGTGGATTATTAGGTGAAGCAGAAACTGAGTGTGCAAAGAAGAAAGGAATTTATTCACTACTTCTCATTGTCAGGCAGATGTTTATCTTCTTTGGCAGGACCCCAGCATATATAGCAGTTTCTTGGGAAGATAAACGTCATAACCACAGACATCCCTGCTTAAGCTTTTGTTGCTGGGCATGGCATCACATGGTATGGAACATACTTTTGGTCAATTCAGGGCATTCCCAGCCTACTCACTGGGCATGACACAGAGAAAGAAACAGAGAAGGCCTTGATGGTCTGGAAGCACTATTTGGTGATACTAAAAACACTGGTGAGTTGTCAACAGTGTCTTTACAAAAGACAGCACCAGTCTAGATGATGCAAAAAAAGTTAACCCCACTCTAGCTGAAGACAGTACAATTCATCACCAAAATACGTATAAAATAGATGAGGAACAAGCATACATCTGAACTTTACCTTTTTATGCAAGTTGAGATGCAAGGGCTGACTTTTCAGTATCACAAAGGGGTCTTCAAATGGTAAATGTTGTCAGACAATCAGCTCTAGGAAAACATTTCTGAAACAAAGATTGTAAAGTCCATCTCAAAGTCCCTTTAATTTTAACTGCATGCCTGTCAGCACAGATAACCTTATTACTCAGTGAAAGCCCCACAGTACCTTTTTTTTTTAATTGATGTAGCAAATAATCTTCAGAAGTGCACAGCTCATTCAAATGGGGGTTGACTTTTGTGCTTATGTTTTTGATCTGCAGACTCCAATACCTAATGGACCTAACTATTTTCAGTGACGTTACAGGTGGCCCATTAACTTTGTGAGGTAGTTAAATAATTACATATATCCTGTAGATGGCAAGAAGGAATACTAATTGTATCACCTCATTAAGTCTGTTTTAAAATAGGTGACACCAGATATTCTGAAAGAAAAGATATTTTGTAGCTATCTTTTCTATGGTCTTTTCTATTTCCATAATTACCCAGGGACCAAAGAAAATACTGAGGAAATTTATGTCACCTACGATAAGTCAATGAAAATTAGTAGCTTTTACCCTGCCGTTCTCAGTTGAAAACAGAAGTAAAAAAAATATTGAAGGATATGATGAAAAAATGCAACTTTTTATAAAATTCCACATATGAGTCTAATCTTGATGTCTAAATGTCTAAATAATGTAATATCTGTAACTGAACACTTATAATTTAGATAAAAAATTAATTTTAAAAAAGGAGACATACTAATCTCAAAAAGGTTTATCAAAAGTAATAAGAGGACAGTACTATGAAGAAAAACTGATCCTAAATAGGTTTAGAAATTTTGAAGGCTGCTGTACAGAAGGCAAGTTAATTGCAGTTAATCAAAACAGTAAGCTTTAATAGCTTTTATATTAAAACATAGCCTAATTGCAGTTATACCCTTTCAGCTGCCTGTGACCATATTCTCATTTGTGCTGATTCATAAGTTCTTGTGACTATGGAACAAATAGAATATGTTACATCTCAACTGGATTTGGTCTACATTTGTTAGATACAAGGCATACTAATGTTTTTAGGTAGAATTCTGCAATTCTGCTAGTCAAATTCAAAACTCACATCATATAAATGTTCCCAGGAAGTTGGTAAACATGCTAACATCATGCAAATTATTGTACTTTAGTCTCTCAAAAACCCTTGTAAATTCTATAAAATTGTGACTGTGGCTATAAATTAAGGTGAAAGAATAATAGGAAATATTAAATAGGAGTAACTATAACATAGAAGAAAAAATTGTTATTATCAGTTCTTTTAAGTGATACAGAAAGACACAATTCTGAATGAAAATCTTTACAGAAAGGTGTTCTTCAAGAAAATGCTATGAAAATATTTATTTTTACAGCATCTTTCACAAAATAATTGTTAAAACAAGTAATTTGGATTTTGATGTGTTTAGTAATGTCCTGTTATATAGTTTTAAGTCACTTCATGTCAAATTTAATCTTATCATTATCTATATAGACTTATAGTAAGCCAAAATACTCTATAATAGACATAATATTTTGAAGTATTTATTTGCACATTTATTGCAACATTTTTATTATTTTCTATTATATATATGATTATAAAAATACATATTTCAGTATTTTTAAAAGGCATTTAATTGTTTCTAATTTTTAAAATAGCCTCAATTACATTAAAGTTTCTCTTTGTTTCCTGATTAACAAAAAATAATTATTTACCTTTAATGCTAAGAGTTATTATACTCTGCCAATACATCACCTTGTAATGGGTGTCTTTTATTAATAAATGATTCATTTCAAAGTTTATATCAGGAAGAAAGGTAGTGAGAGGAAATTGGGAAGATAAGGGAAAGGAAGAGAAAAGGAGGGGAGAGAAGGGCAAGGCAGAGAGGGCAGGGCAATGCAAGGCAGGGAGGGGAAAGAAGAATTTTCTGCAAGGGTGAATTGAGCAATTCTTTGTACTAGACAAAACAAATGGGTTTCTTATTTTAGTCCATTTTCTTAGGTATTACTCTGGCCAAAACTGTGTACTCTGCTGCTCTGTCATGAAATTATTCCCCAGTATCAATTAGTATTTGCAGTGAATACTCATTGTGTCATTATTTAAAATTAAAAGCAAAATATTTTTATTCCACTAAGGGCTTGAAATGTAAAATTATTAAAAGATATCTTCTCTGCTTTTTTTTTTTTTTTATTTTTTTTTAGATAAGTGAGTCTAAACCTTAGAAAAATATTATAGCTTGCAGTCAGTCTTTCAGGATAGAAGTCTAGCTCCTATTTAAGGTGCCTGGAAGTGGTACCATTCTGAGGAGTCTTTTCCTTCCTTTTTGCCTTTATTATTGCATTTCAAGCCAAGATGTTTCATCTGTGACTTTTTTCCCTACTTTAAACTAAATCCATGCAACAGCTTTTTCTTTTTCTTTTTTTTTCCCCCCCAGCTATCATTTTTAGTCTGAATTGCTTCTGGTCTCATAGTGAAACTACAGATTGTGTAAGGCATTGCGTGCTCTTGACAGGATTGCACGGCAACATCATCTGGTCTTAAGGACATTTGATTTGATTCTTATTCTAATTCTATGTTAGAAGTAGTTCTATCTTGCTTGAAATTGTAACTCTTTATCATGGGAACAGAGACTTAACTTGGTAGCTGTCTTCTCTTCAGACATCCAGTGACTGTAGTCTGTTGGAATGCTGATTTGGTTTGCAGAGGTCTTGATTTCTTTCAAAATCCTTTTTTTATTTTAAAGATTTGTGAATAATTAGAATCCTTACTTCATATCTTGGAAAATCTGGTCAAGATTATAGAGACCAAAATGCAGAAAGTCACAGCAGAGAACAGCCTTCCGAAGATGAAGGCTACAGAATTACAGAACTGTAATGTCTTTCATTAGCTCCACACAAGGGCAATGGGAGGGCAGCACTACCCAAACATGCCAGTTAGAAATGAGGCATAACTCAGTGTCGTGGTTTTGCCCTGGTTCAATTTACTTTTATACCCCCACATACAATTACTACTAGTTGAGAGAAGGTTTATGCAGACAAAAAGAGACTGAATTAAAAAAAGTATGAGTATTTATTATTAACAAACTAACATTAAAGAATTATATTTACAACAATTCTACTTAAGTAAAAGGTATTACGTATTTACAGAAGATACTTTTCCCCCCACTTCCCTTTATATCAGTTCAAGGAGGAGAAGCAGTCTTTTTCTGTTCTCAGAATTCCAGCTCTCTCTCTCTCCAGTAACTCTGCAGTACTTTCGTCACAGTTGGAACTTCTTTATTTCTCTCTCATTCTGTGTTGGCCTCCAGGGCTGGGCTTACCCCCCTCCTGGGTTAAAACCGAAGGTTGAGGGTTACCCAGGTTCCGAAGGGTCTCTTTCCATAGACTTGCAAGGGGACACTTGTTTACTATGGATCTTCTTCCACAGGGTTACAGGGGATAATGGTTTAAGAGTTCACCCCTGTTTCCCTATGGAGGTCCCTCCCCATGGGAGAACAGTCTTTGATTGACTTCTCGGCATGGGTCTAGTCTGGATCCCTTACTCGGATCCCAATATCCCACCTGAGCCATTTTCTGCTCCAGCGTAGGTTCTCTTTAGCACTAGCAGTACGGATCCCACACATGGATCCCAACGTCCCTACCTGAACCGTTTTGTGTTCCAGCGTAGGTTCTAATACCCGTCAGGGTCATAAATCTTCAACAGCAGCAGCATGGATCTCTCACTGAGATCCCGAGCTTATCTGAGCCGTCTCGCTCCAGCATAAGCATCGATCCCTTCGAGGGTCACAAAAGTCTTTAACAAGACTCTGCCTCATCTGAGCCGCTTTTACTCCAGCATAAGGCTTTCTCTGTTAAAGTCACAAATCTCTGGTGTATCCACAAGCTCTTCTGTGAGCCGCATGGGGGTCTCCTTCACCCCAGCAAACTTCTACAGGTGGTAGGGTTTTATTTTTCAGTCTTTACCCTGCTGAAGGGAGGGAGAGCGAAAGGGAGAAAAAGCAGTTCTCCCCCCTTCGAACTTTTCTTCTCTTTCCTGTGCTGCCAGCTTCGACCTTGAAAATCCTGTTATCTCATGGCTGGAATTCTTCTGCAGCGGTTTCTCGTCTAAGCAGTTCGTCTTTTAAACCTTTTTTTTTTTTCACTCTCTTACAGAAGAGAAAGGAGGCTTCAGTACTACACCTGCCCCCCCCCGGCCCAAGCCGGGGGAGGAGGGGGCCTTGACCCTCCTCGGGCCCACCGCGTCTCTCCTACATGGCTGCTGCTCCTAATTTCAACTGCGCCACAACCTTCTCTTCCGTTTTCTTAAAGATGTAATTAGCAAAGGCGTCACTGAACTTTTTGATTGGTTTTTTGTCCGGAAATCACCTGGACAAAACCATCCTCAGCCCCAGGGATGAGCTGGTGGGCAAAACCACGACACTCAGGAAGAATATATGGATAAAAATCCCTATAAAAGGATTAAATTAGTAAAGATAAGATGCTAAAATTGTTGATTAAAAAATTGTACTGGTACAAGTGGCAATGTCTTTCACTCAAAATCAAAGAAATAATAAATATTCACCCATGTGCCCTGATAGAATGCCTTTCTCTTATAAAAAAATAAACTAAACAAAAACAGATGGCATTAAAGTAATCTGTATTTTCTCAGTTGCTGTGTTTTCTGATTCTTGTTAATTTTTTCCTTTTTTTCACACCTCTATTGTATTATTGTGCCGAATGCCACAAGGAACTTGATTACTTTTCAAAAGGATCCAAAAACTTATTCATCCTTCTCAAGTTTAGCCATGGAAAAAAATATCCATTCCATCCTAATAATGAAGCCTTAAATACATAAGAGGAAATGTTGTATAGAAGTGGTGTCTCTCTCTGTTGATCTAGTATCAAACAAACAGTATAAAAAGGTCACCTGAGTTTTAGAAGGCTAAAGTTAGACCACAGGTACATAGGACAATTCAGAGTGGAGAACACATCAGCAGTTTTCTGGTGGAACTTCCTGTCCAAAGGGCAGCCTACTCCACTGCTTGGTTGTCCCCATAGTGAAGAAACCTTTCCTTATAGACAGCCTGCACCAACCTTGTTTCATCTTAACTTCGTCTCTTGTCTTCCCACTATACACTCCTGTGAAAAGCCTGGTAAGTCTCCTGTTGCTGTAGGCACTGGGACTCTGGGCTTAGGCTCCCGTAAAGTTGTCTTTTTCCCAGGCTGAACAAGCCCAACTCTCTTAGCTTCCCCCCCAGGGCAACTGCTTCAGGCCTAATCATCCTGCTGAACTTGTTCAAGTTTATTGATTTCTTTCTGGTATTGAGAGGGTGGGGTAGGAAGGGGTTGCAACTGAGCAGAATATTCCAGTTGTGGGCAGAGCCAAGTAAAGGGAAATAATCACTTACATTCATCTTTTCCCTGCACACCTTTTATTACAGTCCCAGCTGCTTCCAGGGCACAGCCAAAAACAGGGACTTTCTAGTATGTTCCAAGTCTGGACTATCATTCAGAAAAACAGTGGACAGGCTGATGGAACTACTGAGACACTAATGAAATCCAGTGAGGACAAGTGCAAGATCCTGCACTGAATTGGGGCAACCCCGAACGTAAATACTGGCTGGGTGATGAATTCATTGACAACATCCCTGCAGAGGACTTGGGGATGCTGGTGGAGAAGAAAATGGATGTTAGCTGGAAATGTGTGCTTGCAGCCCAGAAAGTCCACCCTGTCCTGGGCTGTATGAAAAGCAGTGTGGCTGGCAGGTCAAGAAAGGTGATTCTTCCCCTCTACTCTACTCTTTTAATATTCTATCTGTAGTACTGCATCCAGCTCTGGGGTCTCCAACACAAGAAAGACATGGGTCCAGAGGAGAGTCACAGAAATGATCAGAGGGCTGGAACACATTTCTGCCGAATAAAGTCAGAGAGTTGATGTTGTTTAGCTTGGGGAAGAGAAAACTTTGGGGAAACCTTATTGTGGCTCTTCAATTCATAAAGGAGGGTTAAAACAATGATAGAGACTTTTTACCAGGGCCTGTAGTGAAAGAACAAGAGACAAGGTTTTAAACTGAAAAAAAGGTAGATTTAGATTAGACTTTTTTGATGATAGTGGTGAGACACTGGAACGGGTTGCCCAGAGACAATTGTGAGTGTCTCGTCATTGGACGTTGTCCTGGTTTCAGCTAGGGTAGAGTTAATTTTCTTCTTAATAGCTAGTATAGAGCTGTGTTTGGGATTTAGTATGATTCTAGTGTTGATAACACAGTCATGATTTACAGTTATTAATAGTGTTTACTCTAAATTGAGGACTTTTCAGTGTCCCATGCCCTACCAGAAAGCAGGTGTACATGAAGCTGTGAGGGATTATAGCCAGCTGACCTGATCTGTCCAAATTGATATTGCATTCCACTGTCATGCTCATTCTATAAACGGGGGAAAGTTGGCCAGAAGGACCTGATTGCTATTTGGGGATAAGCTGGGCATCAGTCAGTGTGGTGAGCAGTTTTATTGAATATCACTTGTTTCTCTTGGGTTTTATTTCTCTCTCCCTCTGTTTTTCATCGTCATCAGTAGTAGTTTTAATAGTAGTATGAATGGTATTTTTATCAGTTTTTTGTATTATTAGTATTACTATTATATTTTATATCAATTACTGGACTGTTCTTATCTCAACTCATGAGTTTGACTGTTTTTTCTGATTCTCCTCCTCATTCCACCATAGGAGAGGGCTACGTGGTATTTAGTTGCTGACTGTGTTTAAACCATGATAGAAGAGCTGAAGGTCAGGTTGGATGGGGCTTTGGCAACCTTACCTTGTGAAAGATGTCTATGGCAGAGTGGTTGGAACTAGATCATCTTCAAAGGTCCATTCCAACACAAACTGTTCTATGATTCTAAACAAAAAACATTTACCCCAGTATCATCTGTCAAACAGTTTCCAAAAGAGTCTGCAAAAGCTAGGTAACACTACCAGATGTTATTTTAACTATGCATTATGTGAAGAAGTTTCTTTTTCTCTTTGTTTTGAATATACAACCTGATGATTTTATTTGATACCTCCTTTTCTTTATCTTAATAGCTGCTGTCTGTTGACCTTAATATCAGGATATTAAAAACTTCTATCATATTCCTTTCTGCTCTGTATTTGTCTCTTTTCCAGACAGGTGGTCCTGATCATATCTCAACACTTCTCTTGAAAACTAATCCATACTTTTGATCACCTGTGAAGTGTCTTTGTTCTCAGCTTCTACTATATCTCTTTTGAACTGGGATTCCCAGAGCTGCATTGGGTATTTGAGGTTCATTTGCACTGTGAATTATCAGCTCAAGATAATTTATATCTTATTGCTACCTTTGCATCTAACCTGCTTAGTTTCTCACCTGCAACCAAAGGCACCAACATATTTTGAAAATGTTGTCTTGAAGTACCTTACAGTCTCTCAAACTTAGATTATGAAATGTCAAAACTGATTTTTAGAATGGAATGAAAAATACTGGGCCATTCTAAAAATGTTTCCTTACCATACCTAGATGTCAGAAATAAAGTGTAGTATATTAAGTAGCTTGTTTGAGGAAAATCATACCCAGAGCATTAAGGGCTCTCCATTTACAGTGCACGATAAGGAATCAACTTTCTAAAAAGGCACTCAGTGTGTCCAGGTGTGAAGAATTTCTCTCCATATTCAGAGTAGAGTCAAACACTTCATGCAGAGGAATCCACAACATCCACACAGGGAGTTACTGAGAAAGAACATCTGTTCTGTTAAAAACCACTTTACCTTACTGAGCATTTGCCTCCTGGTGTTGGCAGCCCCTTTGCTACCTGAGCAATATGGTTGACAAAGAATAACAGCTCGTGCTCATTCTAAAAGAATAACAGCTCATGCTCATTCTAAGCAGAATATCTGATAAGCCACTGTGATTACAGGTGTCTTCTCTGACTGTGACTTTTTCACAAAGACTATTTCTGGTAACTTCATGACATTTTTGGGAAGTTCTTGGCTCCTTACATAACTGTTTTTAACAAACCCAGCATAAGGCTTTATGTGTCTCTAAACATATAGGCTTCCCTGATGAAAAGCATTTGAGGACCTAAGATTTTTATTTATATGTAAGAAATGATACTGATCCAGTCCTCCTCTTAATAATTTTGGTGAAAGAAAGCTTTTATTCTTATTTTTCCCTTTATAAAATTGTGATTGTGCCAACAAGGAAGGATTAACATTATTAACTGGACATATTAACTAGAAGGATTGACAATTATTCTTTAATAATTTGTTGAAAGCGTTTCCTAAAATACTTGAAATATTTAATAGGCAAGCGTAAGCAGGCATATTTTAGGAACTGTAAGTTAATAAGTGAGTAAAAATCCTGTGCTAGTTTTGGCTGGGGTAGGGTTAATTTTCTTCACTTCATACTTTCAGTAGATAGTATGTATCTGTGTTCCAGATTAACACTGAAAACAGTGTTAATAATATGGAAATGTTTTTGTTATTGCTGAGCAGGGCTTGCACAGCATCCAAGTCTTTTCTACTCCCTGTTCTGCCACACTGGCGAGGGAGCTGGGAGTGCATGGGAAGTTGGGAGGATACACAGCCAGCACAGCTGATCCCAACTTACCAAAGCAATATCCCATACCATATGATGCTCAGCATTTAAAGCTGGGGTAAGAAGAAGGAAGGAGGAGGATGGGGTGATGGGATTAGTCAACAGCCTAAGCCTGTCTTCTTTCCCAATTGGGACGTCTGTTGGGTAAGAACTATACTCTGTGCACATTGAATATTTTACTGGGGATTAGAACTTGTCTATATATTATTTTCAATATGTTTTTACAGTCAGATACTATCACCAGCAACTCTCAAACCTTAACCTGTCACAATTTTCTATTAATAAAGAGTATTAATCTGCAAACTATTAGTGAGAGTCTTTCATGAGTACCAGCAACAGGTAACATACTTGAATAAAATGGAAGACCTACTGAGGGATCTCCCTTATGCTGTTGACTTATTTCCTTGAAAAAGGCAGTCAAACCACCCTCTGATCCAGCAGAACTATTCAGTGAAGGATCCCCATAATAGGACACTGACAAACTGGTTGGGCACAAGGGTCTCAGCTTTCCTGATACCACCTCATAGCTTTATATGAAATAATTTATTTCATCCTTTGTGATGATATTTATCAAGAATTTTTTGTTTCATTTTCTTGTCTTTACTTGCTCATATTAACTCTTAGAAGGCTTTTTCTCTTGCTTTCTAGAATGCACTTTCACTTTTAAAAATATTTAGAAAATGTGTAAGGAATAGAGGATTTGCACCTGGAGTATCCTTGGGGACTACTCAATTGCAATTAATTTAACTAGACACTGGATGTCAGTGTTGCTATTTTATAGTTTAAAAAAAAAAATCAAGAAAATCCAAGGTGTAACAAGAAGTAGGATATAGAAGAAGCCTAATCGAATCATTCAGAACAGCTTAGAAGCTAATTAGCATTTATATCTTCATGGTAGGAAGAACATGTTAGCTTTATAGAAGCAGCTTTCCATAAAGGTTTTGATTTCTATTAAAGAACAAACAAACAGATGAAGAAACACTTCAACTAAATGGACATTTTAGGAATCTGTCACAGGGCTTTTACGTGGTAATTAACATTAACATTCCATTTAATCAGAATTATGAACAGTGCACAGTGTGAGTGATGATATTTGCTTATGGGTTATTTTTTACCTGGCTTTCAAAAAAATGTCTGAATTTAACTCACTTCAAATCTCATGACCTTAAAGGAGCTGTTTACTTTTAAACCAAGATTTTATTTTTCAACAATTTTAAAAATAATTAGAATGGAAAAATATGAATGGAATTGCGTAAAATTCTACCCACTTAACTGTCCATCCCATACCAAAGAACAGGTATAATGTGCTGGTTTTCACAGTCAGGTACATTTACAATCTCCTTGAGAGAAAATCTCCTTTGTCAGAAATAATAATTCACCTATGGCTTCAAGCCATCCTGCAGAATAAAATCCACCATTAAATGGAATCTCAAAGAAACAATACCTAATTTCACTAGCAACGTATGTCAAATTATCCTATTTCAAAATCAAATATCATAACTAGTATATTAGAAGTACATCCTTAGAAATGTTCATAAAGGATGAAAATTTCTTATAGTGCATGGAAGCAAAAAATTCTACTGTCATTAAAAGTGTATTTGGCTGATAGGAAACATCTAATCTGAACAGCTGAAAACAGCATGAAAAATGAATTATTTTTTGATTATTTAATTTTTTTAAAGTTTTTACTTTAAAACATCCAAAAAAGCCTTGAGCATCCAAACATACTTTTATACTGTAAAATTTCAATTCACATAATTTGTGGATTCATGAAAATGTTTCAGCAGGTGGTGACCTGCAACTAACAAAAAACATGCATATCCACTATCAGACTGCTATGGCTGTCAAATATCAAACAAATCTCTTGGGTTCCTAAATAACATTCCAAAAACTTTGTAGGGAACATTAGGTATGTCATAAGTGAAAAATTTCAGCGAAGAATGTTTCAGTAAGACTTTGTTACATTCTAAACAACAACAGCAAAACCAAAAAAGAAACAAACAAAAAAAAATAAGAGTGGCGTTATCATCATAGAAATGCTGATTGCCATGAGTTAAAGGATATTAATGAGCTACACACATTTAAATGTCTATATCAAGAATTTGGACAACATAAAAATTTATATAAAATATACTTCACTTGGAACAGTGAAGGCGAAGTCAAAAAATATTAGGGAGTGCGACTTATCCTTTTTGAGACACCAGGGTATCAATCAACATATCTAACAGAAAAGATGATCTCTGATCTGATATTTTACCTCCAGCGAATAAGGTTGCTGAGTTGGGGTGTCTAATAATATCTCCCAAATAAATTAGAAAAGTTTAAATTTAAAGAACTGGTGAAATAAAGATGGACAGAAGAGAGGTAAAAACGCTTTGGACTTCCTGGAGCAACGAAAGAAAGAGATTGATTATGAAGACAACATGCTTCATAGAGGGTTCTCTCTGATAAGTGCAACCTAAGGTGAATGCAATCTAAGACATAATATATATCAGATTTTTATATAAGGAACATTTCAACATGAAGTTAGATTATGTATACAAAAGAAAGAAGAGAGTCATATTTCAAATTTAATGTTGATGTAAATTAGTTTATTTTTTAATTATTTAAGACATTATTAGAATTTTGAATTATACTGTATATTTTGGATATTTTAAATAGTTATTAGTGTTTTTCTTCAAGAAGAGCAAAACCATTGTAATCAGAGAGTAAGTGACTGATGCTAAGTTCCTCATCCAACAATTTAAGGAGCCTAGAAACTGGCATATTAAGACAACCTGGGTGGAATTCAAGTACCTAAACAGAGGTATCTAGTGCCACAGTTTTCTTCCTGGCCTCTAATTGCACTCAAGAAACTCACAAGTATACCATATGTTCTTGATTGTATGTGCCAGCTCCCTGTTGGTTTCTTGGACACCTTTACTCTTTAGGATTGCACTAAATACTGTCTGAATCACTATTTTTCTTCTCACTTTCCCAAACAACCTCTTGAGTGCCCAGAAGGTTAAAGAAATATAGGGCTGTGCTGGCTGCTGAGAGATTGCTGCTAGTTGCCTTGTTCTGACTGCTGCTATCAGGGTTAGGTAAATTCTTCTTCTGAAAGAGAAACGGTTGCTCCTTCTTGAGGATTTGCTGGGTAGGGTCAAGAGAGAAAATCAACAAATGTGACGGGCCATACAAGAGACCTCATCAAAAAGAGACATAAACAATCAGAAGCATACCAGACACGACAGAGTACCTAAAGTAGTAAAACAAAATAAGAAAAAAAGAAGAAAAAACATTTTCATATAGAGCCAATTATGGTTTTGTGGAGTGCAGCCAGAACAAGCTCAAAACTTTTTTAGTCAAAGCACTAATTGTTTTTGTGTCTAAAAAATGTGTCCGTTTTTTTATAGCATTTTTCCTTTTACCAAAGTCCTAACTTACCACTCTTATTACTCTTACTGTTTATATTTCTGTGTATGAATAAGAATGCAGTATGTCTGTACCTTGTGCTTCACTATGCTGGGGTGAATCCAGCAAATATGGTATATCTACGCACCACTACTAATTGACTTTCTAATAAAAATATCACAGCTACAATCACTACTAAAATTCTTTGTCTGGCAGCTTATATACCTCATTAAGGTATGATAATGCTTTCATAAATTACCTCAGTGATTAAATAGATGATAAGACAGATGAAACTAGAGTAGGAAGGGCTGCAAAGGCATGACAAAACATGATCAGAATACAAAGCAGTCTTGAGAAATTGAAGAAATAAACTTAAAATAGAAAGTGATCTGATAGGGACAACTGCAAGTCTCCTAACTGTAAGGAGGAGTGATTTTCTGCGCCAATACAGGTCACCTGCACAATCATGTCTGAGTAAAGGAGATTATGCGGGATCAAAAGCTAAACTTAGGATAAGTATGATGTCTGCATACTGTATTTATGTACAGTACTATTGAAACAAATGGCAACCATACCAAAATGAATAAACAAGAGTATACTTTGCAAGCTATTACAGTTTCTTCTGGCATTCTTCTACCTTTCCTATGGAGTTTTGTGATCAGCTGCAGGTATTGCATTTCATGGTAGCTTGTCATGGATTTGCTCTGGGCTAATTTTCTGCTCAGCCCCACACACAATTGCTATAAGTTGAGAGAAGGTTTATGCAGACAAAAGAGATCTGATTGGGGAGAATAATATTAGGATTTATTACTAGTAAGATAAAAACTAAAGAACTATATATACATATATAGACAATTCTAACTAGGCGAAAGTGCTATGTATTTATAGAAATACCCCTCCCCCCTTGAATCATTTCAGGAGGAGAAGCAGTCTCTGTTCCATTTCCAGAGCTACAGGTCTTCTAAATAATTTTGCAGCACTCAAAAGTTCTTATTCTATTATCTCTAGGACGATAGCTCCGATTCATCACAGCTGGAACTGTTTCTCTTTCTCTCTCTCTTCTATGTTGACCTCAGGGCTGGGCCTACCCCCTCCTATGCTAAGACTGGAGGCTGGGGGGTTATCCAGGCCCTGTGGGGTCTTCCATGGACTGCAAGGGGATACTTGCCTACCATGGATCTTCACCACAGAGTCACAGGGAATAATGGCTTTGAGTCCACTCCTGTTTCCTGTGGGGTCCCTCCTCATGAGAGACAGTCCTGGATGGACCTCTTTAGCCTGAGTCCACCTTTGGCAACAGTTCTTCCATTCTCTGCTGTCCCTCAGGGTCACAAATTCAGCTGCACCAGCATGGATCCCTCATTGAGATCACAACATCCTACAAGGACCGTCTCGCTCCTGCATAGGTCTCTCTCCTCCATGGGCCACAGGTCTCCAGCAGGACTCTGTTTCATCTTAGGCCTCCCATGGAGTCACATCTACTTCATACACTCTGCTTCGGCGTGGGCTCCTTCATGAGCTGCAGAGCGTGGTTTCTGCTCCCCAACAGTCTTCCACAGGTGGCAGGGATTTTTAGTTTTCAGTCTCTATCCTGCTGAAGGGAGAGAAGAAGAGAGAGGGGGAAAAAGGAGCCCCCCTTCAGACTTCTCTCTCCTCCGGCTGCCAGCTTTGACCTTGGAGGTCCATTATCTCTCTGCCAGAATTCTTTCTGAAGCATGTCTCGTCGAGGTTCTTCTCCAAAGTTTTTTTTTCTCTACTCTGTTACAGGAGAGAAGGGGGCCTGGCCCCTCTCACCCGGGCCAGACATGGCCTGGGGGAACAGACTCCTGGGTCCAACAGGGCCAGCTGCTACTCTGGCTTTTCCATTTCCTTCTGCGCAACAACCCTTCTCTTCTGTTTTCTTAAATATGGAATTGGCAGAGGCATTACTAAAACTTTTGACTGGCTTTTTCTCCAGAAATCCACCTGGCAAAAACTATTTTCAGCCCCAGGGGGCCTAGTCAGCAGACCACGACAAAGCTATAAACCAGGTAAAGGTTGATCAGATGTCTAAAGTCTCTGAATCTGATTTTCATCAAAAGTCTAAAAAAGTGAGACTTTGAAGAAAAGAAAGACATAAAAAAATGTAATGGTTTGCCTGAAGGAGAAAGGACTGAGGGCAGATAATATTTCATGAAATGTTTAAAAAAAGAAAAAAAAAAAAGGAAAAATTACAGAAGGAAGGCATCAGATTAGTAAATGTTTCCAGTGCTGAGGAGTATAAAGCATGGAAATGGATTGCCTAGGGAAGTCTATCATTAAAGTCTTTAAGAAAAGGTTAAACAAAATATCTGTCAGGATAAGTGCTAATACTGCCTTGGAGCAGACTGAAGGACAAAATGATCTCCTAAGATCCATGTTATGATACCTCTCATATCTTATTCAATTTACTTCTGCCATAATGATTGATTAATGCAACAGTTCCCAACCCAAATTAAAAACAGCTGAAAAATGCACAGAAGGAAGAAAATAAAAAAAAAAAAAATCAATGATATATTAGAGAATGGAGAAGTTCTTTATATATGACAGAAATGATTGCTGAAAATTTTGGATCTACACATTGTTTTTAAAGTTATTTGTTTATTTTCTAACTTAGACACATGGTAGAAGAGATTACTAATTGGCAATGTAGTAGCAAAGTTGTCTAAAAGTTACATGTGTAGAGATATGTTAATCCCCATCATAAATTAGCAGCTCTCTTGCACCTTATTATGTTCAGTTATACTTGTATATAATGCAAGTTCTTGTCAAAGACTTTTAGTGTTCTTGCCCCTGTTCTCCAGTCACTTTGGTCACAAAAAAGTTTCAGTTCTTGCTGCAATAATATTGGGTGGGATAGCTGGAAAAGGTGTATGACCAACGATATTGACCTAAATGCTCACAGAAGAAAATTTCTCTAGTTGTAGAACACAGTAGGAAGTAAACTGAGACAGAAAAAAAATTCTATTCAAGGAGAAAAGTTAAAAATTAGTTTCTCATCACTAAGAAAACAAGAGAAAGAATTCTGCCTACCATGGCATTGCAGCAAAGCTGAGTCAATGTCTTGTTGTTGCTGCAAGCTGCCTGGTTTGCTTTCTTCATAAGCTCCTTCCACAAGGCTTTTGACAGTCCTCACGCTCATGTTGGTGTACTCAGATATAATGGTGAGCTAAACCAGCAGAAAGGAGAGCCCGTTAGAGACCTACCTGTTTACTACCGGTTTACCTCCCTGAACTAGATGGATAATAATAAATTAAAGATTAAAATGTATAAGGGTGTAATTCTATAGCAATAGCCTTAAGATGATGTGTTCTCAGAGAAAATGAATGACTAATTTTAATGCAATGCAGTAGTTTATATTCAAGTCATGCATTTATTTTTTATTTTGTTTCTTAGATTTTCCTCAAATTATGGGAAAATTGATGCCAAACATGTACAATTTGATTCTTAAATCAGTATAATTACTTAAGAGGGGACTGAATCTGTAGCCTGGTAGAGCTGATGCTGCTGCAGCTGTGTGCCCCAGGTCTAACCAGCAGTGAGACTGAGCATGTATTATCAGGAGGTCCATACACGAGCATTCATATACAGCATACATACACACATTTGTGTACAGAGAGCTGGACACACAGAATAACACAGACAGACACAGGTCTCACATCAACACAAAGAACACCTATGCCCTCATCTTGTTCTTTTCTCTGGCTGATTAGGGTGAAGGTCTGGTAGTCAGAAGCACAGTATGGGAAGTACAGTACAGATCTGTGCAGAAACTGCTTGGACAGTACATCCAGCAACTGCCTCTGTATCCAAGTCTGTCCAATTACTGGCATCTGGGCACATGAACCCTAGCAACTGCAGGTACATATCAGCTACTGTGAGAGACCCCCTTACTCACTCACTTCTCCATCCCCCTCCGTTCTGCCCCAACCTTTCCCTAACACTCGCACTGTAGATCCCCTAGTATCTGTCCTTGGATGCACAAGACATCCATGGTCTCTTCCTGAATCCTCACTCTGCAAGTGCCTCACCCCTAGAGACACCTACACACAGCAAAATACACATGCATATACCAGCAGGTCATGATTGTTCCCCAGGCCCTGTGGTCTCTCCAGAAGGTGTCTGGAACTTTCCAGCCCTCCAAAAGCCAGCTCCTTATGCAATGTAGGTCTGAAAAACAGAGTCACCTCCTGGCTCCCAGGCCACATCAGCTGCTCACCAGCCCATGCATCTGGATCTTCTCAGACACTCACCCTCACTCACTCGCATTCGGTCCAGTTGCTGCACCGCACACACACAGGCTTTGGCCCTGCTTCCACTCCAGAGCTGAGACTCAGACACACACACACGCTCTTGCACACTGAATAGAGAGTCCCTTCCCCAGAATAAGTTGGGACCAGAGCTGAAGCAGAAGACAGTGCAGATTGAGCTGAACAGACACAGGGCATGGCCAAGGAACACTGACCAGCTCTGTCTACAAGTGACTCATCCTTTTTACTCTTTTAACCCTTGATTTTGATATATTTGTTTCTACCCAAAAAAGCCTTTATGCCTCCCTTTACCCATTTTGGCTCCTCCTCTAAATATCCCTTAATATGTCTTGTGCTACTACAAAATGCTCTTCCCACTGCTTTCCATAATGTGTTTCTAGGCAGTTATCATGTCCTCAGTCCAAAAGGTCATCCACAGCCTTTCTCCTCTTACCTTATCTTGACATGTTGCATACCAGCACACTGGGGCTAAGGTTGCCCTGGGACAGCTCTGGCCAGGATCTGGATAGGATGTGCCTCCTTCCAAATCCTTAATTCACATTCCTCACCACCTTTGTGCCTCTGTTCTTCACTAGGCTTGCAGAGATGATCCTCTGATGGTATGGTGCTTCCTGAGATGGGCCTGGGGGCAGACAGGGCAGAATGTTGTTTGAATCTCACACCCATCATCACCTCTCCATGCTCCTTGCGGGTGCCCAGACAAGGTGGGGATTTTTACCTAGTATAAAGAATTACTACCAGACTCTTTTAGTTGCAATGCTATAACAGTTTCATGTGATGCTGCTAAGGCAATAGTCACACAGTTTTACACTTTGTTTGGCAATTATAAGATTACAGACTTTTTCATTAATTTTCCAAGTTTTGGGCTAGCAAACTGCATGTTGCATGTTACATGTTATGCATTAACATCGCCTCCATTTTGGAACATACCATGAGCTGGTATTCTCTCAAAATGAAATCTGTGTTGAAGTATTTGTTTAAATAATGGTTTTTTGTGTGGTTTTTTTGTTTGTTTGTTTGTTTTGGTTTTTGTTTTTGTTTTTGATTGCTCAAAGATTTGCATGGATTTATGGCCATTTTTATAGTAATACTGGGAAATCTCAGCAAGACTAGGATAAACCAGGTGTGTTTCTTTTTTAAGTATAAAACATAGATAAATTGTGCCAGAAGATCATGTTAAAAGCATACTCAATGGGAAAATAAACTCAATAACACGCTGGACTGTTTGGAGGTGTCATTGGCCTAAATCAGAAAAACCAGAGAACACTGCACCACATAAAGACTTTCTGCCAATTAGTTTTTGGAAAATCAACTTCCATCTCACGCCAGTCTAACCACAACAGATAGAAGAAAGTTGCCCTACATATTAAGGCACTTATACCTAAATCCAGAAAACAAAAAAAAGAAATAAAAAAGGAAAACTTAAGGTATCATAGTGTTTTTTCTTTTAGGACACTAGGAATGAAATAGAGAAATTTAAAAAAAGAAATCTAAATCCAACATTCTGTCCGGTGCATGTTGAGAAGCAAGGCAAAAGACAGCTGCCTAGCCCCATTCCCAGCCCCATTAAGCAGAGGAATAAAAGATGTTTGCCACTGAGATGCTGTTTTGAAGACATAGCTGCCGCTTCTCTGGATAGATTGACAGGTCTGACTCAACAATGATTTCTTCTTTTACTGGTCTTGCATATGCAGCACCAAAGTAACATTTTGTAGGGACTTTGCTACCACTTTAACAAACCTGTGGAATGCAAACGGTGGACATTGTATTTCATGCTATTAAAAAGAATAGAAATAAATGGTTTTTTCTACACTCTAGAGGAAAGAAGAAAAGAAAACGGCAGCATATATAAAAAATAAACAAAGGGCTAGATTGCCAATTAACCTGTGTCAGTCTTCATATCATGGGCCTCCAGATAAGAAGAGAAAAGGACTTATACAGCAGCCTGTGAACTGTGTTCTGCTTAGAGAATAACTCACTCTACTTAATGGGTCAAAAACATAGAAGAGATATCAAAGCTTTTCTAATTACAGTTAACAAAAACAGTTACCAAATTGCTGCTCCACTTATAACCACTCTACAACAAAGCTAGATTCCCTTTTTATTAATGTCGTATAGCCTTGACTTGCAAAAGGGCATTCCTGTGTTGCATGTTACATTCATGTGCTCAGTTTAAATTGCAATTAGATTCTTTGGGCATGTTAAGGAGACTGCAAAAAGACTGAAAACTAGGTTTTTCCAGATTTTATCACCAAACTAACTTTGCCTGACAGCCATAGATAGTAACAGATTCTAATAGATAAATTTGACCATGTTTAATTCAGAAATATGAAGAGAAGATTTTTTTTCTAAAAGATGGTTTTTTTCAAAGCCTTTGATATCAGAGTGAATAGTTGGAAGACGAAAAAAAATGTGTTGTTCATTTTCATCCTTCTTTGAAAGCAAATTAAGATTCTCAATGTGCATTTAAAATATAACTTTAAACTGACTTAAGTATGGATTTTCACTGAAAGGATGATCCTGTATCCTCTGCCTCCTACTCCTGACATTGTTTCTCATGTTCTGGAACTAGAATTTGTGTAGAATTTATGTAGGGAATAAATGATTACATGCATAGGGGACCTGAGGGGAAAACTGAGAAGTTGGCATGGGATAGATAATGGAGACTGGTTATTGCGATAAAGCTGGAAAATGGAAGCCAGGTGTTTAAAGAGGATGTGAAAGAAGACGAGGTTTACTTGAAAGAGGATGGAGATTACTTGAGAAGCTTTAGAAGACTGGGTCTGAAAGGTCAAGGAGATTGACAAGAAGATGAATATGGAGAAGAAAAAGAAGACAGATCTGACTGCAACCAGGTTTCAGGAGAACTGCCATTTAAAATAGAGACGCTCCTGTGAGATTTCCCTGGTAATAGACATTGGATTTGTCAAGTAGTGCCAACTGCTGGCCATCATTTATGATTGGCAGTGTCATCAGAAACAAAAATAGCAAAAAGACAAAATTACTAGGAGCTGTGACCAGCTGGAACTGAAAGGGCAAGGAAAAGAAAACAAGAAGAAGAACCTTGTATCAAAGTTTGGGAATAAGAAAGTGGGCAGATGATAATAAGGCACAAGGGAAAAGCAGATCAGGATGAAAAGTATGACTGCAATTAGAATATGTCCATGTAAACTAAACAGAAGCAAGGCAAACCTGAGTTCTGCTCCACATATATTCATCCTTTTTAATTTTTAGGTGCTATGCTCCAGACCAGTTTGGGGATACAGTAAAAGCTTTTGATTCTCTCATCAGAAAGGATGGACAAATCCACCCTATAAATCTGTAGCAGAGTTTAGCTATACAGACACAGTACCAGTGCCATTCACCCTGAAAAACAGAAGATGGATTTCTTTCTATCTATATCCATAAGAACTGACTAGTTGAGAATAAAACAACCAGGACAAGGTACAGAATAAAATGGAAAAAAAGTATTTGAGAAAAAAAACCCAAAACATGTTGTAACAGATAAATGGAGGGTAAGGGTTTAAAACTTATAGTTTAAAAATTATGTTTGTCAGTAGGACTCAGATTTCTTACAACCATTTGAATATGAGTTTGAATGAGGCCAAAACCATCACAGGAGAAAGTGGGACATTTAGTATGGTAGAAGGTTGCCCATGGCTTGGAAGTTAATGTCTGTGTTTCCTCATCAGATCATATCTGATATCAATAAAGCTGCTTAATGGAAACTTTTAGTAGTTGGTCACTAATTACGTGGTTTTCATTTGTAGGGTATCTGACTATATACTTCCTATTCTGACCTAGGCAATTGGTGAACACTCGAGAGATGCATCTGAAATCAGTGAAAGGTGAGCTTTGAATATATAAATTGCTTATATAAACCTAGATCCTGTAAGAATCAGGTTCCTATGTTTCCCAGTTAAGGCACACAGATTCCATGGGGCCTTTAGACAAGAATCTTGCTGTGATTTTATTGTCTATCTCTGAAAGTGTGTCTTAGTGCTAAATGCATGACTAATTTGGAAGCACTCAGATCTTATACAGATAGGCAATAAGAAAAAATAAAGAGAAAATTGTTAAGTTCATTTTCAGAGTAGATTGTATACTGTGCTATAAATGAATGATAGGAAAATTTCAAAGCATTGTATTATTATTTACATACAATGAACACAAGTCCCATAGAAAAATATTATATTGCATAGAAAAATATTGTGGAATGAAAATATTTTTCTTAAACATGTGGACAGTGGAGTTAAAAAAGGTTGTGAAAGCATCCATATTCCTTGTATTTCCTGAAGTCTGAGCTTTCGACTTCTAAAGTTAAAAATTATATTCACAGCATGCATATACACTCTCTTTCTCTCTCTCATTTGCATGCATATATAACAAGGAAAAAATTATTACTATCCCAACAAGACATGAAAAAAACACTTTTTTTTCCACCCAGATTTTAATATTTAAAAAATAAAATTATATGAACAGATAAGAGTACCTTATTTTCCCACAGCCAAAATAGAAGTCAAAGAGAAAAATTTTCGTGCCCAGGAGGTCACTAAATAGACAAAGTTTTCAATAAAATATCTATATATAATGTTTCAACCTCAGGGCTTTTAGGTGTCTAAGCAGTAGAGAATCTCTGAGTATAGATGACAAGAGAATATTTGGTATCCTTGAGGTCTTACAAGCCTTATTATAAGCCAAATCAAAAAGATCAAAAAGACTTGTTTTCTGGAATTACAAACGAAGATATACCAATCTGTAAATCTAGTTAAATATATATATAATAGATATATATCCTTTTTGAGTGACAAGTACCTTTTAAATCTATCTCGTTACTACCTCTCTCAACATCATGAAGCTGAATATTAAACTCATTAATTTAACTAATTTTTAGGTAATTCTTTAGGTAATGCAGTACATTGTCAGTTTTTCCAACTTAACAGATATTGAGTAAGGCAGGAATAGCAAAAAAAAAAAAAAAATCTACAATCATAAGGCATCTTTTGCTGCAGTGAAGTGCTTGAGTTAACACCTGAGTTATACTGATCACATTATCTCAGTGGTTATTCATCCAATAGTGAGTTTTAGTGGTATTAGGTAAAGCATTGTAATGATTCAAGATGTGAATGCAAGAGGTAAACAATGCTTTGGAGAAAAACATTCTTACCCAAAAATAAACTTCAGCAAAATGACTAAGTAATATTACTTGCAGTTATTTAGGGCATAGTGAGTGGGAGTACACTGAGCAGCAGACAAAACTTGCTTTGCACCTAATGAATTGCAGTGGAATTCACTGCAACTGTATCATTTCTATGACACAGCAAGTATCATAGAAATATTACAGTAATATTATGTATGTAATAAGAGTTGGATAATAAACTGAAAAACTTTGGGAAATGGAGAGAGGAAGCAGTACAAACTTACTACTCGAGTGCATGCGTTCTGCTTTTTCTTTAAGAAAGATCCAAGAGGCTATGACTTTGGAATGGCTGTCTGAGTTCATGGTTTTCATTTTTGGTCTAATTCCTCATGTAATTTTCCAGTTTCTCCTCTGCTGAATCATGTCCCTGCAGCTACTGTTCAAAGAGGACAAAGTATTCCTCAGGCTCACTTAGCTGCTGACTCCTGGTTATTTGTTGAGCTTGTGTACTGGGGGATATCAATAGGATTTGATCCTGCCTTTACTAAACTCCATGCTTCAGAACCACCCTCACTACCAGACAGTTAAAAGGAGCCTCTTTACACTGTCTTTTTTGGTTTCTGTGTTGTACGTTATTTATCACATATATTTTTTGTGAGTTAGATGCAGTTTGCCTCTGTTTTTAATGTGATGCAGTTTGTCTCTGTTTTTAATATTTCTCCCTCTTACACTTACATCTGTTAAGTTTGTGCAATTTTCTTTTTGTATTGTCATGGTCTTCCATTCTTCTTTTTCTGAAATAATTAAACACCATGTTTCTGGTCTTTGATTGTTTCCAAATAACAGAATGTGCTCCAGAAATTTTAAGGGTCTTCTGCAATTATGATGATCAGAAGAAATCTAAAAAGTTGTTCCTTTAACTGTTCACTTAATTTTTATCATAAATACAGCGAAGTTAAATCTAATCTTCAACCTTGGGAATGAATAAATCAGCAAGGCAGAATTGAATTTTATACTATTAATATGCTAACTGTAAAATCATTGCTTATAAAAATCTAATATTTATCTATTAAAATTAATGATTTTAATCCAATATTCAGATATAAGCTACTACAAGTTCTGTGGAGAGTAATAAACACAGAGTAGAAGTAAACCTTTTGTCCTTCAAAAAAAATATTGTAGGTTTTGCAGCATATTATTATAGCTTTATTATCCTACGATTGCATTAAACTAATCCATAAAAAAGTGCTGAATTTTTCAGATTTTTAGTTGTTCTCTTTTTTTGCTTGCTTTTTAATATTTCTATTGTTTCCATCCTTGATTGTAATACAAATTTACTACTAAGAAAAAATTCTCTCCACTAGATGTTATTATAAAATTTTTACATGTGTACAATCTATATGGTTTGATAAGTGCTTTGCCTAAAGCATTTTTCAGTTACAGAAGCCCGTTTTTTTGAAACAAACACTTGCCCTTTTGTCAGGTTGTTTTTACTGTTCAGTAAAAAGCAGATGTTATTCATATACCCCTTCTACATAATACATAACATAGTCTAGTACAAGAATACTAGAACCCCTCTACAGAATGCTCAGTGTGAGTAAATAACATTTGTAACCTCAAAAATATACATACCAGTTATCAAAAACAAATGGCTTGGTGAAATCTGGTTGCTCTAAGACTCCATACAATTAAGACACAGAGTCTTTTTTACAATATCAAACAAAACTATTTTAGTTTTTTAGTACCAGTGAGAAGTGTGTAAGAAGGGGAAAAAAATGTACGGAAATAGGCATAAATTTCAATTTTGAAATTTGAATCAATCATGCATGCCCAAATACTTTTTGTTCTTTTTCTTCTCCCTTTAGTTCCTACATGGGACAGTAGGGTCTGTCCATATTCTATGCTGTGTTTTCAAGCAGTGCTCAAAGAACCAAATAAATCAGAACCTGTCAGGTCAAACTGTAATCAATCCTGAAAATGCTGCTTCTAGCAATCATTAAAAGTGGTTTTGGACTTGAGCATGTCCTCCAAAATCCAACTATTTCTGCAAACTGGAAACACCAATGTTAGTGCAACTTCAAACAAAAAAGAAACTAGTGAAAACCTATTGAACTAATTATCAAGAAAAGAGTTTTCATACTTACATTAGTTGAACCTGGAGTATTTGAAACAAATACATACCAAAATAGCCTTTCATGAGATCAGAATCACCTAAGAGATATTTACACCCAGCGCTAACTGAAGTGCAAAAATGAGATAGCCTGAGGTATCCAGAACTTCAAGGTGGAATTGCCCTATCTGGGGTTGGAAAAAGGCTGCAAGAAACTTTTTCAAATTATGGATGTGAATCAAGTCATTCATTGAACCAATATACATGATGGGCAGTCAAGTTGCTGATACAATTGTAAAGTTACAGAACTTGAACGAAAACAGGTAGCTAAAGAAATTACTAAGTGGCAGAAGGAGCTGGGAGAAAGTTTGTACTGCAAAACCATGCAAAATAGGAAAAGTAATATTACTGATGGAAGTAGGATTATTGTGATGAGAACTCACAATAGCTCAAAAATTCAAGGGGAGAAGCACCAACATGGAAAGGAATAAAATTCTAAAAGAGAAATCCAAAGTTCAAAAAGGCAACTCATCAGGAAGAAACTGAGGTTGAATCTTCCTCTCCTGACTGATACCTACCACCTTAGAGAGATTCCTTGTGTTTCTTAATGGGAGTGATGAAAATTTTAGCCTGGTAAAATTTAAAATTTTAGCTATCTCTTTTTTGTCGTTTAACAGCAGATAATTGCTTTGAACTTCTTAGTTGCAAATGTCCCACTCAGAGAGTCTTCATGTTTGGTAAAAGCCCAACCATATGACTCAGAGAGAGATAGAAATGGATCTCTTTTTATTCTGCAGCAAAGTACTGCAGCTACCAAAAAGTTGAAATCAGTCATCTTACAATTTATCATAGAAGGATATGTACTCCGAAGCAATAGAAAAAGTAAAGAGAAATTTCAAAGATCATTTTCCCAAGTTTCTGGAAATCTTACTTTCAGCTTGGTGACATTGAGTTAGTTACCTGTTTTTATATAAGCAAGTCAAAAATTGTATAAATGTGTATATATATATTTGTATAATCAACAATTTAGTAGTACATTACTCAGTCACTTGAGAAGTAATATTTTAGGTAAGACACTACAAAGGTATTTTCTGTGGGTTTGCTTATACCTGAAGCCCAAGTGGGCCTTTGGTTGACACAGGTAAATAGTGCAGGTACTTCTGCTGCAGGTGAGATGTTTCAGCTTAGGGTTCTGGGAAGGAGTCACTGAGCAAAGAGGATAAACTGGATTGGGTTGTGGAGGTGGGGGCGGGGGGGGATGTGTCAAAAAAGGATTTCCTTATTCTGCAGGTGGTTTCATTTATAATCATGTTAGTGCTACATCAGTCCCTCCTGTGCAGCTTTAACTGGAACAGAAGTCATTCATGAAATGCTCATTGCCCAACACAGTGAAGAGTTTTTCTGACAGATCCAGGCTGGTCAAAACCACAAAGATCCGTTTTCTTTCTGGTAAAGTAGAAGGCGGCATGGGACTTTTATATTCATTCTGAATTTGATAGAAGAGTATCGTGAGTTTTGACAAGATGTTTTCAATTTGGCTAGAGTTACATAAGACAGGAAACTGGTTGTTCCTTGAGCATATCTAACAGTCAACAGGGGGAAATATGCAGCAACAATAAAACTTGAGCTTTCATAAAGAGGACAAAGACCTTTCAACCCACATAAACAGATTTCCTATTTTATTGTCTAAATGATTCCTAAATCAACAACAATAATTAAGCATGTCACAGTAAATAAATATATGACAAATATATTACACAGTTTTTAATGCTTATATAGCAGCTATAACATATATAACTCTGTACATATATACATATACATGTTATTAAAAATTCACTTTTCACCATTTAATTCCACATTACATATGTATCCAAAACCAGAAATTGGCTAAAGCTTGTCACTGAGGAAAGTTGTTTGTTTTTTGCTCTTATTTTTTCTTCCTATATCATTCTCTGTGTGATCAGGCTTGCAAAATAAATATGACTATAACAGCAAACTGTATCATACAGATTGCTGATTTCTATCAAAAATAAAAATTACTACCACAAACATATTGTTCAATCCAATCACAGTTACATAGAAGAAAAGAAGAAAATGAGAATGACAGCAGATTTTCTGTTATTTTATCAGTGTCCTAAACTAAAGGAACACTGAGACCAGACAGAAAATTTCCATTTTATAGCAACCAAAGCAGAACCCCTAAGTTTGGGAAGGGGAGGTGTGCACATGCCTGGGGAAAAAGATTGGCATCTTAGGTATACAGGTTTATTTTCTTTGGTGTTTTAAATTGGCATACAATGGACTGAAACCCTTTATATGTGTTTGCCGTATTTTTAACTGTCAATGGATGAAATTATGCTAATACATGTTCATATCTATCTATCCTTCTAATTCAACTCTTTATTAGAAACCTGGGTCATAAAAAAATCTCTACATTGACTGTATGAGGAGCTAAAATATGTTGTTAGAGAATGAGGTAATCCAATTGCTTCATCATTACCTTGAACTAAAATGCCAGAGTGATTACAATACCTTAATTCAGGTCCTGGAATAGATGATCTGAAAGAACATGTATGAGAATAAGGACCTGATTAAAAACACAACATCCTTTTGTTTGTTGTTTTGCTTTGGATATTTAAATGCTATTAAATGTCTATATATAAAGAAAATATTTTGTAGCATAATTACTAACATTGTGGAACATGCAGAAATATTTTAGATACTATAAATTTTGTCATCTGTGCAGGTAGAAGGCATAATGTCTGCCTCAAAATAATATTTTGAGGTAATTAGTCTCATTTACCCTATCACTGTGGAACTGATGCTACTGTGAACATCAACATTTTTATATTAAGTAAAACTCTTCTTTTCCTTGTCTTTGAGCATCAGCTGAAGTTGTGAAATAAATTTGCATATGTAGTTTAAATTGAACATTTTTTCTTTGCAGCAAACAATTTTAAACTTAAATTTGTGATGTACAACTATTTCTAGTTTGATTTTGCCTTTTGAGCTTGTCAGTAAGATATTTTAAAATTGTATGAGCTTTCTTCATTCATTAACATAACAAAAATGCATAACCCTGACAAGTGAAACCTATCAAAACCCCAGCATCAGAAAATAAAGAGTGATTTTGTACTGACTGTGGAATAACAAAAATGATGCTGTTAAAATTCTTCAAGTCCTTACAGAAATATAATAGCACAGTCTGATTCAATGTAGCCCCACCCCAGTCTTCCGGGAAACCAACATACATGCAAACAACAATGAAAGTTATCCATATATTTTTTTTAAAAAATATCAGTACATCTTGGATATATTTAGCTGTAGTGCTACTTATTGTTGCATGCAATTTTAAAAGTGAAACAATTCCCAGGTTACCTGGGATACTAGTATTTTGAAAATAAATGCTGTAATTGCTGGCTAATTCACCATTCTTTTTATAAATGTATTCAAAAGATAAATTAATCCAATTGCACACTGCTTTTCAACTGATACACTCCACTTTGATTTCAAATAGGCGTGTAAATTAGCAGTGGATAATGGGATAAGACATGCACTGGTGAAATTCAGTGCAGCCTCTCTTGAAAGCCCTTTCTGTGCTTGGGCTTAAGTCGCTTATCCAAATATGATGAAACAGTTTGAAATATCACTGAACTTTGGGTCAGTCAGTACAGAGGCAAAATGGACAATAGTAGATATTCCGTAAAATCTTGAATCAGAACTTTGAAAAGTATTTACACAGTAGTGTTCTAAATGTATTCTCAAATGATTAGGCTGGATTTTCAGCAGTGGTGAGGAGTGGAAACTTTTTGATATACAATCTATCATATCTGTTATAAAAATTTTCAGCTAAAATTATTCATAGAACTTATTATTTCAAATATTTTGTTTTGTGGATGAATACACACTCAAGTGACCAGCAGCATTAAATAAGCTATTCACAGACATGTGTATTTGTCAAACATTTCAAAAGAAAAATGCAAATTAATTACTTAGAAAAGATGACTGAACTTGGTTCAAGCCTAAACTGCTACTGTCCAGAAAGTATGAACATGCAAAGAGAAAGAAATGTGGTTTGTAAAAAAGCAGAAACTTTAGCTGCATAATTAAACTATTTTACCTAATCTTGGTGTTTGAAAATCTTATTTGAAGGCTAAAGAAATATGTGTAATTTGTAACATATGAAGTTATCTGTATATCAGTACAAGCAGATTAGTCATCCCTTTTTTCTGCCTGTAAGGATATGTCAGCCATGAGTCAAATATAATCTTATGTCTACACTGTTGTCTAAGCCATAGGACTCCAGTGTTGTGTTTTAGCTGCCTTTTCAGTCTCTTTTGACAACTAATGTAGAGGAAATAAGAGTTCCATAACAATAGTAATGTTTCATATGGATTTTGTTGAATTGATCTTATTGATGTTTCAGTCCTCCTTAATTAATCCCGAGTTCAAAATTTTTCTTGAGGATGATAGTTTAGATGCCTGTTAACCCCATTACCTTCTCATAGGACTGATGCACAAGTTAACCCAAGATGTTTATCAGAGACATTACCTTGTTGTTCAACATGAACTATTCAAGGAGGCCAGTTCATTGCTGAGAATGGAAGCCTGAACCAGAAATCTGATAACTCAGTCTGACAACACAAGAAAACAAATTTGTTTTTCAGAAAAGGTAAAATTATATTCATTTTTGAAGCAGTATTCATCTCCCTCTGATGAAGTCAAGGTTTATCATGTAAATTCTATACTAATTGGCACAATTATTCTTAGCAATGATTACAAGATAAAGAACTTTTCTGTATTGAATATGTGAGTAATATAGCTATCCTGTTGAATAGTGGAATAAAAATAGAGTATTTAAATAAATATTATAATAAGCATTTAATGCTTACTAAAAGTATATAATTAAAAAACAGACAAACAAAAAAACACAACCCCCCAAAAAACTTCAATGCTTTGTTTGGAAGCCATAGTGACAGGAACTATATTTTACTGGTGATTTGCTATTAAAAGGGTCAATTTTGGTTTTGTGCTAAGTAGAATGAATATATATAGACAGATCTTCTTAATTGACAGTGCCATTATTGGATTAAATAATGTAATTTCTCCTTTGTAAATCCAAAATTAAAGAACTCATCTTAGAATTATTTTTGAAGTACAATATCTCACCTTCAGAAAAGTCTTCAGTGCTACAAGTTTTGCCAGGAAGCCAAGAAAATATCAGATTCTTGTGAACACTTTGGATACAAATTATATTAAGGATACATGTAAAATGGTCTGATCAGTTAAGAACATTAAGAACATATTTTCTTTTTTTTTCTCCCCAGGAAAAAAAGTGTTCACAAAAAGAGCAAAGCAGACACATCACATGGACATCTCAAGAATCTACCAGTAGTATAATGATAAGCTAATTTATAACGATAAAATATTTTAATTCTCTCAGTATTTACTTGTGAATTTTGGGTTTCTACATACACCATGTTCTTCCATTACAAAGATAGTCAAAATGATCAGTGTTGTATATCATAAAATTACCACTTGGCAGCCTATCTTGCTACCAAAAATGAAGATGCATGCCACCAGTACAAAAATTTTTTTCCCAGTTCCAAAATGTTAAAAAAAAAAAAAATGGCCAGTCTTCGCGAGCGAAGATCCGGGGAAGGTCTTTACACCTTCCAGCCTGCGCATTGGATTTTTTAGGTGAGACACAGTGTGCGCGGAACTGAGCCCACCCTTTAATCCTAAGGTTCATCTGCCGGGTCCAAGCAAGCTTGGACGGTGGCAGCGAGGTCCTTAGGACGTAGGTGGGTTGCCTTTAAGGGCTAACGAGCCCCACCTGCCCGGGAGTGGCCCTGACCGGGAATCGAACCCGGGTCTTGGCGGTGATAGCGCCGCGCCTTTACCACTAGACCACCGGGGGCTCCTATTTTCCAAAATGTATTGCAACCTGAAATCTATATGGGAAAACCAGTCATGCTTGTCAAGTATCATATGCTGCCTTTAGTTGCCAGATCAGATGCCAAATTCAGGAGAGCAGTAGTCCAATCTTTCTTCAGCTGCTGCAGCTGGCATTGTCATTTCTGCCATCCTCAGGAGACACCTGGCACCAATGGTATTATCTATATTTTAAAGTTTGCTTATAGGTTAAAATGCAACATGTTCTTGTCATATTCTTATTTGACTTCTTCTAGCTATTTAACTAATAGTCTGGTAGCAGCATATGGAGATACTCATGTCCTTTTCTTGCAGTCTTTTATCTGTGCCTTCATTTTATGTTGTTATATCTGAGACTCATCACTGTTGGTCTCTCCATCTCAGCCTTCTCATTAACTACCAACAATGAACACTGTAATCTTGAAAGCTTTTTTGGATGACCCACCTACTTTTTCTGCTTCTTCTGAAATTATAGGAACAGGACATTTGAGAAAATTAAAGAACAACTAAAAGCACAGTAAACCTCACGGTGAATGTTGCCCTAATATACCATATTAGTCAAAACAGACTATGACTTAAGCAAGAGGAGAAGCATACATGAGTACACTGAATCCCACAGACAGCGATATTTCAATAAACCAGGATAATGAATCACTCTTTTATCCAGTTTCCTTGGTGTTAGGTTTTGTATGTGTAAGCATGAACCTATTTACTTAAATAAGCAAAACCACTGCACTGGAAGCACATCATGGCAGTAATTGCAAAACCCTGTTAGCATTCTTCCCATGCTTTCAATGGACAGAACATTTTCATTTAAATTCTCATTTGCAAAATCACAAAGTCAGCTGGTTTTACAAAGTTAATGTGAAAAGGAAAGTTCTTAAAATTACTTTTTAATGTTCTATATTGGCGTGGGCTAGTCATATGGGGCAGTTGGGTACTGTTTGTCATTTGCTTCATTTCCACCACAACACAGCGACAGTAAATCCATGCATCTTGTAGTTAAATAAGACATCTTTTCTTTTTCTTCATAATGACTAGATATATTTATTAAGTTTTCATTTCACTGCATTATAATAAGCTTCACAAATACATAACCAAGATAGTTACCTTAACAACCTTGTCATTTAAATTTTTCACACTTTCTATTGTGTGTACCTTCTATCTCACTGAAGTTTCAACTCATTAGCTGACTGCCATAAACTATTACTCTGTAGCATTGCTCAGTCTTGAAAAGAATATAAAACAGAACAAACAAAAAAAAAAAAAAAGAAAAAAAAACACAAAAGAGAAAATGCCTACAGCCACTTTCAGACTGTTTATGTCTGCAAGTTATGTTGGTTCATTAATCCAATGTACATTCAAAAGGAACGACCCCTTTACAACAACAGCAACCCAAAAAGAGCACCCAAAAAAGAAACTATTCATGAAGATTCTATTTTCAGAGTTCAAATTAAAGGTATCACTACTCAACACAAATAACACTATTCATCTCATTACTTTTCACAAAGCCAAGCAAAATTCTTTTATGTGTGCAGCATATGCTTCCTATGTATTTTGGTACCATGAAACTATGTCTAATCTAGTGATATCCAAAGGGCAGTGTATCAGTCTATACTAATTGGTTTGGCTTCAGTTAACAATATTAAATACACAAAGTGGTAAGGAGTGTGCATGGTATTAATTTGATAATCACTGCCTGCTCTAAAGATTGGTTTAAGAAAAACAGTATATTACCACAAAGTGTTTTCTGTGAATAATCTCATTATACTTCATTGCCTTCTAGAACATTTTACCTTTGCATATTTTTGTCTTTGTTTGGTTGATTTTTTACTTCATTTTTTAGCCAGATTGTCATGCTTTGTCCAGATTTTAATCAAACCTACATTGATATTCTATATTAGTCTATAACCATTATGTCATGTATACATGTATTTCATAATAGCATTACATTAGGTTAATACTAATTTTCAGTTTTACATCCTATTTTTACTTTCATTTGTTTTATTTCAAAGTCATTTTCCTATAAAGCATTGCAAATGTGACTGTTATATATTTAAAAGTAATTATTATTATACAACTAAAAAGTTGCAGCACCTCAAAGGATAAAAAAGCTTGGTTTACTACCTTGTCACCAACTCCCCTCAGTGCATATATACTGCTTCGCTTTCAGGCTGCAATCTGGATCTGTAATGATGCCAATAGATCTCCTAGCCAGGAAACCTGTACCCAGAAAGAAGAATAATGTTCTCCAGAGTCTGCATCCCACAGACATTACAGGCATGGATTGTGACAGATTTCACTTCCACTGCACAAAACAGTGTTGACATGAAGCACACATGACAGAAGCTTCTTGCTGTTTGGGCTTGCTACCAAAATATGAGCTAAGCTGAGGGCTGCTGATTCCTGGAAAATATCCACTTACAGCTCCAGGACCACCAATTACCTAATAGTTAATGTCATGTGCATACAGTTTTCTTCTCCAGGTGCACCTGGTGAGATAGTGTCCTAAAAGAGTCACTCTAGGAAGCAGATTACTCTCCTCAGAGAGAGACAATAAGTGCAAACTGACATCTCACTCTCAGAAAGTGTGGCTGTGGCAGGCCGAGCAGGCACACTACATTTGTTGTTTCTAAGCTGGCTTTGCTTTCATGGAATCATAGAATCATTCAAGTTGGAAACAACCTCCAAGATCGTCAAATCCAACCTTTGACTGAACTCCACTATGCTGACAAAACCATAGTACTAAGTGTCATGTCTGGTCATTCCTTCATTGGAGTCATCAGGTATGATGACTTCACCACTTCTCTGGACAAGCTGTTCTAATGCTTAACCTCCCCTTCAGTCAGGAAATTCTTCCCAATGTCCAACCCAAACCTCCCCTGACATAGCCATTTCTTCTTGTCATGTCACTAGTTGTCTGGGAGAAGAGGTCAAACTCCATCTTGCTACAACCTCCTTTCAGGTAGTTGCAGAGAGCAATAAGGTCTCCACTGAGCCTTCTTTTCCTCCAGACTAAATAACTCCAGCTCCCTCAGCCACTCCTCATAGGACTTACTCTCTAGACCCTTCACCAGGTCCATTGCCCTTCTCTGGACACGCTCCAACCCCCTCAATGTCTGTCTTGTAGTAAGGGGCCCAGAACTGGACACAACACTTGAGATGTGGCCTCACCAGTACTGAGTGTAGGGGAACAATCACTGCCCTCATCCTTCTGGCCACACTATTGTTGATACAAGCCAGGTTACCGTTGGCACGTGTGACCCAAGTGCAGGACCCAGCACTTCACCTTGTTGAGCCTCTGTCACGGTTTTGTTAGTTCTTAGAAACTAAGCAGGAATTTTTCCTTTCACCCTGCCCACTGCTTGGAGGGGATGTTTAAATGGGCAGTTAAGAAACACATGTGGACACTGGTAAGTCCACATTCCTAGTTAATGGCCCTCAGAATCTTGCTTTTGGGGAATGGTGAGGAGTTCCTTTTTCCTTTTTTTCCTGTCATCTCCTGGGAAATGGTGGGGTGGGAGATGGAGTTCAGGTGGCTGCTGAAGCTGGAACAAGGTCGGAGTGTTTTGTTTTTTTCTCAGCCTGCCTGTCAGCTGTGGATTCTGCTTGGATTTTCATCAGAGAGGAACTGTTTCAGGAGGTTTTCCCCTTCCCTGTTCCCATTTGTTTCTTTCTTAGTAGCAGCTCTTGTGCTCAAAGGGAGAGGGAAAAACTATACCACACAATTCAGCCAGCAGGACAGAGTGAGTTCCCATTGGAGAGGACTTTTTTTTGTTGTTTCTCTCCCTCCTCTCTCTTCCCTTTCCCTGTGTGTGTGTGTGGGAACACATTTTCTGGTTTCTCCAACCCACCCTGGAGGGTGTCACCCCACATGGCAACGACCAGTGATCCAACAGCATAAAGCACTGCAGGTTCTACATTTCCAGTGATCCAACAGCACCTCCTGGTGACTGGCACAGGTCACTACAAGCTCTGCATCTCCGGTGATCCAACAGCGCCCCCTTTGACTGTGGTTAGAGATGCACCAAAGGGTGCAAACTGAACTGTTTAGCTTTTTTATAATTTGTTTGTTTATTGGTTTGTTTTGAAGGGGATTATTTGTGGGTATAGGAGTATTGTTTGGTTGTTTTACTTGTTTTCCTTCATTGTTACTACCAATACACATATATCTTTTAATAAGGGCTATTATTTTTCCATTTTCCACACTTTTTCCCCCTCAATTGGACCCTCCTAATTTCGGATTTACAATTGCTTAGACGGAGGAGTTTGGGTCTTCCTCATAACTCATCCTCAGCAAAACCCCTCTGTCTCATTTAAACTGAGACAACCTCATTGCATTAGCCTTAGCCTATCAATCCAACCTGTCCAGATCTCTCTGTAGAGCTTTCCTACCCCTCCAGCAGGTCGAGGCTTTAGTCTGCGAACTTACTGAGGGTGCATGTTCAGATCAGGATGACTGATCTTGTAATTCATACCCAAGTTAGTTTATATTTGATTTTCAAGCTGGGAAATAATTTCATTATTATGAGTAGTTGATATTAACTTTGTCATTTGAGGTTGTATGAAATTGCAGATGCCTTTGTGCCTCTTTTCCTCCCCCAAGCTAAACATTACCAGTACCTCCCTTTCCATGCATGCAGGCTGGGGAGGAAAAACATACGAAAATTCAGAGTATGTTTGAGCAGAGGAACCTGTATCTGAAGGTGGTCTTTCTGAGATAGCTAGCAAGAACCAAGTATATTTCTGCAAAACAGTCACTCAGCCTAAACAATTTGCAAAGCAAATTTTTGAGATTTTCTGTTTACTGTCTTTGCATTTACTATTGCTTCAGTGATTTTTCTTCCGTGAAATTATCTTGTTTCTTTTTGAAAGTAATCATGCCCCATTCATCTATTCTTCCTACTCAGAATCCAAGTATTTGCCCTCACTTAAGGTTTTTCCAGATTGAAATTACCTTTTCTGTATAGTCATTCTTTGTATAGAATCTGTTCTGTACCTTTTGAGCTTTCTTGTTACTCTTTTCTGAATTTTATGCCTTGCCATACTCAGCTAACAGAGGAGGTTATATCCCTTTCTGCATTTTTTGGTGTTGCCTGTTTGAATTGCAAACTCTGTCAGTACCACCTCTTACTATATGACTGTATAGTTTCTAACATTTCCTCTTGTTTCCAGATGCCACTGTAAGAGCAGGAGTTAGAAGCTACTTGAGGTGCTGTGTAACAGAAAAAAAGATCTTTGCTTTAGAGATTAAAATAACTTTTAACTAGGAAAAGACATGATCACAGGTAGTGCTCATTAGTCTAATTCATCCAATACTGAAGTGAATGTAAGATATGGAAAATAATTAGCCTTCTCAAGGTTATCTTTCTCTCTACACTGTAAGTATAAGAACTCCAGGTGAGAGTACAATCTAACTTTTAGATTGCAAAAATAAGATGAGATTGCTAATATAGTTGCCAAGTAAGGTGCCTAAGTTAGTTAAACTTGGATTCCAGCCAACATTTATTTTGCCATGAAGCCTGAGAGTATGCACTACATTTTCAAGGTCTGCAGGGAATACTTCAAAGCTCTGTATCTAGAGACACTGTTGATATAGTCCCCTGTGTGACGAACGCTGAATGGATAGGAAGAGGGATCTCCGGAACAGGAGGCTTCCTTTTACCCCCTGCTCCGAGGGGGAGAGGTGCTCCCTCCCCCTCCCCCATTCACCCCGCGGCGCCTCATGGCCTCCAGCAGAGAGGACACAGGGCCAGTCAATCAGGCAACAGGGAAGCAGGCAGAGAGAGCTTTATTGATCTGACAGCAGCTTAAGTACCTTTTGGAGGGATCACAAGGTGACCAGTGAGAGCACAGGATGTCTTACAAACAACCAATGATGACAAAGGGTTAAAAACCAATAGATGACCTTTCAGTTATCTCTTGGACATTCCAAGGATACACTGAGGTATTTTGGGAAGAACGAAAGGTTACACAAAGGTTTAAAATCACCATCTTGGACACGTTGTCAATTTAACAATATTACAAACTCCTGCATTCTTTTATATGTAGCAGAGTTACCCCAACACCTGTGTTTTGAAAGGATAATGTAAATACTTACCTTGAAGTCCAATCCTTCCTTTACCACAGTAATGCACAGGATTGATGAAGAAAGAGGGTTATATTAATCAGATTATCAACAAAATAATCAGAAAGCGATTTTGTGTTGCCTTCTTCCATGCCATTACTGGGATATGAATAAATGACAATGTGTGCACTTGTTTAATGTGTGCACATTTGTTTAATATTTATAAGGGAAAAGTACCTAAAAACTAATTTTAATCACCAGGGTCAAACACTAGTGAGTTAGGGGTTGCACAAAAACACCTGGGTAGATACATGGTAGGTACATGTCCTTCAATATTAAAACTTTAAAATAAAAAGACCTATGAATTCAGAGAGAGAAGTGTCCATGTTTTGGATGGGTATACTTACAATAAATATAACTTTTTTCTTCATGTTCCTACCATTGCTGTCTTTATATTTTTTCATTTTATAGAATTATAAGATTCTAATTTTTCAGGTCAAAGAGCCTTAACAAGTTTTCAAGACCTATAAAAGACACTAATAATAAACAATGGGAGTAAATATTTCATTCATAATTTTGATTTCTCGTATTATATTTATTTACTGCAATATGCAGCAAAGATCACTAATAAAATTTCAGATTATTAAGAGGAACCTATATAAATATTTCAGTAGACCTCAAAGTAATAAAATATGGGATAAAATATACAAAGTGAAGAGTTCTGTCTGTATAATAATTTCTGGAAATTTATTGAAGATTTCCAGTAAGTTCAATAAAAACCATATCTATAAAATCTTATGCTAGAGTACTGATTTTCAAACTTTTATTTTTTTTTTTAATTTATTTTTGAAAACTAAATCATTTTGAGGTACAGAAGTCTGGAACATAATAAATTAAATGTGGTGGAATAACAATCCCTGGAAGCGTTCAAAAAGCTTATGGTTGTGTCACTTGCCAGTATGGTTTAGTTGTGAACACAGTGTTGCTAGGTTAATGGTTGGACTTAATAATCTTAGAGGTATTTTCCAAACTTAAAGATTACTTGATTCTATGGTTCAAAATCTGCTTTTCTTATCTGCATTATGTAGAGCACTTAGAAACAGTTCAGTGTCCAGAGACAGGCATGGACTAAGCTTTGACTATCATTCAATTAAAATGTGTACTCTTTGCATAATCCTCCCTTGAAAGAGAAAGTTTAGATCATGGCAAGATGCTGCAAAGTTAAAGTTTTGGGTTTCTATGTGATAGATACCTACCTTCATTACAAGGTCTTGATGATACAGGAAGACTTTCCTTTCACCAAAGATGACATAAAAAATTATTAAAAGTTCTCATTCTGGAATAATAAATTAAATATAACCCTACTCAGAAAACCGTATGAATTAACAGATGTAAAATGAGAGATGTTCAATTCTGGTACATACTACTAATGCAGTGTATGTTACCAGGACCTGGCATTCTCCAAAACCTGACAGATTAACTATGTATGCCATTTTTTATTTAGACGTTTCTAATTAAAAAAGTGATGTTAGACATGCACCATTTTTTCCACAGTTTAGGCACACATATTTAAAACCTGGGGACATTTCCAAATGTTTCTTAAACTAAAGTAGCTGAATTCACCTGACTTTCAAGTTAGACATAGGTTGTAAAATGGATGAGGGTTTGACATGTGTAAGTAATCCTGTAAGCCATATCATGCAATGTTTCCTTTTTTAAAATATTTTGCATGAAATATTAATTCAATTCTGTATAATAAAGTTGAAGGCACTGATGAGGTGGTACTGCAATGCTATTTCAGTTTTCACTCAGCATTGCAGCACAGGAGCATTTCTGCCATCCTGGGCACAGAAGGAGCACACATCAGAAGGTTTCATTTCTTTCACAGCCTCATTTCCAGTCTTTCATAAGACCACATGTCTTCTGCCTTTTGGGCCACTGTCACTCATGGTTCTTATTTTTGCTTGGCTGTCAATATCCTTTGGCCTCTCTCTGTTGCCTTGCAGGTTGTGTTATTTACAGACATACAGTCCTACAAATCTGTAACTCCACTCTCTGCACCACTCCAGACAAGCTCTGCTCATTTTCCCTGGCATATTTCTGTTCCAGTCTTTCCCAGAACCTCAGAAAGTAGACTGTGCTATTTCACTATTTTTAAACAGGGAGATTTTAATTGCTTTCACATCTAAAAGGACTGAAAGCTGGCGAAAAAAACCCTGAACCTGAATTCAGTGACCTCGGTGACTGCCTACGAAGTGACATCACACCTGGTGGCAGCTGCACAGGACCTTTGCATAATAAAACCAGGATTGTCTGTCTTTTGCTGCCGTATTTGTACCTCTCTCTTTCTTCCAGTATTTGTATTTTCCCTTTGTACTTCTTAAAGACAAATACTCCGAAAGAGAAAATTTAAATAATTGCACTGTGCTTTGCTCAATATTTGGCTGAAGAAATTCACACCTATGAAAGTAGGACAGCACAGTCATTCCAGGTGTCAGGTTATAAAAAAACATGAACTCATCAGATCATAGGGATACATAGTTGGAAGGAATCTGTGGAGTCTGTCTAGCCCAATCTCCAGTCAAAAAATAAATTGACCCAAACTCTGCTTTCACTTACGAAGATAGCGAAGAATATTTGGGCTTCAGAGTCTTTTTCTAGAGCTCAGAATTATCACAAAATGGGTTAAAAGACCTTAAAATCACATATCTCTCCTACTTCTCTTAAAGCACCACTCTTACTTGGTGGCCATCTCCTAATTTCAGGTGTTTGAGATCTGAGCTAATATGTGACACCCCCCACTCTGGGATTTAATTATTTCTAACTAATTTTATAAGACATGTTTCTAGGAGCACACCTAGAAACAGGCTGCTGTTTATCTTCCTTACAAACTCTTCCTTCAATGTCTGCTAGCCAAATATGTGACTTGCAGCCCATAAGGATCTGTAGACCTCATTTGCACATATTCATGAGCTCTCCCTCAATGTTTATTAGCTTATCTTCTATATAGTTAATACTTCTTTTAGTTATTACTTCCAACACAGATTTCCTATTAACCAGCATTTAAGATCTCTGTGCCCTACAGCAATTTTTTAAAGCTTCTCTACTACTCTCCTAGTGAAGTTTTGCCTCTAAAAGAGTGACATTGTGAACTTGTAATCACTGGCCATTAGCAAGCACATTTATTGTGAAATATAGAAAAAAAATCTGCTTCATAACATTTATGTCATCTTTGTTCTATTTTAGAAATGCACAGATGTTGGATTTGCCAGCTTTTGAATGATTCATACTGAGATGAGCAGAATTTATAAAAATGTATTTTCAGACTTTGCTTGGATTTGTCAATTTGTTGTCATTGTAAGCTACTGGTCTGTAGCATGCAGTAGGTAGCTTGCTTTCATCAGTTTTCAAGTACACATGGAAGTAATTGAAATATTGGTACTGCAGTATTCAGCCTGAGCAACTAACTGGGTAAAAAACGCAGTAACTATCTTCAATGATAATTCTGTAAATATGCCAGTTTTATACAGCATAGCCATAATACTATTTTCTCTCCTTAAATATTTTACAGCATATTAATTTTATTCATAGATTGGTCACTTTTCCACTCACTCACTGACTGTAATTTTTCTAGAATTTGCAAATATTTGTTGCCCTTTTGTTAGAGAATGAACTATTGCAAGTGCATATGTAAATTTTATTTATTCAGGGAATTTGAACTCTTACAGGGACAACAGTCAAATGCAGAGTTGTGTTTTCTAATTCCTACATAGTTTATGTATTCTGCTCCTGTTTGGTGTCTTTTATAGAATTCAAAGCTATTAGTATGACTATCTAACTACAATATTAGAAAATGGCATAGAAATTACAGCAGGGTAATTTACTAAAGTTTCAATTTTCTAAGTATATCCTAATGAATACTGATCAACCTGCTGTACATCTTATTTTTTAAACATATTATCCTTCATGCCTTTTAGATTAAATTATGTTTATAATTTTAAAAATAATTTAATTATCAGATTATTACAGTTGTTATTTTATTCTTTTAGCTGAAATAATTGTCAGTCCACATTTATTTGCTGCAACAATTACCATCGGTAGCAGAATGCATCCACCTGAAAATAGTGTTGTATACAAGTAATTATTTTAAGGTTTTGGGGTTTTTTCTGATTTTTATTTTTCATGAGATTGCCATAGCAACAAAAAACTAGAATTGAACTTTTCATTATTAATATAATTATTTGGCTAAAATAAGAAAATGAGAAATAAGCTCAACACTGGGTTTCTACTTTGAAAAAACCATTGCATCTTCATATCCACCCTTTCCTCAGATAGAAGGAGCAGTGGGAGCTCTCCCTCATGCCGCACCATGTTCCACTTAACACAGGTCCTATGAAGATTTAAAATTCCTACAGCGTTATTTCATCTCACTTTTGAGCAGAAATTGGGCTTGTCCATTTGGGACTTGTATTTGTTGTTGAAGTTAGCTGGTGGAATGACCCAGTGCTGTGGAAATCTGGATTTTTAAATCTTGCTGATGTTGCAATGTTTCCAGGAAGAATGAACTGTTTTATGAAAAGATAATGAAGTTAAAAAATCTTCACATGTTCCTTGTTTCTAAATGACTATCTGTGTTTCATGGATAATGAGAAAGTTTAAAATAGCATCAAAGTGTGACAAACGTGAATGCAGAATGAGACAGAGAAATCCCAATTTTATAGATGTTTTACAAGTCTCCTACAGTACTTTGTGGATTAGATTTTCAGAATTACCTAATAAATTTGGATTAACATTTAAACTAACAAGCATGGAGTGCTAAAAATCACACAGGCACTTTGAAAACTCCAGAGTAACTTCTGTTAAAAATGATGAGTATATGGGCATTTGATATCAACCATGTAATTTGTCTTTCTCACAACACTTAGACAGCAAGATCAAGGGCAGCATTCTGAGCTATGAGTTTGTATGTATGAATTGTATGTTCCATGTACATCTGTAATAGTTTTCCTTACCATTATGAGACAACTGTGATGCAGGCAGTGCTTTTTACTAACATTGATCATCTTCAAGGTCCCCTTCAACCCAAACCATTCTATGATTCTATATACTGTACAAAATATTACTTGTATTAAGATCACGAGATCAGAATAACCATTAGTAATATTGACATCAATAATGCTAACAACTGTAATACCCATCATGAAAATAATGATACTATATGGTAATAGATTGTATTACTTTACAGATGATGTACAGAAATAAATAATAATTTGGATTTACCTAGCACAATCAATCAAAATTTAACAAAATCGGTTTCTGTAATATGAAGGAGTTATTCTGTCTTCAATCCCCGAATGAACTCCACAGAAATAATAACTCCTATTTACAAAAAATAAGGGAATGTTATTAAAGAGATGCGAAATGCTGGCTTTGCTAGTTGTTTCACTGAGGTTTCTCACAGTGATATAAAGACAGTTTATTAGTTTGTTAGTTTAGGGGCAGGGGAGCAGAAGGTTGAGTAAAAAGTGCACTGAATGAACACTGATTATGCCTGTTCTAATAAACAAACTTGTGCACAGGCCATAGTTTTCCCTTTTGTGCAAGTAACAAAACAGGATTAGTACCCACGTAGCTGGGATCTCTTTACACTCTCCCCTCCTTTCCCCTTCCAGAAACCAAGAGGATTGCCCTTATACAGGGCTGGCAGGAGCAGTCCTTGTCTTTGGCTCATGCCAACCTCAGTCTGCTCTGGCCAAAGCCAGAACCATGGCAGAGACTCTGTTATTGATTTGGTAGTGTAAATGTTCACATGCTAGTATTCAAGTGTTTACCCTGAAAATGTTTAGTTTACTAATCTAGACAAAGCCTCAGGAATTAATTCTGTAGTGTGTTTTAATTCTGGAGTGTTATAATTCTCACATTTAATTAGAGCACATGAGCATGAGCTTCTGTTATGCTTTTCCTTCTTCCCCCTTTTTTTTTTTTTCTCCTGCTGTTTAGCACTGATTTTTTATATTCAATTTTCATTTTACCTAATCTTGTCTGGGTTCACTTGCATTTTACTTTCTGTTTGTTTCTTCTTTTTTGCAGTGTTTCCTTAGTGAGTTTGAACACAAGTTTCACATTTCATCTGAACCTTTAAACCCACAGTGTTCTAGTAAGGGGAAAATTGTCACTGTTGTATTCTCGTGACTTTGCCTGCTGATTTCTGCTTCTTAAAACGTGAGTTAGGAATCACATGGAAGTGGTTTGCAAAAAGAGATAAATTTACATAATGCTTTTTTTCCTCTCATCTTTGTATTGCTACTTTACATGGAAGCTTATTTTATTTTCTTTTTTTAATGTCATTATTGCTTGTTGATCACAGGAATGTTATTCAGTCACTGGTCTCATTTTGTCCAAGTGATTGTGAGAGGAAAAGTGCTTTTTTCTAGTGAGATACCACAGTAGAAAACATTTTGAGTACCAAAGATATAAAGAGAAAAATAAAATGAGCTGCATGTTAATTTCAGAATGGAACAAGGTTTGTACTTTAACACGAATAACTAAAGTTTAAAAAAAAAAGAAAAGACCACAATGTACTTGTTAGGCATACGAATCAGATCGCATCTTTTTCTTATATTTCAAGAATATCCAGTGTGGATATGGTTTTAGAATCCCTAAGGAACTCAGAGAAAGAAATGAGAGCAAAATTCAATTTATTTCACATCTATTTTTCAACAATAAACAATAAACTGTCATGACTGTTAAAAAGAAATAAAGGAGCCAATACTCAAAAAAGTAGGAAATTTCCAAAGCATGAGAAACTTCTGTTCTCTGAAAAGTATGACTGGTTTATCCCCATGTCTGTTATAGCCTCACCATTTTCACTCACCCCCATGTCCCTTGATACATTTTTAATTTATTACTGAATTTCTAGGCTGAAGGGCTGTATGTACTATGTGGTCTATATCTGTTAGTGTTAATGCATATTTAGTTCTGATCATACAGAATACACTCAGCTATAGGTTTACATAAATCATGTACAGAATATTGATTGCTGTAATGCAAATATTCTGTATTTTTGAGACTTTTGTATGCATCTCATAAAGAGGAGGAGGAACTTTACTACACAGAAGCAAAAATCTTAATGACAGTCTAGAAATGTTCGTTACAGTTAAAAGAAATGCATACAGTATTTCATTTAATTTTGAATAATAGATCACAGAATGTCTCACACATGAAACTAAAAAGGAATTCACATATGTGTGAAATGGAATGATGATGTGACTCAGATGAACAAAAAACGAGTTCATAAAATAAATGCTACCTAAAAACTTTTTTTTCACTGATAACATTGGAAAAATTTTTGCAATACTTGAAAGCATGAAAACTGTTATTTGTAATGTAAGCTGAAGTTTTCAAGGTGATAAACTTTCAAAGATTAAATCTAATCTTTGATCCAAGAGCTTTTCAATGCCTTTGGTGTCTAAATTAGGGTACTAATATTAAATAGACTTTTACGCACTAACTGTGCTAAATATGATGAACAATTCAAATCCATGTCAGGAATTCTGCTGAACTTTGTAATTTTGTAGGTAGAAGTTATTTCACTTGTGGTTCACATATCAAAAGTTTTAGTCATTGAAAAAAATTCTTAATGATTTAATTCAGAAGTTGTTGTTAGACATTATGTATTCTAACCTTTATTTCATTATGAAGGACTTAACTGAAAACAGTTAGAAAGTAACATTGATAGTACAGTAGTTAACTGTAATAAATTATTTTATATAGTGAAAACATGACCATTTGCAGTTTAATCACATATGATTAAATTCAATGAGTGATGGCAAAGACTCTTTGATCTTTGAGATGACTCTATTGCAACCTTTTCTGATGTGAAAATACCTAAAACATCTGTAAGGCTGCAGACCTCTATATATTAAATTTGTAATAGGTCTGCTTTTGATCTTTACTCCTTTAATATGTATTTGTACTGCCTTTGGCTAGGATAGAGATAATTTTCCTCATATTACCTTCTTTGGTGCTACATTTTGGATTTGTAAATAAACTAGGCTTGATAACACAGGGATATATTGTTTAATGCTGAACAGCGGTTGCACAATCTCAAGGCCTTTTCTGTTTCTCACACCATCCTACCTGAAAGTAGGGTGAGGTTGCACAAGAAATTGGTAGGGGACACAGCTGTGTCAACTGACCAAGAGTGACCCAAGAGATATCCCACACCATATGACATCATGTTCATCATACAGAGCTGGGGGAAGAACTAGGAAGTGGGGACGTTCAGAGCGATGGTGTTTATCTTCCCAAGTCAAGGTTACACATCGTGGACCTCTGCTTTCCTGGGGATTGCTGGTCACCTCCTGATCATGGGAAGCAGTGAATGAATTCCTTGTTTTGCTATACCTTCCCAACAGCTGCTGCTTAACCTATTAAATTATCTTTATTTCAACCCATGATTTCTCTCACTTTCACCTTTCTAATTCTCTCCCTCATCTATCTGTGGAAGAGTGAGCGAGCAGTTCTGTGGGGCTGAGCTGCTTACTGGGATTAAACCTCAACAGAACTTCCAAAAGAGTTCCTGGAGCCCCAGACATCTGTAGACCAGAGACCAAAACTCCTTTTGTACTCAGTGTTTGTTGTTTAAGTGTCTGAGAAAATTTAGTGTACTTGGATATTTCCAATGACCCTATTCAGTAGGGATTTATTACAAAAACAAAGACACTGAGTTAATAACAACGGTGTTGCAAAACACTTCTGATCTATTAAAGATTACATGGATTCAAGCATTTTGAGGTCTCTCCTCTTCAGACTTGGCTATTTGTTCCATTATTGCAGCTAAGAACCCACTGCAGCATTAAGTAGCTCCTTTGAATAGGTTCACTAAATAAAATAGTAAAAATAAGCACCAGAAAAAGATGGGAAAGAGAGAGACATTATTCTTCACAGAAATAATATTCTAAAATACAGGATTATGTCATACATTTCTGTGAAATGTCAGGCCTCTTATTGTAGCTTATTCATAAAAGATAACGAATATTAATTGCTGTTGCTATGCAAATATATCTCACAAGGGCACACTTTCTTCTCTTTGGGCCGATTTTCCTGATCTAATCTGGTTAAAAAAATTCTTCTAATACATCCTCTCAAATGCCTTTAAGAGTTGGCAGAATTAATTGTATGTATTACTGACTTTGATTCTGTGTAACAAATGTTTTTGCATCAACATCCATCTAAATATCTGTTTTATCAACATCCATCAATATTAACATCCATCTAAATACATATATTTTATTAACAACTGAAAGTTGAAATCTTAAATCCTTCCCTTCTATATAAATTGATACAAAAGATAAGACATTCTCTGTATGAATATGATCCAGATTCTGCACTGTGGGACTAAAAAAGAGGCATTGCTATTTCCATCTTAGATTTCTAGCCAACACTAAGTAACTGGACTGTCTTTTATATACTGGGTACTTATTTTTACAATGTATTACTGCTAATCCTTCAGTGGTAAGAAGTTTGAAAACAAAAGTTTCATAATGTCAAAGAAAGAAAAACTTTTCCTGAAGGAGATCTGAGGTGCATCACAGCTTAACAGCTGCAAGTGTGAAAATTATTTTAACTCTCCATTTTACACTATTTTGTGCTGTTTATCTGGGCAGAACTGCATTTTGCTGGGTTACTCTTTAGGTTTCTGGCCTCCACTGTCAATGCCCATGTCAGTGTTAAATCCACCTATGTTTATTCTCTCTTTAGTTAATTGCTTTGAATTCCTAGCTTCAAAATGGCCCAGCATTGCCAGGCTGGATTTTCTACAGAGGTTTTGCCTGTTCATTTAAAGTGACTCAAGTCCAAAATTACGTTCTTTGTAATTGCACAGCTGAAGTCATGTGCCTGCATTCTAGTTTTAGACACTTAGTTCTCAAAATTGTGGTAAAAGAGGCTATGTGCTCCTTAGCCACATAGGGAGCTTTGTGCTCCAGATGACCAACCTGAGAGATGAGACAGCAAACTTGACATCCACAGCTCCATGGGTTCTGTCAGAATGCATCGATGAGAGTTGAAAGCTGGCATTATTAGGATTTTTCTCACACTATTTTTTTCTTACTCCTGTCCCTCACAACTACCACACAGATGTTTTTATCCACTCTTAAATATATTGTCCCAGAGATACCATCACCCTGGCATCTGGGACCAGTTCTGGCCAGCGGTGGGTCCATTCTGCACCCAGCTGTGCCTGTCCATGTTTGGCATGAGGCAGCCCCTGGCCACTTCTCACAGATCCCCCACTGACAAAACCTTGCCACCTTCAACTGGTACAAATAGTCTCCAGAACAACTTGATTTTAGTTTTTGTTCAGAGCGGTGATTCTTTTCGAATTAAAGGTAGGAAACTTGTAATAGAGGTCAGGCTTGTGGTGTGATCCTGAAATCTAATCATACTATAGCCAACAGCAGTGGACTGATATTCTTTGAGGTAAATGGAGCTGAGTATTACAGAAAGTTAATAAACTTCAACAAGACCAATAAAGTGTATCTATATCAGGAAGATCTGAAAATAAACCTAGGAGAACACTTGTCAGCTAGGAGGAGTTGAGCAAAACCATCTTACTCATAAAATTAGCTCAGGACTATCCTATGTAAATGTTTAGCTGACTAGTGTAGTAGTTCTGTAGTAAAGACCTAGGTAGTGTAAGTAAATATATTCAATAGAAGCTAGAGGAATTTCACAAGAATGGGGATTGCTTCCTATGCAGAAACAGCTGACCACAGAGAAGCAACAACTGTCTAGGTATATCTTCCCTGTATGGGAATCCTTTGATTACAGTTTTCACTGATCAAGAGACACCAATGTTGAATGAAGGAGCAAGCTTGACACCTTGCTTCTATGATAGACAGTGAGCTGAGGTTCCCCTGGGTTTTTAATTCAGTAGGCATTAGGAAGTCATAGCATAGCATCATACAGACCACAATATCAGTGATCAGATGAATGGCGGCTTGTCATTCCTCAAATTAGCATCTCCCTTTTCTTTGAAGTTCATGCAGAAAGCATGCTGAAGGAGCATTGCTTTTAACAGAAACAAAACACTAACAGTAAATTAGAATTCAGCAAAAGCAGGAACTGCTGCCTTCACAACATATCATCAATTAGCTGATGGACATATTGCATCTACCTTGGGCAACTGCTTCTAGTTCCCCTTATATTCAGAATGACACTCAGCTTTTTTTTCTTTTATCAGCACAACTAATATGCATGCAATACATTGTGTAATTTCTTCGCGTTTAGATTCATATATGCAAATATCTATGTGCATAGGAAACAGATAAGAAGTATTAATGTGTTTGTGTGTATATGTTCACAAACAAAGTACCACTCTAGCTACACATAGACACACTCCCCACAACATATCAAACAGAATATAGAGATCTGGGGTAGTAATACTTTGCGGTCTTATTGTTGGAATTCCTTTTTTTTCACTTGAACACATCCTACTATTGTTCTGCACAAAAAAAAAAAAAAAAAAAAAAAAGATCAGATCTGTCCACTGCAGACCTACCTGTCTCATGTAGTACTTAGTGTGCTTTGGTTGCTGCAAAAATACAATTTGCTGGTTCTCTGATAGTGTATTCAGACTGAACCATGCTGAAATGCCAATCAAAACTGAAGAAAACTAGTGCTTTCAAACCAACCCAACACTTCATAACCAGGATTGTAATTTCTGAAATCTCTGTGTTTAGAAGACCCTCCACTAAAATTTACAGAAGACAAGCACTCTATCAGACATGTGCAAATGAATTCATGCCAAAAATGATAAGCTGCCACAGCCAGTGACCTGTAGAAAAGATAAGACTGAAATGATATCTGCAGAAATAAATAACATGGCTGAGGGAATAGAATCGAAACAGTCTACAGAGGCTATGTAAAGTCAAGGAGAGACTCTCTGAATTAGGAAAAAAACCCAAGAATTAAGAAAAGAAACTGCTAATGTGTGGATTAAAAACTACTATATATTCTTGTCAGAGATTCAAAAGCATGTCTTGTGAAATGGTATTTAGAAGTGTTGACACTCTTTGAAAAAAGATATTACAGCATCTTTGGAGACTTTCAAACCATTAGATGAATAAATGAAATCAGAAAAACAAAGTCAATTTATTAGTGTACCCAACATACCCATTTCCTAAAGGTGAGAGAGGGAAGCCGATATAGAGAATGGGCCATCCTAAAGACACTCAGTAGTGCTAGCTAGCCCTGCACTATAGTGTATAAAAATGAGTCCATTTAACAATGTGCCCCCTGCATGTATGCCATATTTTGGGTGTAGTGCTGTATTTCATATCACTAAATGTTCATTTGGAGCCCCTGGTGGTCTAGTGGTAAGGGCGCGGCGCTATCACCGCCGAGACCCGGGTTCGATTCCCGGTCAGGGCCACTCCCGGGCAGGTGGGGCTCGTTAGCCCTTAAAGGCAACCCACCTACGTCCTAAGGACCTCGCTGCCACTGTCCAAGCTCGCTCGGCCCCGGCAGATGAACCTTAGGATTAAAGGGTGGGCTCAGTTCCGCGCACACTGTGTCTCACCTAAAAAATCCAATGCGCAGGCTGGAAGGTGTAAAGACCTTCCCCGGATCTTCGCTCGCGAAGACTGGCCATTATTAAATGTTCATTCTGACCTAGGGAAGGAGGAATGAACACAAAACTAACACTTGAGACAAACTTTCAGAAAATCAGAAATGTGACTTTATAAGTAAGATTCTTTTTCTTAAGTCCCTAGGAGAATTAAACTTCCAGATTATTTTAATATGGACCAATTTGAAATGCAAGCTAGGAAACATATAACTGCTTTGCTTAAACATATATATTTCTTAGGTTTTGACTCTGTGGATCAGGTTAGATTAGTAAGAGAAAACACAGATCCAGTTATTCTTTAATGAATTTTGGGTTTATTTATATAAAATATTACTAGCTAGAATATGACAAATATTTATTACAAAGATTTTATTCTGATTAGACATTGAAAAGATGTAAAAATAATTGAGACATTATTTCTGCTTAATTAAGAGTCATTAACTTAGTATAATATTGCTTTGCGTTAATATTTCTGCCTTATTACATGATGTAAAAGAACAGTGGGCCAAAATGTTCCACTCTAGAATGCTGTGCTGTAAGGAAAATAAAACTAAAATCCATACAAAAGTCTCTTAATTGTGTTCTCATATTAGCCTCATAAATTTTGTTATGAAAACTTACGGAAGACCCATTAAAGATGATGTCCTGCCAAATGATGTCTTTACAAAAGAAATTTAAATTGTAGAAACATAAGTAGATAACACAACTTTACCACATCATTAGTTTTATGTTTAACATAAATGATGCCTGCCTGTATGGGTGCAATTCATGTTATCTTTGGCTTCCATTGCTTCAGTAGGAGTTTCACAACCTCAGTTCTTGCTCTTAATCTCACCCAAAATTCATAACAAGATTACTTCCCCAGTATGCAGTAGGAAATTTCAACTGACATAGAAATGTCTTTTATTTGTAGTTGAAATGCTTCATGAGGAAAATTCAAAGTGATTTTAAACTGTTTGAAATTTTCTAAACATTAACATGTTCTATTTACTCAACTATTGCTTTCCATTCAGTATGGAAAAGGTCTTCAGGGTGATCACTTTTGCTACATAAAGCCTCTGACACATCCACTATGTATTCAGAAGTTTTGAGGAATTTATTATTAAAATGGTAATTAAAGGATAAATCCATTTAGACATTGCACTACTGTCAGCAAAATCCATCACAACTTTCTTTGTTAGTGTGATGCTTTAATTTAGATATTAAAACCAGTTTGAAATAGAATTAATAATCATAATATTCAGGTATAAAATTAAACACTTGGTTCACAGTTACAAGCAGAATGGACATTTTGACTGAAGAACATTTTATGTAGGTGCAGGGAAGGAAAGACAATTTGTGTCTCCTTATATTTTCTCTTCTGTCCTCCCTTCCTTGCCCCTCCAACCTTGGAGGGGCTATCATAAGTCTTCATGCTAATTCCTTAAACTATCAGCTAAGGTAAGAATTTGAAATGGGCAGGTTTCCTCACTGACACTAAAGGTGAGATTTTCAGAAGCACTCAACCTTGATTAATCTCTGCTCTCATGGATGTCAGTGGTAAAACGAGGTCAGTGGAGTAATTATTTCACAGCTGAATGCTCATAGTAGATGAGAGTTGTCTTCTTTTTCCTTTTTTTTTTTTTTTTTTTTTTTTGGTTTAACTTCAGGCTCTCTAGAATTCCCACAGTTTGAAATATGTCCATTTTATGCCTCTGAACTATGCAGCCCCCCAGAGGGGCTGTTATCTATAAAATGTGCAAGGTCATCCACATGGAGATTCTTCTTCAGTCTACTTAGGGGGTTGGGGTTTTTTTTGGGGGGTGCCTATGAGGAAACAGATGATATAAACCAATGTAATTCACAATGCCATTCACAAAGCAATGCTGAAAGACAAAGGAGAAACCAAAAAGAGAACATATTTTTCACTCAAATGCAAATATTTAACAAAAGAAAAATTAAACCATCGTTGCATCATAGCAGAAAGAAAAGGTGAAGGTCAAAGGGCAATTTGCTTGAATGATGACCTTACTTGCTGAATTTCCCTTTCCAGACTAACAGACGATAAATCACACATCATAATGAAAAAAAATCAAAATTAACAACCTCATAAAATGAATACTTTAAAAGGAAAGAAACTCAAATGGCATGAACTACAGGACTGAACCACTCAAAATGTTTAACCTTCACAAGATCTAGTACCTTTCCCACTGCCATAAATTTTCCAAACATTTTCATTAACATATAATAAGTCAGTAATGTTTTTCACCACAGTTACTATAGATATATATAAGAACTAAAGAAAAGGGACTATAGTATGCTGTTTGTTCATTGTTGTTCACATTTAATTTAGTATTTTATAATGGAGTGATTAATGGGAGAATATCCCCCCCCCCCAGAATTGTCCAAAGTAGGGTTTTATATGAGTCACTGCATTAGGATCCAGGCATCATCCCTGTTCCCAGGCTGAGACTCTGTGGAAGGCAACCTCATTGTAATTTCACTGAAATGTTATAACTTGTAACAATGAAAGAGGATAGTGCGTATCTTTTGCATATTTTTGTAAGTAATCCTTGCCCTCGACAGGGACAGTGGGATTAAACAAGTCTGCTGATGACACCAAACTGTGTGGTGCAGTCGACACAGTGGAGGAAGGGATGCCATTGAGAAGGACCTTGACAGGCTTGAGAAGTGGACCCATGAGAACCTCATCAAGTTCAATAAGGCCAAATGCAAGGTCCTGCATTTTTATTATTTTTATTATTGTTATTATTAGGTATGAGGAAGAACTTCTTCATTATGTGAGTGGTGAGGCAGCAGAATGGGTTGTCCAGCGAAGTTGTGGATGTCCCATCCCTGGAAGCATGCAAGGCCAGGTTGAAGTGAGCTTTAAACAACCTGGTCTAGTGAAAGGTGTACCTACCTGTCCATGGCAGAGGACTTGGAACTAGATGATCCTTAAAGTCCCTTCTAACCCAAACCATACCGTTATTCTACTAAATATAACTCAGTTTATGGATTTTGAGAGTTTTTGTTTAAAAAAATTTGTTTAAAAAATTAAAGCATAAATATGTAGAAATTTCTGAAGTCCTTGACACTTCATGTCTATAGAATTTTACCCAGTTGCAGGAAGGACAGTGTGCAGATAATGCAGATATCATCAAGAAAGCACATTTGGAGAGAAAATGTCATGAGTGAGATCCACAAGTTAGAATTACAATTTCTTTTACAATGGCAGATTTAAGAGAGGTCTTTTTCTAAGCATTACAGACCCAGAGACCTGGGACGTGATAATTCTTTATTGAAATCTGCCTCATAGAAACCAGATTTGGTGAAAAGAGGAGGAATTAAATATTGTGCCACAGGAATGAAAAAGACCTAAGTTCACTGGTGAATGAAGAAGCCATGTGTATAGTTGTAAAGGGTAGATGTTAAAAATGCATAAAAGCAGATGATTTTCTGAACCTCTCTCCCATCCTGTGTCTCAGGGTCACTACCTGGGCAGAAAGGGCCATATTTACAGTCAGCTATCCCGTATGAAAAAGGTCTTCCCGAGCATCCTCTCCCAGTTTGCGGGACACTGATATTGAATCAATTCCTGCAGGCACTCCAGCTTGCATTGAGGCAACCAGAACACTTGATCATCCTGGCAGGAAAAGAGAACCCAGCTGAAATTCCAATAATCCTTCATATCTATGGATAGGGAAGGACTGGCAGGGTAGGCACCATTACCCACAATGTAAATGGACAGTTAGATGCTGCAGAGGTGCTTCTGTGTGGGCGACAAGGGCGGCATCATCAGCATCTCCCATCATCCCCATATCACCATTGGTGAAACAGAGCTCAAATCAATCCAACAGTTTAATTACCTGGGAAGCATCATCTCCTCAGATGGTAAGATTGAAGCAGAAATAGACAACAGGTTAGCAAAGGCATACAGAGCTTTCAGTAAACTCCATAACAGAGTGTGGCAAAACAAACACCTGAAGAAAAGTACAAAGATCAGCATTTACAGAGCCGTTGTACTGTCTACTCTTTTATATGGATCTGAATCATGGGTCATTTACCACCACCACTTGCGTCTCTTAGAACGCTTCCATCAGCGCTGCCTCCGTGCAATTCTAAACATCCACTGGACTGACTATGTGACCAACACGTCTGTCCTTGAACAGGCAGCAGTCACGAGCATTGAGGCCATGCTGCTGAGAACACAGCTGCGCTGGGCAGGGCACGTCTCCAGGATGCAGGACTACCGCCTCCCTAAGATCGTGCTCTATGGGGAACTTGCCACTGGCTACCGCAAGAGAGGAGCCCCGAAGAGGAGATACAAGGACTGCCTGAAACAATCCCTCATCCTTGGCCATATTGATCACCACCATTGGTCTACCCTGGCCTCCAATCGGGAGGCCTGGAGACACACCATCTATAACGCTGCTGCTGTTTTGAGAAAACACACAGGATCACTCTCAAGGAGAAAAGACAACACAGAAAGAATCGTGTCTTGTTGATATCACCTGGGGAGTCTTTCTGCTGTGCCTTCTGCAACCGGACTTGTCTATCTCGCATTGACCTTTTTAGCCATCAGCACACTTGTAGCAAGTGTGGGTAGAGCCCTTCTCAAATCTTTGTTCATGAAGCCTAGCCATGAAAATGAATGAAATGGACAGTTTATCACAGTACTTTTATCCAGGAGAAAGAGGAGGCTGTTCTACCTCAAAGAAAGACAGTCTGATAAAAAAGTACAGTTATCGTAGACTAGGTTGTTGTCCATAGGTCTGTCTTAGAAGTTAAATAAGCATAGATAGACTCTGTCTCTTAGCTGGATCTTAAATTGACACTGAAGAATCCAAACCATATGCTTTTAAAACTCTGAAAATTAGCAGTAAGAGTGTAGATCATCTCAATAATGAGACTGAATGCCTGATTGCAACATAAGTTGACTTATTTCCCATGAACTGATTTCTATTTGACCAACTAGGAGGTGGTTTGCTGGCATTGTGGAATAAGTCTTGGTAAGTGGTCCTTCTCCCAGGTCTGCAAAATAATATCAAATAAACAAGGCGATGCATCAGCAGAGCCTGTCAGCATCATGGTTACAATGCAGACAAGGCTGAAGAGGTGTAATAGGATGCATTTTATCCCATTACTACACTCCTGCTGATACAGCATATTCTCAACAATCGTAAGGCAATAACAGAATGACTACTTATTTCTATAAATCCTAAATGGAAAAATGAAGAAAATAATGAAGCTCAAAGGACAGAACATTATGGTAGTATAAAAAATACATGGAGAAGATTTAAACAGCAGTTTATTCCATGTCTGAAGCAGTTATGTGCAACAAAATAATAAAACTCAGCAGATAATATCATATCTCACAATTGCTAGCCCTGAAACACTTGATGTATTTAATAGTTTCTAGTCAACTTGAACAGATGAACCTAAACTGCAAAAGCATGTTACAGAAATTAGAACATCACTGTACTACATTAAAAAATGAAATGCACACAAGAGAAACAGTTTTTATCAGAAAATACAGAAGGAAGATGATATCATCAAAGCGTTTGTGACCAATCTAAAGCTGAAGAGCAACAAGGGAATGACGAGAGAGAAGGAAAGAGGAAAGGAGAGTGCTTGAGTGTCTGATAAGAGATGAAATTGCATCAGAGATGAGAGGAGGGAGTAAAACTCAAGAGAATCTAAAAATTGACAGTGAAAGATACTCAAAAGTGACAGTATACTAGATCTTATTAGACAGGAAAATCATCAATCCCAGGCTGAAGTTCTGCTATTTACAATAATGCTTGAAAGGTATTATAAATTATAACAATTTTGCAGTTTTTAGCAACCTTTTTTAACAAATACATTTGGCAGCATAACCAAATGAAGGAAACATTCAGTAAGGATTTATTTACTCCTCTTCACTTTTTATTTGCCAAAATGAAAATTCTTTTTTTGCCATTAAAATATTTTTCTCTGATGGTTCAGAGATATGAGTGACAATGTTTACTTTTCCTTATTTTGGAGTAAAGTTTCTTTTCCTTAGAGTAAAAACAAAAGATAAGAAACAACATTCTTAAGAAAATAGGTATAAAGAAGTTATTCTATATGAACAATTTTCTTTTTTAATAAATAAATACAATCATCCTGCATAAGGGAAGAGTTACCATTTCTTATGGTAACTCATTACCATAAAATCAGTGAGAACTCTTTTCTTAAATGAAATTGGAGCAGATTTGAAAATCTGTTCTTCCATCAAAAGAAACTTTTACTGGACTTTTTAGGAAGTCATTTGCACCAAATTCTCATTATGTTAGTGGCAATTAGCTATTTAGATAATTTGGAATGATACATAAGAAAAAACTGTTATTTATTACTTAAATACAGTTAAGGAGTTTGGAAAATATGATATAGAAAATTCCATACTGCTGTACTTGTCTCAAGAAAGGAAGCTCAAGTATTTTTAAAATCCTGCATTATAGTACAAAACTAATAAGAACCTAGGAAAACATATAATACATATGAAATTTCATAATTGTTTACAAGAAACAGATCAATGTTCCTCTGTTATACAGCTTGGCCATGTCCTCTGTGAATGGGTAGTAGTTTCCTGAGAACTTACATACAGGAAGATTGCAGATTCTTACCAGATGTCTTAAATGAGTTAAGATGCTCACTCTAGTGTTTATATGGCCAAATGAAGGAAGCTGGACACTATAGTACATGACTGGTGAAAAACTGATTGTTGTGAGACTTCTGTATCTTCAGGGTAACTCACAGACTTCTTAATAGCATAAATCCTGATGCAGGATTTAGATTTAGATTTGTGTGTAAGTTCAACTGTGAAGAAGAAAATAGTAAGAAGAAGGAAAAAAAAATCAGAGAAGAAAATGAAAAAAATCATATTAAAATAGAAAAGAAACAACTATTAAGCAGCCCATCTCATTGTTTTCTTACCTAGACATTAGTTTTTAAATAGTGTCAGACACACAGTCACATAGCCATATAGCAAAAGTGCCTACCCCAAACTCTGAGTCCTGGATTATAAAACAAGTCTTGAAGATGCAAAGTAGAGATACAGAACGGAAATGTCCTCTGCCTGGAACTTTTTTACCCTCAGTTGTGTGCATTTTCCCTCATGTCTGGGCCTTTATGCTCATGCCTGAATAGAGCTGAATAGACCTGAGTGAATAGAGCTGAGTTTCAGTGCTTGGCTCTGAAACTGGAAGTGTGAGTTGGAGACATACAAGCATCTAAATGCTAAATTTAGAAGCCTCTTTACTGTTCCAGGCTACAGGTTAAGAAAGGAATGAGTGAATGTATTTTGTTAAGGGAAGGTAGACCAGAGAACAAATTGTTAAATACTGTCTGTGAAAATGAAAGATATATCAACACTGTTGAGAACACTGTTGAATATTCTGAAGCATCTGTATTTTTTGAGAGTAACTGTATTAGAGCCAGTGCAGAGTCCTTGCATGGATTTTTTTTTTTTTTTGCTGTTATTACTACACTCTGCAAGTGCTGCTTTTCAGTAGAATGTGGATGATACAGTTCTAAAAAATTAGCTAAAAATATGTAAAAGTATATGGTGAGAGGAAGTGACTAATATAGTTCAGTAAATAATTGTATGTAAAAATTTCTTTGTAACACTTGAAAATTCATTTTGTCTCATTTACATTAAGTTTCAAGACCAATTCAATCACATAGTCATAAAGCACAGTGGAAAAGTCATTCAGTTCATACGTTCAGTTCAATAGCAGGAAAGGATATACCATTTGCAGGAGCAGAAGGAACAGGTGCATTGTAGGGGAAAAATGAATTTGCTTATTCAAAGGTGTGGTGTTTTTTCTCCGTTTGAATTTCAGATCCCTTTTTATATATAGTTACTCCTGTGAGATTTCTCTACCTCACAAATGGTGAATGCCTTCATATCATTCTGTGTTCTCGATAGGATATGAAGGAAAATAAGATAATTAATAGATTCTTCAGTTATTTCAGATAAATTTATTTCTCTTACTATAAGTGCTGTTATTCTGACTGCATTGATTTCATCTGAGGAGACCAAACAGCTAGCTGTGAAAGTTGCAAATCCTAAGAAAAAAATGCAATCCAAAGTGTGGCCAATAGGCAAATTGAGCAAAAAATGTTTGAAATCAGTTTAAATTTTCTTTTTTACAACTGTATTTTAAATACTGAGAAGCTTTAGTAAAGAATACCCATTCAGAAATATCACCAACATTGACACCATCATGTAGCTTAAATTTAGACATACAGAGACAGTTCCTTCAGTCTGTATGGCTAAAATGATCATATACTCTAGAAAACATATTCAGTGTGAGGTTCATGGAGGAAGAAAGTCTGTCTTTAGTTCATCTCCATGAACCTAAATTTAGATCTGTTAGATCCATTACGAACTGACTTAATGCATTTTACTGGAAGGTGCAATTAAATTTTTTTTAAAGTAATCCCATACTGGATAAAAAAAGTTCATATATGCTAAAAATGTCTTGACTATCAAATTTTATGATATGTAAGATCCTATCTGTTGTTTTTCCCAGCAAATACCATACTGTGCTGTATATATGTGAAAAGGAAAGAATAGTTTTGATATTTTTTATTTTTGATGGATGATCTTTTGGTACTCTTCGAATATCTTACTACAGACAGTCCCCCGTGTTCTGGCCAGAATTTATTATCACAAACAACAGAATATTTGATAGGATTTAAGGCAAAAAATAATTTGCTTAGGGAGTAACAAACCTTCCTTCCTGCATGATAAAAAGAGGGGTTCTCCAAGACTGCAGATTAATTCAATTTTCTTCAGTTTAAATTTATCACCGGAGTACATCTGAAATATTTCACATAGTAAGCAGATTTGTCTTAATTTTCTTTTTTTTAAAATTCTGTTCTAATAAATCTAAACATATGGAAAGAATATAATTGTATCTTCACTGTAACTTGAAGTAGCAACCTAATATGCATAATAACAATGACAAGATTCAAGATATCATTTTTTCATTTTATCATCCTTTTGTGAATAATTTATAGATACAAAAACAAGGAAATCCAAGTTTGCATATTAGAACAAATTTCATTTGAATTTGTTTATAGAATTGCTAACAATTTATCACATATCTCATAGCGATTGAACTTTTTGTAGTTCAGGAAGGCCATTCCAGAGTATGGTGGAAAGTATACTAGATTTTAATTAAATAAAACCCAAAACCAGTACAATGCCTATGAGGGTTTTTTAAAATTAATTCAAGCAGGTAAAAGTACAGACTTGTGTCTCCCAAAACAGAGGTCAAAATAAAAACAAAAACAAACAAACCAAAAGCACAAACAACCTCCAAACAAAACCTTTTTTTTCTTGAGTCTAGTTGTCTTTATAGAATTATAGAATCATAGAACAGTTTGAGTTGGAAGGGACCTCTAAAGGTCTTCTAGTCTACCTCCCCCTGCAATGAGCAGGGACATCTTCAACCTGATCAGTTTTCTCAGAGCCTCATCCAACATGACTGACTATTTCCAGGAATGAGGCATCTGCCATCTCTCTTGGCAACCCCTTCTAGTGCTTCACTACACTCACCATAAAATATTTCTTCTTTATATCTAGTCTGAATCTACCCTTTTTTAGTTAAAAACCATTCCCCCTTGTCCTATTGCTAGAGGTCCTCCTAAAAATTCTGTCATCGCCTTTCTTATAATGCCCCTTTAAGTATTGAAAGGATACCACAGTCTTCCTGGAGCCTTCTTTTCTCCAGGCTGAATAACCCAAACTCTCTCAGTCTGTCTTCGTAGGACAGGTGTTCTATCCCTCTAATAATGTTTTAGAGCCCTTCTCTGCACCTGCTCTGACAGGTCCATGTCTTTCTCATACTAAGGATTTCAGAGCTTATTCCGCTTAATCATAACTGAAAGGTCATCATGAGATATTTAACATGGCTTTCTATAGTACATCTATTTTGATTCCTCAGTCTTTTCATCTTTCTCACTAGCAATGCTTTTTAAAAATATATAATTTTAAAGGATAGGTTTGGATATTGGAGGAGGGTGGTGTCTTTTGTTTGAATTGATTATATTTAACAATCAAAACAAAACAATAAGTTTTGTTTTACAGCACAAACTTTAAAGAATTATATAAGGAGCCTCCTCTCTATTTTTGCAAAATAAAGATAGAAATGTTAAAAACTTACTGAATAAGCGATTTCTTGATGCTAAATGAGATACTCTTTCTGATTCTGTTCTTTACAAAACAGTGTGGCATTCTTGACATTTGTGATGTAAGTATTTGCAGTTAGGATAATATTTTAATATTCTGTAATTGACAAGGATCACTCTGTAGTCTGTACAGATCACATTTTTTTATTAATACTGATTTAGTAAATGAATTGTTTGTTTTAACAGGTCCAAACATAAAATAGCTATGGGGTGCAATTTAGACTTCTGTCACTTGGTGCATTCACTGCACTGAGGAAGGGCTTTCAGATAAAGCGATCTTTAGTGTATCAGAAAGAAATATGAAAAGATCCAGTGACTGGAGCTGAAACACAGTGATTTCCAACAACAATTATTTCCAACATTTCCAGTGTTCTTTAGAAATATTACTGGAGCAATCAATTACTGAAACCATAACAGGAACATTTAATGCAGGTGTGCGTGGCCAGAGATCCACCATGAGCTAAAGCCTTTATACAAAGCATGTGACAAGATTAATCAGAAGGCAAGATCTTCTAGCAATAAAATCTGACTTCAAATTCTTAAGTAGCTCCTAATAATTATTGTCATTTTTGCAAAAGCCCTTCAGTTCCACTGGTAAAGCAGGTCTTTGTACTATTTATTTGGTCTTCTTAGAAAACACAAAAATTGGCTAATTTAAATTAGAAAAATGAAATCTGTGAAATGAATGTGTGAATGAAATAAATCTGAACAAAATGAAATAATGCAGACAAAAACATTCTAGGTCCTCTCTGTAGGAAAATAAGAATAAATGAGACATGGAGGTGTTTAGAAGCTAAGTGGATAATAAGTATGAAAGGAAACAAATGAGGCTGCCTAAACAAGCTACCACTTAGCACTCTGTGTACCTTTATGTATGAGAGGCAGATAGGCACCAGGAGAATTTGACTAGCATATTTTAAAATTTCCATCTACTGAAGTCTGACAACATGAGAGGAATTGTGTATTAGGAATATCCATCTTTCAGTATTTCCTATGTATTTTAGCAAGACACAGAACTCTGGGAGGATAGGGAGTAAGATGTAGTAAGATGTTTTATGTCTCTTTAAATACATCCTCCCATCCCATATATTAGTTGGGGATGTGTTTAACGGGGAGCATAGCACAACAAATACAGCTGTTCTAAGTAACTCTGAGCTGTGGAACAATCTGTAACCAACATAAGAAAGAACACCATAAAATAAAATCAGATCCCAGTGCCTTAAATTTTTTTATGGGAGATACTGACTTGCCAAAAAATCCGTAGTTCTGTGGGAAAATTGTATCTTAAAATGACCATTTCCTGCCATGCTGATGGTGACTTCCTTCATGTGTCATTTGTACCTCTGAGGGTCATAATGAATAAATGCAATGAAAGTCTACAATATTGCTTATAAGTCTTTATGATCAATTAAGCTGTTTTCATTGCAACTATAAAATGGACAGCTGTCTAAGCTGCTGTTGCAAGCTAGTGTCTGAGATTGCTTTTATTTTAGACCTAGTAAAACATCCTTTTTTGTCCTGACACTTTTCACTCTTTGGTAGAAGATTAGTTTAATCAAACACACAAGAATGTATTTTTTTAAAAATATATATTTGTTGCAAAAATTTTTCTATCTTTGAAGTGCAAGAGCACTTGGTTTATCATGTAAAATCATGTACATATCTACTTTTTAAAAATATCTCAAGTTTCAAGTCAAACTGAAAGTGAATGGAAGCAGTAATGATATACATTAACTCATTATGTAATGATGGTACAAAGGAAAGTTGAGGCTGCATCTAAGTTGTGGAGAAAAATGAAAGTTAAGGTATAAATGTAAATTGTTCTGGCACTAGAAAAGTATAGAAGATTGATCTGTTGATTAGGCTGAGGAAACCATTCAAGCAGCAATTCTTCCATTATAGAGAATAGGAAGAAATAATACATGCTTCATTGAGCAGTGTAGACTCTGGTAAAATTTCAAAGTCATTTGTCGCTTCTCCAAATCAGGCAAGTGTTCACCCTGCCAAGAGCATTACTTAGATAAAAACTACTCAAGGACTTGTAAGCCATCCTTTTTTCACCAGTGTTGCAATCACAATACACTTTTTTGTGGACGTTCCCTCTATAAGAGCTTGTGTTCTTAGATGGGTTATAAAAACTGCATCAAATTCAGCTCCAGCATAAATATGGAAAACCATCAGAAAACAATTGAAAAAACATATATATGCCAAATATTTTAATTGACATAACAAAATGATAAATTAATGCTTGCTAATGATACACATGATATAAAATTTTATTAAATAGAAACTCACAATATACTTAATTCTATTCAATATGATAAGCTGTGATACTTAAAACAGCTCTTTAAGTGTAAAATAATTATTTAAGTTCACATTTCCTGAAAATGACACATGACATAAAATTCATATTAATAGACTATTATAGAACCATAGAATCATGCAATATGCTGAGTTGTAAGGGACCCATCAGGATCATTGAGTCCAACTCCTGGCCTTGTGCAGGACAACCCAAGAATCACACAATGTACCTGAGAGTATTGTCCAAATTCTTCTTGAACTCTCTCAGGCTTGGTGCTGTGACCACTTCCCTGGAGAGCCTGCTCCATAACCAAGCCACCCTCTGGATCAAAAACCTTTCCCTGATATCCAACCTAAATATCCCCTGAATCAGCTTCACGTCATTTCCTCAAGTTCTGTCACTGGTCATGGGAGTGAAGAGATCAGTACCTATGCCTCTACTTCCCCTTGTGAGGATGTTAAGTCTCCTCCAGGCTGAACAGAACAAGTGAAATCAGCTGCTCCTCATATGCCTTCCCTTCCACCATCCTTGTTGGATGCTCCTTGCCCTCCTTTGGACGCTCTCTAATAGTTTGATGTCTTTTTTATATTATGATACCCCAACCTGCACACAATATTCAAGGTGAGGCTGCCCCAGAGCAGAGCAGAGTGGGACAATCACCTCCCTCAACCGGCTGGTGATGCTTTTCCTGATGCCCCCCAGGACACAGTTGGCCCTCCAGGCTGCCAGGGCACTGCTGACTCAGATTCAAACTGCTGTTGACAAGGATCCCCAGGTCCCTTTTTTCAGTGCTGCTCTCCAACCTCTCATTAACCAGTTGGAGTTGCCCCATCCCAAGTACAGAATCTGGCAAATGCCTTTGTTAAACTTCATAAGGTTGGTGATTGCCCATCTCTCCGATTTAGTGCTGTTGGCAAACTTAGCATTCCTTCAAGTCCTACATCCAAGTCATTAATAAAGAACTTGAGGAGCACTGGGCTGAGGATAGAGCCCTGTGGAACCCACTAGGGACTGGATACCAGTCTGTTACCCCATTCATTATAACTCTTTCTGCCTGACCTGTGAGTCAGTTGCTCACCCCTCATGTGAGATCGTTATCCAGCTGTATGCTGGACATCTGTTCAGAAAGATCCTGTGAGAGACAGTATCAAAAGCTTTCCTGTAGTCAAAAAACCCTACATCTACTCACTTTCCTAGATCTACTAGGTGAATTATCCTGTTGAAGAAGGAAATCAGGTTCGACAAGCAGGACTTTCCCCTCAAGAAGCTCTGCTGTTTGTTTTAATCAATTGCTGTATTGTCCTTCAGGTGTTTTTCAATACTTCACAGAATAATCTCCTCCACAATTTTACCAGGCACTGAAGTGAGACTTACAGGCCTGTAGTTTCTGGGGTCCAACTTCTTCCTGTTCTTGAAAATTGGGAAAGCATTAACTAGCTTCCAGTCATCAACGACCTCTCCAGATTCCCGAGACTGCTCAAAAATCATTGAGAGAGGCTTCGCGATGACATCAGCCAGCTCTTTGAGGATTCTGGGATGAATCCCATGAGGTTCCATAGATTTGTAGGGATCCAGCTGGAGCAGCATATCCAGCACAATTACAGGGTGAACTGCGAGTTGATCATTCTTACAGTCATGGTCCTCCAGCTCAGGGCACTGAGACACCCTTGATCTGCCATCCATGTTAAAGACAGAGGCAAAAGAAGAGTTAAACACCTCTGCCTTGTCTCTGTCCCTGTTTGTGAGGTGACCATTCTCATCCTGTAATGGGCTGATGCTATTTCTACACTTCCTTTTGCCATTAATATATTTGAAAAAATTCTTCCTATTTTCCCTCACACTGAAACGAGAGCAAGACCCAAAGAGAGTTAACCAAGGTATCTTGCTATGTGAAAACTCTCCCCTCCATACCTGCTCTGCCTAAATTGCTAAAGAAAAATTTGTTTTGCTCCATTCTTTGAACCTAATCTTAAGAAGAAGGCTAGAAACATTATACAATGGGCTTAGGGGTAATAAATCAGGGCAAAAGTAAGCTAAGATAGACATGTGAATAGGTGGAATAGGCCTAAAGCCAAGGTTCTCTCCAAGCTTCAGTGGTTGGGGCAAAAACAATAGAAAGTTAGAGAGGTCACACTGGGAAAGACTACACAGACCCCAGCCCCAGTGATGAAGAAAGGTGGATGTACCCCCAGAACTGAGGGCCAAGAAAAGCTCCACCCCAAGCTCCACCTGCGCTCTGCCTATACTCCACCTATAATTAATATGTATGATTAGATGTTGCAATCATATGACTCGAACAAGTGCTTTGTGGTGATAACCCCGCTTGGTCCCGACGTTGACAAATAAATACCTTTGCTGCTCAAAAGACCAAAAGTTTCTGGGCAGTTATTTTACCAGATTTCTCGGATTCAGCACTTATAGCCAGCTTCAACTCCAGTTGAGCTTTGGTTGCACAAATTTTCTCCCTACTGTTGCAAGCAGTATCTCTATATTCTTCCCATGTCACTTGACTTTGCTTCCACTGGGCATACATCTTCCTTTTTTACCTTATTTCCAAAAGAAGATCCCGGCTTAGCCAAGCCAATCTTCTCCCTCGCCTGCTTGACTTCTGACGTTTGGGAATTGCCTGCTCCTGTGCCCTTAAAAAGTGATGTTTGAAAAGTGACCAGCACTGATGGACTCCAGTACCTGCAAAAACATTTTCCCAAGGGACCTTACTTATTGATTACCTGAGCAATCTGAAGTCTGCTTTCCTCATGTCCAGAGTTTTAGGTTTTGCTGGCAGTTTTCCTTTTGTCACCAGAGATTTTAAACTCTATCACCTTGTGGTTGCTTGTTGGGGTAAGTGGTGGTTCTGCAGAACCCCTGACAAAGGATTTTGACTTAGACATTTTGAAGCCATTTCCCTGAGGAAGAACAGGGACCATGGAGGGCTTGAGGAGGTGCCATAACTGACCAGTAAGGAAAGAATGTAACTAAGGAATGAACATCCAATTATATGTGAAGGCCGGTAATAAATTATAGATAGAGAGCTAAGAATAGTAGGGCATGTAAAGTTCTGTTAGCAGTGTGAGTGCAGTATGTGTGAGAACAAGAAGTTATTAAACTGGACGAAGCAATAAAAGCTGACTGTCGACCATCATCAACAAAGGTGCCCAATTTTATTCTTTGTGACCGTCCTAACTACTACAACAGTTTCTGTGGCCAAGACAGCCACCAATCACCACTTTACTCATGAGATCTACTCAGCTGACAAGCAGCAGACCAAGGAGGGCATCCTTCCGAATCAGCTCCCTTATAATCTGTTCCATAAAGCTGTCATCCAGGCTTTTAGAACTTTATTTTAAAAAACATTGAGCTGGTTACCAGAAAAAAAATGGATCAGCATGATAGTCTGAGAAGCAACATATTGACAACAGTGTAAATCTTGACAACCTTATTTGCATTTCTGAATATCCACTATTGTTCTGATGACTAAACATCTTTAAAAGCTGCTACATGTACAATAGTAAGGAACTTAGCACTTGTAAAAATGCAGACACAAGACTGTAAAGAAAAGAACCATAATATGTAGTAGGAAAGAACTTAGAAAAATTGTTTCCAAAAAAACTTCTTTCCAAAAAGTTCTTTACAAAAACCAAACATTTTTTTTATCAAGTATCAAATTCCATTGCAGTTTCTGATAACAGTTAAAAAATTAATTAGTTAAAAAATTAAATTTTTTATAATGTATCTAATATCTAAGGTTTCTGTTTATAGAAAAAGAAATAATTACAGCCAATACTACAAAAAAACCTCATGCTGAGTAGATAAGTAGAGTGATAATAAAGAGGAGCAGGAGTAATATTTTAAAAAGTAAACTTCATTGCATTATTAAAAAGTCAGGGATCTACTATAAAGATTAGTAAAAGAAAGCATATTAGGAATACACTGAGGCAATACTATGTGGGTTTAATCTGGGACTCCTGGTAAAAAAGAAGCAGCCCAAATTAAGAAACTAGATTATCTTTTCTCCAATTGTCTATTTGTCACTTTAAAGAGATGCTAACAAGGCACTATACTTGCTAACAAGAAACTGGAATTACCAGATAATCCAGTTACTTGAAGAGTGAGAGAGAGGAGGAAAGAGTAAGAACAAGGAGGGTAAGGAGAAAAATAAAAGAATGAGAAAAAGATTAAAATAGTGTCTGCAAAAACCTTCCTGTTGTGATTTTTAAAGAGATTTAAGGCCCATGTGTTTCTGCAGATGCAACACAAGTCTTTTATTAAATGAAATACAAAATTAAATAAACCCAAAGTCAGAGTGCACAAGGAAGGTAAAAAGAACCTGGATTATTTCTTAAAACTTCTTACAGCCCTTTTTGTAGATCGGCGTGACATTCATCAACTTCCAGTCATCTGGGACCTCCCCAGAGAGCCAGGACTGTTGGTTAATGATGACGTTCAACAAGGGAAACTGCAGGATTCTGCACCTGGAAGGGAGCAACCCTGTCTGGTTGTACAGACTGGGGAACAAGGTGTTGGAAATCAGTGCCGTGGAAAGGGACCTGTGGGTCCTGGTCAATGGCAAGCTGAATATCAGTCAGCAGTGCCCTGACAGCCAAGAGGGTCAAGTTACTGTTAGTGTCTTTTACATTTAAGAACTCAAACCAGTAGATATAAAGAATCTTAAAAGTCTAATTATTAACTAGCTAATACAAAGTCTATACCCCTATCCCTTAATGACCTTACTATATTAGAACAATATATTTCCATGTGGCAAGATTATATGGAAAGGTGTCATTTATTAATCCTGTATATACATTCCCCAAAAAAGGGTTTTCGGTTTGTCTTGATGCTTATGAGTTTATGTGCAACATTTCTCTGCAAATGCTGTCATTACCTTACAAACTTCAGCTGTTGTCCATATACACAATGCAACTATTCACACCTCATCTCAATTTACTTGTCTTTTGAGTGTATGATATGATGGACAGGTTTTTTTATCATTGTTCTACATAAATTTGAATTTTCTGTAGATCTGAACTTCAGCTCTAGAACAGGAAGACTAAAATATGCCTAATCTCTGTATATTCTGCTGTTTTTCAAATAGTGCAATTAATCAATATGCCAATAAACATTACAGAATACAGATGGTAATTTCAAAATATGCTTTAGTTATAAAGTAGCATTCAGATATAACAGACAACAGCAAACGCTGGTGTGGGGGTACGAGTCATTGAGTCCCATAAACAGATGAAAGATTACGCATAGATCATGACAAAGATGAAGGAAGAGATTCAGATAATTCTTTTTAAATATAGATCACTCAGATTTTAATCACAGTGATCACTTATTTGACCATATAAGCCTAAGAAGAACATGTTTAATTAAACCAAAGGACAGCTGTGTATGTGGATAGCTGGGTAAAAAGCATCTAGAAGTTTAATGGCCAGTCTTCGCGAGCGAAGATCCAGGGAAGGTCTTTACACCTTCCAGCCTGCGCAATGGATTTTTTAGGTGAGACACAGTGTGCGCGGAACTGAGCCCACCCTTTAATCCTAAGGTTCATCTGCCGGGGCCAAGCGAGCTTGGACGGTGGCAGTGAGGTCCTTAAGTAGAGAGCACCAGAACTTTTGTCACACCAATCAAACAATTTGGGGGTTTTATGAAGCAAAAAACAAAGGTTGACCTTCTGAGTTTTGATGCAAGGAAAAATCTTAGAAGTTATCTTTTACCTTTGAAATGACAAAACCAACATTATTTCATCTAGAAAAAATGTAGTAACATTTTGCAGATTCACTCTATTCACATTTGGTGTTATTTAAATACCACCATCAGTAGTACCCTTTGTCTTTAAGGTATTTCTTTATTCTCCATATTAAATTACAAAGAAAAAATGGTGCAGTCCAACCTCTGACACAGTAAGCAAAAAAGGATCAGATAATATTATTAATGCATACATAAGTAATTAAATGAACATTCTCAGTTATAATAATCAGAGATATATTTTATATACTATAATTATTTTACCTTTATATTTTAATTATTTTGAAAAAATATTAGGACAGTTTTTCCTTTTAATTAATATAGTAAAAATATACTTGCTTTCCATCAAAATGTATTTCTTGCAGTCTTCCTGTCTGATAGGTATTGGAGAAAAACCTTTTGTTACCCTCTGGCAGTGCTTCATTCATATGCAGGGAGAAGCAGAGACTGCTCTTGAAGTAGTTATCTTCTGAATCCCAACGGGATGGGCTCAGCTACAGCAAAGCTCATGCTTCACTTACTTGGCTCTGCTTAAATGAAATGAAACCTGCTGCCTAAGAAAGTACAGCCTAAGTCTATTGCTTCCTCATTGCTTGCATTTCAACATTGTGAATGTTAGGCAAGTTTAAGAAACAGCTGTGGACTTAGAAGTGTTATAAGAGTCTAGGGCTTAATTTTTTTTCTAAATGGGGTATATTATTGATTGCTGGATTCTCTTTTTTTAATCAGAATTCTCAAGAGAATGTTTCTGCTGTTCTAAAAGAGCACAACCTGAGAACATAGAAATGCTCTGCTTTTCATCCACAAGGCTGCTGTTGCTGGTAATGTGGGAATAGACAGAGGCTGCCTATAGAAGCATGTAAAGAAAAAATTACAGCATCTGTATGTGCCTTGGGTTTTTAAATCTGTGTCAAATTAAGATACAATTTTTAATAGCATAGGAATAAAATTAAAGTTGATATGCAGTGGGTTCTCTCAGAAGCATTTTTAGCTGAAATATGTCCTGATTTTTATTGGTTTTAGGAATAGGAAATAGGACATTATCTGAAAAATAATTAGAATATAGAAGTAAAGTATCAATGTCTAATTTTATCCAAATATTTAGTTGTGGCAAACATGCAATAATTTCATATTACTTTATTAATTATATTTTTCCTGAAGATATTAATACTATAAATCTGAAGGGTCGCTTTCATGTATTTCATCTATTTTTCCTACAAGTTGGAGCCCCTGGTGGTCTAGGGGGTAAAGGCGCCGCGCTATCACCGCGGAGACCCGGGTTCGATTCCCGGTCAGGGCCACTCCCGGGCAGGTGGGGCTCGTTAGCCCTTAAAGGCAACCCACCTACGTCCTAAGGACCTCGCTGCCACCGTCCAAGCTCGCTTGGCCCCGGCAGATGAACCTTAGGATTAAAGGGTGGGCTCAGTTCCGCGCACACTGTGTCTCACCTAAAAAATCCAATGCGCAGGCTGGAAGGTGTAAAGACCTTCCCCGGATCTTCGCTCGCGAAGACTGGCCATTATTATTATTTTTATTTTTTTTAACCAAAGTGCCTATCAATGCTTAAAGCAGTTTCTGCTATATTTCTCCAGTCAGGTATATAGCACAAAGATGTAGTATTGTAATGGCTGACCTCAAAAGTCCTTCTTATAAAACATCATTGGGTCTTCGATGTTGCATACATTCTGACAAACTCTAATCAATCTGCCTTAATATCAAAGGAAACTTCCTTCCAGGTATGCTCATTTAAGTGCGAATGTCAGAACTTTTGACCTTTTCTTACCTCATGCTGCTGCTGCTTCTTTGTGACTTTGCCTTTGTTGGCTTTGCTTTCTTTAGGAACTGTCAGTGTTTCCAGCATGCTTCTGCCTCTCCCTAAAACTCTGAATGTTCTTTTCCAGAGAGTTATACTGTAACTGTCTAGCCTCATTTGCTCTTCCTTTAAATTTATTCTGAGTCAAGTTCTCTTTTTGTACAAGGCTGTCAGGTTAGAGGGAAAAAAATGTTTTTCTGTTCTTTTCAAAAACCTTACTTGAATGATACTTTTTCTAATTTGGCAAGCAGTGCCAAAATAAAGATCGTTAGCCTTTTTTCCTCCTAATAAAATTGCACATGTCTCTATTTTGTTCACACAGGTATTTCCAATAAACATAAGGCTTTCAGAGTATCTGCACAAGACTCTGCATGGAAAAAACTTATTTTGTGTTAATAGTGTAGTTCTGAAAAGAGTTCACACATAAGAGTAAATTCCTCCCACTCTAGTTCTGTTCCTACAAATACATATTTACTCATCTGATGATGGAGACAGAGAGCCAGAGGGCTCACTAAGAAAAAAGTCAGTCCCAAATGTTATCTGGGACTATGACCTTCTCTAATCTCTCTAAAAAGCTCAAATCACCACTAAAATTCTGTAATAACATTCTGTCAGAGGAAGTATGAAGCTTACACATTTATAGTCTTATCTTTTTGTCATAGTTATCATATTGACAGCTGTTTACTTAGAGCTAACTATCCACCATTGTTTATGGTCAGCCTGAAGAATGAGCAAGGGGATTGCAGTTCTGTTTGCAGCATACTTTAGAAATATATCCTACATTTTTATTTGTTTAATGTCTGCAAAAATAATGGGAGACAGTGAAACGGACATATATGAACAGAGAGAGAGATGAGTAGAAATTAAGATATATGACTTGTAAAGCTTTCGTAGAGAAAGACTAGAAAAAAAATATTTGTGAGTCTGTTTTAAATACCTAGGTGTGTGTAAAAAAAGAAATAAAATTAATTTTAAAAAAAGGCAACCCCCCCATCTTTTATTGTAAAGAGCAAGGAGAGATCAGTGTGACGGAGTCCTAACTAGGGATAAATTTAAAATGACATAACTATTCCCAGTTGTACTACATTTAAAGTCCTCTAGTTCAGTCTGCATGTACATCTTGGTGTGTAAATGGGTTGCCACTAGTTAAATACAAATCTTGTTCTATGCATATAAACATTACATAAAAAATAATAAACAAGATAAAGAACTGAAGGGTAACTGATCCTGCATTAATGAGGATGTTTGCTATGAGGTCATTAATTAGTACTAATTAATAGTAGAATTAAAGTTGGAGTTTAAAATGCATAGTTAAATGCTTCATTCAACTGATGAATCTCTGTATTTTTTATGTTTTCTAATTTTATGTATTATTTGTTGTCCCTTTTTCTTATTTTTGTCCAAAATAACTTTTTCCCACTAACATTTTTTTAAATGTACTTTACTTTTAGTAACACTGCTAGTGATTTAGGATTCATTTGGGATTTAATGTTCAGAAATGTATAGTTCTTTTTTTTTCTAAAAAAGAGCTCATAGATATAACAACACATCTTGAAGCATGAATCTTATTGTTTATCAAGGCTCTAACAGAAAATGAGATTTTATCTAAAAAAAAAAAAACATTCGAAGTATACAATTTTAAAGGGAAAACCAAATTATTACCACTTGACACTGAAAAGGGCTAGTTAATTAACCTCATTTTAAATTTGATCATAACCTTTTTCTATGGACTGTTATATTGACTGTCAGGACCCTGAAGGCACAGTCCCTTCACCTTGCCCCTGGCACAGGACCCCATCTCAGTCCCCACCACATCAGCCCCTGCCCCAGTGATGCCAGAGCAGGGCTGGTCTCCAGATCCCACAGCCCACCCCAGGCCCACATCCCAACCCTGACTTCAAACAGTCCCAGGTGACTTCTTTGACTCCCTGTCTATTAAGATGGGGCCAGCCTTCACTGCTCCCTGACATCAGATATAAATAAAAGACAGAAGGATAATTAGGCTCAGGTCCATTGGTTTATTGATGAGGAATCAGCCCAGAATGTTAATGCACAGTGTGCCAACTGTTTGTTGTGTGTCCCCACTCCCACCAGCACGGGGGATAGGGCAGTACGCTGTTTCACTCAGAGGTACTGCAGTCGATTCAATCAGTTTGTGATATACAGTTTTATCTCCACCTGACTACAAGATAAGCTCAAAGGCAAAATGAATGACATTCTGAACATACAGTCCAAACCTTCCCATTATTTTTGAAGGATTTTAAAGGGTGTGTAAAGAAAGAAAATATGTACAAACCTCAACGGAAGAAGAATCTCATTCTTCTCCACTAATTTAGCAAACCAAAAAGATGACAAGGTACTAGAACATGTTCAGTTGGGCCTCTGCAAAAAGAAAAAATCATGACAACAGGTTTTAAATTCACTGTTTCCTATATCAAAAATTTGTACAATGGTACAGCCAAAAGAGTAGCATATGTAAAATAGCGGATTAAAAATTTTAATTTTTGCTGGATTAGCAAATATAATATTAAGAACTTCTGTGAACTGAATATTAAGAACTTCTGAAAAAAGAAACAAAACTTCTGGATGTCTTCTTCCTCTTTCATCAAGGACCTCTGGCAGCAATCCTAAGAAATTTTTCAAAAAGCTCAGACAATACTGAATTTTGTGCAGACTATTTTCCTGTCTGTTTTAAGCTACTCAAAGTCAACCTCAGAGCAACAAGAAAGAACAAAATGATCTATTTCTTCTCCTCTGTGGAGACCTCCCTAAGGCTGTGACGCTATCGGTTCTAGGTCAAAAGTAGCTCAGTAAGTCTGTGCCAGCTGAAGCAGTAGTTGCATTTTGATAGCATGATAACCACGAGTCAGAGGGATTTTCAAAGGAAGGCTTTTGCAGTAGTGGGATACAGTCTAAAATTGCTGTTAAATTGCAAACGAAAAGATGACACTATAGGTCAGTGTCTCATATGAGCTGGAGCTATTTGTGTAAGATGAGATGTCGTAGGAGATGTTATCTCTATGAAAATGGTGATTTAAAACCATTCTTTTTATACAAGAGAAATGATACAAGAGAAATGACACAGAGCTATGTCCAGGACACAGCACAAGCACTTGCATAGGTAGACTAGCTTAGTGAAATTAATTTATTACTTCAGCTGTAGCAGGACTATTATAACAGATAATTATTTCCTGTACTATATTTTCTATGGAAAAGATAGGGGAGTCTGTGTTTCCTGTATAAGTGACACAGAGGTAATAATTACAGCATCTGGAAAATGCTCTATGTTAGATGCTGCAATGGCATGCAAAATTTCCCTGCATTGTGTTTTCAATTTAATAATTCTATATGATGTTAGTAAACAAACTCTTAGTCTTCTAACTATACTGTTGATGGTTTTTCCTTTATTATTTCCTTATTTAACTATATTTTCTGTAGCTACACCACAGTTTATCACAATAAACCAAATATGCCATGGAATTTCCTAAAGCACTGGAACCAATTATTTAGTTATTATATTCTTAAGATGTCCTGGATTTGATGTTGACCAGATAGCACTAACCCAAAATTCATTCAAAGAATTACAAGGCACAGTCGAGGTAGCATGGCTTAGAGACTACTCTTAATATGCTGTTTGGATACATCTTTGATCCAGGTAACAGGAGAATTTAGTCAAATGCACATGGACCTTTCTGTATCTTTTTGACCTCAGTGACAGAGAATACTGGTCCTCTGTACATTGTATTTATTACTAAAATGTAGTCTTTCATCATATGTATTTTCCACAATTTTTTTTATTATTTTTAATATACCTGATTTTTCCTAACTGTTTTAACTTGTTCCCTTGGATACTGCTATGACCATGCTTTAGTTTATTTTGTAAAGAAACATTTAAAATCCATATTAAATATTTTATTACCTTGCAGATATTTGAAACCTTGTGTAGCTTGAAAAAAACCCCACAACACACAAATATATTGCAGACCATGTACTATACTGAGCTCTGCAAGCAAAGGCATCACACTGTGTTAGCAAAGCTATGAGATGAATCGGATATTACATTGATGAGAATCACAACAAACTCTGCAGTCTGTAGCTGAGGCTGCATGACAGGAAGAAGTCACAGTTTTGTAATAAGTCAGACCTGAAGTCACTGTACTGTGATGTGGATCAGGAGTCAGGTCTCTCAGGAAGAATGCATGCAACACAGCAAAGCAGGAGTGCAACATGAGGCTACTCAAGTGCACAAAGAACAAAGGTTAGGCTTCAGCAAAGCCTAAAAGATTATAAAGCATTCCACTTTTATTGCAGTTAACTTGTGATTCTTGATTTGAACACTCCTCTGAATTGGTTCAACACACCTTTTTCTTTCTTTATCCCTTGAAACACAATAGAAGATGTTCCCTCAAAGGCTTCAGTTTTCTTCCGGTATTTTCTTTGCTGCACGAGAATTACAGAAGTCCTGAACGCAAATAATGTGTATCATGGTTAGACTAGAAAACATATTACTTTCAGATATGGATTACCTTTTCACTTGGGCAATAAAGTTAAGGTTAATGGAATAGAAAATATTTTTCCATACACCCAAAGGAAATGGGATGGAATAACTGTCTACAGAGCAAAATATAAACGTTTACCTCAATATCACAAAGGGAAGTCTCCTAAAGATAGATCTATATTTTTTTAACTTTTGATTTAAAACATTATTGTCCCAGTTAATGGATGTGTGTGTGAATATACTATGCAGATATGTATTACGCTAGGAAGAACAGTTTATTTCTTTAGACTTGGAGTGGCATGCTCAGTTGTGTTTTTCAGCTGAGAAAAACAAGCAAAATACTATTATATAAAAATTCAGGAAAAACATTTTTCTTAGATTGGTTTTTGTTTTGGTGGGGGGTTTTTTGTTTGGTTGATTTTTTTTGTTTGTTTTGTTTTTTAAGACGAGACAGTTAATTTCTAATTAATTCACTATTCATTCCATTCCTAAAAGCTACTTCCCTATAAATCTTTTAGGTGTTTTGGGTGGGTTTTTTGTTTGATTGTTCCTTTTATTTGGTGGGGTTTTTGTTGTTGTTTTTTGGGTTTTTTATTTTGGTTTGGTTTGGTTTGGTTTGGTTTGGTTTTTTGGGGTTTTTTTTGGTGGGGTTTTGTGGGTTGGGAGAAGGGTTGACTATGTTTTTTCTTATGTTTTGGATTTGTTTGTTTTGTTTGCTTTCCTAATTTATGGTACTTAAATATAATAAGGAATTGGTTTTTTAAAAAAAAGTTTATCATTTAGCAATTATTTTTATTAAATTATCATTTCACATCTACCCTGAAAAGAGAAACTATGCAAAAGCTGTCCCTTGATAGCCTGAAATTTCAGTTCTTCTGTATGACTGATTATAAGCACTATCAACTCACTGTTTTAGTCATAAAATTGTTCGGTTTTGTTACCCTTCCTCCTTTGCTGATTAGCCCTTTAGAGTAAGGAATATGATGTTGTGCTGGTAGAATCAGACCCATCCCAATCATGCTTTGCATGTGCTACTGAGATATTAAAATAAAATGTAATAGATAGAAACAATTATCTCACTCATTTTAAATGGCAATTTTCATGCCAATTACAAGACCAAACTCTTCACAGTTATGAATGTACAGTCCACAATGTATGCTTTTATTCACAACTGGGAAAACACCTTTGAAGAAAATAAACATCCAGGCTTTTACTGAAGGGAATAGGTCAGATACCTATTCTATATTTCAGAAGGAAATACACTCTGAATTTCTCACAAAATGAATACTCATATATATAAAACAGGCAGATGTATAGCAATTTTCAAGAAACCTCTATAAGAGTGCCCATATAAAAACAAACCTATATTTTCAAAACAAAAGAGTCCAAACTGACTTGAATTTTTTCTTGCTTTTATCACATACACTTATGAAAAGTAACTGATTTTAGTAAGAATGTATGAGTGTAATTTGGGGTGGATTTTTTGTTCATTTTGTTTACTCATGAAATTTTAACCAGACTTATTATCAAAAGTTTATCAAGACACATAGAGTAACACTGTTCAGAAGTTCAACTGTAAGGTGTTCATGAACAAAATTAGGAATCACGTCTCTCTACATACAATCTCTTCTAATGACAGATAGTACCTTTACACACGGCTCATGCAATTCCACTAACTTAGAGTGCTTTCAGAAGAACGAAGAAGATGAAGGCTACCCATGTAACTTCCTAGTTACATCTTAATCTAGATCACAGGTAAATTTAGCTTAGATCATGTCAGTTCCCAAGGTGTGAAATACACATGATCTCATCTTTTGCATTGTTCCTTCAGTCTCTCTAGTAACAGTCACTCTCTAGCATTCAACTTTCAACCCCTACAGTACCTAGTGTCAGGGAACTACATCTGCAAACTACTTCCTCAATAGATATCTGTACAAATTATGTTAGTGGAAATTTACCCCCATAAAGTTGCACAAAATTAATTTAATAACTTTTGGCTAGATTTTGCATTATTGGATCTGTAGACATCTATTGTAAAATGTCTGAGGAGAAGCTAGTGCCTAAAAATAGGATCTCAAAAAGCAAATAAATTAATAATTGAAAGAATCTTCCTCAACTAATGAAAAATTCTGAATACCATCTCAAATTTAATTCCTGTCCTCTTTAGTTATAAGTTTTGATGGAATTATTGTTTATGCATCCTTCAGTGCTAGGATTCACCCCAGAATTTTAGCTACCACTCGGTGCTTGTATGGGCAAATGCACTTTGGTTTTCCCTTTATCCTGAGGGGTATTGACCTACCCCTTCATTTCTCCTTTTCTTTCTGTATAGCTGAACTTCAGTGCTTGAACTAGAAGGCTACTCTATCTAATCTCCTTCAGTTACCAAGGGGCTGCAGATATGACAGCTTTAGTCTAAAGACTTTCAGGATGAAGATGATCAGATCCTTTCTTGTCCTAGATCTAAGCATACTGTCTACTACTAGGACTAACTTGTATGCACATAGTGTGTATTCAAGTATAGTTGACCGACTTCTGGGTTCTAGGCACTATATGTTCTTAACCACATATATCTATAAAGCAGTTTGGGAGAAGAAATAAAGGTTTCATATAGGTACTTACACAGGTGTGGTCTGTTGACCCTGGCTGGGACACCAGGGTGCCCACCAAAGCTGGTCTATCATTTCACCTTCTCAGTGAGACAGGAGATAGAAAATATGAGGAAAGGTTTTGGATCAAGATAAACACAGGGAGGTATCACTCACTGATTACCATCATGGAAAAAACAGACTTGAATTTGGAACTTATTACCAACCAAATCAGTGCAGGATAATAAGAAATAAAATCAATTCTTAAAACGACTTCCTTCCAGCCCCTCCCTTTTTCCTGGGCTCAACTTCATTCTGGATTACTGGTGCAGGGAGAGGGGCAATAGGTCTTACAGTCTGTTCATCATACATTGTCTCTGCCACTGCATCCTCCTCAGGAGAAGGACTCCTCGCACTTTTATACTGGTCCAGCTTGGGGTCCCTCCCACAGGAAGCAGTCCTCCATGAACTTCTCCAACATGAGTCCTTCCCAAAGGCTGCAGTTTTTAGGAACTGCTCCAGTGTAGGTCTCTTCCATGAGGTACAGTCCTTCAGGAAGAGACTGCTCCAGCCTGAGCACCCCACAGGGTCACAAGTCATGCCAGGAAACCTTCAGCAGCTTCAGTGTGAGCTGCTCTCACCGTAGGTCATGCTGGGAGCCTGCTCTAGCATGGCCTTTCCACAGGATCCTTCAGACATCCACCTGTTCCAGTGTTGAGTCCTTTACAGGTTGCAGGTGGATCTCTGGTGCACCGTGGACCTCCATGGACTGCGGGAGACACAGCTGTCTCCACCTCGCTCTGGTGCCTGAAGCACCTCCTACCCATCCTTCTCCACTGACCTTGGTGTCTGCAGAGCTGTTTCTCTCACATATTCTCTCTCCTCTTTCTCTGCTGGCTTGTGAGCATGAACTTTTGTACCCTTCTTAACTGTGTTATACTGAAACAAGGATTTAAAGAGTTTACATAGAGGGTGCAAGAATCTTGTTCCGGGAGGAAGGTTTCAGTACCTTGCTCTGAGGAATGCGATGTTTATGTTAAAATATAGTAGAAACAGGACCCAGGTTTCTAAGGATTAACTAGAGAGATGGTAGCTTGCTCCAAGAGCTCTGCCTACATAGCAGAGATAGTTTGTTCTGTTCTGTTCTAGTACAGATAGCAGAAAGGTCAATATAGTCAATAAATTAGATCAATAAATTAGCATCATCCGAGGAGATAAAGGAGCAATGATCAGGAGGGGTTTTTCAAGCCCCTGTGAACAAAGAAAGTTGAAAAATTCACATGAGAAAGAAGAGCAGAAGACCCCTAAGATGAGGCCGAAGAAACAGGAAAGGCCACTAAAAGACTCCCCAAAAGATGATTCTAGAAGACTCTGCCTCAACCTCTGCCTAAACCCCGCCTATTATGAATATGATGATTAGATGTCAAAATGTAATGAATATGTAAGTAAAGATGTAACCTCTCATGAAAACTCTATAATTTTTCTGACTTTTCACTTGGAACTTCGGAGCTAGTTTGTCCAATGTGACTTGGCAGGCTAGCATCTCCAGTGTTGCTAGAAATAAATATCTTGCTGCTTAAAGACAAAATTCATCTCTTGAGCAATTAATTCTGTGCTTTTTGGCATCAATCCCAGAGGCACTACCACTGTCACAGATGGACTTGGCCTTGGACAGCAGCAAGTTCAACTTGGAGCTGTCTGGCATTGGGTCTACTGGATACATGGAAAGCCATCCCTTTAGCCCTCCCAGTATTCAAACCTTGTCATGCAAACCCAATACAGAGGAATTTCAGAGAAAGTTTCTAAATTTATCTTACCCCACAGTTTAAGTAATCCTTCTTTGAGACTTTCCTTCAGTGTGAAGTTAGGTACTAAACTCAAACTGTAAAGACAATTTCTCAGTTCAGACATACATAATATAGGAATATTGGACTTAATTGTCATTGATTTGGGTAGATAAGCACTTCCAAAGGAGTTGGGCTTCAGTGGTATATTTAGAACATATTCCATTATTAAAAAATTTAGTTAAACCGTAAAGCTTAATTGAAATAGGCATGGTACAAAAGAATTCTAATCCTTTTTTTACCATTAGTACACCTTCATTGTGCTTCATACTCTCCCTTTTTTTAATCTGTGATTTTGCTGAAAATTTCCTTTGAAATCACTTACAAAGTTACTGTCTGTTTAGGGACAGAAAGAAATAGCATATCCCTTCAGTAATTCCAAGGACTATTTTAGTTTGGTCTGCACTATTTTAGTTTTCAGTCCAAGTACTATTTTATTTTTTTTGTACACTGTATTTTCAATTTTTATATTTATATTTATGTTCATAGCCAAAACTTACTCATATTTCTATCAGTTGTATCTGTTTTTCATAAGTCTTAAAAAAAATATAAAAAATGTACACAACACTGATAAATATAAAAGGTAATACTGATGACCAGCACAGAAAATATTATCTGAGATGTAGTGTGAGCTTCATGCATCACTACCTCTACTTTTTGTGATTTATTTTGTGTTTCTTGAACAATGCAATTTTGTGTCTCTTATGTTTTACTTGGTGCAGTGGTAAGTTGAGATGAAGACTTTAGGGGTTTCTCCACCACTGCACTCAGATTTTCTGAAGGTCAAATGCTGCAGTATCTTTTCATTTAGCATTCACTTCCCCTTCAGTTTGTTTTGTAGTCTTGTGATTAATGATTCTGTACTTTTGTGTATTGAAAAAACATTTCTCATTTCTTCTAGCACTATAATGATGCATCTTACCCACGTTTACTCACCCCTTACTTTTATGTCATTTACCAACTAAGAAATGCTATTCTTAATATCATTGGCTAAATAATGGCAATATAGTCAAAAGATTCTGAAAAACTGATCCCTCTAAGTACATCTCCAAAGTCTAGTACTCCACAGACTCTTAATGATACAAATTGCTTCACTAATCCAAAAGTGACTGTTAATGTGATTGAGAATTAGAACCTGAAACTTTTAAAGATCTGGGAGACAATGAGATGTTTTAAATTTCAGCTATTTCCACAGACAGTACTGTCAGTGTGTGTTCAAAGTTCAATTTATTCAATGCCTTTATTGATCTGGCTAGTGTAACTGTTCTTCTTTTGGATAAAAGAAGTTTAAAGACTATTACAGCAGAACACAAGTGTGAACCTATACAGAATAATGGCATTGGCATCCAGGCAAGAAGTGAATGCCTACATCTACAATTCACAGTAAGATGAGGAATATAAGAGAAAAGAAAAGAATATAAGAAAAAATTTCTACCTAACTTTCAGGTCTTTAAGCAACTCAGAAACTAAGTTTCTCTAATTTCCTAAAGTTCTCCATCTGTGCACATGCATAAACAGTTTGGTCATGACTGCAACAATTGCAGCTTTCCTTTAGTTGGTACCTTGGAAGACACTGCACATGTAATTTCCTTCAGAAATTTCCCTTTCTTTAATTATGTTTCAATTGACCAGATCATGCCCATGAATATTTCAGTGTATTTTAAAATTGCAATCCTATGAGTTAGGTGTGTACATATGCATGTACTTTTGCAGGAAATGTTAGGGAAGAGCACTCACTCCACTGAAGGTACAGAAGACAGACATGAGTTAACTAGTGGATTTCTCAGTCTGGCTAAGTGTTAATGCTATATATATCACAAGTATAATAAATTATCTACTCCTAGTACAGAATAGGAAAATGTAACCTCCCAATGATGCCAAAGTCACATTTTAAGATGAGAGACTTTCCTTTTAGCTAACTATTCTGCATCCTAGTTATCAAGCAGAATTTTTAGATTTCACTAAGAAATAGGAAATTATTCCTAGAGAGGACAGAAAACCCCTATATGAAATGTCCTCTAGACAGTATAAGGGAACTTGAATTTTAAAGTGCAGTACTATTAAAAGCTGAAAGCCAGTTTTGAAACTGAATCATGTTAATAAATTTTAAAGGCAAAGAACATCTCCTTGTGGTCATAAGTCCACAAGGCTGAGTCAAAAAGCAAGTGCTACAAGAAAATAGCAGCCTATTACTTAGGCATAATTTTTCCAGGAGTGAATGACATAAGAGGAAACTCAGTTAATTCCTATTTCTCTCTTTTAATGACTAAAATACTATTTTCATTATAACTATTTCTTAACCCAATATCAGCCTAATATATTACCCTTTACCGTTAAGTTAATAATTGCCAATTGATATCTGAAAATTCAGTAATACTGGTTTCTTACTTTGGACAAGTAATACAATTGTGGGGTTTTTCCCCTTAGTTATAATATGAGATAAACCCATTTATCAGTGATAACAAACAATTCATCATCCTGTGGACAAATTGGCTACCAATTGGTAGACCAATAAAATTTTTATTAGAAAATTCAATCAAATAGATATTAGGTTAAAAAAATTCTCAGATTTCCTATTGAATAGAAAAAAAAAACACAATGGATTTTTCTTCTGTAAAAAATGTTCACATTTCAGCATGTCAATTACAGTTGTTTCATAAAGGAATTGTCTTTAAAAAAACATTTAAAACTCACATTCTTGAATAGGTCATTCCAAGAAACCTGATACACCTGAAAGATCATCCAGCTATAGGCAAAGGACAGAAAAATAGAGAAAACCATTTCAAAAATGTAGGCTTTTCTCTTTTGATCTCACTTTACATTTTCCTGAAAAAAAAAATATAAAAAAAAAAGCAAAAGAAATTAAAAGAAAATATTTACTAAAAAAAAATTCCAAAACCCCCAAAAACCCCAACCACCACAACAACTCACTGGTGGCTATCAAACTTCTCTGAACAAATCATATACTCTAGTAAAGGAAAAGCGGTTTTTCTCAGAGTTGAATACAAAAAGCCAGTACAAGAGGAGAAGAATCACATAGATATACCAATAAAAATGACTAGAAACTGCTGAGGAGAGGGGTAGCTTTTTGTGGAAAGACTTTACTTCACCTGGGAGTTTGAGCCCACAGTTGTCTCCATTAAAGCATAAAACCTCTTCATTTTTTTTTTTTTTTTAATGTGTAACAGAAGTTAGTACCTGCTCCCAGAAGTTTAAGATCTAAAAATAAAATTTCTTAGGCCAAATCAGATAGCAAGTTGCTTCTGAAGTCTAACTTAGACTCCTCTTTCTTTGCAGCAAAATCAAGTCCCCACTTGCTTCCCCCCAAATGAAAGGTTTTCTAAGAGAAGCAAAGTGAAAGAGCATTCTCTGTGAGTGTTCTTTATTCTGGAACTCATTCACTTTATGACTTCGTTCACCAAAGGCTGAGTATGTTAACCTCTGGAAATAGTATTACGCTTATTTTCTGTCTACTCTACGGGAGAAACTAGGGTGAAGGTTGGATTTACTAGCTGTCTAAATATATAGGTAATGTATATATTTGTACCTTTTTATTTTAGAACTCAGATTCAAAAGATTTCATAGTCTGTAAATATACAGTAAAATCTGCCATCATTAAGTGGAATGTAATTTCTTGACATACTTGGTATTTTGGATATACTGTAGTTATTACCACAATTTGAAATTTGCAGGGGAAAAAAATGTAAACAAACTATTGTTGGGGCTTTTCTCCTAACAATGGACATGTAATTTACATATATCTGTGGTGAATTTACTGTACTACCTTTTTCCTGCTTCTCTAAGATAAAACAAATTAAAACTGTTGAGTAAATCAAACTATTCTATTATCTTATTGAAAATTTATGTCTCATCAAGAGAGATAATAGTTAAAATTTGACAAACTCCTCCTTAAAATATTTATATTATTGTATAATATTAGACTACATTTCTTTTAGAAGTGCATATCACTACAAATGAGTGTATTAAATATTTTTTAAACTTCTTTTTACTTGTATAGTCCCTACATCCCAACTCATGATGTTTGAGGATACTGTGCATTTTTACTATAGGGTAACACTTCTGGAAATTCTAAATTTAAAACCAATCTAAGTGTAAGTGGCCGAACAAGATTCAAAACATAAACCCAGAGATTTGGCAAAGTCTCTCAGTAGGATTTTCTAGAAGTGACTTTTTTGTTTTACTGAATCATGGAAAAAATCGTGAGAGACCCTGATGTACAACAACCTTATTTTCATCCATACTGTTGACTAAATACATAGAATAATAGAATCACAGAACTTTTATGGTGGGAAAAGACCTCTAGCATCAGTGAGTCCAGCTGTTACCCTAACACTGTTCATGTGTACTTTTTTGTGTGCTCATGTTTGTTTAGCCACCAGTCCATTTATATGATAAATAATGACTTAGAGACTGACTTACGATAAATAGAATTACAGAATCATTGAATCAATGAATTATTGAATCACTGAATCATTGAATCATCGAATCATTGAATCCTTGAATTATGGAATGGCTTGGTTTGGAAGGGACTTTTCAAGTTTATCTGGTTCCACCCTACCCTGCGATGGTCAGGGACATCTTTTACTAGATAAGGCTTGCTGATCTCATGCTGGGTACAAAAATAGCCATTCTATGATTCTGTGGTTCTATAGTTCTATGTATACACATATTTAGCTTGTGAGCAAAACTGTTGTATCTCGAGGCTCTGTCTGCCCTGCTTTCTATCACATTGTCCTACTGGGATAACTTGAACTTGTTGTATGTTCCTAAAAACTCCTCACACTAAAATGTCTTCTTTACCTAAAATACCTTCTTTACCTAAAATACCTCCTTTGCCTAGGATTGGCCTATCTGACCTTCCCTTGCTTTGGCTTCTTCTCCCTTTAATTCCCTGATTTTTTTCTTCCTCTCTTCCACTGCATTCCCTAAGCAAATGATTACACAATTTGGCTATTTCGGATAATGCTGATTAACAAGGTATATATTTTCAACAGGGGAAAATAGGGACTTAGTTACCATACTAAGTTTACTTACAGGGTCTTTCCTTTCAACCAACACCAGTAATTAATATTCACAAGACTTGAAGAAATTTAACAATTTTGAGATTTATCTCATTGCCAGACACTGACACATGGACATAAAATTTTAGGACAAGACCTATTTCCTTAAAAATTGATCTAGACTAGGAATTGTTCATGAATGAATGAATGAAAAAACTCCAAAGATTAATTAATTCTTTTTCTTTTAAAATGTAGTATTTTATTCCTATAAGCTAATATTTAAATAACTTACTATAGAATAGTGCATACAAATTAATTAACAAGAAAGAATGTAAATAATAGAAAAGTTTTGGAGATACTTAGAGCATTACAACAAGGAAAAGGAAATGTTTAATTAATGAAGGGACACGTGTCATCAAAATCATTCTGGTTAATGAAATTAATGGTTAATGAAATATGATGTCTTATAAGCCAACTACATTTTTTATGTAAAAAACTATGTTATGCTGGAAAACACAAGATAATCCATCTCATCTATTACCCTAGGAAATGCATTACAACATAATAGAGATCCCATAAATCATTCAGGGAAATAATGCAAGTGCTATAGTACATTATGAACCAGACAGATTACACTAATGTCAGAAATGCAGCTCATTAACTGTATTATACAATGAGTAAGCAGTCACCTGGCTGTACAACCTTCATATCCCTATAACCCTCAGAACAAAATGAAGGAAAATCTATCACAGGCATTTATCATACCGTCATGTGACCAACATTTTCTCTTGTTTTCTGATATTGACATAAGTGCCCTTGTACTCTATATTTTGTGCAGTTCTGACAGATTTCAGATCCTGGATATAAAGTCTGCCTGGAAAGTCTGTTGCATGTCCTTTGAAAGTGACATGTCATAACCAGGGGTGTTATAGACTATCATAAAAGAAGAGAAGTAAGAATTGCAGTGCCACCTTTCAAACAATAACAGTAAGAATCTATGTAAACTCAATGCCTTGGCAAAGAATCAGGACAAAAATATAATGAATATAAAATGAACCATAACTGTTTATTATATTCACAAATATAATAACCAAACCATCTTTTTTTCTTTTTATGCAGAAAATATTTTAAAAACATTACCTTTGAATATACAGAAGAGATAATTATGGGTATTCAAGAAGAATAACAGCATGTTATCTTCAGTCTTGGGTAATAATCTGTTAGTTTTGTCTAGTAATTACTTAAGGCACTCATGGACCCAATAATAGTGTCTGCCTTTCCAAGATATAACTAAGGTTCAGATGCTTCAATGCACATAGGAGCCTATTTTTCTCTTTAAGGATATATACCCATAATTTAGGAAACATTAATGCCATTGAAGTCATTACTTAATTTCTATCTAGGTCTGTAGGAATTTAAGTCCCCTCAAAACTGCATAAATCCTGTGATGTCATCCTCCAGTCACTGAATTGATTAAGGAAACAGCTCATTTTAATTTTTAAAGTATAAATTTAAAAAACGGTCTTGTTACTGGTGATTGTCATAGAACCATCACAGAATCATAGAACAGCTTGGGTTAAATGGGACCCTAAAGACCATCTTCTTCCAACCCCCTGCCATGGGCAGAGACACCTTCCAGTAGACAAGGTTGCTCAAAGCACCATCCAGTCTGACCTTGAATAATTCCAGGGATGGGGCACCCACCAGTTTGATTGCTTCACCACCCTCACAGAAAAGAATTTTCCCCTCATATCTAATCTAAACCTACTCTCTTTCAGTTTAAAGCCATTCCCTTTTATTCTGTCACTACATGCCCTTATAAAAAGTCCACACTTTTTCTGTAGGCTCCCTTCAGGTACTGGAAGGCTGCAATTAGGTCACTCTGAAGATTTCTCCAGACTGGACAACTCCAGTTCTCTCAGCCTTTCCTCATAGGCGATGTGCTCCATCTCTCTGATCATCTTGGTGACCCTCCTCCGGACTCCAAGAGGTCAATGTCCTGTGCTGGGGACCCCAGACCTGGATGCAGTGCTCTAGGTGGTATCTCACCGGAGTGGAATAGAGGGGCAGAATCTCCTCCCTTGCTCTGCTGGCCACATTGCTTTTGGTGCAGCCCAGGATATGGATGGTTTTCTGGGCTTCAAGTACCCACTGCCAGCTCACGTCTAGCGTCTCATCCACTGGCACCCCCAAGTCCTTTTCAGCAGGTTTGGTCCTAATAAGTTCATTAATACTGTATTAATACTGGAGGTTTCCCTGAGACAGGTGCAGCAGCTTGTTCTTGGTCTTGATAAACTGCGTAAGATTCCCATGGGCCCACTTGTCAAGTTTTTCCAGGTCCCTCTGGATAGCATTCCATCCTTCAGGTGTGTCAAACACACCACTCAGCTTGATGTCATTTGCAAATTTGATGGGATTGCACTCAATCCCTTCACCTTTGTCATTAATGAAGGTGTTAAATAACACTGGCCCTAATACAGACTCCTGAGGGACACCACTTGTCACTGATTTCCATCAGGACCCTGAGGCACTGACCACTACCTTTCAGATGTGACTGTGCAACCACTTTCTTATCCACCTGACAGTATGCCCATTGAATCTCTCTCCAATCCAGAGAGGAGGATGTTGTGTGGGACAGTGTCAAAGGCTTTACAGAAGTTCAAATAAATGACATCTTTAGCCCTTTCCTGTCCAGTAATGTAGTCACTCCACCACAGAAGGCCTCTGGGTTGGTCAGGCAGGACTTGCCCTTGGTGAAGCTGTGCTGGCTGTGTCGAATCACCTCCTTGTTTTCCATGAGTCCTGTCATAGCTTCTAGGAAGATCTGTTACATGATCCTCCCAGGCAAGAGAGGAATGGAGATTTCTGAGGTGGAGACTCTTATAACAGCACATTAAGACTAGGCTCAGTTACAGTACGAAATTTAGTATGGACAGAGTAGTAAAGTGAAAATTCTTGCCTGTCAGGTAGAATTAAATTCATTACATTAAATTTACCACATTAAATTCATCCTTGCACATGACAAGTGATGCTTGATGTCACCTTGCATGTTCAGTGACCAACTCAGTACAAGTGAATGTGTTCATACACAAATCTAAAATTCACTTATATCATCTGAATGAGGCTGTAGCTAGGAATAAGTGAACACAGGATGGAGGAAGGTCTGTTTCTGATAAACTGTGTAAATCCAGTCTAAATCTTTTGAAACTATGAAACTGGAGAGGTGACTGTCCAATTTTCTTACTAGGAGATAGGTATTTCTGCAGGTAGGAGAAATAGAAAATGAAAAATTCTCCCATTATATTGTACATAAAAACATAGCAGAGGCTGACCAAATGGAAAAATATAACTGTATTAAACATATTAGCTATATTATGTACATATATTAATTAATATCACCCAAAGAAGATCTTTATTGTCCTTCTTTTACTCTGGGCTCTCTAAATTATGGTTTAAAACAAGAAGAAAAGGCTTTTCCACTTCACAGTGCAGCTCTGTAAAGTATGTTCCTTGCTGAGACAGAAGAATTCAGTTACAAGTAATTTCAAGTTGTAAAGTGAAAACTTTGAAAGTCACATACTAAACAATAAATAAACATCCAAATCTATTTTCTTCTTCACAAGTCATAGGAGAGATTTATGTTCATATATATATTCATAGAAAACTACATGGAATAGCTGTGCATCACACTTATTCTGGTCTCACTGGTCTTTTGAAAGAGAAATAACGCAGTTAAGCTCCAGCCACTCTGGTGTTTCTTTACATAGTATTCACAAACTTTGCACTGTTGATTGATACATTTTACTTTTAGTGGAGGCATGTGGGAAGATAAAAGCAATACCAGCAAAACTTTGAATAATATGACAAAACTTCATGAATCTGTAAAAATGGTAGGCTAAAAGAAACATTAGGTTAGTCTGCAAACATTGCACACATTCAGTGAGATTTAAAAAAGGGGGGGATTTTTTAAATCTATTTCCAAGGTAGATTGTAAGAAAGCATTCTAATATTTGCAATGAGTTAATACATAATTCCTTGCATTTCATATAGTGGAATGTGTTTTAGAATCACACTGAAGGTGTTCAGGTGTTACAGAGTAATGATGCACCTACTGTAGGTGTGAATGGACTTTCATTGCTATGATTTACAGTTTTCCTTGGTGTGTTATTATCACACACTAACACTTTGTTCAATGACTGTATAGAATTTTCATTAATGTTAATGTGTAAAATTGACCCCTAATATTTTGTAATTAGTGGTTGGACAGTGACAGTCTTGTGTAATATGTTTCTGTGAATGTGTTTATTCATGCTAAACTAGAAGTGTGGCTTTGGAGACTTATTTTTTATTTGAAGATATGGTGAGCCTTGAACTTCAGGGCTGCAATACTGACTGAATATTAAAGAAAATATGAACTCATGACTTTTCTCTCTGGAAAACATCAATGTTGTCCTCCTCCTATGTATAAATTTTAAAGTATATCTCTATTTATTAAATCAATATTTATAGCATAGGTTTCTAAAGGTAACCTTTCCCCTAGTATCACATATTTTAAAGCACTCATTAAACTGGGTAGTCTGTCTCTGTAAATCTTATTTCATTTTTTGTGTAAGCTGGAAATGAGATAGGCAGTAGTAAAACCTATGCTAGTATAATTCTTTCTTTTCTATATGAGTAAAATATTAGTTCTAAGCTTGCTGATAGAATTTTTTCCCTCTGGAGGAATATGAAATAAGATGAATTAAACACATCTTAGAGAAAAAAATGAAAAAGTGGAATTTTCATGTTTTTTTCCTTTATTAAGCAGTCTCCAAAGACAACAAACATCACAGTTTTATTGGTAAAGGTCATTACAGAATTTGTTTCAATCTTCAAAAAAAAATAATTTATAAAAGTAAAAAATCTGCAATAAAATCCTTTTCCCATTCCCCTGTTTTGCCAACGTTACATAAAAATATGCATGTTACATATATATATGTTATATATATATAATAACGAAAATTAGTAGAGAGTACTTGAGCAAAGACTGGAGACCTACAAGAAAAATAAATTTTGAAAATTTGTAATTTGCCTATTGAAAATACATTAAATCACTGGGGACTTCTTTGTAATACTAATAATATAAGAGTTAATTATATTAATATAATAAGTATTAATCAGTATAAAACTTTGCCTTTAATGGAAGAAGACACATATCTACTGTAATTATCTCTAAACTTTATTTTAATGTTTATTAAAAAAGAATTATAAACAGCACTTTGGAGTATGATCTGTATTTTTTACCTGTGGGTAGGTAAAAAACCCTCAGAATCACAGGGATATCACAGTAAATGCAATTTGTCACACAGAAAGCATAACAAAAGAGTACTTTATTTCAGCTAAACTACTTAGAGTAAAGGCATGTCAACAAATGGAAATGAAATCATGGGGTTTTTTAAATTATCAAATTCTCAAGCACTCAATTATTGTAAACTGACATTTCTGTATTACATTAAATGGTGTAGTATTGTTTTATCCTAATGCAAAATTGATGCTGAAGAACTCCTATGGGTTATTGTCAAGGTGATATGGTGTTTTGAGTCCACTTGCAAAAAATTACCATTGCTTTCTGTTTCTCTACATTTTTGTGGCTTGGAATGATTTTAGTAAATCTGAAAATCTGCAAATAAATCAAGAAATAAAAATTTAATTTCACCTAATTTTTATTCCTCAGGTTCACGGATTCCAGTCCACATTTTTGGTTTTGTTCTTGTCTACCAGGAGATGGAGACAGAGCATTTGAATCTTCCATTCCTTCTGTGAGAAAAGAAGAAAAAACTATCAGAAAAATAAAAAGTAAATAGTACATTAACTCCACTGAGCTTGGTCAATTGTTCAAAAGGAAAGTTGTGGAAGTCATTATTTCTCGGTATTGCCCTTCTTAAACGTATTTGCTATCGCCATAGCTATTCTATAAACAAATACAAGAAAACAAAAGGTATTAGAAAAGCCTTTGTTAAAATTATTCCTGCACTGAATTTGCTTCAATGTGTACACAAGTGAAGAGAATATATTGCAGTTACTCTTTGTTAGTTTTTGATCTTGACCATTGTTAGCAGCTAAAAAGTCTGAAGAGTTCAAAGAAATGTGAACAGAGTGGAAGTACCTTTATATATGTTTCTCAACACCTGGTGTTAAAAGTCTCTGATTAGTCTACATATTATTAGTATTAGGACTTAAAGACCTAAAATATAAATGTCTAAAAAAAAGATTAGGAGAGAGTTAGATTTTTTTTTTTCATTTCCTGAATACTTTCAGATCTTATCTTTTGTGTCAAGTTTTATATCAAATGATTTTTATTTTGCTATAACTTTGTTAATTTCAAGTTTGCAGGCATCCCACTGTCCTTGAAAAGAATATGTTTATTACTGTATTTATGTCATGTCATATTAAGTTACTTTACTTTTGAAAGAGATTGTATATTTATTATATATATAGTATTGGCGTGTTCCAGATATGATTTTAATGCATTTATTTGAAAACCTGAAAAAAATCCGTCTCCTTCAAAGGGATTCATGGTTTTTATTTAAAGAGCTAGACCACTGCTGACAATTAGAAATGGTTGCTCAGCCAAATCCTGGGGGAAATCTGCCCAAACAAAATTTTTCTTCATTTTCAAATCCATTAAAATATCAAAATATTTATTTAAATATTTCTTTAGAAGTATAAATTTTTTTCCTCATATCAGTATATAATAAACATTTCAAACAATGTAAAAAATTTCTGGCTGCACTATTTTTGACATAAGGATAGAATTTTTAAATATTTGAATACTTGCAGCTGTACTTTTAATGTACAATACAGAGAGTAATTAAAACACCCTTAATCAGTTGCAGTGCCTGGAGATATTAGTATACAATCCCCTCAAGAACATATTCAGTTTGTGCTAAGGAAAAACATATTCTCTGAGTGAATATTAGGTAGGCTGGCTTCCCTATATAGCCAGAAGACAAAGCTTCTGATTATAAATGCCTACAAATCATTTAAGGTCCTGTAAAACTGCTGCCAGGAATATTGAAGACAAATGAAAAGTGTGTACAATTTCTGCAGAGGTCCTGCAAATCTGGCAGGGCAGAACTAGCCCAAAGGAAGGCAGGCAGAGAAGTATAATGAATGTTTCTTTTATTCCCTACTGGATGTCAGACCTTTCAGTCCCTTAGAAAACCACAGTTTTGGTTCTTTTTACTGTTTGTGGGCTTTTCTTTATACAGACTCGTTTTTTTTTCTAACGGGGTCAAGTGGACAAAAGGAAAGCACCTCACTCTTTTAACTAACAGAAGCTAAGTTTCCTCAAACATTGTAGAAATTAGTGAATTTGTCAGTCATTGGATACTGAAGGGTAGTAAAAATAAGGGGAGCATGGAAGAGGCAAAGTAAGGCACAATTTTCCTCAATAAAACTTTTGGATTGTATTTTTATAGATAGGTATAAAACTAAAGTTAAAAATAAAATACATATTCCCCTCAAAATCACTAGGTAATGTTTTCTGCTAGGGAAATAGAATTTCCCATTTACATTTGTTAAAATAAGAAACTGGAGTTCATTGGACTACACTCGTGATCACTGTGACCTCCAGTCTCCTTGAGATAAATGATGAACTGATAATACAGTAACAAAGCAGTAGCACTGCTGCAAAACTGCAGCCTACACTTGGACTCGTACCAGCACATCCTGATCCAGGACAGAGCTCTGCCTAAGATGATTTCTAAAGGAAACAAACATACAGTAGCTACATCAATGAAACATTATCTTCTGTGAATACCTTATGAAGACACTTTACTGCTATTGTGCAATGCAGAAGGAGGTAACCACTCCTTTTCTCCCCCTCACACTCTTATTCTGTATTGCAGCAGGTCACTGAATTGAGGAGATAAGGATTTGAAGGGTGAACCATTTGGTGGATAGGGAATTGGCCGGGTGGATGCATCCAGAGAGCTCTGCTCAATGGTGCTGTGTCCAGGCAGACGCTGGTGATGGAGCTCCACAAACATAACAGTTGTTTAAATATATTCTTGGACAATATCTGTGTCTTCTACAGCAGCTCAGTGCTTAGTGGAGTCTTCTAGAACATAGGAGAACCAAGTGTTTCCCCTTTGCTTTGTGAGGTTTATCAGTATAAGGTTATCTAAAATCTGGGTAGGTAGAAACAGCACAAAATGTGCCATTTTGTGCAATTAACGAATTCAAAATACAGTACAGAATGATCTGTACTGGGAAGTTTGTCTGACCTCTCTAAAGAGTTTTGATTCTCCTTGAGCTAAAAGCTGTTAATTAAAGTATATACCTGCTTCTCAGTTTTCCAGTTATGCAAGAGTTAATGGGATTATAGGGTATTTTCCTATGCTGTCCACTTGTGAGATCCTGAACCAAAGTTGTAATAAAACATTTTGAAGATTGGTCAGATGATAGGAAAAATAGTATCAGTTTGGAGCCCTTATAAAGACAATATTTTGCCAGAAGCAACAATTAAATGGAAAGAAACAAGTGTCAGAGTCAATGGCCAGCAGCTCCTGTTTCAGAAGAGTACTTTGCACAAGAATGAGAATCTGTCATTGAGTCTCCAATCTCATTCCACTGATTATAGTAGGGACATACGGCCCACTGATGTCAGTTTGGATATTTTTGTTATTCCCAGATGTTAACCAAAATGAATAGGTCTTCATCTGAATAATAAAATTACTGTGTGATTTGCTAATATTTATCAGCTGTGACCTGTGGGAAGACATTTAAAAATGGAAGCAAACAGGTAGAAGAATAATGCTGGTACCTGTACCCAGTCAGCCTCATCTCAGATGTAAATGAAACTCAGAATAACAAATATTGTAGTTAAGAAAAAGAAGAGATTAAGGACTTATGCAATGTTTATCTTATGTATGCATATGTTTAAAGATAATGAGCTTTGTAAACTATTCATGAGCATAAAATTAAAGCACATGTTTAACATTGCTTTGCATGTGTTGTTCCACTAGGAGCAAATATTTCACTAGCTCTATACAAATAACTATGTTCCAAAAGCAAATTGAGATCTCATGTTAAAAAAAAAAAAACAAAATGACTGTATAGAATTAATTAAAATATTTAGAAAAGGGGCAAACATCTTTAAAAAGTGACAAAACTGTAAGTTTTATAGAACTAGATTTTTCATGGCTCCTCTCTTTTTTCTAGATATTTACAATGACATAATTCCAAAACATAATAGTCCTGGTCTTCATCTACTGCAGATTGATGACGTCCCTTCATGACATCCCTTGATGACGACTCCTGCAACATTAAGATACATCAGCTCTTAGATCTGCACTTTGTAAATCTCTATGGGAGGTAAAAGGCAATGGTGATTAAATCTCAGCAAACCGAGAAACATGTCACTAGCTATCCCACTAGACATCCCAATTCAGTCTCTCTGTTTGGGAGTCAGAGAAACTAAAATAAAAATATCTTAAAAAAAAAAAAAAAGACAATGACTTCAAAGGGCATTAGTTTTTGCTCTGATGAGAAAAATTGTGAGATTTGACAGCCATTTGTTTGGCAAAGTTTTATGTTTGCTGCAGAAAGATTTCTTAAATGCTTTTTTCTAACCCACAGTTAATTAATCTAACTTTTATCTTTCCCTAAGATTTGAAATCTCAGATTTGCATTTTATTTACATCACTGTTAACCATTGATTCTTCAGCTTTTCTAAAGAGAGTCATAAATCCTGCCATGCACTCTTTCAGAGTGAAGAATTGAGAAAGAGAAATATCTTAAACCTTTAGTTTCCAGAAAAAAAAAGTAGTGGGTGTTTTTGGGGTTTTGGGGATTTTTTTTTTAAATTATTTTAAAGAATCAGAGTTTTAAAAGTAAATAAATTCATTCTTAATAGATGAAAATAATGTATAGACTGATTAAACATAAAAAAATATAGCAAGCAATTAGATCAACTAATTTTCCTCCCTTGAGTATTAATAAATTTTTTCCAAGTCCCTTTTTTATTTGACTGACTCTCAGAAGTCAGTACTCTCTTACTTTGTTAAACAGAAATCTGGTTTTTATTAAAAGAAGCCAGTGTTGTTAGTGTTCACATTTTTAAATTCTTGATGAAGTTTACAGAAAAAGAAAACTGCTCCTAGGAAACTTTATTTCTCTTCATTAGTTTTCTTATAGTTAAAATTTCATACTGGTTGTTTAGGTAATATTCACTGCGCTCTCCACTACAAACAGGAGATTTTCTACAACTACCCAAATTTCTGTTATGGATGACACAGTTTCACATTGTTGTATCCTTAATTAATTTATCTCCGTTTTAGGGCACTGACAGAAAGGGCTCTTGCTATGTGAGTTAATTTACATACGTTAATCACGTTTCTATTAAAAAAATGTATATGCTTAGTATTAGAAGTGAATTAACTCACTTTCCTACACTGCCCAACTAAATTGTTCTGATGGAAATTTTCCAGCAGGGTAAGATCTTCTGGAAGATATAGGTTTCATAAGCAACATAGGGACTTTTGTTAGGATGAAGAATATTTTTGAGCCAAGTCAGAACTGTTACATAATGTACTATGAACATTCAGACAGAGGAGGCATAACAATTTCATTCTATCTGGAATATAAACACCACACTTAATATAAAGACCATAAAAATCATGCTTTTAATCTGAAAATTATGTGAAAAATGTATAGATGATGAAAGGAAACTGAAATTTCCTATTCCTAACAAACAATAAGTAACCCCCAGAATTATTAATTGAAAATTCTTCATTGATAAAAAAGATTTTTTTCTTTTCTCGCAAATCCACATAGTTTATTGGTTGTTGTCATAATTCCGATTTTAGCAAGGAATTTTTCTTTCCCTTCCCCCTGCCGTGTGTGTGTGCTCTGTATATGAGCCATCAGGTGAACAAAAGAATCGACCTGGTCCAGTAATGACCAAGAGATTAGTCTCCTTGACAATGAAGGGGGAGGAGTTGGAGGGGGTTAGTGTGTGGCTGGAAGGACGTGGGGAGGAGAGGGGGGTGTGTTGGTGGGCAGAGGACCTGCTGCAAGCTGCAGAGCTACCTGGTTTCTTCTTTCTTCCTGTCGGAGGGGAGTTTGCTGCTGTTCTCTTCTCAGCTGTTGCTGGCTGCAGGCCCTGCTTAAAGCTAATCCTAATCTACTGAAATTCGTGAGTTTTCTTCCATTGGGAGAACTTTCTGTTTTATTGCTGGTTTTTTTTTTTCCCTCCTTCCCCTTCCCTTCCCTTCCCATTCCCTCTCTCCTTTCCCAGTGTGGGAAGGGAAGGGGAACTGAGGGGTTTTTTTTGGTTTTTGGTCTGTTTTTTTTCCTTCCCTCCAACATACCTGGAGAGTATTGGGGTTTTTTTCCCCCATCCCACGGGGTGGCAACTAGGGATCCCACAGCGCCTCCTGGTGACAGGCACTGGACATTACAAGTTCTGCTCCTCCAGTGATCCAACAGCACCACCTGGTGAATGGTACAGGACATCACAAATTTTGCAGATCCAGTGACTCGACGGTGCCCCCTGCTGACAGTGGTTGGAACTGCATCAAAGGGTGCAAAAAAGTGAACTGTTTAATTTTCCATTTACCAGGGATTATTGGTGGGTATAGGAGTATTGCTTGGTTGTTTTACTTGTGTTTTTTTCCTGTTAATACACACATACCTTTTAATAAAGGGCTATTATTTTCCCTTTTCCATAATTTGTTTTCCTTCAATCGGAGCCTCTTAATTTTGGATTTATAATTGCTTAGAAAGAGAAGTTTGGGTCTTTTCCTCCTAATCCATCCTCAGCAAAAGACCCTTGTCTCATTTAAACTGGGACAGTTGTAATGAAAACAACTAAGCTGAAATAAATTAGAGCAGCACCATCAATGGTGCTCAATCTCAATCTATGCCTAAAGATTTGAAAATATTTTAATACTCTATTTCTGGATAATTTTTTGAGTTATTTCTACCACTTGGAAACAGACCATCAACAAATGGAGATACTCAGTTTAAATGTACAAATGAACTTTTTATTGGCTAATGCACACAACTGACAGTTTGGGTTGATGAGTTACTGTAATATTAATATGCTCACAACCCCTGATGGAGGATACAATGAGCCTTTAATGTTCAGGCAATGCTCAATAAAGTGAAGACAAACCAGGATCTACAAGGGCTCTTTAGGCTGGGAACATCCTCAAGGTTTTAAAATTATGGTCTTCTGGTGCCCTGGGGTTTTATTCTTATGGTTTTGTACCCTTTTATGTTACTATTCCTCTTAAATACTTGAGTTGCTTACTATTCTCTTCTCTATAATTACAATTCTGTTTCTAATTCTGCATCTTTTGCGTGGCTTTAGCTCCCACATTTTCTCACATATTACCAGCAGCTGGACTCCTGGAAGCTGGGAGCATTGGGGTCTTCCTGTAGTGACTGGGCAGCCAGGGCCTGTCCCACCTCTCCAGCCCAAAGCAGGGCAGCCAGGGGGGCACCAAGATAACCCCAGCCCTGGCATCTATGGGCTGTAGGTTAAAGTAGAGGTGCAAAAAAATTGGATTTTTTTTTAAGATGGAGATGTAATCAGCCAAAGAGCCCAATGGTTTCCCTTTCCTTTATTTGTGTTGTAGTCCTTTCAGAATAATTATGCAACAAAGCAAAATAGGTTTTTAAAAGCCAGAGATTGTCTTCAAATTACAAAACTGGTATTTTGTCAATGTGAAAAAATAATTTTGAAGATAAATAAAGATGATGAGAAATCTCAATTCAGTAAGTAAAAACATAGACAATGTTGTTCAATATATTGTGTTTAGCGTTATGTACAACACACCCCACACATCCCAAAAGATTACTTTCTTACAGTTTCAATCTATATGCTTCACATGTTTTAAAATGCATCATCCTCTTTCTTTTCCTGGCCTATATCTTCACTTTGGAACTCTCTTTATGCCATAATTCTATTTCCCTCAAGCATTAACAATACCTATAATCACTGCATTGACATTTTCTACCATTCCCACTTCAAAAGTATGTCACAAAATCACTGAAGATTGATATTCCAAACAATTTCAATCAACCAGTGAAGAACACCTGCTTGTTTCTTTGGAAGAAAAATTTGTAATTAAAATAAGAGAAGTGCAGAGTAACAATTAGGAAACAGTTATTTACAATGCATTGAAAAATAAATATATAAAATAGGATGTTCAGATGAACTACAATAATTGTATCTGCAACATCTAGTTTGAAGTGTTACATATGGTAGCAACCAGTGTTAAATTATCCATAACTAATTGACATTGTAATTGTCTTTAATCTGAAATAGACAATTAAACATGTTCTGGACTGTTAACTGGTTCATATTTTAGGTATTCAGCTAATTAGACATTTCCTAAACTATTCATTTTGTTTGTGACTAATTTGTACACTAAAATCATACTTTAATAGGATGTTTTCATTTTTTCTGGTTCCCCCCAGATGTAAAATAGAGATACCAACTTCATATATAGTAATTAAATTACCTTGTCACTATAGATATAGAAAAATAGTAAATAAAATTAACAACATTTTCTGTGAATAGTCTTATTTGGACTTGAATATCCTCTGCTTTCGTTTACATTAGAATCTTCCTTCAGACTTCAAAAGACTTGGTAAAAAGTATGTATTTTGGAGCATAGAATTTGGTTTGTTACAAAAAAACTGGCATTGGGACTGTTGGGACAGAGACAGAGTGAAAATATTAAAAACACCATTTGCTCATTTGTACATGTGGGTTTGGGTTGTCCTCCTTTCTTTCCCTCTCTCTCCTCCTCCCCTTTCCCTTCATTTCTCTTTTCCCATCTTCATTCTGAACTGTATAAGGAATAGATGTTGTTATGCAAGTTATACAAGAATTTAGGACTGAAATCATACTGAAAACATGAATGCATGTTTGTGAGAGAATAAACATGGCAAATTTGGCCAAGTCTCAGGGAAAACAAAATTATTATATTGCCTTAAATCCCCATAAATGGCATAGTTTTCTACCTCAGAACTTCCAAATCCTTACAAGAGCTAATTTGTGTAAGCTAGCTACAAAGGAACAGCCAACTTCCCAAAACTCTGCTCTAGCTTTGGAGAGTCGTTTGGCTTCCACTTTCCAATTATGTTATCCCAGAGGAGCTACCACCTTGGGCTGAGCCTTGGCCAGTGGTGAGTCCGTCTGCAAGTTGGCTGGCAGTGGCTCTGTCAAACACAGGGAAACTTGCAGCAGTTTCTCACAAAAGCAACTCCCATAGCCCCCCTACTACTAAAACCCAGTCAAGCAAACCCAATACACATTGTTAGCACTGGTCAACAATAAATAAAAATCCCTGTGTTACCAGTACTGTTTTCATCACACATCCAAACCATAACACATGTAAACTAATACAAAGAAAATTAACTCCATCACAGACCGTAATTTAACCAGATAAAATTTTTACACTACTTTTGGAAATACCCCCAATGTTCTGAGTATATAATTTTCAAAGTGTTCAAGAAATTCAGAACCCCCAACTTCACTGACATTTGTTAGAGTGAGTTTTCTGTTGCCATAGAAAGTCAGAGCCAGAATGTAAAACTGAATAAACATTGCATCTTGATAGGGAAACAGTGCGGTTTCTCAATGCATGAGGCTTCTCAAAATATGATTTAACATGCAGGTGTTGTTGCATTTAAGGTCCATTTGCTAAGGATCCATGACTGCACTGGTTTACCTCCACTAAGTTCCACTGATCATTTTTCTCCCGATTTGACTACCCAATCCCTCCTGCACTTGCTACTGTGTTGTCATCCCTAAGTGACTTGTGAATTGAACCATTTAAAATTGACTATTTGCTAAGCAGTTCAGCTAATGATTAGATACTCTTAGTTTTGCAGTTAACTGTGTGAATTGCTTTCATTTTTGATGAGATATATTATAACAAGAAAAATTCTCATGCCTTATTATAGGAGATCTTTTTGGATGTTCTTTGCATTCTTAAGGGATTTCTGTTCAGGGTAAAAGGTTAACTAATCAGCTCTTATTTTCACCTTCTCCTTTTCAGGTTATTTTAGATAGAATCAGAAAGAAATCAATCTTCTTTGAAAGTAACTGTAGCCCAGACACTGATTTATAAACTCACATTCCCAAGGCAGTAAGATTTTTCTCACTAATATAGGAAGATCATCACCACTATGACCCCATATGTTAGACTCAGGATTACCTTCATTCTTATGATGCAATAATAGTAAGCTTTGGACATGCATTCGAATTAACACCTTGTAGAGAAACGTCCCTTTCCCAGTACTACAGTTTAGGCTTTGATTTTCTTATTGTTATCAATTGTGTATTTGGTTTGACTATTGTAAAACACTTTCTTACAGAATCACTCTTGTTACCAGCTTCAAACCGCACTACTGCAGCAGTGCCACTGGGCACTACAGGGCACTGTGGCATATAGTGCCCCACACTGCCCTAAAGTGTGCAAATGTAAAACCCTCCTGCAGCCTGCTCTCAGCTATGGTGTGGTTCTGTCACAGGAGTTAAGGACAGTACCCACACAGATCCTGATGTAGTGAGGATCCCTATCAGTGGATGAGATTTCTTCCTACTGCTGTTACAGACTTCAGCGGTAGCAGAAATAGATGTAAAGTGGGAGATTTAAAGGAAGAAAATACATCTCTGTGGCAGGCTATCAATTTGATTATCTCCTCTTTTCCCCCTGAACCACATAAAAACCTTATTCAAGTTCTAAAGGCAGAAAGCTCGGATATTTCCCATCCTTCTCAAACAGTGTTTCCCCTGGCAGTGGTTTCTCAATTTCTTTGGATAGGAGTAACATGTGCAGTGCTGTTGCATTAACTACAGTGAAAATTAGTCCTATCCTTGTTACACTCCCACATTCTATGAATTGGAGAGTGAAGAAGAAAAAGTGATGAGATATGTCTATTAACAGAAGTATTTTCCTGACAGCAGAACCAGACATCCTAATCAACTTCCTTGAGGGTTCTAGCAAAACACCGAGTGCTCCTAAAACAATAACACTTAAAAAACTTAATGTGCATATGGTGAGTGATTAAAACATACTATCGAAATAAACCAAGTACTTAGTGACTTTTGACTTAAGGATCAGTCTCTATTTGTCATGAAAGTTCTTTAATCTTTTGAAATTCACGTAGAAATCAGCCATTATGCCCTGCTGATAGCTTTGTGGAGAAGATATATTAAAACTAAAACAATAGGGCAAACAAAAAAGAAAAAATAAAGGAAAGAACGAAGGCAGAAAAGAGAGAGAGAAAGAGAGAAAGAAAGGGAAAGAGAGAAAGATAGAAGGAAAGAAAGAAGGAAGGAAGGAAGGAAGGAAAGAAAGAAAGAAAAAGAAAGAAAGAAAGAAAGAAAGAAAGAAAGAAAGAAAGAAAGAAAGAAAGAAAGAAAGAAAGAAAGAAAGAAAGAAAGAAAGAAAGAAAGAAAGAAAGAAAGAAAGAAAGAAAGAAAGAAAGAAAGAAAGAAAGAAAGAAAGAAAGAAAGAAAGAAAGAAAGAAAGGAAGGAAAGAAAGAAAAAAGAAAGGAAGAGAGAAAGAAAGGAAGAAAGGAAGAAAGGAAGAAAGAAAGAAAGAAAGAAAGGAAGAAAGAAAGGAAGAGAGAAAGAAAGGAAGAAAGAAAGGAAGAGAGAAAGAAAGAAAGGAAGAAAGAAAAGTAAGAAAGAAACCTCTTCTGAAAAACAAAGGGAGGCAGAAAATTTCGGAATCTTCTTTTATGTTATTCTCTCCATACTCAAGGTCATTTTTCACTTTTAATGGTTATTTACAAGTAGAATAATTTACAAATCATACTGAAATATGATGAATTAGCATGTCTGTGGTCTCTTATCGTTTTGCTGATTAACACTTCATAAGAGCTTTACCTTTAGTGTTGCACCTTGAAATTATAGCAGACCTACCAAAATCAGGAAGGGGACTGAAATGTACGATGACTTATCTTGCTTGAATGGTTCCTAACTAGACAGAAAATGTAGCTCTCTTAATTGCCACAGAGGTTTTGTGATCTTTAACAAAGTGAACAGAACCAAAATACAATTTTCTGCAAAATGTGGGATATTACAGAAAATATTTTTTTTTAATAATTAAATTTTTTTTATTTAGCACATTATTTTATGGACTTGACTAGGGACAAGGTTTAATGCATTGTCTTGTGAGCACTTAATTTATTTAAAGCCTTAGAAAACAAGGACACAAATTTTGCTATTGTTTTTACACTGCCAAGGTATACCTCTATTTTTTGTTACATTAATTCTCCTGAAAATAGATTCATATAATTTTCTAATCTTGTTTCAAACATAAAGAAGAATCATCAGAGAATTTTAATATCTAGTGTAGACATTGAGTAATTATTAACTTTTGATATGTTTATTATATAAACAAGGGCATTAACTCTGAAACTGTCAAAGATTTCATCTGCTACTCATTAGTCAACATCTTCCTTGGGTTACTGCAGCTGTAAACATTTTCATTATATTTTTAAATTGGGATCAACTTGTTCTGATGTTTTGAAAGAATGGTTTCAGGGAAAAAAATCATTGGATTGGTGTGTTCGGTCAAAGGTTGCACTTGATGATCTTGGAGGTCTTTCGCAGTCTCAATGATTATACAATTCTATGATGTTCATTCTGCTTTTTATTGCCCTTTTGTTGGGAGAAGAAAAGGCTGACAGAAGAGTCAGGGTTAATTGTGTGTCACAGAGCTTGTGTTACACTTTTTCCTTTGGTGCAGACAATAAGTACTGTTTTTGACTGAATGCTTTTACAAAAGTTGTTGCAGACATAGAATGAATATTTGAGACTTCGGTGTATTTTTATTTCATTGATCATTCTTTGACCTTAAATATTTCCTTTCGTTTCCATATCTGTGTCTAGTATTGTCATGGAAAACAGAGGGACTATAGCAGGGAACATATGTCTTTTGCCAAGGACACATGATTTGGGAATTCATTGCTGTATCTGTGGAGGAAGTAGGTAAAACTAAGGATCCCACTTGCTGAATAAATGTTCTAAGAACTAAACAGTAACCCACTCGTGAAAGATGTTGATTCTTGTTTTTCTGAGATTTTTACAGAAAGATGGCCTTATGGAAAATGCATATATGTTATAAAAAGTCCTATCTTCTCTAGGGTTAAATTGTGTCCTGGTTCCAGCTTTGATGGGCCTTGTTCCCTTATCATCGTGTCTTAGAGAATGATGAAACAATGTCATCTTATTATTGAAACATGTCATATTAATACTCCTAGCATAAAATTAAGATACACTAAACCAGTAAATTACAAAAAATCAAATAATAATTTTTTCTGCAGATACTAAAAATCTCTAGAGAAATCCTTTTGAAATATTATTAGGTTTGATAACAATGCCACTTTACACTCATGCAACAGACTCACTTCTTTTACATATATAAACATTAACATTCAGCTGTAAAAGTTTAGATATACTGTGCAGATCTGTGCACTTGTGCACATATTCGGTTTTGGCATTCATAAGAAGGCATTTGTATACAACACCACTTTGAAAACGAGCAACTTCATGATCATTTTCCCATTAATTTCAACAGGATCAAGCTGAAGTGCCTAAGGAAGATTCATATCTAAATTACAGAGAGGAGCTTCACTTAGTAAAAGACTGTTCACATATTGAACTAAATTTCATTTTTGTTATCTTGGAATAGAGATCTAGACTGCTCTCTACTTCTTTGGTGACTATCAGGAAAGAGTAAGCTGTAATAAAAGAAAGTTATTAGTCAACACTGATTGACAGGGACCTGCTGACCCAAGGAAATGAAGTGGATACTAACAACATTTTAACATTTCTTTCAATAGGACCATCTTTAGAGGTCTGGCAAAAAAAGTTAAAAAATATGAACAAAAAGGGTTTGTTATTAGATCACAACAAAGACATTATCAGCAAAGTTGCTCAGGTCAAAATAGTTGTTAAAAAGGCAGTTTTCTTCCTAAAACAATGGAGGCAAACACTAGTGCTAAGAAATAAAAGAAAGATGGTAGAATAACACTTGCACAGATGATGAAAGGAAAAAATCAGAACTAAGGAAAAAGCAAAAAAAATAGTTACTCTGTACAACAAGGTGATGACATCGGTACATTGTCATGAGATCAAACAGCAGAAGGAGAATGACAGCTGGCAAGAATCGCTATGGAGATATGTCCCTAAAATGAGTAGACCTCTGAAAACTACCTAATGGGACAGAAAAGGAAATGTTTACTTATGAACAGGTAGAGTGTCTTGTTGTTCATTTTGAGTTCAACCACTGAGGACTATAATTTATAATTATGTTGACAGCATCTATAAATGATAGGCAATGCCAACCTACAGCTTTTTGTGAACTAACAGAGGATAAAGTTTTGAAAGAACAAGCCAGTACCTTGGAGTATCTTCCAATATAGCTTCATCCTTTGCAAAAGTCACCTGCTCTTCTTCACATTGAAGAGACATAAACTGAAGAGCACAACGGCAAATTTGCTTTCTTTTCTGTCTAACCATTCATAAAATTAATGAAGGTAATGGGAAGTAAGAAGGAGCTACTCTATTGGACACTGAAGCTGAAGAAAATCTGCAGTGTCTTATTATTAAACACCAAATGTTTGCAGCTTATAGCAACAATAGGATTTCTGTGTGTAACACATCAGCCTTTTTCGATCCCAATACACACAAAGCTACCTGATTGAATAATGCCCAGTTTATAGCACCAGCAATCCATGTAAAACACCAAAAAAAAAGAAAAAAAAAAAAACCAGAAAATAAAAATGTCTGTAGGTAGCATAATAAAAGCATATCAAGCATATAAAAAAATATAAACAATAAATTCTTTGGGTCTTTTGCCCTGTGTGATTCCCTTTTTGTTACAGGTTGAATTCTGAGGTACTTTCTACTGAAAAAAAAATACCATGTAAGCAACATGTAAACAAGGTTATAGCACAAGACAAAAACAAAAACAAAAACAAAACAAAACAAAACAAAACAAAACAAAAACCAAACAAAAAAAACAAACAAAAAAAGTCAGAGATTAAATGGTAGAGGAGAAAAAGCCTTTGCAGCACTTTCACGATATATAGGAATTCCATCCACCCACAAAGAAGGCGTACATAAACTCAAAGAAGATTTAATTGATTTCTTTTGGAGAAATGGTTGTCAAAGTCAGTGATAAACCAAACCTATTGTCCAGAAATCATTGCTGAGATGTGGCTACAACGCATATCAAACTGTCCACTTCAATACTGGCCTGTGAGAAAGCACTTGAAGTTTATCTTACATGAAAGATAGTTAGATTGAACTCAGAACTGCCTGGGAAAGGTGTCTGTGCATGTACCAGGAACGTAATTTATTTGGATAAACTTAGTTTGAAAACTCTACCATCTGAGATGTCCTGTGGTGTCCAAGGCATCTGCACAGAGCTATCAGAAAGAATAGCAAACTTATGGGAGACTTCCATTCTTCTGGAGCATCAACCATGTGCCTAAAGTGGCAATCAAGGCAACTGAATCTCCCTTCTTTAATGCCTAAGTCTCCTCTAGACAAAATAGATGAAGTCATCAAAGTTAATGGAACTCAGGAACTGCTCCAACTGGCAAGTCTCCAAGGGCAGCATTCAGTTGCCTCAGTGTAGATGTAGAGCATCATTTAAGACATTCTATTAAACCTAAGACATTCACATGAGATTTTCAGACATGACCAAAGGTTTACAGGTAAATTGTGCTGTACTGGAACCACAGCTGGAAGCCAGCTGGGATAGCCCTTGCTATCTCAAATAATGCTAAACTGATCTCTAGGTTCTCCTCATGTATTCCCTACATACTCTAACTACAATGGAAATTTTAAACTACCTGTTTTTTAGACTCTCATATACAGATACCAAAATTCAGATGTCTTCATCACCAATTAGGTCCCCAAACAAAAATTAAGGTGGAGAAATCTTATGCAAAAAATAATTTTTCTTTTTACCATGAGCCAAAAAACCCCATGAAAAGTTTACCCAAAATAGTTATGTATAGCATACTGTCTTCAGGGAAAAGTCAGTGGTAAGAGCATGTATTTATTAGGTGAAACATTTCTGTATGTATTATCAACTAATTAATATAGTTGAATATTAGTAACTTACAATTTTCACATACAAAGATTGAAAATAACTCTGAAAATTGTTTGGGGGTGTGGTAGGTTGACCTTGGCTGGATGGCAGGTGCTCACTAAGCCATTCTATTGCTCCTCTTTCACAGTTGGGCAGGGTGAGAAAATAAGATGGAAAACTACTGGTAGGTTTAGATATGGTAGTTTACCGAAGCAAAAGTTTGTGCATGCACAAGAAAAGAGAAAAAAAGGTTTATTCTGTACTTCCCATCAGCAAGCAAAGTTTGGGCACTTCTGGGAAGCAGGGCTTCATCACATGTAGTGGTTGCTCCAGAAGGCAAACACTATTTTTTTCTGGTAGGGTCATGCTCCATCTCCATTTGGTCCAGTAGGCAGGGTTTGGAAAGTTTCTCCTCATTGGTTTAACCTGGTTTTATCGGTATTGTTTTCAGCATTCTGCTTGGTAAAGAGTTACTTTTTTCACTTGCATCCAGGTGTATTTTGCCACTGTTTCCGTATTGGAGAAACCAGGGGTATTGAATCCAAGGGAAGAGACTTCTGTCTGAGGTCTCTGCTCCTCCAAATTGTCTCAAGCCGAGACACCTTCTTAAATATGTTATCCATGACTGGCTTGGTCTTGCAAACCTAGCCATGCAAACTCAATACAGGCGGTTTGGGGTTTTGTTCCTTTTTTTTTTGTGAACAAAGCTTATAGTGCTTCTTGAAGGATGAGGAGATAGTGAAGAAGTGGAAACCTGTTCTATGAATGTGTTGTTTACTTGTGAATCGATACAGAGATGCAAAGAGAAGAAGGAGGTATTATATACTTCAGACAGCTGGTTGTTGATTCTTACTTATTTCTTACTGGAAGAGCTGTAACTTAGTATGACAAGAAGAAATAGTCTTAATTCCATTAGTGCTTTAGTGCTAGACACAGGTTTTGAATTGTCTTTTATGAGTACTTGTTCTTTTCCCTTGATGAGGTAAGAAAACACAGATTTTTTTTTTTTGTAGCTTTTTTTTGTTTCAAGCGTTGTAGGGACTGTTAACAAATTACTCTCCTCTGGAAATCAGATGTTTATTTTCTTGACATCCTGAAGTGACCAGCCTTTTAAACATGTTCAGAAAAATACAGGAAAACAAATACCATCTTTTACTTTCTCCTACACACATTCAAAAAGCATTAAGTGATATTTTATTGCCAAATGTAGCAGAAAGGGCCTATATATATATATATATATATATATATATATATATACACGTCTTTTAGGAAGAGAATTTCTGCAAATTCAGAGTCCTGTTGGGAGGAGGTTCACAAACTGATGGGCTGTGTATGAGCCAATTCTCTTTTCAATTCTGCAGCTATCCAGCAGCAAAATACAGTATTTATTATTCCTAATGATCAAAGTGGGGCAGTGGAATAGGGGGAGTGAAGTACTTGTATAAAATATGTTGCTATATCCTATGGGCGGTTGAGATATTTACGTGGACAAAGGGAGTCTAAGATCTGACTTGTTTCTCCCAAGAAATTATTACACTTTTAACTTAGAGGTAATTGGCTCAAGAATAGAATGTGTATTAAGGAAGATGTCTTTAAAGATACTAAAGTTTGAGATTATGGCAGCTGGAATGTAGAGAAATGCTAAATGTAGAGGAGGAGGAGGATCACTGCATACATTCCTGAAGAGAAAATATTCTGAAAATATTGTGGTCTTGGGAGAAACTCTCTGATTTATCATCAGTTGTGAATTAATACTACTATTATCTGTTTCAGAAATAGTGAATGAATTTCTTGTAAAAGTTATAAAACATATTATTCTGGGAAAATTTAACTTACATTTAACACTGATTTAATGGGTAAATGCACTCATGGAAGTGCGGATCACCTCTTTACACTTTCACAAATATTTACTTGCCTGCATCCAGTAACTAGCTTCCAATTATTCATAACCTCATTACTGTCTAATAAAGTCCTCCCTAGTTGTGTAGACACTCTTCAGTGATAACTGGCTACACACAACAATTTTGAGGCCAGCTGTTTTGGCTTATTATCATGTCATACGCCAAGGCCTACCTTCTTTTCAATCAAGAAAATGAACTGTTTTTCCTCTGGCTGTAGCCTATTTGAGTAAATATACTATGTTTGAACTGAAAGGAAAGAAATGGAAGATGAAGGAAACTAATTAAAAGTTCTTTTTCCATAGAATTGTTGATATTACATCTACTTTACCACATCTCAGTTGCCCTAGCCCAAGCTTTTTATATCATTAATCTCTGCACTAACATATAATGCTTATGTACAAGCCCTGAAGGAAATTACAATGCTACATGAAGCTCAAACAGGCCACCAGCACCAAAAGTAAACTAGAGTTCTGGTAACTCCAGATCACAGTTCCTTTTTTTATGTGCAGAAACTATATCCCAAAAGAGAGAAGATAACTTTACCTGTTTTCCTGGGATTTTCAGACATTCAGAGTTCCAGTTGAGCAGCTTTCATAAACATGCTGTTAGAAGTCCAAAAGCCCGAGGTAAATAGGCCTTACATGGAGCAACTGCAAATTACGTGCCTAGTAAAGTCTACTATTGCCAGAACACATCAGGCTGATTGTCACATGTGCCTGAACCTGTCACACTTGTGTATGTGCTGCGACATCCAAAATACTTCTATTTACAAAATCATACAAAGAAAATGTGAGAGACATTCTTATATGTTGAAATATCCAATATTTTGACATGTGAAATATGAGTACCACTTTTTAAGAGTTATTTTTCACAATGATATAAAAAATAGCAAGCATACATTTAAAGTGATATGGCTAATCCTGGATTCCTCTCACTTAAACGTAGTTGTATGAAAACTCATCAGTTTCTCTGGGCTAGCTGCTCTATGTACCTAGAGGATTCTGTGATAAAGATCTATGTGTTGGCATCTTTAGCAGGCATTTCATTTTACCTTTTTTCGGGTACATGTCTTGTGGTGGAACAAATTATTCTTTTTCTCATGATTTTGGGGAGACCTGAGGAAATAAAATTAGGTCAGACAACTAATTGTTATAGCAGATCATAGAATCATAAAATGTTTTTTAATATAATATAATTAAACTAATTTAATCTGGATAACATTAGATTAGTTGAATCTGGACTTTAGGCTCTAATCAAAGACCAGATTGTACATTGGATAGGGTATAGACATTTTGAGGATGCTATGTAGCATCCAAATCTATTCAACCTGATGTGCTCACTTATTAGTCAAAAACACAGGACTCAAAAATCAGATGAGATTTTATTAGTGAAAGGACTTAAAAAGTCCTTTACTAGTTAAAAAACTTACGTAGCTTAAACATCTTCCCACCTGACCTTTACAAGCACCTTTGACATTCTCATACGCACATTGATAAATACATTTTGCCTGCTCAAAACAATAAAATTGTCTCACATCCCATTGTATCTACATTGGCAGAAACAAATGAGCACCCTGGAGTGTTTATTGAGATAGCAAATTACTCAGAAACAAAAATATTTGATGGTATTTTAAACATTTTTCCCCAAAATGTGTTTTAAATGTACTGAAATTTGACTTTGCTCAACAGCTATTTCCCATGGTTCCTTATGCTATTTCAGGAATTCGCATTTCTGTGGTTGGAAAATGGTAACGATAATGCAGACCCCAGGGTTTTTTGTTGGTTGTTTTTTATTTTGTGGTTTTTTTACTTTCCATTATTTGAATAGATGTATGTGATGCTTAGAAAAAAAATGAGAACAAATACTTTAGTTTTCTTGCATACTACTTTCTGAATATGTACGATTGGGCAACCTCTTGTTGATGTCTCACTTTTCATTAAGGACGTCATTCTCTAAACAAATATAGGATTTCATAATTTCTTGACTTTAAGACATTCTGTGACATATTCTGTGATATCTTTCAACCAACAGACAATATGCATGCAATTTAATTTTGTTTACTTCAATTATTTCCCAGTGAATATGGTATCGACCACTTAATTTAAAGACTGTGAAATATCCCAGATGAGTTTTTTTGGGGGAAATTACTGGGTAGAATTCAGTAGTATTAACCAGATCAAACAGCTAATTTTACTGTCTTGTCAGTACCATTAGCAGTGAGGCGACTATCCACTTAATCAAGTGATATAAAAAAATACTGTGAGTTCACAGTAAGCTACTTTAGAAGGGAGCTGTATGCAATGAATTAAAAAAAAAAATGTTTTTGGTAAGGTAGTAGAGATGAATTACCTTCTTCAAACTACCTAATGCAGTCCAGCACTGGAACACCCCTTAATGGACACAGGGATTTTGCAGTCAGCATGTTATCAGAACGTGCTCCTCTGGTGATGCCAGGGAACAGGAAATGTTTCACAGTTCGTCAACTGAGATATGCAGTGTCTCATCCACCAAATGTCTCACTTTTCTCTATGGAGAGGAGGTCTGTCCTAAACTTAAGCTAATGAAATTAGAGCTAAACAATGCATAAAATAGTACCAATAGTTTTCTGACCCATTTTAGACAACTCATAGTAGAAAAATTAAAATCATATATAATTTTTTCCTAAGAAATTTCTTCTATTATTTTCTAATTAATAATGTTCATTGTGCTCTTTATAATAAAGCTGTACTCCTTGTATTCCTTTCAATGCCTTTTTTATTCTTTTTAGAAATACACTGTGAAACGATTAATTGTGATTATTTGTGATGCTATGCCACATGCATAGTTTCACATTCTCAGTTGAATATGCACAGTAATATTTAGGGAAAAATAAAAGCAAGAAAAAAAATAGTACAATTACACGTCTGAAATTTCTCTACTTTAAAGAACAGGTTGTAATTTAAGATCAATTCACTTCATTCTTAGTGATGAAAGAGGATTTTCTTCAAGCATTTAGTTCACATCAAAAGTATGTTATTTGCGTTGGGTTTGGTTTGTTTGGCACAGAAATGTCCACCCATGTGCAGAATTCGAAGGCAGAAAATCTACTTTTTTATTGCCTAGACCTCACACCTAAAGGCATTAAGTTCCAAAGAATTTCAGTCCAAGAGCTTAGATTGCTTGTATTTCAAAGCTGTGAGCTTGAATACCATGCGTGAGTCAGAATGATGGGATTTAGAGGTGGCGTTCACCCACCTGTAACCACAAGTTCAAATTGTACTTCTGCAGTGCCAGGAAAGTCAGGCTGCTCCTGGAGCTGACACATTGACAGATACAGCAACTGAAAGTTTGATATTTCCATTAGGTCTTAAATTACACATTCGGTAATGAAAACGATGTGTCAGCGCTTTTAAATGTTCACAAAGACACGCACCATTACCACTTTTCCTAACACAATTGCTTCAAAAACTTTTGAAATCTCTCACAAACACTCTCTCAGAGGAATACAAGACTCCTGCCTTCAAAACAATTTGAGTAATATTATCTAATAAACAACCTCAAAAATAAGTCTAAGTAAGACTTTTTGAGGACAGGATAGTGGTGTTCTTTTTCTTCCTGCTGCAGGTGGCAAGAGTATTCCAGTCTCTTGTGGGGATTAACATTTTGCTTGAAAAACTGTGGAATCATACATAGAGCTACCTTAAGTTGCTGAAATAATTACACACAAAGTAACTGTTGATGTTGTTTCATATAAATTTCTGTCCCTCACTGTGTAAAAAGGGGAATAAGTCATTCTTCCTAACATTAGGTTACAACAAGCTTCCCAAAACAACTCTCTATGATGAAGTGAAGCTCAAATAAATTTTAAATAGGATTTACTTCTACTTGACATGCAAGAATGACAGAATTAGAAACTAAAGACACAGGTAAAAAACCATCATGTTATGTTCAAAAGTTCATAAATTCTTCAATTTAAATAAGACAGTAAATTATAAATATTCCATATGAATTCTTTCATTTAAACATAACTTGATATTTGCTCAAGTATCAACTATGTATAAAATAAAGGAATAAGTTTGATGGGAGACGAAACTGTCACAGGCACTGGACACCAAAGACGTTTTAAATTAGGATCCAGTCCTTCAGAAAGAAACTATGGTGGAAATAACTGGTCCCAATTGGTTCTTCTTTGACCTCTATTTTAGGGAAACATAGATTTTGCACTAAACAGGTGTAAATATTTGATTGAGATTTTGTGAATTAGCATTGTGTGATTGAGGCCTGTGCAGTTTACGTGTTGTACACAAGAACAGTGGAGTTTAGCAGTTGAGTAATGGTGATGAGGCCTGCTAATACCACCTGATATCTGCATATTTCTGTGCTAGTAGATTTTTAAAAAATATGTGGGATGCAATAATTCAATTATTTTGCCTACAAGGTAATTTTTAAGAATTAAATCAAAATCCTACTAGACCCTTGCCTTTGTCTCTAGAGGGAAAAGTATTTGCCTCATTTAAAAAATAAATTCTGTTCTCCTGATCTTAGTAGACCAAGTCTCAAAACTGGAATACAGTTAGGTTTTGTAGGCACAAAAAACAGGTGGAACTAACAGTTATAGAAAAAACTACTCGTTAAGGTTATTAATTTTAAAAACTGTTTTGGATGAGTTTTGTCTAAATCTAATTTTATATCTCTTGACAAGTGTCTCACATATTTTCAAAACAGCACTTCATAATGTACAATTTCTCCAGTTCCAAAACACTACATTTGTGGACAGATTGTTAAGTTTTTGAAGAAGAAAATCAACTTGGGGTCATTCTCTTGACATTGGCATACAAACCTTATGAATAGGAAAAAATAAAAAAAGCCTTCATAGAAGGCAGTAAATCAAGTTGCCTGACATTTCTACATTGCAAGGTATGCCTAAAAATACAACATAAAAACAAAGGAACAGCTATTACAGAGAAAAATAGAAAGGATTAACTTCAGATAAATATTGTCAAAAGTTCTCAGAATTAATTGCATGAAGTGACTGGGAAGCTGACAGTATTGCAGTCATGGAAGCATTTTTGTATCTTGTCAAAATTAGCTAGATACAAATCTGTTGCTAGTAACAGGAAAGAATCTGTTTCATGGAAAAGCTTAACACAAAGTAAACTGTCTCGTGAATACACAAACACAGTATTCACACAAAACCTTAGTATTCTTAAAAACGAGTGGAAGATCTCTGCATATATAGCTTAGCTACTTCAATGTAATTAAAAATATGAAAGATTTAAGCACCTATTAAGTATTTTACAGTGACCCCTTTCCTTCAAAATTTCCCCGAAATGGACTGAAGATTTATTCCTTATTACTGAAATACAGAATAAATCTGAAGGTGAAATATATCTACTACCAAGTTTAGTAACTTTATATAGAGTCTATACAGCAAAGCAGACAGCACATGAAGAACTAAAAGAATGAGAAATTGAAACTTATGGAGTGTGAGTAAAAATAATTAAAAATAAAGAGAGCGTAAAGAAAGTTGTGCTCTAAAGATTTCTACAATTGAAAGGGTTTTCTATATTGTCTGTAGTGATTAGTATGTGTTGTGAAGTTTGTGGAGTACATACCATAGCTCCTCTCCTTCATCAGTTGCAGCATTTCATGAAAATGTTCTGTCCGATATCTGTTTGTTAGTGTAGGTATTGTAGAAAACCTTCACTAAATATTAGACATTTCTGAGTTTGTGTTAATTAATGGTTCAGTTTAACATGACCTTTAAAATCATCTTTACTTCCGAGTATAAAAATAGTACTTGTAAGAGATTTGTTAGAAATGTGAGAAATAAATCAATGTACTCAAAAAACTACCATTTAGTGCACCTGGAAAAAAAAATCCAACCAAAGAAATAAAAACTCCACTATAACTAAAGACCAGAAATGTTTTTGAAAAAGGAACAGTTTTTTAAAGCCTTATTTCTTCTGAATGATCCCTAGTTTACTAGTGTTTGGTTGTTTTGGGGTTTTTTTTAACACTAATTTAGCTTAATATTTTTTGACATAAATTCTCAAGCCCCTTGTATATATTTCTCTTTTACACTCTTAGGCTCAAATTTTTGTTTGATTTTCTGATTTCCAGTTATACAGGTACAATCCTTGCTACAACAGCTTATCCTCAGGACCAGAGAGTGTTCTTTGGCACTGTTTTATTTATTATCACAGCAAAGCATTTAGGTTTTACTTTCAGTAACAATGTGGAACATATCACACATGAGAAGAGGCTAAGAGAACTCAGGAGCCTTGAGCAAGTTTAAAGGGAGATGTCTCTGCCATCTGCAAGCCAGACTCTTCTCACGATGATAGGACAAGAAATACCAGTCATAAGTTGGAGTGGGGGAAATTCTGACGTCATCTAAGGAACAGCATATCAATAGAAGCAGAAAAACTGTAATATCTCCATAGTTGCAGGTGTTTGAAACTGAACTGGATGTGGCCTTGAGCATGTTCTAACTGGTCTTGCTTTAAGCTGGAGATTGGCCTCAGGGGTCTTATTTACACTATATGAGTTAGTCATTCTGTGGATTTAACATCTATGCCCTTCATCCTGTATGGATATAGACTATTTTCACTTGGAAGGAGAATTAATTAATTTTAAAAGAAGTTAAGTCAAAGCCCAAGGATACCTTGTTCAGGAAAAGTTTGGATCTTCAGTAAATTATACTAGTTTCTTGAGTCTTGCCTAAGCCTTCTGACAACAGCTGGAATATTAGCGACTGTAGTATCATGGAAATTTCCTGAAAAGAAATGATTCATTGAAATAAAAACATGACCTAAAGAAAAGTAAGCAAGACTATGGGAACCAGATTTTCTCTTCATTCAATTTCTCATCCTATTCCTGGTTTTAGGAATAAACTTTAAAACCAGTTATGATTAAGGTATGCAGAAAAGGGTTCCAGGAGGTGCAACTAGGACAATAAGCTATTTATTATAGACTGCTCAATGGACACCTTCAAGGATAACTTTAGGTTAGTGATTTTTTAGGGCAAGTAGAAAAAATTGTCATTATGTGCAATTTCTTAAAAACAAAAAATGTTGCTGAGAGTAGAAAAACTTTATATTCTTTATAAAAGGTATTTTTTTGAGCCATGAAAAATTGCTTTACTTCCTTTACTGCCAGCATATATGTCTTTCAGCTACTATGTGAGTTCACAGGAAGACAGAACAATGTTTGGATTTTTTTCTCTAAAGAAAATGAAAAGTAAATGTGCATGTATGTGCATGTGAGGGGGACAGAGTTAATGGGTGCACTCATAAATGCTTTCTTTGAGTGAAAGTTAGTAAGTGAATGTCAACTCATCGAGTAAGTTTAGGGTTTTACAATAGCCAATGCTGCTTATTCTTTCTCCTCTCAGATTATACAGCTAGGTCAGTCACAAGTAGGACAGCTGCAGCCCACCAAGCCTGCTACATTACACCAGCAGTCAAAAACACCACTACCCCCCACCCGCCCCAAATAGATGAAACTATATCTTCCCTTTCCATTCCTCATATACAAATTGTTTGCCAACTTACCTGAACCCATCCTTTTGCTTATTCTTCACCCATGCCTAACCACATTAAGCTTTGAAATCCCCTCCCAATCACTCAGATGCATCTCCCACCTTAACCAGACTTTGCTGTTCCCTGAAATGAAAAGTCACAAACAGAATCCTTATGAATTACATTTTTTCATTCATAAAGTCATTGGAAACTGAAGGGTGAACTACAGAGAAAAGAGGAAGAAAAAGAAGGAGATTAATAAGGTGTGTATGGATAACAAGCCTAATACTCAGAAAACAAACAGAAACTAAATATTATGCACCAGAAAAGGATAGTTGGGGCTGGAAGGTGAAGAGGAAAAGGGAAGTGAACTCCTGTTTGTCAATTTAATTTTTTTAGCAACACCAAGATGATGAGCCTAAACCTGGTTGTTTTGAGGGCTCCCCAGATATATCTCTCTGAGGAATTTAGGAGCTCTTGGAGTTTCTTCATCTACCCCTTCCAAACCAAACAGTTCTTGAACAGTCTTGTTCTCATGTTTCTTGGTGCACCCCTCCACCTTGTCTTCCTTCAACAAAAGCATTAGAACTGACAGTTGATCCCTACCCCTTTTCCTGAGTATTGTTCCACTTCCATGCAACTCTAAACAGGGTCTCATCCTTCTGTCCTTTCATAAACCCGTTTAGTTACATGATCAGTGGCTGACAACTCAACCTGTCTCTGCACAGCTCCTCAGGTCAACGCCTTCTTATGACCAAGATCTCTTCTTCAAGTGTCTCTGTGAAAGAAGCATATTAAACAGAACATGTTAATCCCTGATAATATATTTTCTTTGATATTACAACCATTTTGTATGAGCAGGGATCCAACACCTTATCTCAAAGGCATCTGGAAAAGAGATTAATACCCTTCAGGTAAGTGGAGGGAACTCTACATCAGGTTGTCATACTGCTGCCATGCTGTTGCCTATGATTAATTCAGCCAGTACCAATGAACCAATTCTGTGCATTAGTACCCTCACATATGGATTACTGCTGTAGAAGTATACCTATGTGGAATACACATTGACGTCCATAACTACTGTAACCCAGTAAAAATGCTGTGTCCTGTGGAAACCTTGAGATAAGTAATAGAAAACTCTTCCTCCATACCCACCACTTTTGATTCTCATTTCCTTGTTTCTTTTCCTGAACCTGTTTTCCTCACCTAATGACCTAGATCAACACCCAGTTTCCTCCAGAATGCCAGATGGAGAACACATTCTTCTTCACCAGCCCACTAAACCACATCTAGATTGAGCCTTTTCCTCTATTTATGTGGATATGGTAGGTATGGATAAAGATGTATAGAGGGAAAGTGCTACTAAATAGACTTCAACAGAACTGTGCTAAGTTCAAGATTGCTTCCCCACTGTCCCAAACAGGTGATACCATATCTATGGAGTACATGTCTCTTCAGTATTATCTTAGAGTGCCTCAGCTGGCCATGTTTGATTTTTGGATTTATCTCTAGCTGTATTAGAATGAGCAGTTTCTCATCTTACTTTTAACTAAACTTGGTTAGCTTTCTAAAATGAGTGCATGATCCTCTGCCAAATATATCAAAACTTTCAACCTGACAGACACATTCTGCCCATGCTTAATGTACACTGAAAGGAAAAAGTTCATCATCTAACGTGCAGTATCTATTCTCTTTTAGTCACAGTTACCAAATAAAGTGGTTATTAGTCTTTATAGCAGGATGGAGCTCCTTTTGATGAGCATTCTTGATGAGCAATTCAGCATCTAGACCCTCTCAAATCTGTAAGACTGTATTTATACTAGGAAATGTAGCAGTGACAGAGAATGTTCCTGAGCATGGGAGTGTGTTCCTTTATGTTGTAAAACAGTGAGAATGGTCTTCAGCATGCTTTGACCTACGTTGACTAGTACTCTTCCAAGTATTTCACAGGTATAAGCCTGTGATCCTTTTCAGTTGTTAATATGGTCATGTTGTTTTGAAACCTAGAAGAGATTCTTAGTGTAGAAGTGGACTGATATGTGATAACTACCCCCAGTGCCAGGGTATTTAATTTACTGATATTGATGCAACTCACTAGAGTGAGGTGGCAAATGCTTTGTTTAGATTCTTTGAATAAGACTTCTAAAAGTCATATTAAATACCTTATGTTTTATAGATCCCAGGCTAATTTTGCCTTTTTTTTTTTTTTTTTAGAGAGTTGAAACATGAAAGAACCACTAGATCTTTAAGGTAGAACTAATGCCTATCTTATATGAAAGGATCCAGGTTTAAGTTGATGGAATAAAGTGATAGAAAACACATAATTTCTTCTGGTAAATTAATATACAGATATATTTTCTCCCCCTTTAGTTAGTCTGGCTACAATTTCAAGTCTACTAAGCTTTCTGTCACCCTTTTTTCCTTAGATGAAAGGGCATTTTTGGAACGCCACGGATGTAGTGTTGTACACTGTTCATCTCTTTGATAAACAGATTTAAAGTTCTTGTTGAAGGTATTTCTTCTAGACTTTAAATCACATTTGCATATTGTTGTACACAACCTCAGTTTTTTCTGACATCCTATTTCGGAAGCAGACTGCAGTAATATGTACAGAATCTAATACAGTTTCATATGCAGTGAGTTTAAAGATCATGTCTCTATTCCTGTCCAGTACTCCTGTTTCATATCTACTGATTCAATTCCACATATTTTGCCTCAGCATCACAATTAAATATCTTGTAAATCCTTTTCAGAAATTAGACACTGCTTTCTAGTGTCTAATTTCCATGTTATGAAGATGGCCTCAATGTCCTTATTTCTAATTTTCAACTATTCTTGAGATTGTATTAAAAATACTTTGTTTAAATAGACTCAGTTTACAAACAAGACTAAATTGTACCACACGATTTTTTTCATTATCTTTTATCACACTGCAATTACCTACATGTTTGTTTGTTTTTTTTAACAAGTCTTTTTCTTATTTACATATCACTACTGAGTGTCATGGAAAGGGACAGGGGGCCCTGGTCGATGGCAAGCTGAATATGAGCTAGCCAGGAGGCTGACAGGCAGGAGGATCAGACAGGCTGCCTCCTGGCAGCCAGGAGGATCAGGCAGGTTGCCTCCTGGTAGTCAGGAGTGCCAGCCGTGTCTTGGTGGGCATCAGGCACAGCATCACCAGCTGGTCAAGGAAGGGGATTGTCCCGCTCTGCTCTGCACTGGGGCAGCCTCACCTTGAATATTGTGTGCAGTTTTGGGCACTACAATATAAGAAAGATATTAAGCTATTACAGAGTGCTCAAAGAAAGGAAACAAAGATGGTGAAGGGCCTTGAGGGGAAGCCATATGAGCAGTGACTTAGGTCACTTGTTCTGTTCAGCCTGGAGAAGAGGAGACTGAGGGGAGACCGCATTGCAGTTACAGCTTCCTTCTGAGGGGAAGAGGAGGGGCAGGCACTGATCTCTTCTCTCTAGTGACCAGTGACAGAACCCAAGGGAATGACCTGAAGCTGTGTGAGGGAAGGTTTAGGTTGGATATTAGAAAAAAGTTCTTCACTCAGAGGGTGGTTGAGCACTGGAACAGGCTTCCAGGGAAGCGGTCACAGCACCAAGCCTGACACAGTTCAAGAAGTGTTTGGACAACACTCTTGATCAAATGATGTGACTCTTGGGGATGGTCCTTTGAATGGCTAAGAATTGGACTTGATGATTCTTGTAAGCCCCTTCCAACCCAGCATATTCTGTGGTTCTGTGATATATCCCTCAGGCCAAAAGTTAGATTCTTAAATACTCCTCTTCCTTAGTATTTCTTACTGGTTAGTGTAGCTGGCTCTACTCAGCTTGCTGGCCTCTATCACAGAATCATAGAATCATAGAATAGATTGGGTTGGAAAAGACCTCCAAGATCATCAAGTCCAACCCCTGATCCAACTCTAATTACTATATCATGGCACTAAGGGCCATGTCCAATCTTTTAAAAACCTCCAGGGATGGTGAATCCACCATCTCTCTGGGCAGGCTGTTCCAATGCCTGATCACCCTCTCTTTAAAGAATTTCTTCCTAACATCTAACCTAAACCTCCCCTGGCAGAGCTTGAGCCCATGTCCCGTTGTCCTGTTGTTGGTTGCATGGGAGAAGAGACCAACCCCCACCTGGCTATAACTTCCTTTCAGGTAGTTGAAGAGAGTGATGAGGTCTCCTCTAAGCCTTCTCTTCTCTAGACTAAACAACCCCAGCTCCCTCAGCCTCTCCTCATAGGACTTGTGCTCAAGTCCCTTCACCAGCCTGGTTGCTCTTCTCTATGGACCTTACATGCAAATTTTTACCGCTCTTGTAATTTCTTTGTGGACTGTAGGCACAAAACTTATTGTTGAAGTTTCTGCTGAGCAACAAACACACCCGGACTTTAAACACTGCAAAACTGAGTCCAAGTTTCCCTGTGTTTTAGGCTCCAAGCATATTTGCACTTCTATATATTTACTACAAATATCTGTAATTTAGAATAATTGTAATTTTATAGAAACAAATATATGCAAAACTGCCTAGGAGGATCTTCTACTTCCTTATTTCATGTATAATCAAGTCCTGATAACTAATCCCTAGACATATGTCAGACATTGTTGGTTTTTTTTAAATGTCATAGTGAGGTTCAGACTACAATCCTGTGCTTTTTGGTGGAAACCATTTTATGTTTGAAGACTGTCATCATCAAGGTTTTGAAACTGTAATACTGTTTTACTCAAAAAAACCATAAAGGCCTCTGGGATGAAACCCTGTAGTATAAAAGGTGTTCCTGAATATGACAGGGTCTTGGGACTATATGATCTTTAAGGGCCTTCCAACCCAGGTCATTTTAAGATTCTATTATTCTATGACTACTTTATTTTTTCTTTTATTTTTCTTTCTTTTTTTTTTCTTTTGTATTACAGACACAAGATTAAAACCAATTTATTTGACTTGTTTAAAGGCATTATTCTGCAGAAGACCTTCCTCTTTCACCTTTTCACCCCTATTCTCTCAAGCATTGAGCCTTATGCATTCAAGGTCCTGGGCTTTCAAGTTAGTAATCATTCTAGAGCAGATAGTAGCGTATCTAATGTAGTTTCTCAGATTTTGAAATTAAAAACAACTTTAAAACAAGTATTTTTTACTTTGAGTAGGTCATACCAACTGTTATGCTTTTGATACTGTTTATGAAACCACTGCTGCTACAGAGATGGTAGATGCCAGCTAGAAAACGAATACTTTTGTTCTTTACAGATTCACTTGAGAGTGGCTCTTATATAACTGTATCCTCAACACACAGAAAATATCTCTTTTCTATAAAATGTTTGTGTAGAACCTGGAATTAAACATATTATGCTACATTTTCCAATACAACATCAGGGGAAATAGTTTTTAAAAGTTGCCACTGTGATTTGGCAATAGTGAAAAGAACAGTAGTTCACTTTTTCAGCCTATTTAGAGTACTGTTTGTGCTGAGGTAAAAATCATAACTTCCTTTCAGATAAAGCCTTGATATCTGCACTGATAGTGTTAGTGCTTATAGCTTATAGATTAGTTAAGAAGGAAAAATCAGATCATTGTGAGAGATGGGAACTTTTAACACTTGCCTATAAGATATCGTATTAGCAGAAGGACACATTGTGAAGATAAGAAAGGCAGCAAGGACCTGCACACATCCTGACTTTTTCCTAGAAATGAACCATGGTCATTTTCTACCACTGGCACCCAAAGGAATAATGGCTAGAATATTCTTGAAGACTGACTCTCTGTTAAGCTGTCAACAAGTGAATCAAATATAAAAATCTTTTACATGACTACAGATTAAAATAGTTTAAAAATGTATAGAATTTCAAGTATTGAGTCTGCAAACACTAATATATGTGGCTATGTTTACGTATGTAAGCATTTTTATTTCATTTGAAGCATGTACATTTGAACAACCAGCTCTCATATGTTAAGAAATACCTCTGGCTCCATGTGATCCATCAGTTCCATGGGTAGGATGCAGGCTTGTGAAAGAGCAAACAGGTTATTCTTTTATAAAACAAGCAAATTATATGAGAGTTTAAGTCCCATTTTAAAATCTGAATGATGAGTGTAACATAACAGGAGGTAGAACCCACCTCACTAAACAGCACCTGAAATTTTTGCCAAGTTACATAATGCTTGGGAACTTAAAGTGACAAGATTAAGACTCTATCAAACAATCTGATGTAATGAAAATTCAATATCTGAGATTTAAAAGCATAAAAGTAAATGAGAATAGGTCACACAAAAGATGAAAATCTAAAATTAAATATTTAATTAGAACTCTGATTTTGCTTTCAAGGTAGGTGGCATTGCACAGGCTATATTACAATCTTTTATCTTTGTTTCTTTTTTTTTTTTCCCCAAAGAGAATACTGTTTATTTTTAACAGGCCACTTTAATATTAATACATGTGTAATAGGATCAGAACTGAAAATCAGCTAACGATGGTAAATTTTACATTACTGGGAAAATTACAATTTTTTTTTTGTATTGTAAAAACATTTATTTTTAACAATTTACCTACATTAATCAAAAAAGTACAGCATATTTAATAATTTTACAAATTCTTCATAAAAAATATATCTCTGTACAAAAAGTTCTTTTGCACCTACTTCATGTCACAGCAGCATGTAGTGAAATGGCAGGATGAAATAGTGGGAATGAAAATTAGATTGACTTGATCATAATGCCGGCGTTCTTCCCCAATGCCCCCGCCCTCACCCTCCCGTTTATTTATTTTTTTTTTTATAACAGCTTTTTTTTGTTTACAAAATATTTTACACAAGAAAAAAAATTATTGCAGCTAGCCTGGAGAAAGGCAAGATGTGTGATACAAGCAGCAGTTTTTAACAGCTTTGAAGCACATAACCTGTTTTTTTTAAAAAAAAATATATAGCATGTATTATTAGCCCGTCATAATGATCTGGTCAACTCTGGGGGAAAAAGTCTTCTGCATGTATCTCAAAAAGGAGATTTCCTGGCTACCATTACCCAGCCACTGCACATCATTTTAAGAGTCTCATTCTGATGAAGCACCATATATGCAAACACAGCTCTCTGCATAATGACTTCAGGAGAAAGGGATTCAACCTGAACAGAAGACTCAAACAGGGGAGAAGGAGAAGCATTTGAAGGGTGTGGACAGAACTGGCGAAACTACGAGAGCTTTGTTTTACTTGGGTTCCAGTCTGAAGCTCCTGTTTAATCATTATTCCAAGCAAATTTGTTAGGATAATTTGTTACTGTGCCCCTATTTTGAGTGTCCCTGATTAAAGAACACTTAGTCAGGATAAGTAATCCTTACATAACCTCCCCAAAATGAACCACTGCATGAAGGATTCATGGGATCTGCACTCTCTAACATAAAAGATTGAATATTTTAACTATTCTTTTTTCTGGCACCTGTCCTACAACACATTCCTTGGCAGTGAGACAGGGCACTGAAGAATACACTGTAAGGACAGGAGTAGAAAACATCAATAATATCTACTATCTTGTTTTCAAAACTCCTTTTTTTTTTTTTTTCTGTTGTTGCCGCTACAGGAAGACCTCCAAAGCAGTAATGTCAATTTTGAACACCTGTCAGAAACTTTAATCACACAATAGCTTCCCTTCCTGGACCACTGTTCCTACGGAAGCTCTTCATTTGTCGAGCAAATTCCTCTGCATGGGGGAGGATCAGGACAACAAATTTCATCTGATGACTTCGTTTTTTCTCAGGAAATGTGAAGGGCTCTGAGATGGGAGAGAGAAATGAAACTTACTGCACAATCTCAGAATCAAAGAAGAATGCCAAAAACTACTAACAAAATGAACAAGGAACTGACTGGAAAGGATTATTTATTAAATTTTCTTCAGAGTTTCTTGCTCATATGAAGAATATAACAGCTGGAGGTTCTACAATACTGTATTATATTGCTGGTATTTTTCATCTAACAGATGTAGTTGTTAAGCTGACTAAGGGTTACCTTTGAAATTTTCTTTGCGTTCTGCAACATTAGCTGAAAAACTTGTTACTGGGCTTACATTACCTTTTTGTTTTGTGTATAAGAGCCAGACTTACAACATAAGGAGTTCAAAAACATTTTTCTACAGTTTTTGATAGGAAAGGGACATTAGGGCAGTTTGAAATTCAGAAAACTAAAACAAAATGATAGCATCAAAAACCAATCCTGAATTGTAAGAAAACAAAAGCAATTTTTCTGGTTTTTGAGCTCAATGGGTATGACTGAAACCAGAATTTTCTCCATCATTTCCTGTAATTTCCTTATTTTAAAACTCAATTTAATTAATATGCCCTATGGCACCTTGTTTATTGGTTTGTTTTCATTCAGTAAATCCTCTAATTCTAAGAAAATGTTAATGATTTACTCAGCCTTATATTTATAAATGTCTCTGTTAAACTGTGTAAGTACAAAAGCAGTAAGCAGTGTGTTTAAAAAATCTCAAAATAAACAGGAAAGATAGTTGAATATTTCTCTTTGTTCAGTGTAGAAACTGAATGACAGCTTGTTATAGACCATTTGCACTGGGTTTATATATGCTACTGTAATGTGGTTTAGTTCCATGTAACATCAGAAAATGATGTCATATTACAGGAAAAAAATGGAAAAAAATGCAAAAGGGAAGACTGTATTATGAGCACAGGCTCACAGGCTTTTATGAGCTATCTAAAATAAATTACTATTCACATTTGTACATGGCAAGCAGCAATAGCTGCTAACCCCCCTGCTGTTAAATAGTATGATACTGACAATGGTGATTGATGACTGATTGCAGAAGAAAACAATAGAGGCAATGAAAATTTCTTAGAAATGGGCTCTTGTTCTGGCTGAAAGTCTCGGTGACTTGCTATCAGGTTTATAATGAAATTTAGTAAAAAATTGGCAAAAGAAATATTATTGTCTATCGCACAGGATTTTAACTGGTGCTAAGCATGGGGCTCATAATTTAATATTCCAAGTAATTTTTTTGTGGAATGTTTTGCTTAGCAAAGAGTGAATGAATGTCTATATACAATGGACAGTGTAGAAACCCTGTATATTTTTACCAGTATCTTACTCAGTCAGCCATAACACCCTAGTGCAAAAATATTGTGCATTAACATTTTGCTATATTAATGGCTGATTGGGAAATTGACAAAACTGCCCTAGGAATGAAATACACTCTAAGGTTCCTTAATTTTTTTCAAGATTTCAATGGTAAAGCATTTTCAGATGTATGCAACCTCAAGGAAGGCTGTTTCCTCCTTCAAGAGAGCTTTATTTCTTCAGAATATTCCCGGGGATAATCTGTGGTGCTATCATTTGTCACAGTACTCAAAGAATTTATCCAAGTGCCCAGAAGAACGCATTGGAAGGCACCCAGCCACATACAAATATGAAAGTCTGAGGCATCAAATATGACAAAGTGGCATGATTCGGCAGTCTTCCTTAGAGTGTGCCTTGATTTGAAGCAGATGCAGCCAGGCATTTTGATCCAACTTTAAGATGAAAAAATATTCTTTGTCTGATCCCCCGAAGACTGACATGTTTTTACCAGAAAATTTAGCTGCATGTAGGCTGACAGAAGATGTTAAAGATTACAGCAGCAAAGCCGAGAGAAGAAGGGAAACTGGTATATGGCACCAAAGGAATTACTGCTTGTCCATCAGAGGTATGGCTATGAATCAGTCATATTGGGCACTGAAGGCTATACCACTGTACAAACTGTGTTCAGAGTCGTATCAAACCTCACAGCCTTTGCCTCTGTGGGTTTTAAGTTTGTGTCATACATGGGATTTTCAAATGAGGCCTGTCCATTACTGTTTTCGTGTCCAGCATACCCATTGTACTGTACTTTTGGTCTTGTTCTGGGGAAAAAAAAAAGGGAAATTATCATTATTAACCCTTAAAAATAAACATTCTAATATTTCCATTCCATCTACATACAACAGCAAGTGTCCAGAATATCTTGCACTGGTAGTGGTAGTAACCTTCAGGTAAGTGTCAGCAATTTCAGTTATTCCAGACAGAACTCTCATAGCATGTCTGCCTACCTCCATAAATGCTGCCAACAATAAACACCATTAAATACCATGTCCAAACATAATCAGATTGATCAAATCCTAAGGAATACTCACATAAATTTTGACAACTCAACATCAAATGATACTGAAAGGAACCACACTTTTATTTGTAATAGTCTTTTCTCACTATGAAGGAGATATCAAAACTTCAAGGGCATTCACATTTTTATGCAAAGCTCTGTTAGAACATATTAAGCCAATAATTAAATGAAAATTAAACCAGAATTGTGTGGACTTCATGATATATATCCAATAAATGATATCCTATGATACCATATTTTACTATTTTAATCTTAAATCTCTTAGCATCTGCAAGTATATAATAAGTAGGTTCAGTATATCAGTTTGTATATCTAATTGAAATAAGGTAAGAAAGGAAATGAAGGAGTATAAAAGTAAATGCTCGATGCTTAATAAATGTAAAATAATTTAGAAAATAATCTTACTATAAAACTTCAGAAAACAAGTTCTTGAAAATCAATTTTTTTTTTGAAAACTTCTGTTTTGGATAGCAGATAGGAAAGCTATCACTGAAAGATGTCAGTAATAGAAATTGACAATATACAAATAGTTCTGTTATTCATAAATATGTTTATTCCTGTATATTTGATTTTATAATTACTAAAGCATCTTAAAAAACTTAACTAGGAGCTTTCCTAAGTGTAAGCAATTAAATATATTTTAGTTTTGTTCAGAAAGGCTTAGATGCTGTGTTCATTGCTGAAGCAATCCTTGCCTGTCAGATAAAAGGTGTAGAAACTGTGTGAAAAAGGTTTAACAAGCCCGGTTCTAATTAAATGATATTAATCTGACGTAGGCACAGCAGAAACATTCATAAAATCCCCTAAGAAGACCTTCAAATTCTCTGATATAGAAAGCCTCTAGGGGCATAACTACTATCACATCATTTTGAAAATTTCATGGTGTTACTCTGGTCATTAAGGTCATTTCAAGAAAGTCCCTTCAAAACTCACAGATTCTGTTCTCTTTCCATTGGGACATCCTTAGTTTTGAAAAGAATAAAGCTGACCTAAAATTACTTTACATCACTATTCAACTTGTAATTTTCTGATGGCAATGTAACACTGATATCCCCTCTAAAAACTGTGGTTTAATGGAAGAAATTAATTGAAAGTAGAAGAAAAGAAATATTCTTTGAAAGATTAGGTTAAGAGGAACATCTCCTTTTTCAAGTAGTCTAATGTATTTATATTAGATTAAGGCAGGTAGAACTTCAGTGCTGCACCAGCCATACCATAAACAGAGGGATTACAGTTGCTTGTCTGAAAAATGAGTTTTATCATACATACATATTTCTACTGCTCATGTAGGACATTACAGATTTCATAGAATAAACCACAAAATGTACCCCTATGTCACTTATTTTTTTTTTTTTTGAGTTTGCCTCCTCTTTCAACACAATATTCCCTTTTTGTTCCGCTTCTTCTCATGATCTGAATGTCTGTGCATTCAAGCTGCTCTTAAGGTTTCACCCCTCTCCACTACATAACAGGAGCTACCTGAAAATGTAGACCTGTAGGCATCAGAAAGGCATCTTACAATAACAAGTTTGGAGACATAGCTGACAGTTCTTGCTGAGCAGTTTTTAGCAATAAAAGACTATATTACGTTTCAGGACATGGATCATTTTAACTGGAGTTCACAAGTTCAAGTCCCATAGCAATTTGTTTTTCCCAAATCATCTAATGCTGAGGCAGGTAGACAGACTACTCCTTCACAAGGCAATGGAGAACTTCAGTTTGTCCATGTGATTTCTTGCAACCAGAAAATACCCTTGGTGTCATGATTTTAGAATACAAATTTAAAATCATGTTCTTGTTAAATACCATTTTGTAAATTGATTTCAGAATGAACAAATGTTCAGGAGATACACAGATACCAGCTTTTAAACCAAATTTCAGACAAGATGATTGGATTTATTCTATTATCTAGTCACATAAAACTTTAATATGAACTGAAGTGGTGCCAATTCTAATAGCATCCACAAGCTGACTCAGCACATACTATAAGTAGCCTCATAATGGGTTGTTCCCTCATGGGATTTATGGATTTTTCACCTTGTCTAATTAATACTCAGAAGCATTTTGAAAGAAGCAGCATATATTCAATTTAATAAAGCATTAAAATGAAAAAATGGAACATGCGACCTGAGATTTCAATCTGATTCAGCCTAATGAACCAAGAAGGTTCATAGTTCTTTGCTCCTTAACAGAGTAACTCCTTTTTCAGAATTTTCACCATTAAGAACTGCCCTGTACTGAACCCCTTTGTCAGAATACCCAGAAAGTTTTGTCTTTCTAGACTAAAGGTCTTAAAAACTTTAACGTTGTGTTCTCTAGTTACAGTAACACACCAAAAATACAAAAACTTATGAAGTTACTGAATATACAATATTTACATTACCTGTGTTTGTAGAGGTAAAATGCAAACCCTGATAATATTAGAGCAAAGAATGGTACCAGGATGGCAGCTGCAACTGAACTGCTGTTTGTACCATAATAGTGATTTGAAAGGTCTGTATCTGAACTTAAAGGACCTGAAATGAAACAAAAGGGGAAGAAATAAAATTCCCATGTTATCTATCTATCTTTATATTCAAGGATGAAAGAAAATGGTATCTTTATAAAATAATGCAATTAAAAAACTTTAAATAAATATCATGCAACAGCGTTGTAAAAATCTTGTTAATAGCATTTCATAATACATCAGTAACAATCAAAATTCTTTGGAAACAGTATTCAGAGATATTTACAAAGTACGCCTCAGTCAATTTAATAAAATTAAGCCATATAACATCTACAAAATATATTAATATTGCAAAAGTTCCAATTCTATTCCAACAGTCTTAATAATCAGCTTAGAAGCAACAAACAATGTGAGACCACAACAAACAAGAACAAGGAAGAAAAAACTGAGGTGACTGCAATAAAACACAGTGGTTCTGCTCAGCTCAGTAGCACTCCCAAGTCTGTACAACTGTGTGCATGTCCCTCTGGAAGTTGTGTTTGCACTGGGATAAAACTGAGGTGCAGAGAATGCAAACACAGAGGTCCGTGGCATGGCCTTGCTGGGTTCCTTTTGTGAACAAGCAGATAAGGTGGACTGCAAGGCCTTCTGCAGAACATATTTTCCATCAGTACAAAGGCATACATTGCTAAATTGCTTAAATAGTTGGCCATCTTAACAATTCAAATTGTGAAATAATGAAAATATATAAAATTTTTATAGACAAAAAATATATTTTGAGAGCCAACTCCATGTTGCCAGTTTGAACTCACAGTTCTTCAGAAAGAAATAAAGATTCTATCCAAGTAGAAAAGACCAGGACAGAGTTAAAATATGGAGAGGATGTGGCTGGGACAGATGTTTATGCTTATATTCTGGGATATATTTGCTGATGATAGTGGAGGAGAGTAGGAGACACTGCTGTTTACCTCTTAGATATGCTACAACCCATCAGCACACAGTATTTCAAACACCACAATTCCCCCATTGATAGCAACTGCATCAATCAGTCTTTTTAGGACTCTAGTACAAAGCAGTTTTATAGAAGAGACATTGTGCTCCTTTCAGCAGTCTACTAAGACATCTAAGTAAGTAGAAAAATTGAGAAAGAAAAAACCTGAGAAAAAAGTAACAATTCTCCCATGGGCCCTGGAAGTCTCCAAGGCCAGATTGGATGGGGCCCTGGCAACCTGACCTAGTGAGTGCAGGGGTTTGGAATTAGGTGACATTTAAGGTCCCTCCCAACTCAAACCATTCTTTGATTCTATGATTTCTTGCAGTTCAAACTCAATGCAAAATACAAATGAAATAAGTTTTTGTTCTGTGAGATATCTTTACACCTTAGATGTATGAATTATTAACATTATAATACATTTTGTACATATAGTTTTAAAAAATGTACTAAATTTTGGGAAGTAATTAAGTTGCCTTTAAAATAAAGTCAACCTCCCTAGGAATTTCAGTGTTGCCACATTTGACCAGTTAACATGACAAAATACTGTACTAAAATCTTTTTCACTGTCTTATTCCTCTGTCACGTTTCAGACTTTATATATTTCACTGCAGAACTGGTGAAAGAAGATCTTTTCAAATTAATAAACCTATTATTGTGGTAGCTGGGATCATATTATGAACTTTATCACACTACTGTGAAGTATTTAATTACCATTTAACTGGTTTAGAATACAACCAGTGTATTATAAAAATCCTTGGACTTCAGTAATACAGTATTTGTCCAAACACTCAAGGTGTGGAAAGTATCTTGGCATAAATTTATGCATTTGTATTGCATTGTACATGTACTGCACATTCTCCAACCTATCCAAATTAAAGACAGACAAACTAAAGTAATTACCATAGATAAGAAAAGTTTTAGAAATATTAATTTAAATTTGAGTTTTTTATTGGTCAGAAGAAATGAAGACTATGGAAAAAAAACCCCACGCAGTTACCACTTTCTTCATCCTTAACTATCACAATCACCAGCTCTTTACACCTTCCAGCCTGCGCATTGGATTTTTTAGGTGAGACACAGTGTGCGCGGAACTGAGCCCACCCTTTAATCCTAAGGTTCATCTGCCGGGGCCAAGCAAGCTTGGACGGTGGCAGCGAGGTCCTCAGGACATAGATGGATTGCCTACAGGGCTAACGAGCTCCATCTGCCCTGACCGGGAATCGAACCCGGGTCTCGGCGGTGACAGCGCCGCGCCCTTAACCACTAGACCACCAGGGGCTCCCATGAACAAAATAGATTTAAAAATGAAAGTAAGTTATCCTTGAATATGAGAAGGTATTGACAGATATTATGACCTGTATTGGATGGAAATTTGCTGCTTGCTTCTAGCTGTAGGTTCCTCAATAGAGAATAAGCAATTTATTTCTATAAATCAGTGTCAGCTTAGCAATCTTGTAAAAGAGATGGTATCTGCATTTGCAGCAAGTTGTCTGCTGAGATGTCAAAGCTGAAGATGAGAGGCATTCAGTCCAGGAATGCACATTTTACTTGGACACTTCATCTCCTTATTAACCTTGGAGTTATACAAACTGAGTTCTTATATTGCAACACTTTAGGGTTCTATAGACAATGTTTTCCACTACTGTAGAATGCATTCACTTCAGAATTCTGTAACTGTTTAACTGTCATTCTGCTTGTTCTTCATTTAACCCCAAGTTATCAATTTCACTTAGAATCAAACTTTTATTAGGTAGCTGGCATAAAATGGATATATTTTTTGACCTGGATTAAGAAAAAGCCCAACACAAATACATACATACACCACAAATAAACCCAACAAACCACACTCTCCCTATCTAAAGACACCAGGCTGCTTAACAGGCATATGTTTGAACAAATGTTGATGCTCTACTTTTATACTCAGAAAGCAAAAGCAGCTTAGATATTACACTAATAAAGATTACATGAAAGTACAGGTAGACAAATCATCTGTCTGTCCTACACAAGAGTTTACTCTGAAGACTGGACTTGTATTTGGCTTCCATAACTGGCAGTTCTTAGTCTCAGGCTCTGAAGAGACAGGTTTCTGCCCCTTGTGACTAAATATATCTAGCAATCTGATAGGTGGCCAAGATGAGCATAACTGCTATCATAGTAGTTAATAGAGTAAAGAAATATAAGGGAAATTCAACAGAACTATAAAAGGGCATTGGGTACAGCACCAGTGAAGCTAATGGAGCTAAGGTAATTTATCAAATGTACATACAGTCTGCTACAGTTGTACTGGCTAGGGGGTCTCCTCTTCCTAGACCAGTATTTTTCTGTATATTTACCATATTTTGACACTCTGTACTAGTTTCAGGATAAGCAAATGCAGGTGCCTACACGGTATTTGCCAAAAATATCTTATGAGTTAATATTTAATGAGTAAAAGTTTTCTTAGTTTTTATGAGTTGTTTTATCTATTTATATTTTTTTATTTATGAAAAAATTGGTTTATGAATAAAATAACTAGTTGTACACCAGTTGCTGGAGCACTTGAACTGTAGCTCTAATACATACCTCAGACACTCATTTCATCTTGCTGACAATGAAGTAGAATTCTGTTCACATGCATAGACATTCTGAAAATATCCACCAGCAACAAGTAGTCTCCAAATGACACTATCAAAATTAGGTTTGATTCTGTCCCTTTAATTTCTTAAATGATTTATACATTTGAGCAGGAATTGTGTTTGCATTCCATGACACCCCTGTTACTTTCAAAAAGACATTCATAGAAAAGGAAACACTTGCAATGGCATTCTCTTTAAGAGCATCCTGTCCTCATGAGGTTGTTGTACTAGAAAACCTATGATAGTAACATGTTAAGTAGAGTTAAATTAGGATTTGAACTGTAAATTTCAAATATGCATGTTTGGTTAAGTCTTTTATAAGAGTAGTGGCATGAAATAAATGTGCTCACTTTAGCTAGATAGTTGAGTAATTTGTTGAATTCAATTGTGCAAGACCCCGAAAGATTAGACATATTAAAGCTCTATGAAAACATTTACCTTGTCTTTGGAGCATAAATTTTCCAAAGTCTTTTCCATGTATATCACCTTGGTAGGTAAAAACACCTCTTTCAAGCCCTGAGGATACCTAGAATTTTTTTTGAAACAGAAAAAAAAGGATTTCTGAAACAAATAAGTAACAATGTTAAACCATTTGTCTTTTTGACTTAGAATGCATAATATGGAGTCCAGGTTTTCACTTTTAGCCTTTAAAATATTAGTAAATTCTGGATGTTTATACAATATTTATTATTTTTAATTTGCAAAAGTATTAAAGTTTCAAAATAACACCTTGAATGATTTTAAATTATCTGACATATATTGCTGGGTTTTAAAATTCTTCAAATGCCATACACATAATTTAGTGTACTGATATAGAAGCCTGCTGAATTGTCAGATTTTAAATTACTTTCCATAGAAAGCATCATGAGGCAGAAAGGAGAAAGGCAAAGAGTAAAACAGCACTGTTTTTCTTCAAGATTAGATGCAATTTTATTACAGTGAATTATTACCAAACCAAAAAAGGACAATATTTCTAAAGGTAAAATTCCCTCTCCCATCTAAGGAAAGAAGGTAAAAGCATGGCAAAATATGCTGATTCACTCCACTTTCCCTTCCGTAAACTAAAAATTCTAGATGGAGTATGGCAGATAGGATTTTGTATACATATTTTGGAGGGAGAAGTTAATGTAATGTCTATGCTGACATCTAGAATGCTGTTTTCCATATTTGTAATACAAAAAAAGAGGTAGAGTTAAATAGGTAATCAGAAATTGCTTCAAAATTTAAACTCAGCAAGATTTATCCTTGGCAATCTGGCTACTTACATAACCATCTAGTGCCCAGTTGTCGTTTTCAAACTTGCTTACGAAAATGTCGCTGGGTCCTTTAATCTGAAAAACTTTCAAGAGCAAATGGGCTTCTTCCTTCTTGTAAACACCTAAAGGTGGTAAGACATAAAGGAGGTAAGACATGCCTTTGAAATAAATTTTCAACCAGTTTGTTCAAATATCATTTCAAATCTAAGTGTATTGCTCTAGAACTAGAATAGTTTGTAGAAAAGATTCTGTAATAATTAAATTTTACAGCATGGAAAACCCCAAGATTTAAGGTGCTGTAATAGCAGGATCTTATTTAACTCATCTTTCATCTCATCATATTTGATAACAGAATGCAAAGGTTGGTTTGTACTGTTTAATTTTTTACATAAAAGAATACTTGTCAATAACTCTGAATATAGATATAATTCCATGCCTGGAATTTCCTTGAACTATAAAAAAATGGATTTGACTCACATCACAGCAGTATAACCTGTAGCAGGCATCAGTAGTGCAGTGAAAGAAAATTTCCTTTTGGCAGCCAACTATGAAAACTCTCTCTGAACTCTTGACCTTAACAGATAGTGATAGCTGATAATGCTCATTTCAATATACCTGTGATGAGAGGCTAAATCTGAACTTTACAGTCAGATTTGCAGAAAGGAATGCATGATGTTGATTAAAATGTGTGCATAATTTACAATGTTATTTAGTTATCTGTACCTATTTTATGCTATGCCCTTAATAAGACCAGATTGTTTTAAATGTTAATCACTATGGATTAACTGAGCTTTTCAATGGAACAGTTATTAAAATACCTATATACACTGTCTGCCACACCAATATTTCCTGTGAGTTCAACACATCAATGCTATTCAACAGCCTGAGATGAATAAACCATACTTTGAAATGTAAAAGGAAAAATAGATAGGTGAGTGAATATAAATTGACTGAAATCTGTGCAGACCATTACGTTTGACTGAAATCTGTGCAGACCATTATGTTAGAACCTTTCCTTTTGCAAAACAGATAGAAAAAGATTTCTAGTGCAAACATAAAACTTTTGTTTTGTTTTTCATTTGGATGAAAACACATAGAAACTGAACATATTAAAAAAAAATAAATTAAAAGAACACCTTGTTTAACACCAAATTCTGAACCTACCTGATAATTTGAGTTGTATGTTGGATGCCTCAATGAATGTGGCATTCACTTTGCTGCTTGTAGTATTGAACCAGTCAACAGTGAGAGTAGCAGGCTGTCTTTTTCCTAAATACTCATAAAATCCTTTCCACAGTGAATTTATAAAAAATACATCTGAGGGAACTAAATAAGTGAGAAAAAGAAACAAAGAAAGAAGTAAACTACAACAAAGTAACAATCTTTCTAGCCATACTTATGTTCTTTATTTGTTCTGTTACAGAATCAATCCACTATTCTAACGAGATCTTATAGTAAAAATTTTACAACAATAGAGATTTTATATCTAATGACCTTTCCACAGAATTGCCTATGATATACTACACCTTTCCCTCACAGTATACATTCTTAAATAACCTCACACTTCACAGTTTGTGTGATTCAGTGAATGTCCTCGAGAATACAGAAAATAATGGACTCTTCCTCTAAAGCCCTGCAGCCTTAAGGTATAATAAGAAAAAAAGAGAATAATGTTCTGAACTCAGGGATTGCTGGAAGCAAACACTCTCTTAGGACATCCCTTTTCTTTCATGAAAAAAAAAGCAGCACTGTGTGTGATTTTCAACTGAATATCAACTGAATATTCAACTGAATTAACTGAATTTCAAGTACAGTTTTATCAGTCATTTTTAGACATCTCAGTTTTTCTCCATACAGTATTACTGCACCTGTGAACAGTGAAGTTTTCAGAGAAGGGAACTTTTTTTTCATAAAAAAAAAAAAAAATCTGTTTCTTAGCAACTGCAGTTTGAATTATCTGAAAATCCTCTAAAATGAAGCATGAATTATTGGAAAAAGTATATGTATTTGGGTAATTTATTTGGTGTTATTTGTATCTTTTCTCTACACAAGAAAAATAAATTATTTAGGTATTAAATGTTGTGTTTTGAATATTTGTAATATGTGTCTAAATCACCTACAAAATAGTAAAGGTCTTTCGCTCACTAGTATCTGTAATATTAACATTCATTAAAAACACAGAAAAAAATTCCTAGGAGAAGATTTTACATCAGAAGCATTTACAAGGTGCTACGTGTCTTGAACATTCATTTTCCCCCTACACATTGCTATATTTCTCTTATATGATTTTGTGTTATAAAATTTGGAAAAGACTTCCTTCAGATATGACAGTTAAGTTAAAAACCAGTAAAGCTGGTTGAAAGAGACCAACCCTCCTCCTGGCCAGACAGCACCCAGTGTTCCCTGGTAGCTTCTGATATGTGAAAACAGAGATTTTTCCACTTAGTTATAAGTTTTTCTAGCATTACAATTTAAGAAGAAAAATTTTAAGAATCAAAATAAAACTTCAGTAAAAGAATTCTTTAACCAATCACGATATCTTGACAAAATAACAGTCCTCGCAATTATTAATTCACCCTTACTATCCATGACCACTACAAATCTTGCTAAATAGCTAGACTGACATCAGAAGTGTTTCACACCCTGCTAATTAAAATCTTGAATTAAATAATTGGATTTTGGTTTTTTTTTCATTTTATCAAACAGTGAGCACATGCAAAGGTAGCCATCTATGTTAAAGGAAATTTACCAGTGTAGGTATCTGCTGTATCCATTTTGAATAAGTTCTATGGATATCTCCTCCTCTATCTAATCACTTATTGCAAAAAATTAATCAAACAGAAAGCCAATAATACCTGACAGGCAATACATCTGAAAATCTGATTGCTGATTAGTTGTTAACTAAATAAATAACTTCTTAAGTGTCTTTTGCCTTCAAATTGTGCAAAAGTCACAAGCAAGTGTTCAAACTCAATGTGGCATGATTTGAAAACCTCTTTAGGTCATTGGTACCACCACTGGATTCCAAGTGAGCAGATACCTACTATATGGCTTTGAGTATAACACCTTTGTAGAATCTTAAGTGTTCCATTTCCAAAGTAAAACTCAGTGCAGGACTTTACACTAGGTATCTTCAACTTACTACTGTAAATCTGAAAGTTTACATTTCTATTGGTATCTCCCAGTCCTTATAATTCTTATAATTTCTGCATATAATAATAATAATGACCAGTCTTTGCGAGCAAAGATCCGGGGAAGGTCTTTACACCTTCCAGCCTGCGCAGTGGATTTTATTTTATTTTTTTTTTTATTTTTTTTTTTTTTTATTTTTTTAATTTTTTTTTTTTTTTTTTTTTTTTTTTTTTTTTAGGTGAGACACAGTGTGTGCGGAACTGAGCCCACCCTTTAATCCTAAGGTTCATCTGCTGGGGCCAAGAGCTTGGACAGTGGCAGCGAGGTCCTTAGGACGTAGGTGGGTTGCCTTTAAGGGCTAACGAGCTCCATCTGCACGGGAGTGTCCCTGACCGGGAATCGAACCCGGGCCTCGGCGGTGACAGCACCGCGCCCTTAACCACCAGACCACCAGGGGCTCCTGCATATATATGGACTCTAAAAAGGGACTTTTAGAGTCTATTTTCTATGTATTTCTCATTGTTTTGCTAAAATGGTGACATAGCATAAATTTGAAACCTGGCACAAAAAAACCCACCAACACTGTCTATGTTTTTAATTAAACTTTTGTGTCTGATGAAATTCACATGAAAGTGAACATCTAGTATTACTGGTATGAACCTGAGAGATACTATTTAAGGTTTTTATAAAGGAACAGACTCCATACTTCTTTCACCACATTCAGCATCTTCATTCTGTAGTTTGTCTAACCACTCTCAATAATATCTGTTAAGCTTTACAAAATAGTACCATTGACTCAGTATTTACTGAATTTGCACTTGCTGCAGATGGACAGAATTTAGGAGGGGAACAAACTGTATTTCTGCTTCCCCTTTTATGTTTTTGTAAAACATTAAAATGCAAGTGCTGCAGTCCCCAGGGATGCTGCTGAGGATTTGGAGTGGCTCTGAGTTGATTGTGCTGAACCCTTACAATGTCCCTGCCTTTCCCACCCACAGTGAGCAAAAGCAGAATGAGAAAAATGAACTGGGTATTATTATTCCAATATTGCATGGACAGTTTCCTAAACATTTTTGTGAAGGCTATATAAAGCAGTGAGAACCATGGAAACCAGAGCAATTCAGTTCTTAAACTTCAAATGCGTATTGTAAGGATTCTTTAGTTGTGACTTATACTCAATCATGTAAAAATATTTACTATTGCTTATGAAGACATTAACTCTGGGAAAAAAAGAAATTTAAATTTAATAATAACAAATATAACTTGTATGCAGATATCTAAAAGTGATAAATCAGAACATGAATTATTCTGTTAGAAAAACTCTAATTTAGCAATATTAACTTAATTCTGTTCAAAATAGATAGCAGTAAATCAAATTGTACCAAAAAGTCAAGATAACACAGTAAAGAAAGTGCTTCAAAATACACAGTGTTTTATACCAAAGAGAATTTACAATTTTAAATGACAAAAGATTAGTGCAGACTTGTTTTTTGAAAACAGCTTACAACCTTTTATTGTTAATTATTGTCATATGTTATAGTTTCCCTTTTCTGATTAGTATTATTGGCGTTTTCAATCAAAAAAATTAATTAAAAAAATAATACTTTTAAAATAGTACTTACTTACCAGAACTAGTTGTAAGGGACATGATACAGTATGAATTGATACTGATACTCTGTATAGTGGATATATTTGGAGACTAGATCTGCATTTTAATTTGGCATTGAAACTTTAAAATCTGTGTGGTAGCAGAATAATGCATACCTTAGGGATTTGGTGAGGTGAATCCCCCAATAAATGAAGACTGTATATTAATTATAATGAATGCACATTACATCCTGCTTTATTGTGAATCTGCAGAAGTAAAGCATTTCAGAGGAACTCATTTATGGTTTCACCTGACACTCTCACTAACAAACTCACCAGGAAGGTTAATTATTAGAGAAATACCTTTTTATCCCATCTACTCTGCAGAGTCCTTCTGTGAATTGCCACAAGCATGAACCATTAATCTTATTTTCCCTGTAGCTTTGCTAAAATTCAAAATATAGAATTGCAAGCTCATTTATTTGGTGACAACTCTGCTCTTCTTTAAATAACTCAATAAAAAAATTAGGCCTTTCATTTTCTGAAAAGGATTGAATCTAAAAGGACCTGCATTAAGAATTTCTCAGATGTATTTTTCTATTTTGTCACTGGCAGGAGGAATAGGTTAACTGCACACATCACAAGGTGGCACAGGAAAGCAGAAGTAATGTCTGCCTGCCTTGAGACCTTCCTGGTGTTCACACAGTTTCAGAAACCCTATCTTGGAGTACATGGAGAGTTTTCGTGACATGAAGGCCACCAAAATTTCTGAAGTTCTTTTTGGGGTGGGTTTTTTTTTATATTTCTTCCAGTACTTGCAATGTAAAGTGCAGAACTTTGAACTAAATTCCTGCAACTATAGTATACACTCATTATAAGGCTCTCCATTATAGCAATCTTTCTGATATAAAACTACATCAAATCTGAGTTTTGTATATAAATGCTTTATTTTTTTCCTTGACAAGAGATTGTATGCAATTCAGAAAATTGGTACTATAGAAATTCAAAAAAATTGTTTGTGAAAGAATTTAATAGAATAGGTTTTACATGGCATCTGTTACTATGAAAGACCTTAACATTAACATTCGTTGAAAATGAGTAACAAATACTTAAATATTGGAAATAATTTTATTATCCATAACAATCTAGGGTGTAAATCAATTTAATTTATTTAGATCTAAAGCTCTTCTTGTATACAAACCTGGAGTTTTAGTTACTGTTTCATTAACTTCTCTCACTCCTTTACCTACAAGTAAAAAGACAAATTATCATTTTCATGAACATACTTGTGTGGGTTTTTTCTTTTTTCTTTTTCTTTTTTTTAATAAAATGGTAAAACAATGCCTGATGGATGCAATCATCTCTAATCCAATGGAGCCATATTTAAAACAGAAGTAACTGGTCTTGAATACTTTTCATGTTTAAATCTATGCACATACTTGCACAAAACTATCATAAAATAATTTAGATAAACAACAATATTTTCTGTGAAAAATTTTCTGGCTAGCCAATTATTTCACACAGATAGGCCCAACATTTTTATATCAGTTGTGCTATAAAAGAGAGCCTTATTGAGGGGGAAAATACTATCTTTAATTATAAATAATAGTATATTATAATAGTAAAAATGGTGTTAAATAAGATTGATGCATTTATGACACAAATCAGCAAAGGTCAGATAGCTTGATTAAGATAACAGGATCAGATGTCATGGGAAAGGTTCACAACTGGTGTAATTTGCTATATTTGTGTACACTCAGGAAAGTTACATCCATTGACCCCAGATCAAGTTCTGGACTCATACCATTTACCACTTTAGAAAGGATAATGTCCCATTGGATGATTTGGTCTTGCCTGCTGGGTTTTATTTTTCCCTTTAGAAGCCAAAATTCACTAATTAGACTGATAAGTTGCTAAAAAAGCACAAATTTGTGGGACACTAAATGAGAATTATACCTAAAAATGTAAGTAAATAAACCAAAAAAATCCTTTTTATAGAAACCTTTCATGTCTTTTTTCTTCAATAAATAAAACAAACACCTCTCCCAAAAACATAAAAGTTCATTTATCTCAAATTATTAACTAATCAATAGCATGAAAAGTCATCCTTTAGGGATATAGAATAAGAAGATAAATTCTGATGTATAGATCATACAACGAGGCTGAATCAAGAAGTCTACACTTACGTTAAGGAAAATTAAATATTGCTCAGATCTCAAAACCATTCATCATACTTCGATATATTAGAACTAAAAATCATGTTGAAAACAACTTTCCCATGGCATCTCACTATTTTTCCTTTATTCATATTCTAAATATAGTTTTATTTTATTTTATTTTATTTTTCTGAATTGGGAACTTATAGCCATGTTTATTCTCATGTGAAGAGCAAATTTAGACTTCTTAACTATATTCTGAGATCTACTCTAGCAATGTTACAGTGATGAAAGTTACACTGACATAAATAAAAGAGGAATCTAGTGCAAAGATAATTTTTTTATTTTATTGTTCTTTTTTATTTTAGAAGATTTCATTAGACAAAAATCACACCCGCATGAATCTAAAAGCTAAGATATTAAATAACTTTTTTCATTCCTAATAGAAAACCATACATTAAACACTGAATACATTGAAATACTGCTTAAAACTGTGACATAAAATAAATACAGTTAAGGATAATACTTTATATTGCTTAGGTTTTGTTTGCTTGTTAGGAGTAAAAATATGTATGTGTGCCTGTGCATTTACACAAACATATCCCATTGTCTTCCTCCATGAGTTCTAGATATTATGCTCACTTTTTGATTTCTTCACTGTTTCTCCCTAAAATAAAAGCTGTTGTGTCATGCTTGTCTTTAAATGGTAAGTAAAAAAAATTAATCCTACTATATAAAATAAAAATACCAGGGAAAATTAATTCCAACCAAGTAGGACCCAACAAGTGATGACTTACTTTTACAAATAGGTGATTTTCCTGTCCATTTCATATCTGGTTTACATGTCCGATGCTCTGATCCACCAGCAAGAAAAAATCCTGGCTGACAGGTGTACACCAAAGTATACCCTAAAGTTGGGAGATCTATTGCTTTCACATCTACATGTGCCGGTGTTTCTGGCTGCCTGCAAGCATGAGCTGCAAAGGGTTTTTTAGAGTTAGAAAAAGTGGTGGTAAGAAGTTTTCACGTGATTAGAGTAAGCAATTTGAAATAAATGCATGCCAACTTATTCCCTTTGATTATGTAAACTCTGGATAGTTTTTAACAATGTCTCTAAACAATTAGTAAAAGTAACACCCAGAGTGCATAGTTTTATTATTGTGGGAAGATGGAAATGATACTATCATATATTTTGAAAAAATAAACCAAAATTAAATCACATTGCAATCAGAAAAGAGTTAAAATGAAGACAAGCACGTGCCATTGTACATGGTGCAATGCTTGGTGAATTATTGTACTGTCAAGCATAACTTCCACTCTGTGTTCAGAAAACTAGAGTGGTTACTGTGCTAAATAAATGCATATAGATTTCACTTGAAACAGAGGTTCCAAAAGAAGGTTTTGTCATAGAACATTTATTATAACAGATATGGTTACTCAGTATGCTTATATCTCTGTTTCACATGGTGTTCATTTATAACCACCCAAAGATACTTTGAAATAGGATAAGAATCTAAGGTCATTCTAATGAACTACTTTTAGCTTAGGTCAGTGTAATTTAACACAATAGTTATTTGATGTCCTTCAACTCATACAGGGCTAATAATATAGTAATAATTTGCATAACCATGCATAGTCTGGAAAAAATGGATTTTGTTTGGTTCTACTTTATGATTCACGAAATGCTAGTCAACAAAATACACCCATGAATATTTCAGGTCACTTTCTGTTCTTTATTAATCCAATACACACACATAAAATATCCTAGATTAAATTAAAGTAGCTAATGCAGTAGGTTAGTGAGGACAAACTCTTTTTGAATACAATCAATAGAATTATTTTGAACTTCATTATAAAACTTTGGTCTTCAAATAGGAAACAAAAAAACATTAAAAAATCTGTTTTAAATAGTTTCCTGTTATTGTAGCATATAATTTACTATGAATTTCCACGTTCCACTTTGTAACTCTTTTAAAATTGTATTTTAAGTAACTTTAAAATAGTATTTAAACTCATTAGAATAGAAACCGGACTTACGAATGCATTCAGACTGTATGCCACTCCAGGTTAAGTTAGCAAGACAAGAACGTGTGGTAGATCCTTGAATATGATAACCTTTTCTACATCTGAAATAAACTGTGCTCCCAACCTAAGGATCAAACCAGAATGTTAGATAGAAGAGATATCCATCATATATAGTCAGATCTCAAGACAGTGATAAGTTAATATAGAGATTTTTTCAATAATAAAAATGTGTGCTTTTCACAGTTTCTAGGGCTAATTTTTTTAATGTAATGAAAAGTTTGAGCAATTGATCTTTTGTAACCTTATTTGAAAACAATATGAGGAAAAACATTGATAAGGCTGTTCACATGGAAAAGAATGACACACATACATTTCTGCTGCTAAGTTTGTCAGTGTGACAGAAGCAAAGTAAATGCCTGAGATGCATTTCTTTTCTGTACGTCAATGCATATATTTCAATACAACTTGATCATAAAGTCTCTTTCAAAGGCTTGTGTTACTTGACTAAACATGGGTTAGTCAAGGAAGAAGAAAAAACTATGAAGAACTGTTTCGTCTACAAATAAATGCAATAAAGAAAACTCCAGGCCACGACTTCTTACACTGCATTTGTTTCTATAGACTAAGTTGTATTTGAGATGTTCAACTAGCAGAATGATGTTATGGAAAACCTTCCTATGATCAACTGCAAAACGACCTTTCTCAGAGAAAAGGTAAAGTAACTGAGAAAATGCTCTTTAGATTTCCACTAAGAATAGAAATATGTGAAACTAGATAAAAAATTGCACGAGATACAGAATTTTCATAACAGATGAGAGGGAGATTGTATGGAGATTTCAGTAAAATGGATTTATTGATGGTACTGACAAAAGTAATCCGAATGTAACTCCAGTCCAAGTTATTTAAGGACTGGAGGGTTGATCAGTAAAGCATTACTTTTGTTTTAAATCAAACATTTTGGCAAGAAATAATAAATAAATTTTTAAAAAGAGACAAAACTGGCATTATTGGAAATTATATGACTTAGTAATAGAGAAACATATCACATGGAAAAATTGTGTAAGTTGCAAATGAGTAGGGATTGATGCATATTAGCAAAACAGCCTGCAGTTCTAGAAATGCAGGTAGGTCTGCACTGCAAATGTCATAGCAGGACTTTAATGGAAATTAAAAGGGAGCATCTTCAAAAATGTCTAACTGCTAAACATACACCTAATTACATAAAATGTAATTATCATGATAGATGTTTAGCAAATGCAACATCATTTCTTCCTGAAGTACCTTAAGAAAATCACTGGTATTTTTAAAGGTCAAATTACTGATAAGGCTTTGTAGACTTGTTTTTCTTACTATTTTTAAATGTATTAATCTCTATCTTGCCAAGGACACACAGTATGTCTGTAGTGGGGACGAGAACACTGTGTAGCTAGTCTTGACTCAAAGTCATCTTCCTTGTGAAATTGCCTATTCTGGTACCTGTCAGTAATAATGACATGCAAATCTTTTCCCACTGCTCCGAAAGACCAAGCAAAAACTAATGTATAAGCTCAAGGTAGTTACAGAGTTATATTGCTTTTTCCTCTTACTGGTAAATGTTAAAACAAAAGCAATACACTCTTTGTATGTAATACTTGGATGAAAAACATTGGGGCATTTGTAATATTCACAGCTCAGTGAAGCACAAAAGGCACAGAATGAATGAGGCAAGATAGGATGCTTGTAGATAGGGGAAAACCCTTCAAAGGTCTTCTGGCTATCATCACACTTCTATAATAATTCAAAACTGTTAAAAGCTGTTTTTTAGAAACCTGGTTAAGTCATACAAACAGGAAGCCCACTAATCACATATGAAAAAAAAAACCCGAAACAATCTAGTTCACTAGTAATTAGAGAGAAGTCTACATATTGTTGTACCAAATAATGTTTAGAGAGTGAAAGCACATACTTGAGAAAGATTTAATATAGAATAGATGAAGATTTACTAGGGTTTCTAGAGGTGAATGAGAAGAGAAAATCAGCCTTCTTGTTCGACAGTAGAACAGTCAATGGGCCAGTACAATTCTGTTATTAAAGACCCTTTATGAGGCAGATAAAAGGGGAAGAAATAAGAAAACAACCCCCTGACCAAATTAGGGGTAAAGAGTAAAGTTGTATTTGAAGTGAAAATGGGGACAGGTAGAGGGTCAAGATGAGACAACAGAAAGGCAACTGCACCTATTGTGAGAAGCAGAACCTCAGGGGTAAGGCCACAAGATGTGGCTCAGAGAAAAGTACCTTGGTGTCTGTGAGCCAGGTAGGAACACAAAGGGAAGAAAAGAGATGACAGCCATAGCAACAAAAGACAGCAAAATTGCCAGAGAGAGAGGGTACCGATAACCAAAGGAACTTACAGAAAGGACTTTTTGTAAAACAGTTTTAGTAACTTGATTGGAATATGGCACATTGCCCTAGGTTCAGAAATAAGCAGGAAACCCAAACAGAACATATTTTAGATTCCAATCACACATATTTACATCTGAAAAATCTATCCCATGAAGGTTATCAATCTGTAAAATGACTGTCATTGTTGCATCTACATTTATTTTCTCAATCACTTTTCTGCCTACAACTTTTTAAACTAATAACCTGTGAGGAATTTGGAAATTATAGAGAGGACATTCATCACAGAGAACCTGGACACAACACAGAATAATTTTATCTCCTCTGACTGAATCAAATATAACATGGATTGCTAATTTAGTAAAGCCACATGCTGACTTTTTTGTCAAGGACTACATGGCCTTTGGATCACACAGGTCTTTGGTTGTTAGGTATTTACCGACTATTCATCAATGTATGAAAGAATTATGATCATAAAGCAAAATAATTACATCATGCCATATCATATTAAGCAGTCAATTTATAAATAGCTCTCCCTACTGAAGTCCTGTAAAGGACTGAACAAATGATATATTGCAGGGTTAGAAGTTCTTTCTTTAAGTTGGGTGTTTGTAAAAAAATTTAGAGCATTAGTTTTTATTAAAAAGGGAGTGAAAATTCCATAAGGTTTGAATTAGACATTTAAGCTTATAGATAATTTTTCTTAGGAAACTTAATATATTTGTAATTACTAGATGCATTTTGATTTTAGAAAGCTAATAAATAATAATTAAGAAAATTACCTCATAACCTCTGGAACTATTCTGTATTCCAAAATGTGGAGTACCGGGGTCTGTACATGTATTGTGAGCTGGATCTAATGTAAAATGTGAAACAAAACACATATTATTGTGGTATGGAAAGAATACTCAAAAAGTGTTTGCAAAGATTAAATCATTTCATCAATGTCTAGTGATGACAAGAACTCAATTTTTAATAGAATGTGTGCATTTTATGTATTACATTAGTATTTCCAACTAAATTTCCAAGATATATCACAGTAATTTGTTTCAGTACATGGTCATTATTTAAAAATGATTTTTGCAGGTATTTCTGGCAGTGCAGACTTTAAAGTTAGGATTATTTTTAAGTAATCTTGTCCTTTTAAACCTCTTTGAATCTGCAGTATATTTCACTATTCACAATGCAGTTGGAATATATAAGAAAATCTTTAGTTTATCTTAATTTCAAGTGAACAACTTAATGACTAATTTGGATTTCTAAAAAAAAACTCTAAAACTGAACTAAAAAATCTATAACCCCCCAAAAAAGACCCCAAAACCCATAATCAGTCTGATTTCTTATAACAAGTAAAATAATTTTTTTATATATAGTTTTTTTTTCCTATGTCAACAAGGAATCAGGTTTTGAATGAAATACTATCTCAATTGTTGCTCAATTACTTTGCCTAAATAAAAAAAGCACATGACAATAGAGAATAACTAATTGTTTGATGTTTGCTTTCATAACCCCAATTTAAAGAAGCCTGAAACTCTTTTTGATTCAGCAATGTCCATATTCTGACAGTGGCTTTGGGGCTGCCCAGTGACATCCAAAAGTTAGACAGCACAGAACTTGATCCAATGGATCTTTTTGTAGTATGTGATTATCTCTTGGCAACAGAGTCTGCTTTGGTGCTGTCACTGAATTGCAAAGAACAGAGTTTGGGACTCTATTTCATCTGTAACAATTTTTAGTTTTCTGTTGAGGGAAAATTGAACTTATCACTTACAATAATGTTATATATCATTTCACTCTTGGCCAACTCCCATTTTCAATATTTACCATCAGGAGAGCATAAAAATTCAACTGGACTGATATTTACCAAGGGCTTCAAAAGTTAGGTGGATGTTGACCTAATGTTCAAGAATAAAAAGCAAACATGCTCCTGACCTTGAGCTGCTTGAACAGCTCAAGAACTTTTTACAAATTATCAACTGAAATGCTATTGCCAATAATAGACACATGAAGCTGAATTGACTTTTTAAGATACATCTCATCTGAAGAAACACTGGGGATAAAAAGGAGGACTTCTCAAAGTATTTTAAGGAAATTACCATTATCCAAAAATATAAAAGCTTGCACCATATGGTACCCTTAGGTGTCATTCTAGGTATTGTTCACTGTTCTTAACTTGCTTAGAAATTATAACTGTAAATATTTCAGATTATATAATACAACATATTTTGTATATATATACTTTTATATATATACACACTATATATATATAAACAAATATATAAATATACATATACTATATATATACTTTTACAATAACATAAAAACTATGATTTAAAATACTTATATCTTTGATGCAGTTCTTTCTATATGCTACTATATTATACTGTTGTGGTGGGTTTAATCTAGGCCTTCCTTGGTTACTAGTTTGTAACCAAGGAAGAGGCAGTGTTCCCAGTATTCCATACGATTTTTACGTAAATCGGGGTATAAATAAGAAGGGAGGAGAGGCCTTCTCTCTCTTCTCTTCCAGCGGAGTTCAGGAACAGTGGGTCCTTGCGTTGGTCTCGCTTATCTAAGGCTGAGGCCTGCAGCGACCGCTGGCCTGACACGTGGAGGATAGCAGAGTGCTGACCGTGTCTGCCAATCCTACTTCTTTCTAAGGGACGTGGTGAGATTTGTTTTACTAGTTATTTTACTAGTTCTCAAGTTTGATTACGTATATCTGCTCGGTGTCCCTTCATCTCCTTTTGTTCCTTTCCCCCTTTCCTTATCCGTTCGGGCGGTGTTTGGATTCCTTTTTACTGTGTACACAGCATCTTAACTGTAATATACATCAAATATATATATTTTCTATATAACTAGTTGGATTTTCGGGTTCTTCAATTTACATAGTTTTTTTCATTTACTCTAGGGGAAGAAGGAAGGGGGAAGGGAGGAGGCGGCTGCTACTGGGGTTTGGGCATTTGGCGGGGAGCCAAGTCAGAACCATCACAACTGTATAAAGTATAAACAGAAATGCCATGATGACATTTTCTAATTTAATTCTTTCCAGTAGACCTGAAATTTAGCTTTTGAAAACCTTCTCACCTCTGTTAAAAAACATAAGTGTAAGATTATTGCCCAGTTTACCAAAACTATGGACAGTACAAGTTTTGAACTCATATAAAAGAATTCTGTTGACTGTTAATGCCTTCATTTAAAAATACAGGCTGCTTTCAAAAAAACCATACTTATCACCTTTTTCCAGAGTGCCCAGCCCAGCTCTTTTAAAAAGCAGGTATCTTAGTGCAATAAAGTATATAAATGGGCTACAATCTACATCTGAATGTGATTGTTCAGAAATATTGAAGAAGATTTTTTTATTATGACACACAAACAATTTTCTCTAGCAAGTGATCCCAAGTTGGATCGAATTCTGATGCCAGTGGATGTCAGTCAGGTGTCCTCTCAGCCTTATTATGTAATATGCTAAAAGCATACCGGTTGCACATCAGGCAACGAAAAACAGAGTATTTGGGTGTTCATCAGAATTTCAAAAGATCAGAGATGTACAAGCCACTCTCACAAAGTCCAAAATGCTTTTTTATTTGGGATTGATTCTGAAAAATGCCTTGAACTCTCCAGTGGCAAAATCTGGTCTTTAACCTGCCATAGTCTACTGCATACCTGAGAGATTCTAAAAATAGAACAAATTTATGCATTTGCACATACTGACATTCTGCATTTCCAGCAGACAAGCAATTATGTGAATTTACAAATTGCTTCATATGTGATTGTGTTTATCCTAAAATTCTTATACTCAAAATATAACCTTATTTACTAGTCCTTTTTATATTACACAGATTTTTTTCTATATTTGGATAGCCCATTGCTAGATTTATGATCACGTAGTAGTTTATCAAGAATATTCTCAGTAGAAACAGCATAAGTAGTGGTAGTTTTTACCTATGCATGTTGGCTGAATTCCACTCCAAGTACCATCTGCTTGACAGAATCGTCTTGAAGAGCCTATCAATATAAAAGGGGGTCTGCACTGAAAGCTAACTTCAGATCTGTAAGTGAAACTTTTTCCATTGAGGCGTCCTTCTGCAGGAGTACCAGGGTCACCACAAAACACAGCTAATGAATTAAAAAGGAAAGAAAGAAAGAAAGAAAAGAGTTATTAAAAACTGCACATTCTTTAACTGAAGCATTCTACATTGTTTTGTTTGCAAATCAGGCATACTTAATATGAGTGCAAATGTTATATTCATTTATTTGTGTAGGACTGTAGCTCTGATAAATCCTTGACAGCAATTTAAAATTAATTGTCAGTGTTATAACTATTGTAAGCATAAAACTTAACCTGGAAAAATAGACCTTTCAATTGAGACACTTAAATACTTATTAGATTTGGATGACAAAATACTCCCAAAGTAGACAATGCTATATTGCAATGCTTCAAAACATAATCAGTTTTCACATCAGTCACCTTCAGATGAGTAGGCTGGAAATTTTTGCCCTAGTTAGATAAAATCAAAATTGTTTATCAGAGTCCCAACAAGATTGCAAGCACTAAGCTATGAGCTTAAGGGTTAGCATCCTTGTTTTCACCTGTCAATGGAAATGGAAACAGGGAAGAAAAAAAAAGGAAAAGTGTAAGGGAATATTCCAATCATGCTCACCACAAGACAAATTCAGAATATCTGAAAGGATTATCAGTAGGGCAAATGGTGATGGGTCCAATTTGGTAAAAAGAGATGGAGGTGACTGTCAGGGAGAGAAAGAAGACCATGCCCTTAAATAGGTACAGCCACTCAATTTCATAAGTAAGCTTTTTGGTAGGAGGAGGGACAATCCTGTGGTAATTCATCTATTACCTGATGTAGCTGAGTCCTTTTTAAACTGTAATTCTGTGACTGTAGCCCAAGACAACTGACTGTATCTTTGGTGAAGCCCAACACAACCACACCCTGAAAACTTACGCAAACATTGTGGGATGTCTCCCCGCCAAACTCCTCGGCCTTCACAGGAGAGAATAGCTGTGTTAGACAGCTGATAGCCTTCTGCACAACTGTAACTCACACTGGCACCCCAGCGATAATCAGATCCTTCCACTTTCCCATTCAGCACTGTTGGAGGGGGGCCACAAGTAATAGCTGTGTCAGAAAATAAAATTTATAATTTTAAGAATTTATAGGGTTTAGGAAAATGCATTATAACACATACTCATGCTTTTGAAACTAAAAAAGATATTTCAGGCCATTCTATTCCAACAATAGATATACATGTGTTGGCAAAGCAGCCTGTTATAGACAGAAAACCAATTTAAATACAAGTATACAACTGTTGGGGCTAGGAGGTCTCTGAGTGGGAGGTTACTAGAAGCCAAAAGAGTACATAGCTTATGCAGTTATGAATTTTTTCCCTACATATCCATTACTGATTATTGTTGGTAACAGATTACTGAGCTACGTAAAATCCTAAATATTTGCATCTTCTTTTAAACTAATTTTGCAGCACTATTTAACATGATTTTGTTCATTCACCTGCTCATTTCCTAAGGCTTTCAGCACACAGTGGTAATTAACTTTATTGGTAATTAGTGGTTAAGAGCCCCAGAAATTATCAGTTTTCCACCTTCTGATAAGAGTGCCCAAAATGATGAAATCTGGAATGACCAGGTTTACATTTTCCTATAATTTCTTTTAACAAAGAGCACAACCATAAAATCACTCAGCCAATGATTTTTACAACAGAAAATGCAGCCAGTTGAATACATATGCCAAAATTTAATTAGTAGGCTAGACTTAGACATCACACTGAAGTAGTGCAAGGTGAGTTGGCAGTGTAGGCCTTTTATAAGCAGAAGACGCCCTAGGCTGTTAAATTTACTCCCTGGGCTGCTGTAGTGGTGCTAACAATTTTCACCAGGCTGCCTTATTTGCCTTTTAGCCTCATCTGCACTATGACCTTCCTGTTAGCACATGTAATTAGCTATGTGGGAAGCATATTTCTGGCTGTTTAGGATGATTACACTACTTGCAACAAGGGAATCTTTTACAGAAAGTTTGATTTGCAGAATTTTGTCCATCTGATCCAAGATAATAGGAAAATGGGTTCTTCATTCACTCCTTTTTAAATTGAGTGTTCTGACAATCTTCATTGCAGACTGATTTGTTTCTACTGTAGTCATTAATGTCACCATTTTGAGTGATATTATAGCATGGTATATGTGCAAAATATATACAAATTCTACACAAAAATTTGTCTAAATGTTTTAGTTGTATTTGAACAGTAATGCCACAGAGAATATTTGTCTTTTTTTTCATAAATAAAGACACTAATTAGTGAATTTCACCTATAGTGTCAAAACAGCATTTGTAAACTATGTAAATTCAAAAGTTCACCTTTGCAAACCGGTTTACTCTGGTTCCAAGTGCTGTCTTTTATACAACGCATGGTAGATGAACTTGGAGGCTCCATCAAGTACCCTGGATTGCACTGATAGCTGACTGTCTTATTAAAGGTGAAATCATTTCCAAACTGAATGCCATTTGCTAATGCACCTGGATCTCCACAGTTGATCACTAGTGAGGAAAAGAAAAAAGGTGGTTTTGTTGTTTTTAATAAATGTTGAACCATGTTTACATTGAACCATGGATACCTAAAGTATTTTTTTGTGTACAAAACAAGAACAATTCTGATCAACATATTTCACACAAGAATAAAAACATAGTCTCTAATTTTCATCTAGGAAGTTATCTTTGTCTGTCATTTCAATAGCTTGGCCAAATATTGTTTTCCTTTAACACAGTATCCTAAGCTGGTGTGCTCTACTGCCACTGCAGTCTGTTAGTGCTAGTTTAGATTTGACAGTAGTTTGACAGGAATTTTTCCTCCTTCATACTGGTATCTTTGTCACATTATGCCTAATGGTGGTGGTGCAATGCAGTTCCAGCAGTGTTATGAAATTCTTCTTCTTTTTTTTTTTTCTTTTTTTTTTGTATTTATGACTGTACTGATGTACTATGACTTTGTCCTTGTCAGTGAGGCCACTAGCCCTGCTTGCCTTGTAGCATTCCTCTGGTCTCTGCCCACTTTCCTTGATGGAATAGCCCAGTCTTGCTGCTCCCTGATTCTTGGTTGATTGATCGACTCTGACTTGTTTGGCTTACAATAAAAACTGTCACAGTACTGTATCCAATTACACAAAATCTAACTTAGAGCTACCAGAACTTCATCCTCAAACATAAACCACAAGGATAAAAAAGGAGAAAAAAAAAAAAAAGCTAGAGGAAATTATTGAGGAACACCTAAGTAAAATATTATTCTAAAGAATTATACTATATTATAGTTATATTATCAATGTTGACACTCATGTGTGTCAACAAATACAATAAAATTACTTATGTAGCCATCTTAAAAGATAATTTGGAAACATTTCACATGTATTAAAAGGGCATATACCTTGAGATATATAAAAAATATTCATGTATTACAAGACACTATCTATCAAAACAATATTTTTCAGTAGGAAAACATGGATGACTAACTACATTAAAGCTTTAGAAGAAGAAAGTTTCCTTCTGACCTGTGCAGTCTGGAGCAGTGCCAGTCCACGTCCCATTAGCAGTACAATGTCTAGTAGTTAGCCCCGAAGTTTTATAACCTTCCCAGCAGGCATAAATGACTGAGCTGGAGAATAATATCCCATCAGTGTATATTATCATACCATTGGCTGGGGTGCCAGGGTTCCCACAAGATACAGCTGCAAAGAAGAGATTTTTTAAAAAATTAAAAATCAATATTTCAATGAGATGTGACTAACTGGGGGAAAAAAAGTAAACATGAACAACTAGATTAAAAGCTCATCTTTAAAAAAATGTATAGCAAGTTTTACTAGGAAAATATTTAATAGGTATATTCTTAAATTAATTATTTCTGTTTCTTAATATTATCACTTTACTTGCATTTGAAAGGGGCTTTCTTCTTTAATTTGTTTTTGGTTTTGTTCTTTTTTCTGAAAATAGAAGGTTGAAGCAAACAATATAAAGAAAGGGTGGAAAAAAACCAGGGTTTCAAACACTTATAATTGCCACTGACTTCTCCTGTCCTACTATACTTTATGTCTTCATGTAAGGGAAGTAGAAAGAATTTTGCAAAACTTCAATATTTACTGAAAATACCGATCCAAATACTAATCCTGTGCACACTGCCATTTTCATACAGTTATGATGATATCTGCACTGACAGAAGATTAGTCTGTACTGAAGAATATGGTAAAAGAACAATTATTACATAAGGCTACTGTGATAAAATGCCTAGGTGAAAAAAAATATGAATTTGTTAAAAAGATTTTGTCCTATCTTTCATTTTATCGTTTAGTTTAGGAGACAACAGATACCACAAAATTCACCAACTCCAAAGAATTAGAGAAGTAGCTTTTCAAAGCAAGAAGTCATTAGAAAACTGAATTTGAAGTCTTCTATTCCTGTTTTCTGATTCTGACTGCACAACTAGAAAATTAAAAAAAATTCTTTATTTTTATGTTTATTATTTTATCTTATTTTACAATGTGATTTTCAGAAATATTCTCTGTTTCGTTTCTTCTAAAAAAGAGGTAGTACATATATCATTATATATTATATATATATCTCATTAAAAATTAGTTTAACTTGCGTGGAGAAATATACATTAATTTATACTTAATTAGGAATAAAACTTTATTTTATAATTTGTTTAGTACTTGATGCACAGATATTACATAGAAAGAGAAGATGAAAGTATTTTATTGCTATAAAACAGATGACAGATTTATTACTCCATTTTCATATCTTCAATCAAAAGCATTCGTTTAATCTTATATTTACTCTGGTATCTACTATCTATTTTCAGACTCAATATTGTTTAATTGAAATAATTTTCTCACAAACTTCTTATATATTACAAAACTTTACAGTTTGGATTTAGGTTTTCAAGCAAAAAAATGAGCTGCTTGCAAACTTTTTTATATTACCTCTCTGCAGAGCATTATGAAAGTATATTTCTGTGTAATATTTTTTCAGTCAAAGAATAAAAAGTCAGTAAACGTCATTCACTGTCATGATAAATACCAGTGGTATCAACACCTACCTTCACACACAGGCTGGATTCCTGACCAGGAACCATTGAGCAGGCATGTTCGCTCTGCAGATCCTCTCAGCTGATAACCCATTTCACAGGAGAAACGTAGCAAACTTTTTATTTTGAACTCCTCCCCTAGCCTAGACCCATGAGGCGGAACACCCGGATCATCACAATAACCGGGATTATTTCCTGTAAAACACAACGTAGTAGAACTACCAGCAGAGACATTACGTGCAAATGCAGTGGCAGGGACGATACTCTCTTGTGAAGAGCACTACTAACTGCATTGTTTCTGTTATAATCAATCCCTTTTCTTCTGGTATAAGGGTGTGAAACAAAAGCTAAAATACATGTCATTTTTACCCTACTTCTACTCTCAGATCAATACAGACCTAAACATAGAAGGTGATATAAATAAAAGATGTGAACATGTGAACCACCTCTGTCACTTTTTGACAGTTCAACAACTTTGTTGTCTTTTTGACATAAATTATATTTTCTACACATTGTATTTTACTGTTCAACTTCTGTCCGAGTAATAACTTCTAATAACAAGAATTAGATAACAGCATGAGTGAGGTGAAGCATATTCAAGTTTCTTAAGAAATGCATTTGAAATACATATATCCACACTGGCCAAGAGACACTCCCTGAATTCAAGGCTAACTTGTGGGCTTTAAGTGCATCAACTTGTTTAGTACTACATTCTTCTAGAAGAGATTGTTCTTGTTACCCTGCCCTACAGCATTTGGACATAGATTTCCTGATCTAAGTACACGCTTTTAAACAGTGTGAGTGTCTTGAAGCCAGCTGGTATATTCTGTCCACACATATATCATAAAACTCACTTTCCAAAACATGGTGGCTCTATCCAAACTGACTGTTGAGAATGATCTCTGGCACACACAAACTTGTGAAGTATTTGTAAGGTTGCTAGGGCTGAAAATATTCTGGGAACAATTCTAAGAGTATAATGGTCCCAGTGATTAAGTACTAGCTTCTGTAACTTATGCCCTGGCACTGTTAAAGCAGAATTCCAGATATGGCCTCTGGATACTGCCTTCTTCCACTTACTCTAAGACATTACTATTTCACAGACACTTCTGTCTGCTTAAAATGTGTGAAAAACAATGAGGACTGTGATTGAGGCTACGACTGTGGCACGTTTCCAGCATGAAACGACTATGTGGCACATACTTTGGCTTGTGAAAGGAAAGGAATTGTTCAGGGTAGAATGATCTATGATTCTGAAAATCTAATGATGTCTTAGTTTGCTTTGGGACTTCACTGAGGGAATTATTACAAATGAGTAACTATAGAATTTTTTTTTCTTGGACACATCTAATTTTGACTTGGAGAAAATCTGAACTGGGACCACGCAATTTTACAGTCAAAGGGTATAGACAAAGGCAGTTACAGTATTATAAAGGTCTAGACACTTTTTTATTTAGTAATGTAGATGACTACATATCCATTATCAAAAAATGAATGTGAGTCATCTCAAACAACAATCTCAACTATCGCTTAATTCATAAGATACAAGAGGCCGACACTGTAAAGGGTCCCAGGTGACAACAGACCCTGAGACCATATTTATACCACCATGAAATCATCATGTATTCAAATATATATTAATATATAATAAAGAATAAATCCCATGCAGAAACAGACTACAGGTTTTAAACATTATATTTGGACTGTTTTTCATATCCCTGAAGTACAAAACCAATTAGAGTTCTCAGCCATCCTGGGCACAATCATTCTTTTGTTGACATTATGACAATGAATCATTCATATTGGATTTTGATGGAGTAATCTCCTGAATATCTAATATGAAAAATGTAGTTATTTTTATAATTCTAAATACCTTAGAGAAATGAGATACTGTTGGAAGTTCCCTGTAAGAGGTATATTCATAGTGGAGAAAAACCCCTGAAGTAAAGGAGAACTGAAGAAAAAACAGCTTTGGAATGCAGCTAAACTACTAGACAACAGATAACTTCCTACCTCAGAGACTGTTTTTCATGTTAAAAAAGTGTTATGTTTATTCAACTTAGTAACAATGTTGTGAGAGAAAATCTTACTTTATATGTAATATGCAGTTTCAATTATTGCTAGCCCTGTCCCTATTTGTTGATTGTAACCCCTCTGCTTATTGGCCCCTGATATTTAAAATTTATAGCTTTTCCCCCTTCTTTCTATCTCTTCTCACCCATATTTGGATGTGTTTAGCTCAATTTCTCCTTTTATAGACATCCCTTTGCATGAAACTCCCTTAATTCCTCCCAAATTCCACACATTCCATGCTGTACCACATAAAAGCTAGCTCACCCCTGAAATAAAGATTCGTCCATTTTGTCTTCACTTTGTGTGATTTCTGTGCAAAGTGGACACACGGTCTTAATATTTAGGAGGTGTGACAGCTTTCTCCTCCAATAAGAGACTTTTTAGGGTTTTCTTTGGTTGTTTTTTAGATAGCTTTTTTGTTTGGTTTGGGTTTTTGTTTTTTCTGGGGTTGGTTTTGGTTTTGGTTTGGTTTGGTTTGGGTTTTTGTGTGGTTTTGTTGTTTGTTTGTTTGTTTGTTTGTTTTAATTTGAGCTAACAGATAGATTTTCATTTTCCTCAGGAATCCCCTTGCTCTCAAGATGCTGTTCCATCACGTCCAAACTTAGAAAATTCAATTCTGCATCAGTAGCAATATTTTAGTTACACTAGATATATTTTTCCCACCCTAGCAGATGAGTGTAATGCTCTTATAATATTTTCAAAAATCTATGAGTCTATAAAAATACTATCATATTTGTGACTGATATCTGAAGAGCCTAAATTATTAGCCATTAAAATTTCCTTCCAACTGCATGAGAAATCTCCTTGTGATAAGAAATGGTGGATAACAGCACTAGAGGGCCCTGACCTTAAAAATGTTGAAGTCTTGGTGCAATTTCAGGTCTGGTGTATTATGCTGGATAAAAAGGTGTAAGTGACATAAATGTCACTTAAGGTAAGCAAGAAAAGGGTTTGAGATAAGCAAGAAAAGCCTTGTGTAAAAGCTATATGATTGTCCTTCAGAGATTCCCTTCAGGTCTAGCCATAGAGATTATGAGATCCAGCAGTTTGAGAAGATTCTAAACTATTTCCTTCTTGAGCAGCATAGATCAGAAAAGAAATACTGGTGATTTAAATTCACTTCCTTTCCCCAATATTTCAAATTCAGTTCAGCATGCTTTCAGAATCAGCTCATAAATGGATCATTTTCTATTAACATATATTTAGAGCTTTCTCAAAGTACTGAATTTAAATAGGCTACACTTGTTTATATTAAATATTCAAATCAGGTCAAATCTGAATTGAACTGCATTGATTCAGATCAGCCCAACAATGGGCATGTCCAAGAGTTCAAAGTGAATTATAAGCAAATTGTATAATAAGTAACTATAAACAATTTTCTCACTAGGAAATTTTATTCTTAAATGAGTCAGGTATTTGTTTCCTTATATATTGAAGTGTGTAGACTTATTTCCCCTACAAAACCTATTAAAATGCTTTGGATGTCCTTAGCAGCCAACCCTTGCCTGAGCTCACCACTCCAACAAAACTGTGAAATGGTTTATGGCTTCTACTAAATTTGCATAGTCTGTGAGAGAATAAACTGTTCCTGTACTTCCTGAACATGCCAGACATTTATGGCATTTGCACACTGCGACACTAATAAAGCATACTTCTGTAAGTGAAAAGAGGAGCAATATGAAGTTTATAATGAAGCAATAATGAAGTTTACCATTAGTATCTTTGCTGTGGAAGTTTTTATTCATCATTTTCTGATGTAACAACCTTTGTTTACGCATAACAGTGCTCATAAAAATGAAATTTAATATATGCATCCTTTTTAATCAAAACCCAAGCTGGTTTTAAGTACTGTTTTAAGTGTTCTATACACTGCAGCATGCAACGACAGTATCTAGCTAAGGAGTGAATTTGTGAAGTAATGACAAAGAGAATGACACAATTATGGTAATATTTCAATAAATGGGTATGATCTAGCTGAGTGGCTATTGGTGAAATTAAAATATACTTGGAAAAGAAATAAATATCTGACTGTAGCTAAAAACATGCGTGTGACAAGGTGACATTCAGATACTGGTTGGTACATGTACCTGAACAGTGAGGGAGGGTCCCACTCCAGTGGCTATCCTCTTGGCACTCCCTTGTAGAATTTCCTATGAGCCTTCGACCCGCTGTGCAAGAATAGTGAACTATGGAGCCATATGTAAATTTGTCTCCTGAAAGAACTGCATTTGCAGGTACCCCAGGATGTCCACAAGAAATGGCTAACAAAGCAAAGAGTACAATATTATGGTTTCATGGGACAGAAAAAGAATCTATTATAACCTTTAAATATAAGGCTGGTTCCACAAAACATACACTTCTGTCTGGATTTCAACTCTCTCATATGTTCAGTTTTGTTGTTGCTATAGAAGATTTACTGGTCATTTGTAAGATTAAACACAAAACATATAAAATTAACCCATCCAGTTCAGCCATTCTCTGAAAATATAAAACTTTCTTTCCTCATTCATTTCTGTTCACTGTCCTTCCCTAGAAATAGTACACATTATTTCAGTTACAGTCAGGAAAGAATAAACCAAATAAGATTAATGTTGCAATGTGCTATACATTACAGATATGATTATCATATCTGTAGCTCTATCATGTCTATAAAATAACTAGATACAATTTAAGCAGTACAGTGAAATATAATATTCTGTAGTATTACTATAGCAATGTGTTGCACTAGACTGAGCAAGAGGAAAATGGATTACTGAACATTTTTTCTAATTTTTAAATCATATTTATAGTTAAGTTAAATGGGTACTTTTTGTTTGAAAAAATCAGATAAACATTTTTGGTACATAACTAGCAAACATAACTACTTAAGATCTGTTATACGAAGAAACATAAGTCATCTTAAGGTGGACAAGAAATCATATTCTGAATGTCTTCTGTATAAAAATTAGGTCATCCAATAAAGAAAGAAATAACAAAGAAAAATTTTGCATAAATTTAGTAAACAGTCACATGAACAGGCAGCATTTAAATAGACCATTTGAACTTTAGAAGCTTGATAAGTTACTTGAAAGAATTATCCATGATTAAAATACCTTTTTAGAAAAAAAAAGCACCTATTTTTCTGACAACTATTTCTGACACATAACAAAATTTTCTCTGTTGTACCAGATCCCATGATAATGTCAATCTGACTGCATAATGATTTCTGACAAGGTTTGTGGTCCTGACCAATGTTGTGTGTTTCTCTTGTTCTTCTTGTGTTGGCTTAAGTGTTCATGTAGCAAATGGTATGGTAAACCAGGCCACTGGTCTAGCTGAACAGTACTCCCACAGAAAAAATCAGTGTTTCGCTTTCAGCCAGAGCAGTTACCTTAAAGAGCTTACTTCAGTGCCATGGAAATGCAAGTCCTGCCACAATTCTGGAAATTTCTGAAATTTCTATTTGTTTACTCTTGAACTAGAATTGATCATGGTAAATTGTGTCTACTTTGCGTTCAAAACTTATCTCAACTGCCTCTCCAAGCACTTTGCCTTATCACCAAAATCAATCTTGAAAAAATCACACTTGGGAAAAAGAGATTATCACTGATGACCTTTGAAAACCACATCTCTCTTATAGTACTTGAAAAAGCTCTGAGTGACTGAATCTGTGAATAAACAGATTTTTCTCTCACAAAGAGCCCTAATCATTTCATTGAATTTTCCTTAGAGGAAAGAAATTTGATTTGTCCTAGTGATACTTAGGGTTCAGAAGGTGTTTCAGCCCAACAGCAGCAAATTAGTAAGAGTTAATCCAGTAGGTTTAACTGAGGTCTAATTTTTAGATTGAGGGATATAGACACCTCCCAGGCTCATTTGAAAGTTCCAATGGACTCAATCAATAGTCCCCAAAGAAAGGTCATGAATTCCTATTATAAAGGCATGGATATCTATGATTTTTCTTGAGCTCTGTCTAAAAGCAGAAAGTCATATAAATGCTATCAAACTTCCAAAACATTTGGTGGGGAAAGATGGGTAGCTATTTTAGGTGATTTAGATCCTCCATCCTCTTTTACTCCTTGCATAAGGAACATCTCTTCACACTGAAACTCCAGTCTTTGAAGTAGGAAGGGATCACTGACAGATTTGGGCCACGGACTTTCATAATGGTTTTTCTAAGATACAAAAGTTAAGGAATATGCTTGTATCAGTAAAATGATCTCACCAAGTGAAAAATGTATAGAGATTTTTGTATTTAAAATGCTATATTTTGCCTAATTATTTTACTATTGAAATGTGAATAAACACATTTTTCTGGTTATAGCTCTTATTGACAGATATTGAAAGTGTAGATTTTTGTGAAAAATCAAAACAAAACTGCTTAGGTCATGTGAATATTAGATACATAATAGTACGAAGACCTAGCATAACAAAGAAATATTTTCACTAACCTAATTACATTTATAAATCTGTTTATAATATACATTTATATATATATATACACATATATATTATAAATATAATATATATATGTATATAATATATATATAATATATATAATAAAATACATTTATAAGCTCTGTTATAAATCTGTAAAACAAATAGTTTTAGTAAAAAATCACAATTTGTAAAGCAAAAACTATAAAATAATCTGATGTGTTTCAAATTAAAGTATACTCCAATTTAATTTATTATTCCTATAATTGCATTGTAAATCAGAAATCATGTCAGCACATTAATAGTGACCAGAGAAGAAAAATATCTCAGTGGAAATTAAAGTCAGCCAAACTGTTATTCAAGATCTGCAGTTCACTGAACTGATTGTAGGAAACATCAGGAAAAAGTGATGGAGGAAGTATGAAGTGATGTTATAAAAAGACTCTCTTGAGCAAAATTTTTCCCTAGCTGTTTCCAGATATCTTAACAATTCACCAAAAGGGGAAATTAATGTTAACTTTCTGGCATTAGAAATAATATTTCTGCAATTCCCTGTAAACATATTTTTAATAATGGCAAGTTGCATGATTATCTTGTCTTAATGTTTTCTTAGTGAGACATACAATTTGCAATATGTTGATCCTTACACTTTTTTTTTTTTTGTTTTTGGTCTATCATGGTTTTAAATCATGTAGCACTCTTCAACACTAATCCAACTGAATGAATACTTACACAAACACTTTGGTAATGATCTATCCCATAAACCATTAGCTTTACAGGTCAGTGCAGATGAGCCCAACAGATAAAAGCCCTTCTTGCAGTGGTATGCCACACTTGTTCCGTATTTGAAACTTTCAGGATAATTCTGCTGTCCATGCCGAATTGCATTTTCCACAAAGCCAGGATCAGAACAGTTCACCACTGTAAGACAAACAGTATTCATTATTGATGCACAATAACAATATTATAAGTGCAACAATTATTTTCATTACTTCACTAGCAGCTCATGACTGTGGTCCATATGATATCCTTTGTGGGTTTTATTTGACTTAAATATCAGGTATGTTGACTCTAAGTCTAGATTTTTTTGCTTTGAAAGTAATACTATGATTTTACTCCAGTACTTGTAATAGTCTTGGTCCTACAAGTTCAAAGATAGAAGAGAAATTGGAAGATTTTTTTATCATTCTCTTGGTAGCATCAGTTTGGTCTTCTACGTAATTTTATGTGAATGAACTGAAATTAAAATCAAAACATGTTTAAATAACATGTTAACATTTTCTTTTTTAATTTCCTGTAATTAAAAAAAAATATTTTCAAGATTAACAAGAACATTTTCTGCTATTAATGTGTAGAAAAAGGAATATGGTGAAAAATCAAATATTTGATAATGGAGCAGGAGTAAGGATAAGCACCAAAAAGCATAAAGTAATTTTTTCAAGTAGCAGTTAAAATCATAAAAAATTATGGGTTTTATCATAGCTGTTTAGTTTTTATATAAGGTATATCTACCCTCCCCAATAATTTCTTTTATACTTTGTTGTGAACATAGAATCATAGAATCATTTAATAGTTTGGGTTGGAAGGGACCTTTGCAAACACCAAATTTTGCTGTTAATCTGAAAACTATCTGTAAAGTTACAAATGCCTACTCCACCTCTCAACTGTCTTCAGTCTAAAGATAATGGTATAAGTAAATAACAATAATAATAAAAAAATACTTAAAATATTATTAGTAGAATAAATTAAAGATCGTGAAAAATTGACAGGAACATACCTTTCGAGTATATCATCTATTTAAAATGAATTTTCATGAAAAACAGATCAATGGAGAAGAATATGAGATAATATTATCATTTTAGACATAAGACATACAGAGTCACTAATGAACTGTTTTTTACTCCTGACTAATATTTTTTAAAAAATGTTAATTTTTATCATTTATAAAATTTAAATTTGTTGATTAGATAATACACTAGAACAAGGCAGCCTTTGCAAATGTTCATTCATTCAGCTAAAAAGTGTCATGATTTACAATAAAATACCCTAAAACTTTATTTGGGGAAAAATCCAATTATAATTAGTTTTATTTCCCTTTGTCTTTTAAAATCACGATCTTAAAAGTATTAAATTGTCATGATTTCAACCTCATAATTCTAGACAAACATACCAAGGCCTACCTAGTTCTGAAGAACATCCCATATGAATCCAAAGTTTTCCTTCATAATAATTATTTTAGAAGTAATATTGAATTAGAAGTAATATAAAATGTTGAGAAGGAGAACCTTCTTTGGTATGAAGAAACCCATTTTTTATCTATCAATTTTTATTAAAAACATTGAAGATAAAATTGCATAGAAAAGTCAAATACATTTAAAAAGCACTAATTACTGCAATGATGTACATAAAACACTAGTAAGGCATTATTTAGGCTGATGATGTTCAGTGAAACAGACCCACCTGTTTGTTTTAGTTTTTCTTTGTTCCTAAGCAGCAGTAAAGCTACAGAGTCTCCTAATTTAAACTATTCCTATTTTGTTTTATGGTGAATGTTATGACATAATTCACCAGAGAAGTTACATTTAGCTTACATTGTAACAGTTTAGCTTATATTTCATACTACCAACTTTTATTTAGACTTAATGCTGTAACCATATCAATTTTCTACATAAATCAAAATATGTAGGTTAAATAAATTTGTGTTTACACTGATATTTCATTGACAGAAAGAATTTCTCTCTTTACCTCCTTTTGTTGTTTTCTGTTCCATAAGACAGAAAAAAAAATAATCTCACTGCTGTTTGGAACCTGTGGAAAATTTGGATGTGGAAGTCTCTGTACTTGCCTTGAAGAACTCTGAAAATTCTTACTTTCTGGGGATTTCTATTATCGAGAGAAAAAGCTTTATTTTTTTTACATTACACATTTTTTGTTACTGCTTTCTTTCAATGATTACTAATCACTATCAGCTAAGTCTAATTCTTTCACTGGGAATGTAACTACCACTGCAGCACAAGGATGCATGTGGAAGTCTGTAAAAGGTACAGTAGACTGACAGGAAGCCTTAACAAAATACTAACCGATATCTGAATGAGCTCACATGTCTGCATTCACAGGGCAATTCTTTCCTACAGAAACTAGCACAGTTCCCAGAAGCACCACACGCTGCATCCCAATTAAACCTCTTAGGTGATTACACGTGGTGCAGTGCTGTGTAGATGCCATTGTAAAGATTCTGCTTTGGGAAGTAGCCTGCATCCTCTGCACAGTTATAAGTTGCCTTGTACAAACATATCCTTAAACTCGATTTTTCCACATAGGTACATACATTCCCAAACATTTGAATCTGCATCTGTATCAATGCAAAGTAATGAATGTCAGCACTTGTTCTCTGGCATGAGGCCAGTAGACAGTGGCCATCTCCATGCTGTTGTGCTCTGCTACCATCCAGACTACGGAGAATTTCTCTGAATGACTCATGATGAGTGGTCCTGCTGTCTATAATAACCCCTGAACCATGCTCCAAACAATTCCTGTGAATGTGCCACTTGGTTCAGATGAAAAACTTGGAGAATCTTCTAAATAGGTAGAGGCAATTAAGCTCCCAAGCCAGAGCACTGTTTAGTTTAAAAATACGGACAGATTTAATTTCCAATGTAGAAATGAATATTTAAAAATAATTCTATTTATCTAAAACTTCTATTTTACGGTAATTTGATTGCCAACTCCACAATTTCACATCATATCAAAAGCTGATGTTCGGGATTGTATGGAATATTTGTACTGAACTGTACTCAGCTGTACTCAGCTGCACAGAACTAAACACAGATCTTCTGAGACCTATGCCCATGTTCTAATCAGTACACCAATTTACAATGAAACTGCACATCAAAAAGTAATTGCATCATAATAGCACTTTTCCATTCTACTGATATTTACCTGTTTTAAGCAACTATACCAGTAAGAGCAGCTTTTTCTTTAAATAATCTCCATAAGTAAAAAATATGGAACTGTGTTTTATGACTGTAAAAATCCTCTGGAAAAATAATAATTATACTCCTACCCCAATAGTCCAAATGTGAATTAATATCCATTTATCAATATGTCAATCATATTTAAAATTTTTCTACATTAGATATTTTATCCTGGTGCAACTAGGACTCCTTGCTGTACTCACATAGATCCACAGCATAGATGCATGTTTAGTAGCCTATATTTAGTATCATCCACATTTGTTTTAGGTCAGGACTACAGCACTAAAAATTTGGCATGTGCAGCTTAAGTAGTGTATACACTTTTACACTGAGATTTCATTAACAAATACACAAAACTAGAGAAAATTTGCATGAGGACACACGCTACTGATTTTTTTTCCCAAGCTGTAGGACAAGATTCATACTGCTTTTTAGGCTTAGTTTCTTGTGAGATTTAATGGGTTAGCATGACAAGTTAGCTTATGTAAAGTCAGTATTAGAAATTAAGTAAAAAGAACTTTGTTTCATGCCATATGCTGGCCTAAAGCTACCAAAAAGCAATTCTAACAGAACTATCTTTGCAAGTCAATAGGGAGAACTGAGAAACTTAATACTCCATGTCGACCAGAAATATGGAATGTTCAAGGAATATATTGCAGTCCCAAAGTATCAATTTGTCTGTGTGATACAGAGTTCTCATTCTTATACCAGTAGTATCTGTTTAGGTAGATCAATGAATGAAATACAGGATAGTCACCGAATGCATAATTTAAGCATGTGCTCTGTGCAACAAAATTCTTGTATCATACATGGTCTTATCAAATGATTACGCATTTATTATTATTATTACCCCTCAAATTAAAGAGCAAACAAAATTATGCCTGCAGTGCCATTTAAGATCAGCTATAGATTTTTAAATATATACACAAATGTGCTATTGTTAAGAAGGCCTGCAGTAAGGAGTACTTTAGAAAAGAATTTGAGTTGGTCAGCATACAGAACTAGGGCAGTATTTTCCCTGATTGCCTTTCTCCCTGGGGACTCAGTTGTAAATCACTGTGAGAGCAGACGGAGATTGCTTTCTCTCAATGACACCTGTCAAGGGTTACATGGGAAATGAATTCTGGCAGTCTCGGTTTAGTCTTCTGAGAAAAGCTGGAGAATGCTTCAAGTCTGCCCTGATAACTGGAATCTCACACTGAGTAGATTCAAACCCTTGAGGACAAAGAAGTGAAAAGACCATGTCAGAGTCCTTTAGGGTAGCTTTCTGTTAAAAAGTTGAATGAATATCAAAAAAGTACATAATTCACAGTATTTCATTTCTTGTTCTTACTCTCCTTTTTTTTTCTTTCATGACAGAAACAATCTTAGGTTTCTTTTATAAAGTTTCATATCTGATCAACAGCATTTTAAAACTTTTTATTTGAAAAATATTGCATTAATGTTGGGATCTAGAACATGTATAGAGACTGACACTCAGTGAATAAAGAATAGAGAATTCACTCTGACTTTATGACAAGTTCTTAAAAATGCTGCCTATAAAAAGAAAGCAGTGTTTGTGAAAGCATGGTGACAAAATTGTCAGTAAATGGAATTTCAGTAAAGTTCAGTTCAAAGTCAACAGTATGCAAGAATTATAACTTCTCAGATTTTGCCAGGTATTACAATAGAAAATTGATCAGAAAGATAAAATACTTACCTGTTATTTTTCTCTACATGTTTTGTCTATATTCAAATTCATTTGTGGGGATCTATGTGTAAGTAGTACCAACACAATAACTTTTGTCAGAATAGTACAAACTCTGGGGTCATGTCTTAAAGTCTTTTTATATTTTTCCTTAATCAGAGTATTGTTTTGCACATGGAAGAGGAGCTCTATTCAGTTGCCCCAAAAGATGTTTCTACTACCTCTGAGATGTCTTTGGCTAATTTCCAGGCAGATTTCCCTCCAGAGAGGTACAGAAATAATTTTAAATTTTGTGTCATTCCTGTCAGATTCAGGTAAATGTCAGAAAATTCATGGCATCTCCAATGGCACCTCACCTCTTTATTTAGGAAACTTACTGCTAATTATCCTTCTGAAGGATATCAACATGCTATTAACATGAATGGATAAACTATCTCTGACATTTAAAGTATTAAAAAGTCACAACAAAGGCCTCTGACTTTGGAAAAACAAAACTGAACAAAACACAACGTTTCTCAGCTTGTATGAATCCTTGATACCACCATAGATGGAAAATTGCTTAAATTCAGAGCTGTTTTGTCTGTGGATAAGAAGAATTGGTCATCAGTCTCGATCTCTCCCACCTTTCTATCAGCTATCATCAGAAAGGTTATTTTCCTTGTCAGTGAAGTAATGGGACATGTTACCCCTGGTTCAAATGATATACTCACTAAAGAAAGCACCGTAAAAGTGGGCATTCCTTGTAGACACTAGATTCTTGATAAGACAAAAAAGTCTAATTAAACTTTTCAAGAAACTATCAGTAATAAGATAAAGAAATTCAGTACAAAACTAGTATAAATACACAAGGAGAGACCTGAATTCATTAATGGCCAGTCTTCGCGAGCGAAGATCCGGGGAAGGTCTTTACACCTTCCAGCCTGCGCATTGGATTTTTTAGGTGAGACACAGTGTGCGCGGAACTGAGCCCACCCTTTAATCCTAAGGTTCATCTACCGGGGCCAAGCGAGCTTGGACAGTGGCAGCGAGGTCCTTAGGACGTAGATGGGTTGCCTTTAAGGGCTAACAAGCTCCACCTGCCCGGGAGTGGCCCTGACCGGGAATCGAACCCGGGTCTCCGCGGTGATAGCGCGGCGCCTTTACCACTAGACCAGAATTCATTAATACTAACAAATAGCCTGGACTTACTGATAGAGACTGGAGAATGTGAGCTAACACAAACTTTTGCAACTTTGTCAAACAGATCCTCCGAGCAAAATATTTTCAGTTTTAAGAAACACATTTTTAATAGGAGAAAAGCTCTTAAATCTCATTCATAAGAAGATAAAAGACATGACTCTGCCTTAATACAGACAGCAAGTGTTAGGCCAGTCTATCCAATGCCAAAGCAAAGAAATCCTAGCAAGAAAATCATCTTCTTGCAAATACTTGCATTCTAGAAGATGTGGTTAAGTGTGGTGTTTAATACAACAGTATAATAATATATGGAAAAATGACCTGTAGCACAATCAGGAGTGCAGAGCCCTGATGAGACCATCTAATTCAGTTCTCATTTTGGTGGTTAAGAGTTATTATGAAAAGTAGAAAGTATAGAGATTTTCTTTCTTTGCTTCTGAAGACAAAATAGAAAGTTGATCCAAACTGATAACAAAAAGAAATCCACACTGAACATACTTGGTTTAGGATTTAGTATTTTGACAGATAGTTCTGGAGTAGCAGATTCAGGCTGCACCAAGTCCTAGTCAGGTAGGTTTGCAGAAGAGAACAGAGATTTGGGTACTGGAATTTTTCTGATGCCATTTGATTCCAGTTTAAAGGCAAGCAACTGACCTTGAATACTTGACCTATTCTTTATAAAATAAATAAAAGTAGAGTCCATAGAGTCCATATTGAAATCCTTTGTTTCACACAAGTAGCACATATGATCTTTTGTGTGCATTACTTCTTTGTAACCTACATTACTTTGTTTTTCAGAATATGGACCTAATATCCAGTCTATCAATATCTTTATCAGACACCTACAATCTGTTCACTGGTTTATTGTTTTTATGTCATATGCCTCAAAATAGCTTCTACTGGTGTAGTACATGCTTTCTCAATGCTGAATCCTATAAGATGCTGATATTTAATGATAACGTACATTATTTTCTTCTAAATCACTGAGGCAGACTGATTATCTTCTGACTATGAAATAGATGCAAATTGACAGAGAAGTGAAAGCCAAGACATGAGGTGAATCATGTAAGATATGCTGAAAGATCTCAACAGCCTGGAGGAAACTTCCTGAGATGCTGTATATCCTTCAGTGCTTTTTTCTTGAAGGTTCCAGATGGAAATGTAGGTTCTAATTTATGGTTCTAATTTTAAAATGTTGTTCCTGGTCATATTCAAAGCTGGAATTGTCTGGGTTCATTTACAAATTTTAATAAGTGCTAATTTCCACATATGTAAAACAAAAACATATTAAAAAATGCTTAGTGTCTGGAAAGAATGTGATTATTACTTCCGCTATGGAACATGCAAACAAATAGAACACAAAAAGTTCTCCAGAAATGCAGTGGCTAGTAAGCTTTTCTTTAGTATTTTCTTTCACAGGAAAAATGTTCAATCAGTGTAAGTATGCTTTTTGTTCTTTGTAACTCGTCTTTTATGGGAAGGAAATTGCAGCCAGTGAAGTCGTGCTAAAGATACAAACATTGGGACTAATAAGAAGTTAACTTCAGCTATTGTACCTTTATTATCTCCACCTGTTGGTTTATTAAAAATCTTATTGTATTACAATTGTTGTTCCTAAGAATAATAATTATCTTTGGTGATTAGCTCATCATATTGTTTCAGAGCTGGCTGATGCAATTTCAAGCTCAGTGTGTGTGGAATTAGATCTTTCATTCTCATTAAAACAATAAAGAGATGGCAATTCCCTCAGTCACTACCCTCAGAATTTATTCAAGTGAGTTAACTAGCAGAGCAATATAATTATTGGAACAGAGAAACAGGAATTAGCAAACTGTTTTTATTTAGGCTCATGTATTTTTTTTCCCTTTTATACTGTTTTGTTTTCCTAGACTTTGGTGAACAAACTTCTCCATCTCATCTGTGAGGCATTTAAGTAAGGTTTTATTTGTTGAAAACACATGCTTTTTCACTTATCCTGTAGATGCAGTCTGGATCTTTGTTTGACTGTCAGAGGCAGAGATTGAGTAACTTTGCTGAAGCTCAACCCGGTTTATGACCTGAGTTACTCAACTATTTACACTGAACTCTAGTACACTTCTTAAAAGGGAAACAAATCAAAGTGAAAGAGAGGAAAAACAATGCAACAACTGAGAAGATTTCAAAAATAAGAACACAAGAATTAGGACATTTACAGTTACTACAACATTTCAGTTGTCTCTCCTGTCCACTTTATTGTCCTTTTTTAATTTATCACATGAATTTGTGTTTGATCCAGGCCAATTTATGGTCTGAAAACTTGTTTAGGGAGATTGGTTTTCTGAAAGGACTGAGAATTATAGATGCAACTCTGCCAAGATCCATTCACTTCACCATGGCAAACTCCTACCAGAACAGTGTCCCAGAGTTCCTCAGTGAAGTATCTACAGTTTTGTCTATTCTTATGCAGGTGGTGTAAACCTGGACTTTTGTCATTCACTCTGTGTTTCTTCACTTCATTCTTCCCTTCACTTATATTTTCTGTCTCTATAATAACATAAATTTTTCAGTGACTGTCTTGTATCTCTTCCATCATGAACTGTGAGGATCCACTTAGTTTTGTCACTCCCTCTTTTGTTCCCCATTCCATGCACCCCACTAAAGTCTATAGTACTTTGCTAGCTGTAGCAGTCACCAGCTGTAGCTGTTCACCTCAGGGACTGAGTTTAACTGACTTAAACTGCGTGAAAAAGATGTCATGAAGTTTGAAAATTCTCCAAGAAACCCAGTTTTGGCTTCTAGAGACAAATATACTGTCTAAAGTAAAAATAGCTGTTATAAATATGATTGTGCACTGGAAGATATTTAGTTGTTACATAAAGAGAATAGGAAACGCTCAGTTTAAGCATGTCAGTGTTTGAGTAGTTCTATACTATTGACCTGCTACATGCATCTCTGATCTAGAAATTTGGGAGATTCTTACTTCTTACTTACATTTAAAATATTCTATTGTCTAGATAATTGGAATTGTTTCTTCCCTTAGGCTAGCTTAGTGAGTTGACCTTGCAGTTGGTATGTAGCAGTTTCTCTCTGTTGTTGCTTTCTTCTCACTTTGTTTTCTCTTCCCTGTGTTTCCACAGGCTGCAGAGATTATCTACTTCTTTATGAACCACCCTCTCCTCTAAACTCAGTGTTCCCTTTCTTGCTTCTCACTTTTTTTTCTTTTTTCCTTTTTTTTTCTTTCCTTTTTTTGGTGTCTGCAGCCTCCTCTCTCTGGTGTATTTTGTCCTTTCCTAAATATATTTTCAGAAAACACAAACGTCCCTCATGGACTCAACTGTGATTTGAAGAGAGACTGAGGGCTGGGGATATTCAACCTAGAGAAGGGGAATCTTGCTAATCATCTACGCTTATCTAAGGGAGAGTGTGAAAAAAGAGGGCTGGACTTCTCAGTGGTGCCCACTGCAAGGACATGATGCAAAAGGGACAAAACAAAACATAAGAACAAGCTTTTTAAATGTGAGAGTGGTAAAACACCCAAACAGATTTCCCAGAGACATTGTGGAGTGTCCATTCTTATCGGCATTCAAAACCTGACTGGACAAAGCCCTGGGCAAACTCTTTAGCTGTCTCTTCCAAGTTCAAGTATTCTGTGATTCTGTGTAATTTGTGACTAAAGGCTATATATATACACTACCTATATTGCTTAAGTCAAATTCACTCTAACTGAATTGATTAGAATTTCACTAAAACAAGTAATAGCACTTCTCTTTTTTTGCATTTTACAGATTACATTTACATCTGTAATGATAGCCAAAAGTTAAAGAAAATAAATTAAAACAGTTTTCTTAAATGACTTGCTTCCCTTTTATTCTTCATTACATTACTGGCATCTGGGTAAATAATTCCATCTGAGAATTCTAGATTGTGTTTTAAAATGGTTTGTCTTTTTCCCTGCCTAATATGTACATTTGATACACATTTTCTCATAACACAAACCACTTGCTTCATTCTCATCTCTCAAACATGCCTATTTTACCCATAGCATATCAGTAATCAAGCTCAGATAAGTATTTGCAAAAAAAAACAATAAGAATTAAATCTTGCTTTATAATTTTTTGTGGGGAAAGAAAAATTAAGTACAAAAGTTATTAATATCTCTCAGGTATTGCTAGGAATTACAGAAGAATTAATAGTGCTTTGATGCATAAATATTCAACTGCATAACTATGTTTTAATAGGAGTAATCAATCCTTTATGGAAAGTATACTAAAATGCACCTAGTTTAGACTAGACAGCCAACTGTGATTTATTAAGGTAATATAACTTTTGTGATACAAAGTTCACTTCGTATGTTTATAAACTAAATGCTAAGGACTGCAGTCTGAGAACTTTGAGGTAAAATACTGAAAAGCCTAGGCTTCCCCTATACCCAGCCCTAACTAAAATTTCCAATATAGAAAGGAAAAAACTCAAATAAAGATGGCAATAAGTTCCCAAAGGTCAGGCTTATGAATTATATCCTGGTATTTTGAAGGCAAGGTAAAGGAAGATCGTGCCTGAAATAAGTAATTAGAGAACAGAGAATGTCAGAGAAAGTTTCTCACCTCGGCAGTTGGGTAAAGGGCTACTCCACTGCCCATTGCTTCGGCACTGTGCTCGAGAAGCACCCTGAAGTAAGTATCCAGTGTTGCAAGTAAAATTGACAACATCATTTAAATTGAACTCACTGCCATTAGTCATTCCGTGAGCTGGATTCCCAGGATGTCCACATGTGATTGCTGTTGGAAGAAAAATAGGCAGGTTAGCATCGAAGTGAAAGGCACTGATCCACAGAATCACTTGCTGGTTGAGCTCTTTTAAGGTTTGGGATTCTTTTGTTGTTTTGGTTTGTTTGCTTGTGTTTTTCCCTTCTGAATTTGTTGTTGATATATATACAAGAAATTTAAGAATAAAAATTAGGATATACTAATTCAGAATTCTTAACTGCCAGGAGAAAAATCTTAATTTTTCCATAAAACTTTTAGAACCTAGTTTTTACTTCATGCTGAAAGTTTTAATAAAAATAGGTATATTATATATATGCATTTTGATACACATCTGATCTGTATCAGACCTTAAAAATGCATATCATTCACTATATTCCTACTAATACAAATACAAGAAAAAATTTTTTTCCTGAATAGTTAAAAATGTAATAGGGACAAAAGTTGAATTCAATGCAATACTTCAGAACATCCTGTAGTTCTGAGGAATCCCTGTTCTAAAATCTGTTGAAATATAAAAGATGTGATTTTCTGTTAAAATCTCACAAAATTAAGACCAGTTTGTGACAAATTTTCAGGGGCACAGCCCCTAATTTCTTTGTAATACCTCTTCCATTCTATTGGGTCTTCCTGAGATGGAACTCTTACAGTGCTGTGCTTTGTACGGGTAGCTATAAAGCTCTTGATAACACACCAGTGTTTCAGCTACTGCTGAGCAGTTCTGGCACAGCATCAGCACTGTCTTCCCAACATTTCATCCTCCTATCAGTAGGTGGTCAAGACCTTGGGAGGGCACATGACCAGGATAGCTGAACCAAACTGGCCAAAGGGATAGTCCATACCACATGAAGTTTGCTCAGATATAAAAGCTAAGAGGAAGGAGGAGGAAGATACTTGTGTTTTAGAGAAGCCATTGTGCGTGTTGAAGCCCTGTTTCCTGGGAAGTGGCCAGATATTGCTTGCTGATAGGCAGCAGTGAATTAAAAACTTTGGGTTTTTTCTTTGCTTGTGTGTGTGACCTTTTGCTTTTGTTTTAGCAAACTGGTTTATCTCAACCTCTAAGTCTTTTTCCATCTTATTTTCTTCCCCCATTTTTCTAAGAAGGGGAGTGATAGAGCAAATTGATGGTCCCTTGGTGTCCAAACAAGGTCAACCCACTACAGTCATATTTCTAGTTCATGCTCCACACTGCTCAGTAAGAAGAATATTTCAGTATGACACATTTCCTGCATTTCCTTATCATAAATAACAGTCATTTGTATGACAATTTCTTTAAAATAAATAAATAAACGAAAGGAGGAAAATCATCCGAAGTTTGGATGTTAGCACAAAACAAATCCTCTTGTATGGTTCTTTAATATGGCAGCATTATAAGTAAAAGAAAACCATGTTGTAATAGAAAGTATCAGGCAACCTGTAATAACAGAAATTGATTCCAGTTCTTCCCATAACAGTAATGATAACATCCATTTAGGAAGAAACAGCCTTCTACTCCCAGTTTCTTCCCCTCCCCCCCCACACCAGTTTTGCCCCTTTCTTTTAAAGGGATTTTATTCACTGCACAGTAAAATGAAATCACTAAAAGTAATAATGCTAGCTGGTGACATTTCTCCTTTGATGAATATAAATCACTTGAAGATATAAATAGGATTTTAAAAGTACAATGACACTTGGTAGATATTTCCTGCAGCTGTATAGAGTTAAAAATTTTCATCTTACCCCTAAGAAAGAAAATCCTGAATATTTTGAAATCTAATGACTTACCAATAATATAACTGAAATGAAATAAAGATACTAAAATGTATTGAACAGAAAAGCTGATCATCTCAGTGATTCTCTCTGTGTAGACAAAAATATTTTTGTCTGAATTGCAGACATCTTAAAAAATAGAGCACTAAAATAATTGATATAAAAACTCCATTAAAAATAACAAAAATTGTATAAAAATGAGGATCTTTAGTAAAACTGAAATGAAAACAAAATCAACCACATAACAAAGTAGTGCAATAAAACCCAGAGAAATTGGACTTGATTCTGATGAAATGGCTGATGGTTCAGAAAATGTCAGAACCGTGTAAATGAGGAAGAAAGTAAGAGTAGGAAAGACTCGGTAATCCTAGCAATTAATTATGGGATTTTCAAAAACAGAGGAATTAAGAGCAAAAAACCAAATCATACTAAAGAGTATAAAAAAGTTAAAATATTTTCCAAGAGATGTAGCATAATTTGATGCCATGCCTGGGCTTGCACCGGTAGGCCGACTCGAAAAAATGGGCAGTCACCATCAAAACTGCCCAGATGAACAGTATTCCAGCTTTGTCCAACAAACAATGAAAATATACAAAGGAATTTTTTATTTCTGGTGGAAAAAAAAGTAGGGGAAAGGGTCAGTAAACCCACACTTGACATAACAATTACACCTGGATAAAGAGAAAGAAAGCAATAAGTTACACAGTTGCAGCCTGTAGTTCAACCCACTTCAATGTCTATGGCATTCTGTTTCTGAAACAACAGAAATCACAGGTTACTGAGTGTAGTTAATCTCTCTGTGCTAGGTTAGAGACTGGCATCCAATCCACTGTTCATGTTTAATTGTGTTTAAAATAGTAGTAATAATTCTGTGAAAAATTAGTCATACTTACGGACACAAACAGGAGTTTGTCCAGACCACTTGTGATCCTGTAGGCAAATTCTGACAGATGTACCAACAAGTCGAAAGCCAGGATTGCACTGGTAGACCACAGTGTCACGATAACTGAAACCATCTCCACTAATGTGACCATTTACAATTGGGTCCGGAGAACCACAGTGACCAGCTACAATAAAAGAACAACCCACCAAAAACATATATTTTGACAATCCTTGCCAAAATTTACAAGAAAAAAAAAATTAACTTTCCTTTCAATAAACAACATACTTAGAGTCAAGTACTGCACTTTGCAAAGGAAGTTCTCAGGTATAAAACCTACAAATGACATTTCTTCTACTTTTTTGAAGAAGAAAATCATGAATAACAGAAATGAGAACTCTATGATAAAATAATAGTATGGGCTTGAAAGTTAAAGACCTCACACTTCTCTAAGGAAAATGACAACCTTAATAAGGCACTTCACCCTAAAAAAAGTAGAGGGTGGATATTTCAAGGTGTACTGTCCAAATTGAAAAGGAACATAAGGGAGAGTTTATTATAATTCTTTCATGAATATGAATTTATAAGCATTTTCCAGATAGATGAAGGCATGAAAAGGAAGGAACATCTACCAGCACTGTTTCCTCCTTATTTCATCTGCTGTTAAACAATACAGAATGCATTACTCCAGAATAATATCAGTCTTGGCACTAGAGAAAACCAAGTAATGCTTTAATTCTTTCTGGATTTTTCATTTTGTTTGAAAACAGAGTTACTGAGCAGGAAACCATTTCTCTTCTTCTGACTAAGGAGGAGAAAAAAGTTCATTTTTTGTGACAACTGCAGTAATTTCATCTGAGACTATGCTAAATCCTCATTTTGAGAGGGGAGGACTGGGCCCTGAGGATCATGACTGCAGCTAGAATGGTAGAGGGTGTGTTTGATCTGTTTCATGCAGGCTATCAACAGTATCTATCAACAGTAACTTATTTGTAACTTATCTTTGGGATTTAATCTACTTTCTAATAAAGACCCTTTAATAATGCTAGACAGTATATTACAGTCACACTTAATGGTTTCTCTAAAACACTAGGAGAATAAAACATATGCCACTTGATTTGTTTTTTCATATGTATAGGATTATTACAATAATCCTAATTGTAGGACTCTCTATAAGGAGACATTGTGGCATTGTTCTGCAAATTTTTAGAAGAAAGTATGAATGTAAGCTTTTCACACCCAACTTCTTATACAGCTACTTTTCCCCTCACAGCAGAGAATATGACAACAGAGAGTAACAAGGACATTGAAAGCATATTTTTCTCCTTGAGATGTCTCATGAAATAATTTATCTTACTGTTCTCAGTCCAAATTAGTAATATGATCCCTCTTACCCTTTTCTCTCCTCCAGTCTCACTCAGCCTCTCCTAGTCTAGACCCTAAACCCTTTACAGGCCCTTTCCCTGAGCTTGCTTCAGTTTCCCATCTCTCTCTTTTGTGGTGGAGAACACAAAAACTACACGATTTTCCACATGAATACTGAAGAGGAAATAATAACCATGACCTGCTGACTACACTGCTGTTCCTGCAGTCCAGTCTATGATGCTTTTACTGCAAAGCTACAACTTTAACTCTTAGTGAGCCTCTCCACTCAGTCACCTGGTTTGCTTTCTGTAAAGTTTATCTTTACACAGTCAGTTCCAGGTCAGTACTCATGAAAGGCATTATTCTAGGCAAAATGCAGGATTCTGTATTTGTCTTTGCTGAACTTTAGGAGCTTCCTGTTGGCCCATTCCTCCAGATTCTGAAGGTCCTTCTGCCTAGCAGTACTGCAATCCATGTATCAACTATTGTCCCATCATATGCTGTCATCCTCAAACTTATTGAGGTTGCATCCCAATCTGTTTTCCAAATCACTGACAGAGGCTGGATAGTATGGGCCTCAGTATTCATCCTTAGCATCCACTGGTTACTAGTCACACTTCAAATTAAGAAACACTACAACTACAATCCCAGAGGTTGTTTGTTCAGTTACTTTCCATCCATTTTGCAGTCCCCCCATCCAGTTCCTGTCTTTTCAATTTGGCTACAAGGATACTTTGGGAGACTTTCAAAAGTTTTGCCACAATAATGCAAAGTAAAAGAAATCTACTGCTGAAATCTACATCCAATGAGACAGTTGATGGAAAAGGTAGTAATAAGATTATGAAGGTTTGCTTTTGATTGTTCCATCCTGCTTGTTCCCATTTATCTCCTTATTTTACTTATGCTTGGAAATTGACTTAATTCCTAATATTTGTTCCCTAAGTTTTTCCAGGGACTGAGGTGAAATAGAAAGGAATATGTTTGATTTTTTCAAAAATTTTCCAGATCGAAATAGTGAAGAACTGAAAAGCAGCTGATGCACTGAAGCCAAATGCAGGTAACCATAGGGAATTTCAAGACAAAAAATACCTGAGATATGCCAACTGTCATAGACCAAAATGCAAAATATTATGCCTTTTATCTCAAAGGGAGATTTAACAAATTGCTGGACTTACAATGTGAGCAATTTCATCTATAGATCATTCTACATACTGTATTTAAAATTTTTTCAGGAAATGTTGACTCATTTAAATTAAATATTCCAGCAAATCAAGAACTGAAAGAGCATTGCAATGACACAAAATTTATGTAATTTTCTCATCAACTAAAATTAGAATAAAAAAATTAGGAAGGTTGTGAGTGGATTTTTTAAAGTAAAATATGCTCTCAAGAAACCTGTGAAATCTGTAAATTAAGAAAATTGTTCATATGGGTCAAGGTTGGTTCAGTAGTTTTATTATAAAACATCTGGAGATCAAGATTCAAATTATTCTACTTATTTTTATAAGAATTTGAAATACAAGCCAATATCACAATATCATACTGTGATTTACCAAAGAATTATCAATCACAGGATCAGATATTTTTACACAAGCACAGTCTGCAGCAGCATTTTTTCACATTGGTAAATGTAGAGAATTATACATATTATATAATTAAAAATGAAATAGATTATATTTAACTTTAGATTTTAAAGAATCCCCTTGACTTGTTTATTTGTAGTTTTGCATCTGAAAGGCATAAAAAGTCTGTGAGGAAAAAAAAAAATCTGGTCAGGAAAACACACTGATCCATGATTAAGTGGCACTAATGGTACAGAGGGAGTTAGGCAAACTTAAAAGTTTCCAATTTGCTCTCTGCCCTACATGTGGTCACTCATACACACAAAGCATGCATTACAACACATGTTTTGTGACTTATAGATGCAATTTATTTTTGAAACGAAAAAAAAGTGAAGAGATAAAATATCAGCAGTGTAATTGAGTGAAATTGAAAAAATTTTACCTAACAATTCATATTTATCTTTGTAGAACCAAGAAAAATACATATAATACAAACAACCTAAAGACTTAGGTCTCATATTTAGCCTTAGACTCATTAACTACAGTCATTGATTTTACCTTTCTTTTGAGACAAATAATAAGGATTTGACAAACCCTTTCCTGAGGTACAGAAATTAGTGTACTCATCTGGCCTGAAATCATAAATTAATTCTACACAGACCAGTGGGTAACAGAAAATGATACCTATTTTCAATTATAGCTGTCCCGAATTACATTCATGCAGGTACAGTACAGGTAAAAAGAAACTCTAGCTCATTATCATTCCTTTGAAATGAAAAGTCTCATTCAGAGCTCACTGGGTGTTTGCCTCCTGATTTTTACAGGCTTCGGGTAAGTCCTAAAGGCACCTCTGGAATAAATTTGGGGCACGTTGTCCTCAAAATTTAGGAATACACCACTAGCAGCATTCACATCTAACCTTAAAGTTTAAGAATTTACCTTTTCAGAATTCACTCTGGAGGAGCCTGCATAGTTCCATTGGCCTTGCGAATTTGGGATCTTAGATTGTACTCTAAATTGAGTCTAAATTAGGTGTCTAAAGTACATGGTGTGAATATACCTTATGTGAGAGAGTGTAAGAGAGGTAGGAAGGGATTTAGTAGCAGAAATCTGCCTTTCGGCAGCATGCATGTGATAACTCAAATTTAGACTTTCACAATCCAAGCTGTGCGGTATTTGTGGCACTATAGAGCCTGTCTGATTTTGAAAGAGCAAAGACTAAGTAATGATTAATGGCCTGCCAGCTCTGAATGTGATTTTTTTTGGTCTAGTGAGGTAGATCCATGTATTTAACAGTTCTTAGCTGCATATGAATGCATAGGGCTGCATTCAACAATGAAATCAATCAAATAGAAACCAAAGTCCATCAAAGTTTTTTGAAAAAGAATTGGAAAGTATTGTAAGACAAACATTGCTTTTATTGCAGTAATAGTTTCTGAAAGAGGTCCTGTGTTCATTACAAGTGGGACTAGGTCTGTAGAAATAATTTTAAATACAGAATGCAGATAGTCAGTTAGGGAAAAAAAAAGTTGTTAGTTATGATCAAGAGGATAAGATAATAGTAGTGGATACCAATTTCAATGTGGATTTGTAAAAATCTGAAATAGACAAAATCTAACAGGAAATTACTTCTGAAGAGGAAAAGGATGAATTCATATAAATTAAATTCAAGCTTTATATAGAAATAGTCTTTCCTATGAAAATAAAATCGAATTGTTCACTATGCACTATGTACTGTGGCTGCTGTGGACAGCTAATATTCTGGGGTATTCAGTGTAAAATTTATTTCTCAGTAGTCAGATTATCGATCAGATTATGAAGTGGTATTTAAGTTTATTCAAAATGAATGAATGTTAACACATGTCTTCCTGCTTGGAATCATTACAGGCAGGTGTCAGGCAATACTCTGGCAATGAATGGTATAACATTGCAAAAACCTACGGGGGTAATAGCTCTTTATGCCATTATTTCTTAAATCAAAGATTTAAGATTTATGCTGTATTCCTTAATACAGCATATTTTAAACTGAAAAATAAGATGTGAAAATATATCAAGCCAGACAATTGTTCTTCTTTTTCACAAAATTTTCCAGAAACAACTGCATCTTTCTGGGAAGTCTCTAATAATGAACTGACATTTAGAAGTTAGGTTAGCTATATGAGACAACGGTCACAATTTTTGGCCACTCCATATGTTAAGAGTTGACATACTGTAAAAATTCTATTCACAAAAATTGCAATACAAACATTGTTGTTGCAAAATGAAGGAGTCAATTAGGAATACATTATGAAAGGTTATTCAGATCTGAATACATTATATCATGCTTTTTTTGTTTTTCTGAACACATTCTATCTTTATTTTCCTTTCTTCAGACTAGTATCTGAATCAAAAGAAAAGAAAGGTAATCAATGGGGCAAGCAGAACACGAAGTGTGAGATTTTATCCCTGCCTTGAAGAATACTCCCACATTTCTGTTTCTCCTTTACCCCACCAAATATTCTGCTCTATATTGATGAAGAATAGAGTTAATATAGAGCTGATAAATCCACTGTCTTTTCCATCAAGTTTAGGTCATTATGCTTTTGTCTGTTAGTTCATTATTGTCTTGTAACTTGCAACTTGTCTAGAAATATTTTCTCTTAAAGTATTTTCAGGCATTAAAGATCTCCAGAAATGCAGGATGTTGTCACTAGTACTCTGTTAAAACTCATGTTAATCTTATGGTATGCTATTCTTAATAACCTTCTAAGATGAAATTGATGGTACTTGGAAATTGTTTTTTTGAAGACATGGTTGAGTTGGTATGTGATCCCATTACATCTGGGTATTGTGATACAGATGTTCTCCTTTTAATAGATTATTCTACCAGGAGAATGTTGCTCTGTTTTAAAATGCAACTCTGGTTTGCTATGTTTTGCTCAGAAGAACTTCAGCCATTTCTTTCAGCTTTGCAACTTGATAGAGCATGAACTCAAAGCTCAATAACTGCAAATACCCTTTATGATGGTTCTATGAAGTACCTTTGCTTAGATAGTTAATACAAACCAGCATAGACTTATTACTTGCATCTATAGGGTAATGAGCACCAGTAATCTGGTAGGCCAAAGTTCTATCTGAGCACAGAAACACAGCAATGTTGAGACACTATCAATGTTGAGAAAGTTAAAAATGGAATTGGGTGTCTAAGAATTCCAAGCAACTATTTGATATTAGTTCTTTATGCATTTGTAAAACTTCTTTTGCACTTTATTTTTACTTGGTTCATGCAATGGCAACATCAAGGTTTCTTTGAGTGGTATGAAGGTTTAATAAACTGATGCTCAGAAGATTTTTTTTTCCCTGTTTTGATTTGAATTAATTTCTTCAGATGGGACAAACTGTTATGTTTTAAATGTACTAGATAGGCATATTTTCTGCTAAAATGATATGGTGAGGTAGCAGAGAAGAAAGGTGCTTTTTATGGAGAAGAAAGAGGAGAGTACTCCTTTCCTGAGGGCAACTGAGTACATTTAGCTATAAGGCAAGAAGAAAATCTGCAAAACAAGGGCAGACAAAGTACATAACAGATTCCAGAAATAAATACATTGTCCACAACCAAGAATAATCTCACTGATGATCCTCAAATGTTACTCAAAAAAACCCCTTTTCCTTATGTCTGTATTAGGAGTGTAAACCAAAATGAGTAGATCTGAAGAGAGAAAGAGTAGGGATGAGAAGCTAAGGTCCAAAATGTATAAATCCTAGGGTTTGAAAGAGTGTTCATTTTGCTTCAGTTATCTCTTGTCTGCTTCCCTTGACTGAATGCTCAATATGCTGAACACTCATTTGTAGTTAGAATGTATCAGGAATGCTCCTGAACTGAAGTTTATCTTCTGCTTAGTTTCATACACTGTTCCACAAAGAAAAATGCTGTGAATGTGGATAATTATTTGAGTCACTTAAAAACCCAACTGGTTTGAAAAGCATTGCAACAACATAAAATATAATTTAATTTCTAATAAAAAGATATATGCTAGTAGAATATCACAAAATCATATGCAGTACACAGTATTTCCACATTTAAGATACCTTCATTTTTCATTGATTTAAAAAAGTTGTTGTTTGAAAAGACCTAGTCCTTGATACTGTTTTATTAAGACAAAAAAAACAAGGGACAGAAATTTGGTTTTGTTACCTAGGCATTGCGTTTCTGTACCACTCCAGAGACCATTTGCCAAGCATTCTCTCACATGAGAACCAACTAATGTGTATCCTGTGTTACAAGTGAATATTGCAGTAGCTCCATACACTGTTAGGGTTCCAATCTTATTTCCATTTGGTGGAGATGGAAGACCACCACAGGAGATAACTAGGAAAAAAACAAGCAACAGAATAAACTGAAATTTGAAAATCTTTTTCACAGACTGGAATGAGACTTTCATAGACGTTTTTCAGACAGGAAGACAATATAATGCCTCATGTTTTCTTAAAAGGTAAATGTAAGAAGGAAAACACAAGAATTTAAGAATAAATAAAAAAATAAGAATAAATTCTATTATACCACAGAAAGGGCTTAAAATTATGCTTGATTTGGCAATACATGTTCTAAATCTGAAAATTCATTGGTATACCTTCATATCTTGACAGCAGCTTAAACCCAATCCTTCAGTATTTTCAATCAGTGTTTCCAATTCTGAAACAAGGGAATTACATGAATTCCCAGAAGGTTGTGGTTATATTCCATATGTGCATACTCAGGGCTTCTTCTCAAATATATTTTCCCTGGCCATTTTAAGTCTTGTGTCTATTTAAAAATATTATGTATCTTTTTAACACATAGAACTCTGACTTATTATGAACGGTTGTTTTTCTTATTTCCCACTATTATTCATAAACGTATAACATATGTGTCAGTCTACTTGCTAAAAGTATATATCTTATGGTTTTGCTTAAGGCTAGACTTGACCCACTATCACACAAACCTTCTGTGGCATCAGCTGCAACACACAGCTATCACACAGCGCATGAAAAATTATTTTGTAGAAATCTATCAGACTCTAATTTAGTTAAAACTGTTCTATCATTTCTTCTGTTTCTAGAAAAATATATCAGTAATATTTTAATTCAAGATACGGACCAATGTCTTCAAAAGCTTCAACTCTATTCTATTATATGTTAGCATAAATCATGGGTTTACTTTCAAAAGCATGTTACTGATAACTTCCTATCTGAAACCTCAGGGCCCCATTATTCTATATTTTAAAAGGTTCACTATAGAAAACAACATGGATTTGGGTAGAAGCTGGATAAAATCAAGTACAAGCCACTTTGCAGAATATATGTGATCATAGTTTCTTAGGCACAGAAGGTGTCCAGAGATGAATAAGACTATTTTTTCACTATCATTCAGGTACATTCATGTAATTTGTAGTACCATTTATCATGTCTGCAGACTTTAAAGAGTTTGATAGAGCAGAATGATTCTATTTGCTTTTCTTAAAAAATACCAGAAGGTATAATTTAGTTAGTTGTTCACCTGATCCTGAGAATTCTTTCCTCTACTTTGCTGCCAATATCTTACTGAAATCACATATTACTCTGAAAAAATTGCTCACTAAATTTTATTTTCAGTTCTACTTAGTATGCTAGGTCTGTCAGTTGACTATTTTCGTTCAGATACTAGGGTATTCTCTGCTGTCCTGGCACTGAAAAGGCCTGTAAGTATTATTATGACATAGGAAAACTTTCTGGTTTAAGGGCTGCAGTATCAGTTGATCCTTCAAGTACCCTCTCAAAACAATGAAATGAAGTTTTGGAGTGATTTATTAAGAATTTGACACTGTAACACTCAACAACTGTATGATATAACTGAGAATGTTAAGTTTCTCTAAAACGTTAAACATCCAAAGTCAGGGCTGAAATAATTTATGGTATTTTTGTATGAAGACATTATAAAAGCTCATATGCATGTTTCTCCAAAAGCATAGTTTTAATGCTTCACCCAAGAGGTCAAAGCATTATCATCTTCTAATCTAACTCTAATCTGGAATCTTCTAATGTAATAACGTTATCTCCTCATATTTTCTGACTACTTATGCACCATCCAGTTGAAAAAATACAGATTGATCTCTTGATGCTACTTCATTAACTCTCATATGAAACATGTTATACTTAACACCTAAGAGTTGGAATAAATTAATTTCAAGTTAATGAAAATTTCACATTTGCTTACTTACAGGAATGCAATAGTAAAATAGTTTATTAAAAACTTTATTTCTAAAATAAAATATATATATTAAAAAGCATAGGATATTCTGTAAACACATATGTTCCTTACCCTTACAACTTGGCCTTTCATTGCCTACACTCCAGGTTCCATTACTCCTGCACTGTATGAGTCTTTGACCCAATAAAAAATATCCAGGACTGCAGCTGAGCATGACTTGAGCTCCATACTCATTCAGTGACCCAGAAATCAGTCTCCAGACAACATGTTCTGCAAGTAGAGTCTCTATGCTAGGACAAGTCACAGCTGTGAAGAAAGGACATGTACATATTAGCATTCTACCCCCAGATTTCTTCTCAGGTATATTTCTTGACTTACTGGCAGATGTTTCACAATGTAAGACTTAAAATACCATAATCACTTTGGAAGTACCAGTTCCAAAGAAAATAATTAACACCATACAGTGCATACAATAAATTGAACAGGAGTTTATAGTATATTTTCATTTAGTGAGCTGCAGTGGAACAATGATATACAAGCATGCTCTCTAATGCAATTTATTTAAATTTTTTTTTATTTATTTATTTAAAATTTTATTTTCGAAGATAAAACAGATCACAGACTACAGTGGAGGTAAAAGGGAACCAAATATTGCTATGCAATTTTTCCACAGCTCAAAGTTCTTAAAACAGGTTGTGATAAAAGCTGTTAGTACAAATTGAAATGCTAATTATTATATAACAGCATACTGTGAGTATAGAGGAGAATTACTTCATTCACACAGTTTAGATGATTTAAAAAAATTAGATAATATTTAGAAAGACTTGTAGAGTGATTACAGTTCTGTTGCTTTTAGCATTTCAGATTTTGTAAGAGAATGTAGTTACTGCCAGTAGGGAAGAACTGTAGTTTATGTTCTTCATAAGGTTTAATATAGCTACCAGCCATATACAGCATTTAAAAATATTTTTCAGTTTCAATTTGATGCTCTGAAATTCAAAATAAACTACATAGAATGTTTAAAAAGTTTACAATAATGGCATGAATTCTATCTTAATGTGACATTGTCTCTGTAAAGATTAGACTAGTTTTATGAAAATATTCATGACTATTTTATTTTGTTATTCAGAATTGCTCTGTTATAGAAAAAGTCTGGGTGAATTAATAACTATGCCACTAAGTGACATTCACAGAGTGAATGCTTTAGAAAAAAATACTACCCTGGAAACACTTGAGAAAAGCTATACTTTCCAAGAAAAATCAACCAAAAAAACCAAACCAAACCAAACAGAAACCCATTAAAAAAAAAAAAAAAAGTAGCAGAAATTTCGGGGTTTTATATGTTGCTCAGTGTAAGACAAAAGCATTAGGAGGAAGTGTGTAAAAACCCCAAATGAGGAAATAGAGAGTCTGGTTCTCAGTTATGTTATAATAAATTTACACTAGGAAAGGACTAATAAAGTTGACAAAAAAAATAACATATTTTGTAGACTTCACACTATCTGAGAGGTATAAAGTGATTTTATCAAAAGTATGAATGTGTTATGAAAGAGACTAGTTCAGGTAATCACTGAAATAAAGGGAAAGTAATAGAAGCAAAATTCCTGTAAAAATTTAGATTTCCACCACTTTTCAGAATAGCTCTGCTAATGCTGGAATTATGCATCTACCTTTTCCAATAGTCATCCTACCCATGGCAAATTCTGGTGTCTAGGAAACACAGGGCTAAACACAGCAAAACTATGGAGCTGGACAAGAATTAACGAAGGAGAAAGCATCTGAAGAACTTTCAAATGATAGATTATAATATTATAGTGAGTTGAAATTTTGGAATATTTTCTTTTAGAATAGATTCTTTTTTTCATTATATCTTAGGAAGGATTGACAGCATACAATCACTTTGAAACTTAATAGTTCTCCACTTTGGTCTTACAACAATGTCTACTTAAGAACAGTATCCCAGGTTAATGGAGGATTTCTTACTTCCTAATTTAATTTGTTTTTTATTGATACCAAACTGTGTCTCATAGCTTATAGATTATAAACTATCAACCAAGAAACATTTTTTCTTATTTGTTGTTAAATAATATATGTACATTGAAGCACTCCACTTAACATCTTGTAGTGAAAATCATATAGTTCTTTCATAAGACAAAAATATTCTAGATAGGATCTTAATGCCTCTCAACTTTAATATTTATATGACTCCTCCTTTCAAACAATAGTTTTATTGGTTCTTTCAAAGATGAAAGCAAGCCTCTTATTTTGTCTAATAGCAAAAGTTTTAGTCTTAACCATAGGACATATCTTAAGACACTTAGAGCTGAGAGACTCAGCTATTTCAGAACACATAAATAAGCCACATAAATGTTTCCTCTACATTCTGAGGTCAATATGCAATTCATTCTCTCTTTATCTATAAATACATTTAGATTTGCAAGCACACTTTATAAAAAATTATCAGATTCTGATAAATGATTTTAGAATTTCTAGTTGAAGATGTTACTGAGTACAAAATTTACTTCCAAGCTGTGTCAACATAATCAACTAAAACTGTGCTTGAAAACTTTTAATTTTACAGGGACTGATTTCAATTATTATATTCCTCATAGTTCAAGAAACAAAAAAAGATTACTATTAACAGATGCTTGATTTTGTCCACATGTTTTTTGAATGAGTGCATCAATTTGCCTCTCATCATCTGTCTCTTGCAAATTATGGTCTGGGCACCATTTAAATTATCATTTACATAACTGAAACTCTATAAAGGATTATCTCAACTTCTCACAGATGTGAAGATGCTCTCTTATTTCTCCATGAATTTTTATACAAAAATATATGAATAATATTGATTTAAATAAAATATAGGTCAGAAAATATAATTATCATTTTAAATTATGATTAATTTTACCTATTTTAATTACATGACAATCTGTATACTAATAATTCTGAAAAGACTCAAAAGCAGGGAATTCATAATAAGATATAACTACCATAAAACAAGAGTTGCTGTAAATCCCAGATAGGCAGATTCATCAGGTCAATGGATGTCTGTGAGGCTGGTGTAAGTGGAGAAATTTTGGGGTTTGCTTTTTTACCAGATGTATTCAACATCAGAGGGGAAAAAGAGTTCTAACACAGGAGCTAATGGGGCTCACTGATAGAGCTTTAAAGTAGCTTGAAAGGTGGAAAGAGACAAAACCAGGCTCAAGGGTAACAAGCGGTAGGATGGTTTGCCAAAACCTGAGGAAACTCAGGGTGCCTCAATCTGTCAAGAGGTGTTGGCTACAATATACCACACCTGAAATGTTTCTGCACTAATGAGTGCAGCATGAGGAACAAACAAGAGGAGCTCAAAGCTTTGGCCCAGTCCCAGAGATTAAACATCACTGGCATAAGTGAAACCTGGTAGAATGAGACCTGTGACTGGAGTGCCCTGTTGGATGGTTACAGGCTGTACAGGTTATCCTTCGCTACAGGTTACAGGGATAGGCTGGAGAAAAGAGGCAGAGGGATGGCACTGTATGTAATAGAAGGGTTAGAATATGTGAAGCTCCCAGTTGGCAATGGGACAGTCGAGAGCCTCTAGGTGAGAATCAAGGGGCAAACAAATAAAGTGGATGTCATTCTGAGAGTCCATTATAGATCTCCCAGCCAGGATGATGACACTGACAAATTATTCTTTGAGGAACTAAGAGACACTTCCAAGTCAACTGCCCTTGTCCTTATGGGAACTTCAACTTGCCAGAAATTAACTGGGATCATTACACAGCTGGTCAACCCAGGCCAGAAATTTCTTAAAAAGCCTGGATGACAACTTAATGGAATAAGACCTAAGGGAGCCAACTCAGAAAGATGCCCTCCTTGATCTGCTGCTTGTCAACAGAGTGGGTCTTATTAGCAAAGTGGAAATTGGTGGCTGTCTTGGCCACAGTGACCACAAAGTGATCAAATTTAAAATCTCTGTTGACAAGAGGAAAAGTGTGAGTGAAACTTCAGCTCTGGACATGAGGAGATCAGACTTCAGACTACTTGGGAAATTAGTAATTAAAGTCCCATAGGAAAATGGTTTTACAGGTGCTGTGGTCCGTCAGTGCTGGTCACTTTTTAGATTTCATTTCCTAAGAGCACAAGAGTGTTATAAGTCAAGCAGATTAAGCAGATGAACCCAGGTTGGTTGAATTGGGATCTTGTCTTGAAAATAAGATGAAAAAAGAAGGGGTATGCCCAGTGGAAAAAAGGTCAGGTGGCATGCAAAGAATTCAGAGATGCTGCTTGCAACTGTAGGGCAAAAATTTTTGCAGCTTAAGCTCAACTGGAGTTGAAGCTGGTCAGAAATGTGGGGGACAAGAAAAAGAGTTTTTTCATGTATATTAATGGCAAAAGGAAGTATAAAAATAACAGTGGCCCATTACAGGATGAGAATGGTCACCTCACAAACAGGGACAGAGATAAGGCAGAGGTGTTTAACGCTTTCTTTTCCTCCATCTTCAAGATGGATGATGAACCAAGGGGTCTTAGTGTCCTGAGCTGGAGGACCATGACTGTGAGAATGATTAACTCCCAGTTAACTCTGAAATTGTGCCAGATCTGCTGCTCCAGCTGGATCCCTACAAACCTATGAAGTCTGACAGGATTCATCCCAGAATTCTCTAAGAGCTAGTTGATGTCATCACAAAGCTCCTCTCAAGGATTTTTAAGTCTTGGGAATCTAGAGAGGTCTCAGCTGACTGGAGAACAGCACAGCAGAAAGGGACCTGTGGGTCTCGGTGAAGTTAAATATGAGTCAGCAGTGTCCTGGCAGCCAGGGGGGCCAACCCTGTCCTGCATCAGGCAAAATATCACCAGTCGATAGAGAGAAGGAATTGTTCTGCTCTGCTCAGCACTGATGCAGCCTCACCTTGACTATTGTGCAGTTTTGGGCACCACAATATAAGAAAGACATGAAGTTATTAGAGAGTGTCCAAAGTAGGGCTAAAAGAATGGTGAAGGGTCTGGAGCGAAGCCGTATAAGGTATGGCCACGGTCACTTGGTTTGCTCAGCCTGAGAAGAGAAGATTGGGGGGAGACCTAACTGCAGTCTTCAACATCCTCATGAGGGGAAGTGGAGAGGCTTCACCCTCATGATCAGTGACAGCGCTCGAAGAAATGGCATGAAGCTGATTTGGGGGAATTTATATTGGAATCAGGAAAAAGATTTTCACCCAAAGAGTAGCTGAACACTGGAATCCAGGGACGTAGTCACAGAACCAAGCCTGTCTGATTTCAAGCAGCATTTGGACACTACTCTCAGGTACATGGTGTGATTCCTGGGGTGTCCTCCTCAGGACCAAGAGTTGGACTTGATGATTCTGATTCAGCTCAGCATATTCTGTGATTCTATATTTGTTACTGAAAACATGAGAAAAATGTTCACTAAGCAAAATGTCTACTACAAGAACAGTGGCAATGACCAAATGAATATAACAAGGTCTTTTTAACTCCAACAACTAAAATCTAACAGGAATTTGTGAAATTATAAGCCCAGCTTTTAGTTTTAAATCTTCATAATGATTAAGTTTTTGTAATTTAATTATTCTTTTTACTTTCTCTTCTTGTCAACAAACACACTGCACTCTCAATATTTTGTAAGAATCTAAAACCCAAAAGACTGACTCTTCTCTTTTACTGAGTTATCCTGTCTGCAAGCTTTTGCTTGTCTTTTCTTAGTGTTGTATGAGCAAGAAAAAGATATTTCATTCTCTTCAAAAATATCTTGAATATTATAACCCTGAATGTAATTATTCTTTTCAAAGAGGAAAAAAAAGATAAGTACTATGTATATAATGGAAAAAATATCTCAATTACAGAAACTTGCTATTATTATTTTCAAGTACAATAGCACATGATAATTGATTGCCATTCTTCAGCTGGTAGTTAACAACCACAAAGAAAGAGAAAGGGTATTTTGGTCTTACTATATGGTGAACTTCATGCAATAAAGTGAATTGCATTTTTCAGATATACCCCTTTGACTAAATTCACTATTAGATTAAAAATGAAGCAAGAATAAGGTGAAGTCATGCATTATGTTTGAGAGACTAGGGTGGGTTAAATTCACAGAATTAGTAAAATTAGAAGACAGTAGCAAACCAAGTAATCCTATATAGCACAGAATCTAAGAACAAAGACCTAAGAACAAAATAGGATCATTTGAGCAAGTTGATAGTGTCAGTATGGTAATAGAGACCACAGAGCAAAAAAATTAAGTGGTTCTTGTTGGTCAATATATTTAAACAGGAAAAGTTTCAAAGCCTCAAATAGATAAACATGTGGTATTCAGTGTCAGTCTGTCAACCCAGTCAGCTATGTCAAGCCAATCTGTTATCAGTCTAACGTATCTGGACTAATTAAAAATGGCTAAACTAATTACCAGTTTTACTACAATTCCCTGAATAAGTGCTCCATGTTACATACCAAACCTTGACAAAATACTCCAAAAAATAATTACTGACCTTAGAGTTTATTAAATAAAATATGATGAGAATTATTGCATATGGTATTCTGAATGTCTTAGCAAATAAAAAATACCAGCACAATATCTATGAGTTGGTTGTGAATTTTTGCTTGTTTATATTAGCAAATTTCTTTTTTCATTTATACTACAACTGATGTTTTCTTCTCAAATTACTTATGATTTATAGTTCTATAGCTAGAGATTGTACAGACATATTGAAAATTATAAAAAGGCTAATAAAATTTATAATCAATTTTCAATTGATTCCTAGAAAAAAATCAATGTCTCAACCATCACTCTTACAGCTCAGCACATCATACCTTCCAAAAAAATCTACAGTGAAATCTACAATGTGCAGATTATACAAAGGTGCCATTAGCTGTTCTTTAAAATATTTGATATTAGATGAAGTAGCATAAACTAATGAAGGACCCAATTCAAATCTATGAATTAGTATATTAAAGGAATAGTACAAAAGAGCAATGAAGTTATGCAGTTACAGGGACTCTCTTAGCCAATTAATCACGATCTTGCAATAAGTGAACACATTCACTCTTCTGATCTTATGAAGAAAAACATGGAAGCAAATCGTAATATTTACTGTCATTATTTTTTCACCCTCTGTCACAATAGTTGAAATCAGGTCCCTAGATCTGGTCAAAAAGCACAGATAGTGCACAGAACTGAAAGTTCTGCCTTGCATTATCCAGATCCTATTTAATGTTGTTTTCTGCATATTTCTTAAAGCAGCCTTAGTCCTCCAAGTATCCTATGGAACAAAAAAGGTTGTACTACCATTAATTTCAAGTGTTCAGGTACCTGTAATCATTTTACTACAGGTCTAGCAAAACTATAAAACTGGGTATTAGTCATAATTATAATATTGTTAAGAATTTGCATTAGACATTTTCTAGCACACAAAAATGCCTGTATTAAAAAGATGTTTCCTGCTGGCCTAGAGAACATTTCTTTTTGTGTTGTTTTGTCATGTATAAAGTAATGCTTGACTTGTAAAATAGTTATGTGCTAATGTTCACCCTAGTCTTTCTAAAAGTGTCATACATATTTAAACTCTCCCCAGTGCAAACACTGGGACTGTATCATATCTCAAACTAGCAGAATGTTCTAGTACTGGAATGTAATGTTTTCAAAGGTAACTCATTCCTGAGGTTTGTTTTCATGGAACATGAATTTTGGAACAAGGAATTACAAATTTTCTAAGAGTATTGAAGGTTACATACTAAACAAAGAAGAAATTCCTCTTTTGCTTCAGACCAGGTTTAGTATGACCTCCTTCACTAAGTTCTCATACCAATTTTTTCTGTAGTTTCTTCCTATCACATAATAAATTTTTTAGTACTGGCACAGTGTGGCACAACTCATACTTTCTAATTCATTCAACTCCTAAGAACAGCTATATAATATTCAGAGAAAAAAATAAACTGTCTGCTGTCTATTCATTCAAGGCATGAACAGACATCAACAGACAAAACAAGTGTCAAGTGTCCACAAAATCAAAATCAAGGAAAAAAATTTAGTGACTCCCCAAAAGATAACTATTCTTATCTGCCATTTTTACACATGAAATGTAGGTAGTCCAAGTCACAAGGACATTCAGAAAAAATTGTATAGTACTTCTGATTTCATCTCTATCAGTTTAGAAAGTTTATGCCTGAAGCAAAAAAAATCTGTCCAAGGGGAAAATGGAAAATCACTGCTAGAACACTGAAAAATCTAGATTTCTGAATCAGAGGAATTCCATAGCAGAAGGATAAAGATATACATGAGAAAAAAATCCACATGGTGAAAAATATTTAAAAACATAAATGAAGAATGTAAAAACCAAAGTAGTGTGTGAGATTATTTCCACCAAAAGATTAATTCAACCAACACCTTGAGATGACTTTGTTTCATTACAAAATAGTTACAGATACTATTCTAGTTTCTCTATTCAGTAAACAACTTAGATATTCAAATGCAGCTTTGGCTTGAATTTAGTGAACAACACATCTAAATTTTGCATTAACAGCTAAGTTCTTTTCTGTTTCCATTTTTCAGTCTCTGTTTTGGAAGACCTTATTGTTCTGCACTTCATGACACATATTCTGAAGAAAGTAAGTAACTAATTAATAGGAATAATAATTTTCACTGATTAGTCACAAACAAAATTGAATGAACATGCTATGAGGATGCAATTTTATATAATAATAGCAAGGGATTATATCATCCAAAGGAAAGGAATGAAATTTCACTTGTGTTCTTTTCCCTTTTTGACTTGTCACTGCAAGAATGAGCATCTATATTTCCATTGCAGCAGACAAAACTGAAGTCATACATGATGAAATGGAACAGAAAAAATTTCGAAAACATTGTCATTTTTTTTAATTAATCATAGAAATATTGAATCTTATGACTTTTCAAAAGAGTACTTTACAGGCATAAAAAATTCTGATTATGGGTAAAACAGTTTTTCTCAGGTAACTATAGTTACCAGTTAAACCCTGTCGTGGTTTCAGCTAGCTGTCATAAGCCAAGTGAAGAATTTTCTCCCTTCCCCCCTGGTTATCAAGATAAGCACTGCAAAGTACAAAAGACCTAGCCCCCATGGCTGATGGCTGGACTTTAGTCTCCTAGGAGACAAGGCAGATAAGGACTTGCACTTTATTTTTTTCTCTTGTCTCCTGGGCAATGAAGTGGGAGGAGTTGGGGGGGGCTACGGTGTGGCTGGGGCTGGAGTGTGCCCTGAGCCATTCCCAGCTGCAGTTTTTGCCTGAGGTGGATTCTAACTAGTTGAAGACCGTGAGTTTTCTTCCATTGGGAGAACTTTCTGTTTTATTGCTGTTTTTTTGGGTTTGGTTTTTTGTTTTTTTTTTTTAATTTCCTTTCCCTTCCCCCAACCCATGTGGTGGCAACCAGTGATCCAACAGCGCCGCCTGGTGACGGGCACTGGACATTACAAGTTCTGCTCCTCCAGTGATCCAACAGCGCCACCCGGTGACTACAATAGGACATTACAAGTTCTGCTCCTCCAGTGACCCAACAGCGCCACCTGGTGAATGGTACAGGACATTACAAATTTTGCATCTCCAGTGACCTGATGGCGCCCCCTGCTGACTGTAGTTGGAACTGCACCAAAGGGTGCAAAAAACTGAACTGTTTAATTTTCCTTGTCAGTTTATCGGTTTTATTCTTGAAGAGGATTATTGGTGGGTATAGGAGTATTGCTTGGTTGTTTTACTTGGGTTTTTTACGTGTTCCTGTTAATACACACATACCTTTTAATAAAGGGCTGTTATTTTCTCTTTTCCATAATTTGTTTTCTTCAATCGGAGCCTCTTAATTTTGGATTTATAATTGCTTAGAAAGAGAAGTTTGGGTCTTTTCTCCTAACCCATCCTCAGCAAAAGACCCTTGTCTCATTTAAACTGGGACAAACCCTTAAATTTCTAATCATGCCTATACATTCTTTCCTTTCATCTTGAGCATTATCCAAATTATATTAATTGGGGTAAAAGGTATTAAGGGCAGTTTATGTGGCATACAGTAAGGAGAGAATCACGGAAGAACGGGTGCTTATCTGTAGTTTGAGACCAAAGTGGTTTGATTTATTCAGATTTCTTGGATATATCTACATCTTTTGAATGGGATGGTTTTTGTAACTGTATATCACACTCAATTCTCTCACTGAAGTAATATACTAATTTACAAGTTTCAGTTGAAATTTTTTGCACAAACAATGCCCTGTATTCATATGTATAATGGTCACTCTCTAATGATTTATTGGCCTGATTTAGAGCTCTAGGGCCCCCAGCTGAAGAAGGGCGTGGAGCTGTTTGACTGAGTCCAGAAGAGGGCCATGAAGATGGTCAGAGGTCTGAAGCCTCTCTCCTATGAACACAGAGTGTTGGGATTGTTCAGCCTGGAGAAGAGGAGGCTCCTGGGACACTTTAGAGCACCTTCCAGTACCTAAAGGAGGCCGATGAGAGAGTTGGAGAGGGACTTTTCACAAGGGCACGCAGTGACAGGACAAGGAGGACTCTTTCCGACTGAAAGAGGGTAAGTTTAAATTAGAAATTAGAAATAAATTCTTCACTATGAGGGTGGTGAGGCACAGAAACAGGTTTCCCAGAGAAGCTGTGGGTGCCCCAGCCCTGGAAATGTTTAAGATGAGACTGGACTGATCTTTTAGCAACTTGGTGTAGTGGAGGGTGTTCCTGTCCATGGCAAGGGGATTGGAACTAGATGATCTTTAAGGTTCCTTCCAACCTGAACAATTATATGATTCTACAATTCTATGAAGTAGTAATCTAGATAGACATCTGTTCCCTTCATCATAGGCTAGGGATATCCATACAGAATAACTGAAGCAAAATACCTATTTGTCATTCAGTTAAGTTTTCTTAATAGATATCTGTTGATTGGTATTTCTTGTAATTAAATTCAGTAGCCTAATATTCGTGATCCATCTGTGGCTTGCTGTATGACCATCACGAATCTTATTTTCCATGCTTCAAATCTGACGCAAATGCTTTTAATGAAAAGAAAGGAGTTTCAAACATCTGCCTCATGCATTACGTTGTCAGAGATACTTTGCAAAACAAAATGCACTGATTTCAACCTTTGTTTTAATAGACATGGGAATAAAATGGACTCATTTATTTACCATTTACCTTTCTGTGCTTTCTTTGTTTCTCATCAAGTTAGAGATGTTTCTATTTCTGGAGACTAAATACATTTATCTTTACAGCAGTGACAGTGAAAAAACAGGTTTTTATGCAGATTGTGTCAGCTTTTCTGCACTTTGCAAGTAAGAAATCTTGGGTAAAGAATGCATGCCTTCAAATAGCAATCCATTTTGGAAATATTGAGCATAAATTGTCATGTATCACTAGCACTTTAATTTAGCACTTCTGAATTTGGAAGTAATGGGACTCAAACTAAGTAAATTTTTAGAAAAGGAAAAGAGAAGAGAAAGAAGACACAAAAGTGTTATATATATTTTGTTAGGATAGTATAAATATTAAACAAAGCTTTTTAATGTTGAAAATTGTAATTTTAATGAGGTTTTTTTTTACAGGGTAGTCACTGTCTGGTAAAGTTTGATCTTTTCAATAATACAAGGTTTTTGGTACGTGTTTTTGTTGATTTGTTGGTTTTTGTTTTGTGTTTCTTTGTTTTTGTTTTTTCCTGCACTGCAGATATAGTGTTATTAATTCAGTATGTTTAATCCCCAGTTAGTTTATCTGGCCTCTTCCCTCAAAAGAGGGAATTTTTGCTGATTAATCATTCAAGTTATGTGCTTTGTGTCTTGTCAAATTTTCTGAGAGAATGAAGCTCAGTTCCATACACTGGAGCACTGCCTTCCCTCTGCACATGGCTCTGAACTCAGAGCATGTCTGTGTCATCACAGCTGGTTTTGAATAATCCTCTTTATGTACTCTGAAATTGCTTGGAAAGTTTTAGGCACTGCCCTTCAAGAAAGGTGTAGATCAATTGGAGATTTTCCATAGGAAAATAATGGGAATCCCTGTTCCAAAAAGCATGAAGGAAGAGTGAGAATGAATCACAGCAAGACAGATCTCTACAGAAGTGACTGAGCGTATTGGATTCAGGAGTCGTGGTGTTGTCAGGGGTGGGGCAGGAGCTCCAGGGGTGGGCTCTTTTAGGTTGGTTCCAAAGGACCAACCAACGGACACAGCTGAGCCATGATAGTGGCACCTCTGGGAAACTGTGTTTAGCAAAGGGTAAAACTCTGCACAGGCAGAGAAAGAAGTAAAAAAAAGTCAGAGCAGCAGAGGAGACACCAAGGTCACAGGAGAAGGAGATGTTCCAGACACCAGAGCTGGTGTTCTGCTGCAGCCCACTCTCAAAAAATTTACATATAGTATTATAGTAATTATTAAATTTGAGATTATGTCCTAGTCAGTGTTTTCAAGTCACACTGAAGTCAAGATCAGTTAATTATTGCTTTGATGCAGGACAGAGACAGGCAGTGGCAGCCCAATGCAAATGAGAGGCCATGTCATATGGTAGAGGAGTCTGCACTAAATTAGCTAGTTCTGAGAGAAGGCAAAAATGTAGACTGAAAGATTCTTACCCACCTTAATTATCTACGCTAATGATATTTTAAGAAATAATTTTTGCTTTTATTACTTTAGAAGCAATATTAAAAAAAAATTACAATTGGCCATTGTAACTGTGAAAATGAAGGGCACATTATTCATAATAAGAAAATATACAGGAAATTGAATTGTCTAACAATTTTAATTGAGATTTTTTTGAAGAAGATAAACAAGGATTTTTTTAATTAAACAAATTGATAGGCTTCTTCTAGTTTATTACATGCTAAATAATGATACATTCCTCAACGGCCACTTCATGGCATTTGTATACATAAAACCAAAACCAACATCACCAGCAAAGATTTTTCTGGGAAAGATCAAGGGAAATATTATTGAGAAATACATGCCCACTTACATTTGCAAACAGGCAGCCTCCCTTTGTTGCTCCATAATCCATCTTCTTGACACACTGCTGTTGCTTGTTGACTAGATTCTAGCTTGAAGCCCTCGTTACATTCATATATCAATCTACTGCCCAAAGTGAATTCATTACCTATGACTGAACCATTCCCAGGGGAGTCAGGAATACCACAAGACACAGCTGAAAAAAAAAAGAAAAAGATAAAGAATTGGAATTTTATCATATATATCTTTAAAATATCATCCCACAACTGAAATAAGAAACATGGACTAGTGATTTTGACATATCCCATTCATAACAACTGAAATTAATTTTCCATCATATTTACAACTTTCCAATAAATGGAATCATATTTAAAACATGGATAAAAGCTTAGAAGTCCATCCAATATAGACAAAAAATGATAAATAATTATTTAGTTTTATCCAATCACTGTAGAGAGATAATTTTCAACAGAGACTAAGGGTAATTTGCTAGGGAAACAATCGAGGAAGTGCCCAAAGTAATTTGGTCCAAGAAGTGATGAACTGGACAATTCTTAAATGCTTTCTAATACTGTGTTTCTATTCTCTCAGAGGTTCTTTCAATCCTGCACTACTATAAACAAAACTTCATATTTGTTTGTTCCATACATATGAAACAATGTTATTTAAGAATTCAATTTAAATTTTTTTTTGTCTAAAGAGAAAAGAACCTCGATAAATTACTAGACAGGAAAGAGTTCCACTTAAGGGCATTATTCAGATACTTGACTAATTCAGTTCAGTATGCCAAACATTATGTGAATCCAAGCTTACTAATTTTCCACATCATGAAAGAAAATTACTTACTGAATAATTTTCACTCTTTTTTTTACCTTCTGAATTTAACTCTAGATGTTCTTTCACGCTCACAAAATTTAATGTGCTATCAACTTAGTGAAGTTTTAGTAGCACATACTGTAGGGTTTTAGGCTTATTTATTATTTATTTATTTAACCAGAGTTCATTTAACAGTATCTCATAATATAAATTTTAGGGCAGAGTAAAAATTACAAAATTATCTATTTTAATCACTTTTAGGAAAGGTCTCCAAGTCAAGATTGTCTTATGCTATCTGACTTCTCAGGTCCCTTGCTTTTGGTAATGAAAAAAGGCAACTCTCCAGTATAAATATTTTTTAAAAAATTATTTTAATGCTATGCTTTATTTGAAAGTAGTTATTTATGTACAGAGATTAACTTTAGGTCCTTCAATAAGTCACTAAAGCTGGTAAAGATTTCATGCTTGACCTGTGGATCTTCTGAAGGGAAAGTCATGATATTATCTTGCTTAAAGGGTGTTACTTTCTGCAAAATAGCAACTTGGAGCACAGTACCCATAAAATTATTACAGTCAATCTCTTTAATGAGTTCATATAAACCACTCTGTGTATGTGTGCTCAGAATCACTAGCTGATCTGTGATTGGCATCCAGTTTGCTGCTCTTCAGTAAATACACGGAAAAAATACAGTTTTAAAGCTTTCATTTCTAAGTATTTATGAATAAAAAGAGTTTTAAAAATGAAAATGTCTTTCCCTTATATACAATCAATTGTAAGAAGCAAATTAATATTTTAGAATTTTAATAAAAAGATTTAAAAGAAGAAAGCACAGCCCTTGTCTGAAATATGTTAAACAGAGGTGAAGATAAGTTTTTTGTCTTAAATGTAGTTTTTATCACCATTTATCCAATTAAATATAAATTATTAATTTCACAACATATCATCATGGTATCATAAACACAACTCTCAAATTTGCTTGCAGTGTTCCTAAGTTTTTTCATTTTTTGCATTTAAATTAAATACAACAAAGTACTTTACATCTGATTATAATGAAAAGTAACCATTATAAAATGATGAATTATTAGTTCATTTCAGTTGTTCCTTCCATCTGGAATCTCTCAAATTGCTAAAAGAAGTAAAACTGGAGGAATGTTCTACAACAAGAGGCTTTCTTAGTAACACAACTCTTTAGCATTTTTTGCATCTTAACCAGTAACATTTTTGTCTTATCAAAATTGAGTATATCTCCATCAATGGGTAGGGGCTGAGCCTTTTGCCACTGGAAGGAGTAGTAGTGGGACAGAGAAGGTAGAGACCGGTGATAAGGAAAGTGTTCTTGAGGCACTCACTGTTTTTAATCGTGTTAGAGAAGGTGGAGAAGGGGAAGAATGAAAGCAAGTTCTGCAGCTTCTGGGAGAAGGCCTTTGTATTAGAAGTCTTTTCCCACTAGAGTACCAGAGCAGGAGATATCTTTTCAGGGCTCTGGTGTACTCAAAACAGTCAGTATAGCTGCACCTGGTAAATTCTCTATCCATTGCCCTAAAGACCAGTTTAATCCTTTACATACAACTAGAACCCACTCTGACCTTGTCTCACATAAACAGAATTTTTTACTTGCAAAACCTTCTTTTGCTTGCTGAATGGACAGAAAGTTAAATGGTCACTCTGTTTTAGTACATCATAAAAATGCCATTGCATTCTCCATTTCAAGTCATAGTTACTGTGAAAGGCTTCAGTGTCCCCAGAGCCGTGCACTATGTCCCTTAATCCTAACAAGCCTTATAATTATCTTCTGTCTTGTGGCAATATATCTGAATGCTTGATGTAGAATGCGTTTGGGTTAAGATTTAACTTCTTGTCAATATTTTCAGGTCTCCTTTCTCATATCAAAACAATAAACTATGTGTTAAGTATGCATACATTTATTTGTATAAAAACAAAATTCAAAACAATGAGTCTATCCACCCATCCATGTACGTGTCCATCTGTACACACAGGTGGACCTTAGTCCATTTCCCTCTAAACACTGCAAACATGAATTAACTTCGGATAGCTTAGCAGAACAAGAAGATTTTAATATGTCATTTGAAAACAAAAAACCCTCTCAGCTGAGGTCTGTTTAGTTCATTTTAGAAGCAAATGATTCTGTTAGCATTTGCTCTTCACCTTTGGCAATAACCCTTCTAGAGAGTCACTGAAAAGTTCAAGACTGAGTAGCTCTTACAGGCAAGTTATTTTAAGGAACAAAAGATGTACAGTGCCTGGTCACACCGAGATGGGCCTCTTAGTTATGTCAGGTCTGATGTGATGCCCAGTATTCTAAAGCATCTCAAAATCTATACTTATCTATCATAGTTCAGCACTTTCTCCTCAGTGTGTACCTCAGCCCTCTACTGTCTCTTTTCTTTCCTCAGCTGCTGATGAATCTTGTTCTGCTACATTGTCAGGTTGCTCTCACTGCTCCTTGAGCTACTAATCATAAAAACAGTTTGGTACTGTTCCTGTCACAGTCTTATCTGTTTATTTGTTGTTTGTTTCTCTTCCTGAAACTGGGATTGGAAAAAAATATTCCTGCTGCTACTAATTTATTGAGGCTGCTAATGGCTTTTAGAACAGCAGTGTCCAAACAAAACATATCAGCAAGGACAGTTTCACTAAACAGCAAGTACTCTGACATTTACAGTAAAGTTAGCTGAAAATGACATGTTGTCTTTGGACTGTGGAAACAATGTCACTAATGTGTTATAACCAAGCTCTCAGCTGCTCATATGATTGTAAAACAATAAAAAAATGGTGTGAGAAAATCTTCTGACTTGAAGAACTGTCAAAATACTTCTTAGGTCAATGATTAGATGAGACTGACAGGTTCCAGCTGGGAGATGTGCATTCAGAGTGTGAAAAATATAACTCAAACTTAATTGTATCTATCAATTTGCACAGCAGAAAAATTTGGTTCTTCCAATGCAAGCAGAAAAGCCTTTTATGACCTAGAAACTGAGATGCAGTTTTAATTGCTCTTTCATGTTCCACATGTCATACTTACATTTATTCCTTATCAAAACCTGTAAATTTAAGGTTTGTGGCAAGCCTTTACCTTTAAAATATCTATGTACCTGTATCCCTTTAAAGCAGACAAATTCATTGCTTACAGAAATGAAGCTGGAGATTGCATTACAGTCAGACATTGAGTTTATTTCCATGCACTAGAAAATCCTTAAAGTCTATCCACCCATCCATGTACGTGTCCATCTGTACACACAGGTGGACCTTAGTCCATTTCCCTCTAAACACTGCAAACATGAATTAACTTCGGATAGCTTAGCAGAACAAGAAGATTTTAATATGTCATTTGAAAACAAAAAACCCTCTCAGCTGAGGTCTGTTTAGTTCATTTTAGAAGCAAATGATTCTGTTAGCATTTGCTCTTCACCTTTGGCAATAACCCTTCTAGAGAGTCACTGAAAAGTTCAAGACTGAGTAGCTCTTACAGGCAAGTTATTTTAAGGAACAAAAGATGTACAGTGCCTGGTCACACCGAGATGGGCCTCTTAGTTATGTCAGGTCTGATGTGATGCCCACTATTCTAAAGCATCTCAAAATCTATACTTATCTATCATAGTTCAGCACTTTCTCCTCAGTGTGTACCTCAGTATCACGGGTGGGGTTCGGCCCCGTGATAGACCCTAGCGCACATCTTGTATAGGGAAGAGCCCCAGATAGGTGACTCACAAAATGGCTCTTTATTAAAGCAAGGTTTCAGTTTATATAGAGGGTACATAGAAGGGTCTTGAACAAGGGTGGGATTCTTGCCAGGGGCACGAATCCGAAGGGTCAGAGATAAGGGAAGATGGAGGGATTGGCTGCAGGGATATGCCCAGCCATATAGGGAGATTTGGGAGTTAGGGAAGGAGGGGTAGGAATGGTGAGAGGGGCACAGATAGGGGGGTCCTGCAGGGGTCTGTGGAAGCGATGTCTTATCGCTGGATCTCAGGCGCTTCCTGCAGTTGCAGCTGTCAGAGCACCTCTAGATCGATTTCTTCCTCCGAGGTTTCTTCGTAGCCTTTCTGTATCTGTCTCCATTCTCTGTAGGCCTCTGCTGGTCCACTCCCGACATCTCCCCCTTTCCTGATTTTGAGGACTGGGAAAGCTTGGGAAAAACTTTTAGTCATGGATTTTTAACACAAAAAAATTAGACAGGGAAGGAAGACAAGGATGGAGAAAATGATAATTAGAATTCTTTGATTTTCTGCTAGCAGGCTCTGAATGGCTAGAGAAGTGGCATTGGTTTCTTTGGCCATCCAGCAGGCCAGGTGGGAAGGAAGGTGGAAGGCAGTTTAGTGGGTTGAGAGAAAAGTTTAGTGGGAAGAGGGTAAGGTTGGGAGTAATTGCACCATGCGGTGGTGTTAGTATAGATGGAGGAGATGGGGGATAGGTTAGGTGTTAGGTTAAGGCGATTAGTAGTAGGTTTGAATCTAAGGCAAATGGTAGTTACAGATGAGCCTAAAAGTTCTAATTCTTGGGGATTTGTATCTAGGGTACCTAAATGTAAGAGGGTTTGGGAAATAGTGTTTGGAGAAGGAAGGAGATTATCTACGAGGGAAGTGTTTTGGATAAACCCGTTCCAGTCAGGAATACCCACGAGACAGCTTTTAAATGGATGACTCACGCTGTCGAGGGAAAGGCACATTGTATCACTGTTGGTGGCTTTGGCTTTTTCTGCTGGTCACTGCATCCAGTCTGGAACTGAGAAGGTTGAGGCAGTCTATGGTGGAACAAAGAGGTGGAGAATCAGGAGGGTCTGGAGTCCTCTAGGAAGGGCTTGATCCTTCTTGAGGGGACCCATCTTGGACTGTTCCTGTTGTAGAATTGGCCCAATAGTGCGAAAGGGTGAGTGGATCCTCTCATGAGTTTCCACAAGTTGATGAGTCACATCTGTCCATTGTCCTGATGCTTGCTTGGTGTTGTCGGGTGCTGTGTTACTTTGTATGACAGCACCTGTGACTGTAATAATTGTGGTAAATGTTGCACGTTGCTTTATAGATGCAGAACTTGGTGCTTGGTTCTCTGAAGGGGTTGTTTTCAAGCTTTCGGTAGATGTAGAAATTGTCTGTTTAAGAGTAGTCTGGTTTTTGTTATTTACTGTTTCAGTTTGTGTGGTTGAAGCAGCTGCAGGTGTTTCTTTCTGTGTCTCTGTAGAGGTCTGCTGCTTGGAGGCAGGCTGTGGGAACTTAGCTTGCAGTTGTGCCTGCATTTGAGGCAGGCTAGGAAACAGTGTTTGATACTGAGAACTGTCTGATGATGCAAGAGGCATTGCAGCTGAGACTGGAATATCTGTAGGCTGAATCGGTGCAGTTGTTGCCGCTGATGTTTCATGGGCGCGGCCATGATTGTCGGTGTCATGTGACGGATGGGCGGAGGGAGCCCCCCCCGAGTCACTTGAGAAGGCTGGAACTTCTGGGGCTGAGTTACTCACGTCCCGTAGGGAGGAGGAGTTTTCCAGGGTGTACGAAGGAGGCGTGTATAAGCTGTCTGCCACCGCCCACTCTCTCTCCCCTCCCTTTCTGTAAAGTTCAGAAAAGTTTTCGCGCGGTTTGGATGTTTCTTTGTTCTGTTTTCCGCCATCTTGGCTGTCCCGGGACATCGTGCCGCCGTCTGTGTCTTTGTTCTCCCCCCACGGTCTGTCCTCGGGTCCCGCTGTCTCTGCCTTGTTCTCCCCCACGGTCCGTCCCGGGTCCCGCCGTGTCTGCCGTGCTGGGAAAGGCTTGGGGTGGGGGTTGCTGCATTGCCGGGGCTGAGGGGTTTCCGGGGTCGTTTTCATTCCTGCCGTGGCTCCTGCCTTTGTTAGTGTCCATGGCTCGGGGGGCTCTGCGGGCTCTGCTGTCGGTGCGAGTCCCGGTTCAGCGGGGGGAGGAGGATCGCTCCTCTCGGGCTCCTCCGCTGGGTGCTGCGGGGCGAGCGGGGAGGAAGGTCGTTTCTCGGCAGGTTTGTCGGCTGTGGCTTGCTAGGATGGTTGATATCAGATTTTAAAGTATTTTGTGCTTCTAAGGCTTTTGTTGTTTGCGGATTTTTAGGCTGTGGCTTATGCCTTTCTTTTTGTAAGACTGTGAAAATAAGCCTCCAAGCTATTAATGCTTCAATAGCTAAGGAATCACCTCTCTCGCCTATTTTCCAAAGGTGATTTCCAATTTTTTTCCAGGTTTCATAATTTAGGTTCTCTGGAACAAAAGATTGATTTTCTTGGAGCCACTGAGTTAAAGCTTTTAGAGAGTTTTTGTCACATATATGTACTTCAAGTTCAAATACAGCTCTGATTTTCTTATAGATTTCTTTTTGTGGCTCATTTAATGTAGTTTCGAATTGATGCCATTGTTGGTAAGGTAATAATTGCGGCGAGAAAAGTTTGCTTTTGAAACTACATTTTGTTAAAGTTTTGAGGGATCTTTGATGTTTCGAGCTAGAAGGTTTGTTTCCCATTATTAAAATAAAAAAGTTTTGGGTACCTCACTCGCTATCTCACGGGGTGCTCTGGTCGCAGTCGGACTGGAGCGGGGCTGCAGCTGCGTCTCCCAGGACGGGGTGGTGGTGGTCCGAACACGGGTGGAGCGGGGCGTGTCCGCGGCGCTGGGCGCAGGGTCGGCGACCGGCGGTTTCAGCGGCGGCGGCGGCGGCAGCAGCTCAAGCGGGGGGTTGCTGGGACCGGGGGTTTTTTCTCGCAGCAGCAGCGACGTGAGACTGAGTGGACCGGGGGTCCACGGATCGCTTGAGTGAGGGAGGGTCGTGGGGTGCGTTTGACTCCGGAAATCAAACGGCACCAGTAGCTCAGGTGAATCAGAGACCTTTCTTAATATAAGAAAGGGGAGTTCTGACCACGGTGAGCGCCATTTATCACGGGTGGGGTTCGGCCCCGTGATAGACCCTAGCGCACATCTTGTATAGGGAAGAGCCCCAGATAGGTGACTCACAAAATGGCTCTTTATTAAAGCAAGGTTTCAGTTTATATAGAGGGTACATAGAAGGCTCTTGAACAAGGGTGGGATTCTTGCCAGGGGCATGAATCCGAAGGGTCAGAGATAAGGGAAGATGGAGGGATTGGCTGCAGGGATATGCCCAGCCATATAGGGAGATTTGGGAGTTAGGGAAGGAGGGGTAGGAATGGTGAGAGGGGCACAGATAGGGGGGTCCTGCAGGGGTCTGTGGAAGCGGTGTCTTATCGCTGGATCTCAGGCGCTTCCTGCAGTTGCAGCTGTCAGAGCACCTCTAGATCGATTTCTTCCTCTGAGGTTTCTTCGTAGCCTTTCTGTATCTGTCTCCATTCTCTGTAGGCCTCTGCTGGTCCACTCCCGACACCTCAGCCCTCTACTGTCTCTTTTCTTTCCTCAGCTGCTGATGAATCTTGTTCTGCTACATTGTCAGGTTGCTCTCACTGCTCCTTGAGCTACTAATCATAAAAACAGTTTGGTACTGTTCCTGTCACAGTCTTATCTGTTTATTTGTTGTTTGTTTCTCTTCCTGAAACTGGGATTGGAAAAAAATATTCCTGCTGCTACTAATTTATTGAGGCTGCTAATGGCTTTTAGAACAGCAGTGTCCAAACAAAACATATCAGCAAGGACAGTTTCACTAAACAGCAAGTACTCTGACATTTACAGTAAAGTTAGCTGAAATCAACTGTCCAAAATGACATGTTGTCTTTGGACTGTGGAAACAATGTCACTAATGTGTTATAACCAAGCTCTCAGCTGCTCATATGATTGTAAAACAATAAAAAAATGGTGTGAGAAAATCTTCTGACTTGAGGAACTGTCAAAATACTTCTTAGGTCAATGATTAGATGAGACTGACAGGTTCCAGCTGGGAGATGTGCATTCAGAGTGTGAAAAATATAACTCAAACTTAATTGTATCTATCAATTTGCACAGCAGAAAAATTTGGTTCTTCCAATACAAGCAGAAAAGCCTTTTATGACCTAGAAACTGAGATGCAGTTTTAATTGCTCTTTCATGTTCCACATGTCATACTTACATTTATTCCTTATCAAAACCTGTAAATTTAAGGTTTGTGGCAAGCCTTTACCTTTAAAGTATCTATGTACCTGTATCCCTTTAAAGCAGACAAATTCATTGCTTACAGAAATGAAGCTGGAGATTGCATTACAGTCAGACATTGAGTTTATTTCCATGCACTAGAAAATCCTTAAAGTCAATCCACAAGCTTTTATCATTCAGTGACCTGTTTCTGGCATTGAACATAGTGCTGAGAAAAGCATTTAAATACACTAAATTTGAAGATAGAAACAGAGAAGTCCCTAAAAGCAGAGTTTGAAACAAAAAATATGCTGAGTGGCTTATGTATACGATATCCAATCAAAAACACTGGAGACAGCCATGCCAATTCTTAGACTTGGATACACAGAGAAGGAACAAAGAAAGTGAGAACAGGATTGTGGGTGTAAAAAACCCTGTTCTAAGTGGTTATCTACTTTATTTTCCTATCACAAGTCAGAATTATACTTGATCAATATTCATCTAATTTGTTTTTGAAAGACCTGCAATAATGAAAGTTCTACATTCTCCACAGACAATCTATTTCAGTATTTCACTAGCTGCTCTGAGAAAAGAAGAAAAAAAATAAAGAAAAACTTAAGATCCTGTTAAAGTAAGCTTAGCTGTAATTCCTTTATCTAGAAAGAACATAAATTAATTATTTAATTACTCTTTTGAACTACTTTTAGCATATTAGAAGAATGTTACCAAGTTCCCCCTTAAACTTCTGGGCTTTTATAGTTCAGAGTAATATATTTATCTTACTGCTTTATATTTTGAAATACGATCATTGGTTTATAAGAGGAAACCGGGATTTGGAATATTTAAGTTAGGGTACTTACCTCACATTTTTATTTTAAGACTGGGTGCTAAGAGGGACATTTTTTGCATAATAGCATTTACAAAAAGGGTAAAAGGCACAAGTTTAATTCCATGATCAAAACCACCAAACAATTAATTTTATGAAGAAGAAGTTTGGAGGTCCCAGAATCATGCATCTTGTGCAAATTGCAAATGGATATTTTCAAGCCCATTTCCCCAAGGCAGACATAAAACACAGCCAGGGTCCTGGAATAATGGCAAAAAGTACAAGGCTCTCTAGCTCCACAATATGCATGTACGCATTTCAGCAAGCACAGAGGGACCCATAAAGACAGGCTTTGAAATATCAGCATTTTAAGCAGGAAATATTGGCATAAGCTATATTTTTATCATGACCCAGTCATAAGTATTGAGCCTTTCCAAGTACCTACAATTCAGATGAGAACTTCTGTAAAGTAATACCTCCAGTTTTCTTTTATAAACCTACCAGGGAGTAACTCAAATGGTGAAGAGCAGCCAGGGTTTTTCAAGGCTCTTTAAAATTATATTTATAATAAGTGGGAGAAATCAGGAAGAGCCAAGTCAAAAACTGAGCCCAGCAGATGAATGGGTGGGATAAAGAGGGGTATTTGCTCATGCCTGTCAGACAAACAGATACTCTTACACTCTCGCTGCTACCATGTCTCAGCCTCCAGATATCTGCAGCCCAGCACTGCTGATCCATATAGACCCTGAAATTCGATTTCTGTTTTTTATTCTAACTGCTCTTCTTGCCAAACTTTTCTCTTATCATCTCTTCCTCCCTGAGCCTAGCCTTCTTTTCCTACTCTCCCCCAGAATGGAAACCTCTCCATGAGCTAAACAGTGGCTAAGATGACATATGTGGTTCAAGTATCATTATTGGGGACTATACTATTTCCTCTTAGCAGCTGTTTTCTTCTTAGCAGCTACTTACTGTTATAGAATAGAATAGAATATATAATAGAATTGTTATTTTCTGTCCTTATAAACATTCTGAATGTAATATGACTCATGTTTCTCTTTTTCTTTCACAGATGAAATAACAGTAAGTTCTAATTTCCCAGATAGGAGTCAAGTTCTTTATACAGTGTTCAGGACATTATAACAGGCATCCAGAGAAGACTGGAATTGAAAAAATATCTTCTGACCCTATCAGATTAACTCAGATGTGTTCATATTAAAATTAGATGGTATAATAAATATGTAAAAAATAATTCCCCTTTTTGATAATATGATCAAACCTAATTTCAAACATTAATTCTGACACACTCAAGTTATTAATTACAAAGGTAACCCTGCAGGACCAGTTTTACAGAAATTTCAGACTTCATCAAAGATCCTGTAATGAAATCCATGAGCTGGACAAAATGTGTAATTTTAACTAATTTTCAAAGGGAAAGCATGTATTTGCATAACACATACTAAATAAATTTAGAAATATACTCTCCATTTCAGAGTTTAGGGAAAAATATGTGCCTTTTCCAGACATACAAGTTGGAATAATTGTGCCAGCATGGTAAAGTGACATATTAAAATGAGGAATCCTACATTTACAAGAAATTTATAATAAAGATCCTATCTTACAAATATTTTTCTCCTACAGTTTACAGAAATCTACATACTCACAGCCACCTATTTTGTTGAAATTGTAAATACAGCTTAAAATTAAAGAAAAAAGGTATTTATGAACATGCTACATTGCTAAAATTTCACTGCTCTTTCTTGCATATACAGATAAAATAAGGAAAGACACACTGTCTGAAGTATTTTATAATTTTCTTGAGTCTGCTTAAGTTTTATTCAGAATCTATTACTTTCTGGGACTCTTCAACCCCTGTTTTTCCATCAAATCCTGGGACCTCATGCCAAGTCCTGCACACATCTGTACATTTTCCCTCTTAATTTCTGTGAATTATTCTATGTTGTCCTTGAAAGGGGGGACTTTTTTCTTAAATTGTTCAAATAACTATTTTCTCCATTATTCAGAACTCTTCACACACCTCATTATGTTTGGATATAATTTTCAAAGTTAGAATGGCAAATTCTAAATCCTTTCTTTGCCATTGGTATAAAAATGTGAACATAAAAACTAGAAATGTGAAAGAAAACTACTTAAAAATTAGACAATTCTAAAAAAAAATTAATTTTTTTTAAGAATTCTGAAGAGTTTGATCATATTTTCATCATACAAACTCTGCTATTTGGTTGAACAATAGTGGTAGTAGCAGTAACAGGTTAACATCGATATACAAGCAGTAGAAACACAGGGGTTACAGTTCCATAGAGTTTCTGACAGCAGAGGAATCGTGCTATCTTAAATTCAGAAGAAAAGTATGATGTAGGACCTCCTAAATTTTATGGCCCCAACTGCCCCAGTCTACACACAGAATACTGTCTCTATCCTCACATGCCCCAAGTACCTGAGTTCCAGAGCAAGATGCCAAAATTTCAGTACCTTTTTAGAAAAGACACCTACTGGCTAGTCAGCAAAAAAACTCCCAAATTATGTGACAGTATTGACCAGATCAGCTACAACATACTTTAGGCAGATGGGTCTTGACTTGTTCCCTTTTCCCATTGTTTAGAGCAACCTGAGATTCTTAGGCCTCCAAGACATCCTGCAAGTCTAGTATGTATAACATAGGAGCTTGTGCCTTTCTGGACTCGTAGATGAAGGGCCTCAGGGCACCTCAAATGACACTAGACTTCTGTGTTTAGGTAAATGAATCAAAACTTTATCTCACATACAGATGTTTAAATGTCATCTTAATCTTGAACAGAATTGCATCCTCCACTTTTCTGATCCCAAACTGTAGGCCTATTCATCATTCCATGTTCTTTAGTGCAAAGTGTCTGAACTTTCAGTTCCAATGCCAGCGTCAGAAATGGCACCTAAAATGAATTTTCATTAAGTTCAAAAGCAGTACTTGTCCCTAAATGTTCCTCATGTCCAGATCCACACAGATTCTCCCATGATTTGACCTTCAGGAAGGTCAAACAGACTCATATGCCATATCACATCCGATATGGCATATATATGGCATTATGCCATATCACATAATGCATATGAGATTAGAAGATGTCCTGGATTCTAGAAGCACAGATACACAGGTCCTTCTTGTGGCACACTGACAGTCTGAGCTTCTCCCAGGGGTATAACCACATGGCCCATCTCAGCATGAAAATACTAATCCATATGAAATATTTAGCTACCAAATCACTCTGTACAAAAGATGGGAACTCTATTCCTTCACATTCTTCAACTGTAGCCAAATCTCTGCAGCTTTTAATTATTCTTGCAAACAGCACACACTCAACAGAAGAGTAAGCATCATGCCAAATCTCAGATGGCTTTTTTTTAATGCACTAAATAGAACTTCCATTTTATACTCTTTAGAAATAGCTGAATCATCATTGATGGAACCTCAAGTAAAACCCTTTTCTTGAAGAAGACATGAAAAACTGCTATTAATGTCTTACAAAGTTAAGAATAATTCAATGCAGGTTTTAATCAAAGATGTTCTTTACTATGAATGCTACTACCACTTTATCCTGTAAGTAAAGCAGACTAGAAGCAGACACAAATGAAAATATGTTAGAAGAGGCCATGTATGATACGGATAGAATTTTCAGTCTTCTTCCTCTCCCCCATGTCCCCGATCTTATCATACAATCATAGAATAGCTTGGAAGTGTCCTTAAAAACCATCTAGTTCCAAACTCCTTGCCATAGGCATGGACACCTTCCACTAGCCCAGGTTGCTCAGAGGCCCATCTAACCTGGCCTTGAACACTTCTAGAGACGGGACATAAATATTTGACAAATGGTAACTACTCTTAACAGATGTCTGGAGTAAGCTAAAGTAGACTCTGCTTAGCTCCAGGATACTAAAAAAAAAAACCCAACCAAACAAAACAAAGTTACAAAATATGTCTTTAAAGCACTCATTATAAGGTGATTTTCTAAAATAATAAATAATTAACTAATTCCTTGTAAATACTGAATTTTTATAAAATGTTCTGTAGTATAACAATATCATGAGCTGTGGGCTGTTCATAGATGCATATTTTACTAGAGAAAAAAGTACCGAAAACATATTTTTCATTAGGTCTGTATTTGATTGCATGAGTAGTTCTTAATGCTTCTGCACTGCACACATTCAATACACAAGTCAATATGCATTTGGATGAACTCCCGATACCAGTGCGTCTCTCAGCATACAGTTGTATTGACAATGCTGTATCCTTGTTTTGTGAAATATTCTTTGCAGTGAAATTAGAGAAGCGTACTCAACAAGGCAGTATTCTCTTACCTTGGCAGATTGGCACAGGGGAATCCCACTGATACATGCCGTTCTGGTGACGCCTACACGTGGCATTATTGTGACCAATCATTCTGTACCCAGGTTTGCAGTAATAGCGAACTTTACTTCCAGCAGGACCACCTGTTTTATTTACAATTCCACCATTCTTCAAGTTAGGGTTTAAGCTGCAATAAGGAGCTAAACACCAAAAAAGGGACATTATTAAAAATACATAGAATGCACTTAATGTGCGAAAGTCACATTATTTATGACATGTAAAACCTTTGAATACCACTAAAACTAGTACTAAAACCTTTGGAATCTTCAGTGAAGATTCAATCTACTTATGCAGAAGCATAATGAAATTCAAAAACATAATTTATAATCACAAACCAGTTTACGTTATTGAACGAGCAAAATACAGTCAAGAAACACAGATTGTTCACTGAGTTCGCTCAAACTTCGAAAACAACCTACTTCACATTTGATAACTTTATAGGTGCAAAAATGTTATTTGAAATTCACAATATAAAAAATACCAAACAGCTTTATTAAAAAAATCCAGTGTCCTTAGACATCTATATCAAACTTTAAAGATTTTCTTAAATATGTTAAAAAATTATATGAGAAATAACAGCATACTGATTCATCAGATGCATTTTTTCATATTAAAAGGCAGTTATTTTTTTGGTACATTTCCTTAAAGACATTACTTGGCAATTGAATTAATTTTTTACCAAAATAACTTAACTTAACTGAGTGTAAATTCTTAAATGCTGAATTTATACCATATCTTAGGTAAGACAGAATGCACTTGTTTAAGTTTTGAAATGAAAGTAAACTTTGTTAAGTTTTAATCACTACTCTACTAATGTTTTTTACAGACGTTTCCATGACCAGTATGGTCCTCAAGGACTTGTAACATATAAATGGAAATTATTAGATGTGTGATAAGGAAGTAAGAAAGTACAATTTTTTGGTGTCAAAAAGTCAGTAACAAAGCCAATTTTTTAAAAAAGGTTGCAATGTCTGTACACAAGGATAGAGTATGGTTATCCAAGCTGGACCCAGATCAAGCAAAAGTACAGTATAGTTTGACACACATGGAGTTTAACACAAATCTATTTGTTGCATGCAAATATTTATTGCCAGATAAAAGCAACATAAAATAATTACCTTGACTCTATGCTGATGTACAAGTCACTGCATATTTGCAGCAGGCATGTACCAAGTCAAGCTTACAGAGATTAATATCTTTTCAGGAGAAGTATAGCAGGACCATGGCTTGCTCAAAATAAATCGGATGGAACTTCCACCACTGAAATAAGCCTGTGAACATTCTTCATGCGGAAGACAGTGTTGAACTCCACTGATAACTAAACGTCAATATACTGAGATTTAGGACACTGAGACTGCAACTACTGTTATATTACTAACTTCCTTCATCATACTGGAATGTATCTTAGGTATACTGTGATGTTAATTTGATTTTCTGTAGAAAATTATTCAGTAGAAGTTGGGGTTTTATTTCACAAGTGTAAAGTTACAGATCTTGCTTTTAATATCTAGATCTCTGGTGGGTTTTTGTTTTTTGTTTGTTTATTATTATTATAGTTATTTTTAATGTATATTTTGTCATCCTAAGGTGTATCTATGGTATCAATTACTACCTGAAGAAGGATGTTTCTATTCACTGACAAAGATCATAGAGTTGATTATATTCCTAACTAAAGTGCTTCTTTTAAATGTCTGGATTTAGATGCGGTGTACTAAAGTCAATATTTTTAAGAAATGCCACCCAACATAAGAAGGAAAACTAAATCCTATATTAAAGATGCTGAAAATGCTGTCATCTGTTGAAATTTCATTATATACTTCTCAATTAAGCAACATTATTTCTACTTGAAATATTATTTCTATACATTCTTTCTCTTGGGGATTATAAATAATATATAATATAAATAAATATATAATATAAATAAATATATAATATAAATAAAACCATTAAATCATAAAGGGAAAAATTAAAACTAGAATTAAAATTAGTAAACAGGAAGGACCTGTAAAACAATTGTCTGGGGTCATGTTCTGTATCCCTTATAAGCACAGTGACATTCACTTGCATGCCTAACTAAATTACATTAATTATAAAATTACTCTTTTAATTTAATAGGGGATTTGACATTTAAAGAAACACAGTAAACACAGTTTTAGTTTTTCTTACAAACTGTTGAAGAAAAAACTTATATTGTTATTGCAAAACAAGCAGCTTGTGACCACTAAAGTCAGCTCCAGTAAGCCCTTATCCACTATTTAATTGTAGATATGCTAGTAGTTCTTAAGAATAGCAGGTGAGTCATAAACACAACATGCCATTCAGACAAAAGTCCAACTTTATTTCCTCAGTGCTACAATTCTAGACAGAAAATATTTGCCTGTAACCCAGTAATTCAGAATAACAATTCTAACCATATTGTTTTTCTGTACAGTAGCTTTAATGTCTTCTTTCTTTTTCCCCTAGAATCATTTGATATAGACTTTTATTAAACTGCTAACAATTCAGTTATACTAACAGTAAATTCTTGGCTAGACATAAAAGCATAGGGATTTTTGCCCTTATCAAGATCTTTTGCATAACAGATTGTACTTGAGTTCTGATTGGCTTTTTTAGCTGTGGTTAATTTCAACAATATATATATGAACTTCCAGAGAGATTATCTTTAAATTGGCATGGACTATGGGACATTCAGGCTGCTGAATGACACAGAATGATGTCAAAATACTGTAATTTTCCTTGGGAGGCACAGGGGAAATCTATCAGTCAGTTGTAACAATTAACAACACCCTGAGACCGAAGACATAGTTTAACCTCTCCAGTGAACTAAATGGTGTTCAGAAAAAGATCAAGCAAAACCACTTTTGAACTAAGAAGAAATTGATAAAAGAAAACAAGAGAAACATAAAACAGCAATATCACCCAGACTTTACTTTAACATCATTTTGGCCATACTTAATTCCTAAAGGCTATTATTGCATATCACCTACAGAAAATTATATCCTCCTTTCCCACATATGTTGGTGATTCCTGAGTGTCTGTTGCTTTCAACCATCTCTTCAATCTACTGTTACTAATGCTTACTTTTCCTGACAATCGAAGGTGAGTGAGTGGCAGCAGCTGCATGGGGATGGAAGAAATAGGGAAGAAGAGATCTGGGAACCAAGACATCTTGATAATGCTTTGTGGTCATCTGACTTTGTGAAAGTTAAAGGCAGAGGTTCAAGTCTGAATATAAAACTCGAAGATGTGTTTGACAGGGAAGGGAGGCTATAATTGGAGAAAAGAGAGAAAGAATATTTGACACAAAGGTGTTGGTTTTAAAAGCCCAGGAGAAGAATAGCCATGACAGATTATACAGTGAGATGAGAAACAGAAAGAGAGAGATTAGAGGTTAAGAGAAGGACTTGGTTAGCTATTAGAAGTGGTACCAAAAAGATGGATGTATCAGAGACTGAGATTGTGTTCAGAATAAAATGTGATGCAAGCAAATATATATATGATTCAGTGAAAGAAACTGGAAAGAAAAATTTATAAAACTGGAACTGACTAATGGGAGACAGAGAAAGAGATCAGAGACAGAAGCAAGGAAGGCTGAGGGTAAAAAATTAGGGGAGACATCATAAAGAGAAAGCAAGGGAAATTACAATGGGAAGCTAGAAGGGAAAGACTGATGTAAGCTTAGATAAAGAACAACCCGATGCTGTCTACTAGAGAACCACTAAAAGTATACTATGATTTGTAGGGAGTGGAAGGAAAAGGGTGGAGATCAAATAAAAAGGTTGGGGAGCACAGCTAGACTGGTTTGGTACAGGTATTAGAATGAGAATGAGTGTAAGGTTTGGAACAATCAAGTTAGGGTGAATGGGACTACAAGAAGCGAGGTGAATTTCTATAAGTACAATGAATAGTAAAACAGAGAGCGGTACAAAAAAGATCCAACATATCAGAAAGGGATTGTGCTTACAGAGGAGCTTCACAATTTCATGGCTGTAAATAGTATGCCTGAAACCCGTAATAACATGCATTTTGTGATATAAATCATATATATTTTGATAACCTCTGTTTAAAACAGTTATTTAACATAGATTAGATCCACCTCCCACTCTTATAAAAATGTTGAATAATGACATTTTAAAGTAGTGGCAGTAGACTGGTAGTATGTCAGAAACTAGCAACAAGATTACAGGCAAGCAGTGCCTGCAGTCCTCCTCCACGTAAAACTTACATTTTTTTCTACTGAAAAGGCAGCACAATATTTATAGAAAAGGCTGATACTCAAAAAAATCTATTATGTCTAAGCTATAGATAGCATTAAAAGAAGAAACACATTTGAAGCAAATTATCTAAAATTTTGAAGATGGATTGATTCTACATCTGAAAAATACACTTGTTGATATAGTGAAGGAATATTGATAAGACTCCATACAATGCATTCTCAATCTATAGTTTAGTAATTTTTAACCTGTTCTTTAAACTGAACTTCCTTTGGAGCCCAGGATGAAACACACAACCTCTTCTAGGTCAAGAACTGACATTAACAGAAGAACCACACACAAGACAATAAATAAATGCCTGAAGACCTGAAGTGCAAGCAAATGCTTGAAGAATGTCAGACTGAAAACTACAGCCACTGTTAGTTGAGTGAAAATTCTGAGCTTAAGCAGAAATCCATACAGTGAGCTCATAAAATATTGCAGCCTTGTGTCAAGGACCACTGGGATAAAATGCTGGTTTTCCCCCAGGCAGTTGCTGAGAGGGGAATGTGCCCTGAAATGTCATGAGGCTTGGCTGAAATAGGTGTAATGACAGAAGAGTGCACTTATCTAGGAACGGCAGTGTTTTACCACAAAATGTGATAAACTTCTATGACCATTCCAGAGACTGAAGCAGCTTTACAGTTTTAGATTTAATTTACTTTTCCAAATGACGTAGCATCCACATTCCTTTAAGGCCTCTTAGACATCAGTGTATTTTGCAAGGCAACATAGATTTTCAGCTCACTTATAATTGAAACATCCATTTGTAACTTGCAACTGAATACCAGCAAGGTAATAATCGCCTAGCTAAATCCCACATAACTAGTCAATGCATGTGTGGACAGCAACACAGATAAACACTGATTTTGTATTTGCAGGACCACACTCTTCCTTTAACAAAGCATATTCTCTTAATAGCTGGAAAATTTAAATATCTGTGCTGAGGGAGTTTTTTTTTTTGCCATTTGAGACACTCTGTCTAAGGCGAGTTCAGTTAAGTAACTCCCAATTAAAAAATAAAATTTTTTTAAACTGGATGTCCAAAACACACAGGGGATTTTGTAGGTTTCAGTCTCTATGGTGAATAATATGACATTTTCTCTAAGAATTTATTTTAGCAAAGGGCCTAATTTCCCAGAAGTATCTTTGATCAATAGCAAAAAACTAATATGAAGAAGATATTTATAAGTATTCATAGAAATAGTACTGTGTTTGGAATTATGCATATACAAAAAATGTTCCTTCAAATCCCTTAATGCCTTTGTTTAGCTTACATGCTTACATTTTATGCTTTTATTTTACCTATTAAACTTTATATGTTTATTTTATCCAACAAGTTTTCTCATTTTTACTCTTCTGATTCTCTACTCTATCCTGCTGTAGGGGGAGTGAGAAAGCAGCTGAGTGGGGCTTAGTTGCCTGATGGAGTTACGGAGCAATATAGGGCTCAAATGGATGTTGAAGTCAGTTCATCACACATTGTTCTTGCCACTCCTTTCTTGGGGGAGTATTCTTCACACTCTTTCCCTATTCCAGCATGGTGTCCCTCCCATAGGAGACAGTCCTCTATGAACCTCTCCAATGTGAGTCTTTCTCACAGGCTGCAGATTCCGGGTCCCTTGCATAGGGTGTAGTCCTTCAGGAACAGACTGCTCCAGTTCAGGTCCCTCACGGAGTCACAAATTCTGCCAGCAAATCTGTTCCATTGTGGGCTCTTCTCTCCATGTGTGCACAGGTCCCGACAGGAGTCTTCTGCACCATGGGTTTCCTGTAGGGTCACAGCCTCCTTCAGGCATCCACCTGCTCTAGCATGGGGTTCTCCAGGGGTTGCAAGCAGATATATGCTCCACCACGGAAGTCCATGGGCTGCAGGGGGACAGCCTGCCCTCACCATGGTCTGCACCATGGTTTTCACCACAGCCTGCAAGGGAATCTCTGCTCTGGCACCTAGACCACCTCCTTCTTCTTTACTGGCGTTGGTGCCTGCAGAGTCATCACTCTCACATATTCTTATTCCTTTCTTCTGGTTGCTGCTGAAGTAGTTTTTTTTCCCTTAAGTGCATTATTGCAGAGGCACTACCACCATGGCTGATGGGCTTGGCTGTGGTCAGCAGCCAGTCTGTCTTGGAACTGGCTGGACTTGGCCCCATTACACATGGGGGAAACTTCTGACAGTGTCTCACAGAAGCCACAGTTGTAAACCCCTCCACTGCTGCAAAACTCTGGCCACTCAGACCCAATGTATAAGGTAAAATAGAGACCTGTGGGGTTTGTAATACATATACCTTCAGTTCTATTGGCAGGAAATTACAAAGCAGCTAAGCAATGTCAATTTGCAAAGTAGCAAGGGAAGTACCCATCTGGTTCCCAAGTCCTTGTACCTCCAGCGTGTATGCCTGGTACTGTAGTGCACTTTCATTCTTTTTACCACTACCTAAAAAAGAAACCTCTTCTTTTCTATACTTTTATCCTAGCTTGCCTGGGTAGGAATATGCTGCAGTTCTATAAATCATTGAGGGAGAAAAAACCAAGAAGCGTGTCCTTCAGGTGTCTTTCAAAGCAGTTTCAAACTTTCATCTCTATAGAGTGGGTTTCCTAGCCTGGGCTCAGCCAGTTCCACTTTCTGCACTCACAGATCTTCCCTATTTGTAATAAACTGCACAGTTTGGGTAGAACCCAGCAGCATCAGGAAGTCAAGTTCAAGCACTACAAAAGCATTAAAAAAAAAAAAGATATTTCAGCACACAAGACCTTTTCCTTATATTTTTTTCCTCCATTTTAGTGATTTTACCATACTATATCCCTTTCAAACTAAAAAAAAGGATAACTTCCCTAGAGCTGCAAGAAAATTTATCTGATGCTTCCCCTCCTTGCTTCATTATGCCATACAGATACTCCATAGATTAAGAAAGAGATCATTTAATATCTAGGTATTAGTGCAGTTAGGAAATGCCTTATTTAGATTAAAATCATGTTAGTGCCTCTATAATATGTCGAAGCCCTTAAAAGAACACCCCTCCTCTGTAATGTTACGGCTTTTTTCTACTGAGATTTAGTGAAAAACCTTAAACCACAAGATAGAAAACATACCATTACTATTAGACAAACCGCTTACACAACTAAGGTTGTATGCTAAAGAAAATATTAATCATTTTTCTGAAAACTTCTACACGTTTGAACAGTGAATAAAATTTGTATCTACAAATGAAATCTAATTGTGACAAAGCTACAATTTATAAAATCTCGTGCACTGGCATAGCTGGAGAAGAAGAGAAGGGTTATGGAAGGGCAGTAATTCATTTCAATAGGTTCTTCATTATGAGGAAGCCTGCTGGCTCAGTCACAGCTGCCACAGTATCAATAGCCTTTTTGGGATCTTGTATTTTTCCTACTTTCATGGTGTTGCTCTCCCTCATTAAGATTCAAATCCAATTGTTTATGCTGCCGCTCACTGTTACTCTTCTTTCATGCTGATTATTTCCATTGAATCTCATGTAAAGTGTACAGAAGTTTAGAGAAAAATGCAGGCACTGACTGCTAGTGAAGTGGAAAAAGCTAAACTGTTGTTTGTTCCTAAGACATAGCCATAAGGATTGCATATCTGTCTCCAGCCTCCCAATTTTATTTTTAGTTGCAGTTAGTGCCATAATAATTGATGAATTGAGCCTAGAAATTAGACAGACCACTGCTTCACTACTGCAAAACACGTTTTGGGTACAGGCAAAGATATACAATAATTTCCCCAAATTCCTCAAAAATAAGTCTCCATAATAATTTGATACCTACAGAACAAATAATTTACATGATATCTATTCTTGTGACCCTGATATTGCTTCTTGACTTTGAATTAACAACTGAAAGCACACTCCCTTCATTGCCACACATTTGAGGGCTAGAGTTTTCTTTGTTTGCTCTTGCCCACTCTTGATCCATCTAATAAGTCCTGTAATTTCTTTTTGACTATGAAAAACTAAGTGAATCTCCAGTATGCTTGAAAAGAACTTTCCTTTCCATCCCTCAGTTTCAGTTTGTCTGTAGTAATATTTCAAAGGCTTCTTGCAAGCTGGAGATAATGCTTTTGCTGACTGCTTTTTTTTCTCACTGCTCACAGTTCTGCTTATAGTTCTTAAATCCCCCAAACAATGATTATTATGCTCTGAGCTGAGCTCTAATCTTCTGTTTCAGCAACAAGAGAAACTTTCCAGAAGTTAGACAGGCAGTGCATAGATGGTAGAAAAAAGAAGTCAGCTTTAGCATGACTAAATGGGAGATACCTGGTGCTTGATGAAATGTTCTGCTAAAATATTCTTAATATTTCTTTCTCTATGTAATTTATATTGACAATTATTAAGAACCAAAATTAACACACACAACCTTTACATTGCTAATCAAGTTCAAACACAAAAAAAGCGCAAATGTTAATGACAGCAATTATCACCTGTCTCTCCCTCACACACTATTTACATCAGGTAAATGATCCCTCAACAAAGTCTTTTAGTACCAACGTAAATGTATGTGTGGAAAGATCTTAAACAGACTGGATAAGGGTCATTATGTATAATCCAGTACTGCACTGGATTTTCAATGTTTGTTCAAATTTTTTTTAATTAATAAGGGAAATAATTTTGACACTATTTAGATGGACTATTTGCGTATTTTCATGTCACCACAATGCCAGATTTGCATGCAGCCTGTTGAAGAGATGAGGGATTTACTAGTTGAGAGAAGGTTTATGCAGACAAAAAGAGACTGAATTAAAAAAAAAGTATGAGTATTTATTATTAACAAACTAAAACTAAAGAATTATATCTACTTAAGTAAAAGGTATTATGTATTTACAGAAGATACTTCTCCCCCCACTTCCCTTTATATCAGTCCAAGGAGGAGAAGCAGTCCTTTTCTGTTCTCAGAATTCCAGCTCTCTCTCTCTCTCTAGTAACTCTGCAGCACTTTCGTCGCAGTTGGAACTTCTTTATCTTTCTCTTATTCTGTGTCAGCCTCCAGGGCTGGGCCTACTCCCCTCCTGGGTTAAAACCGAAGGCTGAGGGTTACCCAGGTCCTGAGGGGTTTCCGTCCATAGGCTTGCAAGGGGACACTTGCTTACTATGGATCTTCTTCCACAGGGTTACAGGGGATAATGGTTTAAGAGTTCACCCCTGTTTCCCTACGGAGGTCCCTCCCCATGGGAGAACAGTCCTTGATTGACTTCTCGGCATGGGTCCAGTCTGGATCCCTTACTCGGATCCCAATATCCCACTTGAGCCATTTTCTGCTCCAGCGTAGGTTCTCTCTAGCACCAGCAGCATGGATCCCACACATGGATCCCAACATCCCTACCTGAACCGTTTTGTGTTCCAGCGTAGGTTCTAATACCCGTCAGGGTCATAAATCTTCAACAGCAGCAGCATGGATCTCTCACTGAGATCCCAAGCTTATCTGAGCCGTCTCGCTCCAGCATAAGCATCGATCCCTTCGAGGGTCACAAAGTCTTTAACAGGACTCTGCCTCATCTGAGCCGCTTTTACTCCAGCATAAGGCTTTCTCTCTGTTAAAGTCACAAATCTCTGGTGCATCCACAAGCTCCTCTGTGAGCCGCATGGGGGGTCTCTTCACCCCAGTAAACTTCTACAGGTGGCAGGGTTTTTATTTTTCAGTCTTTACCCTGCTGAAGGGAGGGAGAGCGAAAAGGAGAAAAAGCAGCTCTCCCCCCTTCGAACTTTTCTTCTCTCTCCTGCGACTGCAGCTTTGACCTTGAAAGTCTTGTTATCTCATGGCTGGAATTCTTCTACAGCGGTTTCTCGTCTAAGCAGTTCGTCTTTTAAACCTTTTTTTCTTCACTCTCTCACAAGAGAGAAGAGAGGCTTCAGTGCTGCACCTGCCCCCCCCGGCCCAAGCCGGGGAGGAGGGGGCCTTGGCCCTCCTCGGGCCCACCGCGTCTCTCCTACATGGTTGCTGCTCCTAATTTCAACTGCGCCATCACCTTCTCTTCCGTTTTCTTAAAGATGTAATTAGCAAAGGTGTCACTGAACTTTTTGATTGGTTTTTTGTCCGGAAATCACCTGGACAAAACCATCCTCAGCCCCAGGGATGGGCTGGTGGGCAAAACCACGACAGGGATTTCCCCCTCCACCCCAGTTTTCCATTTATTTGTGCATGAAGAAAAACAAAGTAATGAGAGTTGTGAACTGCAACTCTAGGAAATGGTAAACCTAAGAGGTATCCTTACTACTACATTTCAAAGGCCTCACTAGGTCTGATAAAACAAGAAAGCAGGTGCACAGAGAAGTATTAATTGAAGAAGCATTAATCTGGAGATCTTTGGCACACTGGAAAAAAAGGGGAGAGACCAAGTTCTGTGCTTACCTTAAACTTACAGTAGAATGTTTAAACATCCTTAAAATGTACATTATAAAAAGTTATCTTCATGGTTTTAAGTGCAGCTGGACAATAGTACATATAACCACAAAGTATAATTTAATGGACACCTTTAGTAGTTACCTGAGTAACGGATCTTGAATCCTTTCTTGCTGGTTGCATGATCCGTTGACCAGCGGAGATAGAGCTGATTCATTCTGCTTGTGAAGTTCAGTTGCCCAGTATGATTCCCACTTAAAGCAACCAGTAAAGGGCTTTGCCCAGAAGAACCTTCAGAGATGAAGAAAGAAGTTATTGAAATTTTGAAGTGCAATGAGTTTAAGTGAATGTAAACACAATAGGATAGGAAATAAGCTGACATTTTCAGAGAAATAATTAACAGATGTCTATTAAAACTGTCCATCTTCATAGAAATATAAACCAATATATTTTTGTGATTTTGCCACAAACCGTAAAAAAATAGTGCATTTTCTAAAAAAAATTCTTTTCTATTTGATACAATTACATTGAATGAGGTTGTGTTTCTACTCCTTTTCCTTTTATAACTGTTATTAATTTAATTTCTTATCTAACTAGTGAGCAGTAGCAAATATATACATTCTTTGACATCATTCATCTTGTATAGTTTAAATACCACCATATTGCATAGTAAACACAGAGTTAAAAATGCTCCTTCACGTGTAAGATCATCACAGTGCAAAAGTGCTCTGCTCTGTTACTTGGTGTGTTTATTATAATTTCATTTTAGTGTGAAAAGATATACAGTTATGGTAAATACAGGATGTTGAAAAAATGTGTCCTGGCACTAGACTGGTATCTTCACCACAAAAAAACCACAGAAGCACAAAAAAAAAATGTTGGGGGCTAATTATACAATAGAAAAACATATACTCAAGAGAAAAAAAAAATCAATCCAATCCCTAAACAAAAGCTTTATAAAACATGAAATGGCATCTTTTTCCTCCATATGAAGGTTTTGTTTTCTCCAGCAGAACTGCTCCCCTTCATATGCACACTATGCTTTTTGTTCCATGCTTTTTCAAGTTTAGGAGAGCAATGTTCAACTAACATTATCTTGGTCACAGTTGCTACTACAAATAAAGAGCTGCTTCATTCACTTTTTTTTGCTGAGTTTGAACAGCTGCAGCCTAATCAGTGAATGAAAATACAAAAATAAAACTGAATCAAAAGACACCTAAAAACTGAATGCAATTGGTGTCAGTCTTCTCCTCCCCCAGTCCAATTAAAAAAAAAAAAAGAAAAAAAAAGTGTTTTCTGACTGCGACATTTCAGGTACAAAAGGAAGGCTATAGAAACCACAATAAATATTAAGACCACCTCCCAGTTCTTAAGAACTGCAGTTCATTCAACATAATGACAATATTACAGCTAAATAAGTATTACTAAACATCTTCTTAATAATAAATGCGCATACAAAATAAGGAAAAATAAGCATAGCTTTAGGCATAGGTTGCCCAGCATGCCCTCATCAAAATTCTTGGTGACTTGTTTGTTCATCATATTAGGGAGTTAGTGTAAGGAGCTAGTGTTTAACAATTACAGTGTAGGATAAACAATAAAGAATGCTAAAGTCAATTCTTACTTTTGCTTGAAAAAATGATTTGAAATATGACATTTCACTCAGTTCCTCTGTGCTTCCCTCTTAATTCTTGTAAAGTCTGTTTATAATACACTTGTTACAGTTGGGAATATATATGTTCTTAATAAATCCTCAAATAAAGGGACTAAAAGAGTACAGTTACTAATAAAGACCCACTACAAGTAACAAGGTGAGAATCCTTATTAGTGATCCTGAAATTAGTTTGCAGTACCATATGCTACACCATATTTTTTAGTCATTGGGCGATCAGAGGATTGATTCAGTGTATTTTAGATTTGTTTCTCTTGGAGTAGAGTTTCAGTTTCTTTATCTTACCTAGCAGGCAGCTGTTCAGATGGTCTTTAGGAAGGTCAGTAGCATGACTTAGGTGTTCTTGAGTCTGACAGTTTTTTAATTATTGTTTTAAAATTTGTCTCTATAATGAACTAAACCCTCAACTTCTGCTTCAGTCATATGATGCTTTCCTGAATATTAGCTAAAAGTTGACATTTCCTTCTATTTTCAATGACAGATTTTTTTGTATTTTAGTTCAGGGAGAAAAAAAGAATATTTTCTGTATTAAATGAATGATATTCCATGTGAATAGACTGAATGTAGTGTTTTCAAGTTCAAAATACTTTAATAACTGTTCATGGTACATTTATGGCTTCTCTGGTTTAGAATTCAGATGGATTTCTTAAGGGTATGACTTATAAGCGGGAATGTCTAACAGGCTTATTGGTCCCAGCTGACCAGGGTGACCTCACTGACTGGATGCCTATCCTGATCATCATCCAGCTGCTGAAGCACCATAATTTACAGTGAAGTCAGGTAGGTACAGTCACTGTTGTGGTTTGCATTCCAAAGCTGCCTTATGAAGTAATCAGAGACATGTGCCTTAGCAAACACTGTTTCTCTAAAATTTGTCTTTCCAATCTTTATACAGTTTCTGCGTCAAGTTTGATGATGTATCTTAAGCTAGTTTAGGTAGATCAGTGCAGTTCTACTAACCCAGATTAATGTACACTGTTTTGGGCCACACAAGATCCCACGATAGGACATATATTTGTTGCAAAGTGCAGCAATACAGGGAAATGCCTAAGCTAGCTATGAACGAGTTAGTCTGAGTTATAGCCATCAATGGAAGCAGTATGGCCACATCAGCATTGCCTTCTGCCCCAACAAGCTCATCGTGCTGAGATGTAGAACTAATTAGTCCAGCAAAGCACATTGCTAATGTGGCCACAGGGACACAAGCAAGTATCTCTGCAAGGTACTGCAATGTGGCATATTTGAATATCAACTTGCTGAGAGTAGCTCAGGAATCTCTACATGCACTGTAATTGAGAGGTTTTAAATATGCCATTATCTTTCTCGCTTAGAGTTGCTGGTAGGTGGTAGAAAAAATTACTTCTGTAAAGCTTCAGTAGAGATGAATTTGTGAGAATATCATTTCATGCCATAAAATGAAAATGCTTAAAAACATAGAAACTATGTTAATTCTCCTCTCAGATCTGTACTTGATAATGTGGTTTCATTACATTTAAATTCATAAGAAAGAAAACAAAAGAATGCATCAGGCAAATTAAGCAGTTTCAACACTATTTTTCAAATGAAAACAAAGTGATCAGGCCACTAAAAAATTTCCAGGTATGCTATATATTTTCTCGATTAAATATAAAATAGAGTAGAGGAAAAGCTAGTCTTAATAAATTTTTTGCAGATTTTTCTGCACTAACCTGGCATGGACCAACATGCATATTATGAAGAAAAAAATCATGCTAATGAAGTGGCATTTTTAAAATAATTAAAAATACTGTGGTATTTTTCAGAATTTTGTTACCAAAAAGTGAAAACAAATTGATAATTTTAGACATTAAAAACTTAGTATTTAAGAGAAGTACTTAGAGCAAGATACCGAAAATGATATGCCTCTTTCATATTTTTCATACTATGAAACTCCCATACTGAATATTAATTGTTTCTATCATAGTTATCTTATATTCTTGGTTAATGAGCAAAGATATGATAATGGTTTCCAAATGAATAAAAATATATTTAAGAACCATTAGAAACTAATTATCCTAATCAATCAATGAGAACACATCAAGTGACAATAAGTTTAGAATTCAGGAGAAAAAAAGAATATTTTCTGTATTGAATGAATGATATTCCATGTGAATAGACTGAATGTAGTGTTTTCAAGTTCAAAATACTTTAATAACTGTTCATGGTACATTTATGGCTTCTCTGGTTTAGAATTCAGATGGATTTCTTAAGGGTATGACTTATAAGCGGGAATGTCTAACAGGCTTATTGGTCCCAGCTGACCAGGGTGACCTCACTGACTGGATGCCTATCCTGATCATCATCCAGCTGCTGAAGCACCATAATTTACAGTGAAGTCAGGTAGATACAGTCACTGTTGTGGTTTGCATTCCAAAGCTGCCTTATGAAGTAATCAGAGACATGTGCCTTAGCAAACACTGTTTCTCTAAAATTTGTCTTTCCAATCTTTATACAGTTTCTGCGTCAAGTTTGATGATGTATCTTAAGCTACTTTAGGTAGATCAGTGCAGTTCTACTAACCTAGAGTAATGTACACTGTTTTGGGCCACACAAGATCCCACGATAGGACATATATTTGTTGCAAAGTGCAGCAATACAGGGAAATGCCTAAGCTAGCTATGAACGAGTTAGTCTGAGTTATAGCCATCAATGGAAGCAGTATGGCCACATCAGCATTGCCTTCTGCCCCAACAAGCTCATCGTGCTGAGATGTAGAACTAATTAGTCCAGCAAAGCACATTGCTAATGTGGCCACAGGGACACAAGCAAGTATCTCTGCAAGGTACTGCAATGTGGCATATTTGAATATCAACTTGCTGAGAGTAGCTCAGGAATCTCTACATGCACTGTAATTGAGAGGTTTTAAATATGCCATTATCTTTCTCGCTTAGAGTTGCTGGTAGGTGGTAGAAAAAATTACTTCTGTAAAGCTGCAGTAGAGATGAATTTGTGAGAATATCATTTCATGCCATGAAATGAAAATGCTTAAAAACATAGAAACTATGTTAATTCTCCTCTCAGATCTGTACTTGATAATGTGGTTTCATTACATTTAAATTCATAAGAAAGAAAACAAAAGAATGCATCAGGCAAATTAAGCAGTTTCAACACTATTTTTCAAATGAAAACAAAGTGATCAGGCTACTAGAAAATTTCCAGGTATGCTATATATTTTCTTGATTAAATATAAAATAGAGTAGAGGAAAAGCTAGTCTTAATAAATTTTTTGCAGATTTTTTCTGCACTAACCTGGTATGGACCAACATGCATATTATGAAGAAAAAATCATGCTAATGAAGTGGCATTTTTAAAATAATTAAAAATACTGTGGTATTTTTCAGAATTTTGTTACCAAAAAGTGAAAACAAATTGATAATTTTAGACATTAAAAACTTAGTATTTAAGAGAAGTACTTAGAGCAAGATACCGAAAATGATATGCCTCTTTCATATTTTTCATACTATGAAACTCCCATACTGAATATTAATTGTTTCTATCATAGTTATCTTATATTCTTGGTTAATGAGCAAAGATATGATAATGGTTTCCAAATGAATAAAAATATATTTAAGAACAATTAGAAACTAATTATCCTAATCAATCAATGAGAACACATCAAGTGACAATAAGTTTAGAATTCAGGAGAAAATAAGAATCAAGTAGGGCCCTTTGAGAGGTGATACTGTGAGTAGCACTAGAAATTGGGTTTTTGTCATTTCTCTACTCTTTGCCTCAAAAAAGATGGTCAAAAAATCTAATGGTGGTATATTCAATCAGTGAACAGCACTGGTCTGCTATTCTATAGAGCAAGTAGGTAGTTTTTGAACTCAAATTTGAGTATTTGGACTCAATTAATTTTATTAATTTGGACAAATGGAATTATAAGCCCCAAATACTTCCTCAATAGGAATGAACTCTTACAAACCAGCATGTTAATTTCTCCTTTTAGGCACCTCAATACATTTCCCAGGAAACAGAAAACTGTGTGACTTTCATAGGGATGCTTCAGCTGCTACTGCTCCTCCTCTGACAATACCTAAGAAAATTAAAAAGCCTCATCTTGAATACATCAATAAAATGTTTAATTGGCTAGCGGATTTAGATTTAAGGCAAAAGTAACAGAAATACTGAACTATTTTTTAAGTTTTAGCTGTGTCACTGCATTATGAAACAAACAACTGGTAATCAAGGCCCAGTCAACAGAATATTTGGTCTTTTGTGATTAGATAGAATTTAAATCTCTCTTACCATCAAATACCTCCAGCTCATCAAATTGCTTTTCACTTTGAAACATTTCTACAAAAATGGAGATATTATATCCTGGCTCAACCTTTATAGTCCAAGAACATGTCTGAGAGTTGGGATAGGTGCCTGGATAACCTGGACTGAGGATCACTCCTGATGATTCTGTACGGATTTCATTTGCTGGACATTGTGCTAAAAAGGACATAAAAAGAAGAACAACAAGAACAGCAATGATTTAAAGTGCTTTCATTTCATGAAATGCATGCTTCAGCTTCAGTTTCCAAATGAAAAGATGTTAAATACATATTCTAGATGAAAGGAACAATAAAGTTCCCTATAGTACACACAGAAACAGAACTGCTTTTATAAACCTTGCATTAGGAAACAAGATACTAATTATAGCAAAACATTAATCTAGAAATATGTTAGAGCCCAAAGGGTTTTCAGTCAAGGGATCCACATATGCTGGTGTGATCAAAACAGGTGAGGTAAAAGTCCTGGTAAAACTTTTTATTTTGAATATTAAAGTCTACTGGAGCAACTTGAGGATTAAGAGCTGGTCTTCAAAGTCGTAAATTAGTAGTATCCTGGAGAAATCAGTAATGCTGTCAGACTTTTTCACAGTAAGACAGTGATTCTTTTCAACACTGGAAAACTGTCACCTCTCTGGACAGACTATGCTTTAGGAAACAGCTACAGTCATCTAAACATGACAAAGAAGTAGGTGCAAAGTGTATGTCATTTGGAATGGGAAATGGGACTGTAGCAAGTACCTCTGGAGTTTTTATATCTAAAAACTACCATCACAGAATGTAAGGATACAAATATCTTTTGTTGCCTGCTTTTCCTCAGTTTCTTAGGGAGTTAGGGAAATGACCATTGATCAAATTACTCATGAAACCAATTATTTAGTAGTTATTCAGATTTGAGGTCTGCAAAAAAAATCTGAGTGTTACACACATACAGTAAAGACAAGACTAAAGCCTGGTGATATCATTAAATGGAAAGCCTGATGACACATATTCTTCCAGAGAAGTTTACAGTTGGGTTAATCTAAAAGGCTATAATTGCAGCCTTTATGTGGATGGTCTTTCAGCTAAATTCTCACAAGTATCGTTTCCAAAGAAATGCTATAAATATCTTCTCAAGAACAGGTTGCATGTTTGCTTACTCTACTACCTGAAGTTTTCAGAATCTTGGATACAGGATTGTCAACTAAGAATAAGATTCAAAATTACATTTTGAAAATTCCGAGATTAGTTTACAGTGATGCCCAGAACATTGTCACAAAGTGTTGAGATATTATTCCTTAACTGAATAAATTCTCTGCAAGCATCTTAAGGAAATGGAGTCAGGAAGGAAATGCAGTGAAAACATAGAGGAAAGTCACCAACTCAGAGAAGTAAAAAATGTTAGTTTCCTTTGGGAAAAAAAATGTCATAGAACAGGAAGAAAGAAAATCACACTCTGATAGCACAGGCACTTAGACTGTGAGCATCTCAGAAACTTGTGGCAATGCTACAGATAAGAACTGGTGAGAATGGTCTGCAAAAAGACCAGGAAACTGAGAGGAGTAGGGGGGATGGATAAAAAACCCAAAGAAAATACTTTTCCTGCCTCTTTATTTCAACTGCTTTGCTCTTGGTTCACTTATTTTTTCTTGTAAAGGACACCAGAGACAAAAAGTGAGGGAAAGGGACAAGAAAATAGCTCAGTTTTTAGATTTGAAAAAATAACAACAAAAAATATTTTTTTTTCAAAAGCTGGTAAAAGTTTTCAATAACACAGAAAGACTGCTTCTAGCTTTCTCATTTATCACAGGAGAAGAAGGAATCTGAAACCAATTTATTCATCACAGGGATGTGCCTTTGCAGATGTTTCCTCATGCACTTCTCTCATAACTGAGGGAAAAAAAAGTATGAAGCTACTTTGTAATTAAGAACATTTCTTCGGTGGGTGAGTATTATAAATCAACACCTCAAAGGTCAGAAAATTTCCTTGAACAAAGGACATGTACACGACATAAGAAACAGATCAATGAAGGATTTCTGCAGTAATTCTTTCCTCCATATATATTCTATTGTATTCACTTACTGGACTTCAGAACCTTACTAGCAAAACAATTCCCCAAAGGAAAAAGTACTGCTCATATAAAAAAAAAATGCACCTTTCTAATACAAATCAGCACAAACAGTGATGGAAAGGATGAAAGGGGATATGGAATATTCCTCTGCAGTACTGATACAAACCCAGCATATTCCTAGAACAAATCCAGTAAAATGGAAACCCTTATGTCCTTCTAACCTCTAAATAGCTCAGCATCTCTCCTGTGCTAGAGAAGAAATGACCAATGAGCTATAGCTTTAAGTCTTCCTATGGCCAAGATTCAATTCCTATGGCTGAGTTATTAGACAAGAGGTCCCTTCCAATCTCAGCCATTCACAGAAGACAAACCATAGGGACTTATGAGTGCAGTACTTCTGGAGTAGTTCAGGGATACAGGAAGGCAGACAGTGTCTTGCTCCTCTGCAGTTTGGGAAGCTGGCTGTACCACAGGATTATGTGGCAAACTGAAGTGTTCATCTTGGTAGTCTTTGCTGGCTTTTCCTGCACTGTAAGGAATTACTCACCAACTCCCCCCCAGTATAGCTTAGCTGCTGATTACATAACAATCTCTCTGTGGAAGCTGTACTTGAATATTTTACAAGACTCATATGGTTAAAGACATAAAACTGAGATATAAGACAGTGAGACTGTTTCACCTTGCTTTGTGAAACAAAACACGCATCTATTTTTTAATAACATGAATAACTAAAAGCTATAATTTGAATAAACTAAACAGTGTTATTTTCTTGGTAACATACACACAACAGGCAAAAATAAAAACCTGCAATTTTGACCTTTTTGTTCTATAATATTAGCTCTTGCCTTTAGCATGGTATTTAAAAAATAGAGTATCCTAAATACAAGGTGCTTTGGTTGAGGCAAATATATTTGTGTTGGTCTAGCTGAGATGGAGTTAGTTTTCCCCTTAGCAGCCCTCACAGTGCTGTGCTTTGTATTGGTAGTTAGCAAGGTGTTGTTAACACATCAGAGTTTTGGCTACTGCTGAGCAGGGCTGGCATAACATCATCCCTGTCTCTCCAACATTGCGACCCACATCCCCCAGTAGGCTGGGGCTGGGCAAGATCTGGGAAGAAGGCATAGGCAGGACAGCTGAACCAAACTGACCAAATGATATGACATCTGTTCAGCAATAAAAGCTAAAAGGAAAAGCTACACATGCTGAAGTCCTGCTTCCTGAGAAGTATCTGGACAGCACTTGCTGATGGGAAGTAGAGAATAAAATATTTTGTTTATTCCTTTGCTCCTTTGCTTGTGCATGAAATGAAATGCAAATGTAAATGAACTTTCATTTTTGCTTTAGTAAACTGCCTTATCTTTATCCCTTGTATTTTATTCCCCCTTCTTGCTGAGGAGGGGAGTGATAGAGTGGCTTGGTTAGCACCTGACATCCAGCCAAGGTCAATCCACCACAATATTCCCCTGTTGACACTGTTTATTTCACTTGTCAATTGATTAACAAGGTAACATTATATTCTTCAGTATTATATTTCATAGAATCATAGAATAGAATCAGATGGGTTGGAAAGGACCTCTGAGATCATCAAGTCCAACCCTTCACCCACTACCACCACAGTTAATAGACTGTGGCACTAAGTGGCACATCCAGTCTCTTCTTAAATACCTCCAGGGATGGAGAATCCATCATCTCCCTGGCCAGCCCATTCCAATGCCTGATCACTCTCTCTGTAAAGAATTTCTTCCTAATATCCAACCCAAACCTCCTCTGGCAGAGCTTGAGACCATGACCTCTTGTCTTACTGATAGCTGCTTGGGAAAAGAGACCAAACCCCACCTGGCTACAATCTCCTCTCAGGTACTTATAGATTGTAGAGAGTGATGAGGTCTCCCCTGACCCTTCTCTTCTCCAGACTAAACCACGCCAGCTCCCTCAGCCTCTCCTCATAGGACATGTGTTCAAGTCCCTTCACCAGCCTGGTTGCTCTTCTCTGGACCTGCTCCAGCACCTCAATATCCTTTCTGAACTGAGGGGCCCAGAACTGGACACAACACTCCAGTGTGTGGCCTCACCAGTGCTAAGTACAGGGCAAGAATCACTTCCCTGGTCCTGCTGGCCACACTGTTCCTGATCCAGGCCAGGATGCCATTGGCCTTCTTGGCCACCTGGGTACCCTGCTGGATTTGATACTTTCTGGACTCTCTTATTTTTTATTTATTTATAAGTATATTTATAAACCTATATTTATAAGTATATTATTTATAAGTATATTTATACATTGAAAATATTTATTATATAAGTATATTCCATGAATTTTAAAAGTGTCTATTATAAAATAGTTTGCAGTGATAATAGGAAAAAATACTTCAAAAAAAAAACCCCAAAATAATATTAGGCATATTGTAGGACATAAGTAATCTATTTTGCATTCATTTTTAATAATATTGTTGCACATGTAAATTTCAAGTACTGTAATTTGTTAGTTTGCATAGATTCAGACATGGGGTAATGTTTACAGAAGAACAACAGGAAATACTACCTATCTTTATGCTGCACAGTCACGTGACTGTGTGTAGTGTGGTGGTGTCATGAGAAGAGTAATTCTGCAGCATAACACTCTCATCATATCCTAGTTTTGAGATACAGATTACTTTAACTGGATTTTGGAGGAATCTGTTTCACGTCTTTGGGGGAAGGTCTGACCATCTAATAGTACTTCTGTTGTTTTCATCTTGATTTTGCTTAAGACATTTAGACAATAGTATCACACCACCTCTCTGACTTAAGTGTTTTGAGCAGGATAAAGATTATATTAGAGACCTTTACCTTATACTGAATGTCCACCATCTATTTTACTAATATGTCAGTTTTTGTGACCAATACGGGAATACTTGCTGTCACAATGTTCATCATGTTTTAATTTACATCTCTACATTTCCCTAACAGCAATTACAAAATGCAAGGAATTTGTCACAAGAGGATATAAGGGTAGGATGAGAGCAGGTGCTTCAAGTGTATAAACAGAAATCACAAATGTTCAACTACTGGCAAACATAAACTCATGCACATTGACAGGTGTCTGAGGCTCTGCACATTAGAAAACACCTGGCAAGTTATCACAGCACCAAGCGTTTCGAGAAAGATCCTCCTCGGATAGACCAGACAGGAAGGGAAAGGGAGCTGTAAGAAAGCTGCAGTGTGGTGTGATTACAACTGTTCTGGTGGTCGTTCGTTCAGAATGACATACAAGTTGTCATGGAGACTCATTTTTGATGAGACTCATGAGACTCATGCCTGTCAAAGATGTCATCAGACTTGTATATAGTATCCTAGAACTTGGCCTTCTATCATATAATATAATTATTGCCTACTAAAATATAGTAGCATAGCTTAGGAAAACGGAAAGTTTTTCTGGTATCTTTAAAAAAATGTGAAGTTGATTTAAACAAAGACTATGTAAAATATTGTAAATTACAGGTAAAATGCAGAAATACAAGAAGGTAATCAAAAATTAGTTTGAAATAAAATATGCAAATTGCATAGCATGTAGCGATTTTTTTCAAGTCCATCAGGATCAAATAGTATTGTATAAGTGCAGTTCCATACAGTATCATCAGAAAAGAAATAGAAAAGAATTGGAAAGAGTATTGAGAAGGATGACAAGAATGATTAAAGGTATAAAATATCCTCTGGTCTATAGAATCTTTCCATAAATATGGTGAATAGAGAAAAACTTGTTACTTGTTACTGTTTTTTTTTTCTCCATAAGAACTGGAGGACATGAAGTGAAAACAGTAGGTGTTAAGTTCAAAGCAGACAGAGAAATGACTTCACATATTACATAAATAAATTGTGCAACTGCTTGCACAATTTATACTTTGTGGATTTAATTCATATACATGGGTTCAAAATAGGACTGAAGAATTCCGCTGAAGAAACAGCCTTATGGGATTTAAAATATAAAGAACATTGCTAGCCTAAGAGTGGCTTAGCTACAGTTGAATTGAGGCCTTAATTAAAGGTACTCTTGCAACAATCTTCTGTTCTTCACTAGAAAATCACTACTGGCCAGTGCTAGAGACGGAACACTGGGTATATTGTGTGGTATAGGGAACTTTTGATCTGATTCAGAAATACATATTTCCTCCCTTCAGATACTTAGTTTTTCAGAACGCAGCATGAGTACTTTCAGAATGCAGCATGAGTACTTTCAAATACATAACTACAAGTAAACACCATAAAGATGATAATTAAAAACACAACTTTTAAATTATCTACCAAAATTTCATATAATCTTAATAAATATAAGGCAGGGTTTCATCATTAAATAGGAGTTGAATTTAACATTTATCTCCATTGTAATACTGGAGAGGTTGGGATAGAAATAAACCCAAGTAATTCTATTTTCCAGAAAGGAAAATTGCATTTATTTAAAGATATAACTTCTTTGAATAAAGGAAATCAGTTGCATCACAATTTATCTAAAAAAATTCCACTCTTATGTCTGGCCAAAATAACTGTGGCAGAATCTTTACTCTAATGCCTCCAGTTGTATTGTCTTCTGCCTCTGAATCACTCAGATGACACTTCTTTTTTTTGTTATCAGATTAGCTCTTTTGATGCCCTCCTTCCAAAAAAGTTTTGCTATATTCACATGAAAAGAATACTTGACTGAAAAACATTAACAGGTGGTATTCTTCTCAGACAGAACTGTGCTATTTAATCTTTAAATGAAAAAAAAACAAACACCAAAACCCATCATGTGTACTAAAGATGTTCCTAAAAATCAGCTAGAAACAACTTGTAGAATAACAAAATTCCAGTAACTTTAGCTTATGGGGTAGTTTGGAATAACAATAAATAAAAAATACAAGAAAGGGAAGAAATTCACAAAATCCACAAAGTCTGTGAGGGAAATACCGAGCTGCTAGTATTCATCTGTGCATCGGGTTTGCATGGAAGGGTTTTGGTAGTGAGAAGGGTTGCAGGGGTGGCTTCTGGGAGAAGCTGCCACGAGCTTCCCCTGTGTTCAACAGACATAGGGACCAACCGGTTCCCAAGATGAACTTGCCACTGGCCGAGGTCAAGCCTATCAGCTACAGCGGCAGTGTCTATGTGATACCACATTTAAGAAGGAAAAAACCCACACACACAACAGCAGTCACAAAAGAGGAGTAAGAATATGTGAGAGAAACAACTCTGCATATACCAAGGAAGGGGAGGTGCTGGAGCAGAGATTCCTCTGCAGCTTGTGATGAAGACCACAGAGCGGCAGGCTACGTCCCTGCAGCCCATAAAGGTCCACGGTAGAGCTTACAAAATCATAGAATCATAGGATTGTTTTGGTTAGAAAAGGCCTCTAAAATCATTGAGACCACTACTAGCCTAACACTAAGTCTACCACTAAACCATATCAAGTGCCACATCTACACATCTTTAAAATACCTGCAAAGATGGTGAGTCATCCACTTCTCTGAGTAATCCATTCCTATCCTTTGCAAGCCTTTTAGTGAAGATATTTTTCCTGATGTCCAATTTAAGCCTCCTATGGTGCAACTTCAGGCATTTTCTCTTGTCCTATTACTTGTCACCTGGGAGAAGAGACTGACCCCTACCTTGCTACTCCTTTCAGGTAGAAAGCAATTAGGTGTCCCCTCATCCTCCTTTTTTCCAGGCTAAGCACCAGTTCCATCAGCCATTCCTCATAAGATTTGTCCTCTAGACCCTTTACAAGCTTCATTCCTCTTTGGAAATGCTGCAGATACCATCTGCAGCCTGTGTAGGACTCCAGGTTGGAGTAAGTGGATGCTTAAAGGAGGCTGTGACCCCATGGGAAGCTGCCCTGGAGCAAACTCCTGGCAATACATGTGCCCCATGGAGAGAGGAACCCATGCTGGAGCAGGTTTGCTAGCATGACTTGTGATCCCACAGGGGACCCACACTGGAGTAGTCTGTTCCTGAAGGACTGTGCCCCATGGAAAGGACCCACACTGGAGCAGTTTATGGAGAACTGCAGCCTATGGGAAGGACTCACACTAGAGAAGTTTATGGAGGATTTTTTGCTATGAAAGGGCCCCTATGCTAGAGCAGAGGAAGAGCTTGAGTAGTCCCCATAAGAAGAAAGAATCAGCAGACACAATGTGTGATGAATTGACCACAATCTCCATTCCCTGCTCCACTATGCTTCTGCCAGGGAGGAGGTACTGAAAATCAGGAGTAAAGCTGAGCCTAGGAAGAGTAGTGGGGAGAAGGTGTTTTTAAGATTTGATTTTATTTTCTTAATTTGATTTTTTAATTTAATTTGATTTAATTCTTATTTTCTTTAACTCTGATTTGATTGGTAATAAACTCAATTAATTTTCCCCAAGTTGAGTCTGTTTTACCCATGGCAATAATTGCTGACTGATCTTTTTATCTTGACCCACGAGCTTGTCGTTATATTTTGTCTCCTGTCCAGCTGAGGAGAGGAGTGACAGTGTGGCTTTAGTGGTCACCTGAAATCCAGCCAGGGTCAACCCACCACAGTTAACAATGTCTGAAACGGCTGCAAAGAAACACTTATCAATACAGTCAGAGAAAGCCATGAGTTTGCACAGCATCTGCAAGACCCGTTGGAAATAATCTGTTTTTTATACATGGCTAATCATTTTCAGAAGCTCCTAATATCTCTGTAGATTTTACAATAACTGTTCAGTTTACTTTAGGCTTTCAGTTTTCATTGACACTCTAATTGACACAGTCAAGAGTTAAGTTACTGCTATTACTGTCAATTGAAAATTGAAGTCTGGATTTGCAGTACAATCATCTTATTAAAATATAATTGGATCAGATAAATACATTGATAGAAAAAACCCCAAAATTAATAAGTATTGAGTTATCTGATCAAGAAAGATATAGAAATACACAATTTTATCATTACTTTATTTTATGGTGAGGGTCCTGAAGTGAATAATGACTCTTTTCCACTCAAAACAAAGACACGGAGTCCCTGTCTTTGAATCTGTTACAGATCCCAGCTAGTAGTATGCACGAGTTAAGAAAAGGGAGGTAAAACCCCCCACTTGGGTATGGGTGGTCATGTGGATAAATTTCTTATAGGTGCATAAAATATATTACAACATTAATAAACTAATACAGCTTGTACTATTGAATTCTTCATTAATTTTTAAATCATAGAAATAAAGAAAAAGGGTAACAGGAAGGCAGATATGCAAGCAGCTCTTAATAAAGCATCACAATGATTGCTGTGCTTCCAGCATTGCCTGTTGAGCACATGGATGTTTTTACCTCATGCTGTAGAAGATGCTCTGTCCATAATTACGTACTATAGATCAAAACCAAGCCTGGATAATATGCTATGAATATTAGACCTTCTGTTCACTTTTTTAATTCCTTAAAATTTTAATGATGGAATCTCATCAGTAACTTTTATTTTCCAAAGAAAACGTTGAGTTACTTCAGGACAAAATTCTACAAATTCTTTCTTGATCACTTTTTCATAATTTCAAAACCTTTTTTCATCCAATATTTAAAAAACAACCAAAATAAAGAAAAAAAAAAACAAACAACACCTGTTGAAAAACAAAATTTGGAGGACTGAGTACACATTTCCAAGATAAACTTTTCCATGGAGATGAACAAATTGTGTATGAATACACATCTAAAAATCATTCATATTTTTTAATTCCTTGTTTGAAATACTATGTCACCATATTTGTGAAAGCACAGAGAATAGATTCTCATTGCATTTTGAAAGCTTAATTTAAATTCATATTTTTAAAACTCTTCAAGAGTTAAAAGAAATCTTTGGTTTGATAAGAAGCAATATAAAATATATTAAATGATTTTTAGAAATTAGTGTTTCATTAATGGTGGAGTTAAATAGTTAAAACCACTTTTCTTTTGATTCTAAAGCCTGTGCAATATTCTTAAGGACCAATATATGACAATGTGTGCATTTCTTAAATATTAGAGAAAAAAATGAAAAATTTCCTTTTAATTTAAGGAAAAGGCAGTGCCTAAAAATTTGATGCTTTCTGTAGGATGCATACTATTGATATACAGACCATGCAACCATATATTTACCTTCACAAGATGGAGAGGATCCTTCAAACTGCAACTGTGTATTCAGTTTGCAGGTTAATATATCTTGTCCAACAAGGGTGAAACCAGGATGGCACCTGTACTTCACAAAATCTCCTAGAAAAATTATTGACAAAAAACGTTAAACCCCCAAAATCCTTCAAACAGAAGTATATCAAAATCTCAGATGGAAGATGAAATTTATTAATAGCTTAGTTTATTTAGAATTCAAGTGAAAACAGAAGAAAGAAAAAGAAAAAGAAATACCATTTATTTACCTATTTCAAAATCATCATCTTCTGTAAACAAATCTGCATGTGGAACTGTGGGTGGAGGTTGGCACTTCCTCAGCTGATAAGCTGTAAATTTAAGTGAAAAAAACCAAACTGATGTGTTAAGGACTATTTTACAGAAAATTTATTTCACACTCATACTTCCCAAATTACCAGAGCTCCACTGAACCTCATGATCTCAGTTATAACATTTTCCAAGTTAAATGTCGTGACATCACATGAGGGTGGTGAGGCACTGGAACAGATTGCCTAGAGAAACTGTGGTTCCCTGAAAGTGTACGAGTCCAGGTTGGATAAGGTTTTGAGAAACCTAGTCTAGTGGGAGATGTTCCTACTTGTGGAAGGGGGTTGGAACTAAATGATCATTAAGGTCCCTTAAAATGTAACCCATAATCTCTACTCTTCACATTTGTTTCTTATAATAAATTGTGAGCAATCTGAAAAAGCCATTTCTGGATTAAAAAAATCCAAATGAAGCTGAATACCTACAAAATTTAAGTTTGTGATCAGAGCACACATACTAAAGAACTCTCCTCTCCATCGAACGAATTTCCTGGACAACTTGATAGTCCCATACACTTTAGTTTTTGCTTCTCAGGTAAGTGCTTTAGGTGACCATGCATCATGACCTTCTTTTAGGAGAAAGTCACAGACAAGAAAACTATTTCAGACTTTGAGTAACAATTCTATAAGGACTTCTCTTTGCCAACAGGTATCTTCAGGTACTCTGTTTCTGTGGGATTTCGTCCTGCCCTTGTGAATCAATTCACCCTATCTTTTTGAACAACAGTCCAGATGCCCAACAATTTCCCATTTAATATATATAATTTGCGTAACTTAGAACTAGAACTGTAATTCAGCATTTCAGTTCTGAATTAGATGCCTAATTTGCTCAACCTGTAACCTTGAATGCAACTTTGAACAATGTATTTTGCTAGATCTCAGTCTTTGAGCTGTTGTTCAGTCCTACCCAAGCATCCCAGAAATCTCTCTGACTATAAGCCCTAGGCATGGTCAGCTGGAGAACAATTTTATTAGAGAATTTAGAGAATGTTAAATGCTAACTAATATATAGGCCAAAGTAATTAAAAAGGTAAAAGATTAATATTAGATAGTGACAATTAACATTAAAGATAGAACACAGTTTTTTCAAAGCCACAAATGAACATTCTTAAGATTATTTAATGTGTGGTTTTAAAAACTAGTTTTTACTGTTATTTAGGAAAAAAATAGCAAGTCCTTGAATCCTGGTAAATCAGTAAATCACAAAGTTAAGAAATATTTTCAAAAATCACTAATTGACCATGGTAAATAGGTGTTAACTCTACATGGGAAACCAACCATGAAAATTCAGGACAAAGAATCCTCCTGTTGAAAAATCACTGTGAAATTTGAGGAGGACTTGATTGGTGGAACTATAAGCTGTTTCCAGAGCTGTATTCCCACTGAAAACTCCTAGCTGAGGCGAATTATGGTCAGGACCATCCCTAGGAAGTGAAACATAAAAAAGTTAGCTGAAGTATCACCATTCCTAATATTTAAATTAACAGTCTCTTTTTTCTGGAGAGCAGGTTAAATTTTTGTAACAAAATTTTTTTTAATTAGTTTGTTTTCTTTTTATTTTTAGTAACACAGAATACTCTTTCCATCTTAAAAGGATTATATTTTTTGAGAGATAAGGAGCTTTGCAAGATTTCATGGTTAACTGAAATTGCAATGTGTGTTCTCATCAAAAATTCTCATGTACACATCAGCCAAAGCTACACCCCCAAAAAAAACCTAGAAAATTCTTGTAATGTTATCATATTTCTAACATTTTTGACCTGCATCCTTCAAGTCTTCCACTCATGACTGATACATACAGAGTTGTGGAAATTTCAAGTTACTCTTGTCTTTTAAATTAATCCCAAAATTGTCAAAGAGGATAACCTATGATGCATTTTAGGTTTGGTTTTATAGGTAATGGAAATACTAGAGGCAGCCCAATGGCAGTTCAGAAACAGTTATGCATCTCTATAAACTGTGTGAAAAAAATTCACCACTAGGTATAGGAATTGGGAGATGGAAACAGCTGACTCACATGAATTAGTTAAATCCTATTTTTTGTGCAAACTGTAGCATATACGAGAAATAAGTCACTTTGCATCGTAAGTGGGGTAAGGACCAGACAGAGATGAGAAGGTGTCTACCATATTCAGCATTGTCTATGCCTGCTGTTCTTACACAAGAATTTAGATGACCCTGAGACCTCTTCCTTCAGCCAAGGTCACAAGCTGAGATGGGTTTGAGTAGCAAGAAATACAAGGTCAGAAAAAGTGAACATACAATATGAAGCTTAAGGACATGGAGGTACAAAGCCTGTTAAAGAGTAGGCCTATCAGCCATATGGAAATGTTAAGAAAATTTGAGAAAATCTTACTTAATACCTAAATTAGTTAATGTCTAAAGGTGTCAGAAAGTTTTGCTACAACTAACATGTATAGCCTCATATGTTCATGGAACACGTAGTTGAACACAATGCAGATTATTACATCACTTTGACCTAACATGGTCTCAACTCAGAAAAGAGAGAGGTCAAATGAGCTGATTGATAACTGAGTTTGAGTTTCAAAGAATTTTTGGAACAATATTATTAAAGAGTTCAGATAGTGATAAATAATATTTTTCCATACAACCTTACAACTTGTTTTATGCTATTCTTCAGCACATATGACAACTTAAAGAGTAATACTAAGAAAAGCTGTAGCTTGGAATAGTGAGATGTGATAAGCCAATCAGAAAAAAAATCACTTCTATTTTAAAAAATTGCATACCAAACTGCAATATAGTCATTCACAGGCTCAGTCTGCAGTAAGGTAAAGTTGATATAAATCCCATGGCCTGGAGGTACAATAATTAACCAAGTACAGTCTTTGGAATTTGGGTATTCATCTGGAAATCCTGGGGAATAAACTGTACCATTCTGAGCAGTTACATTATAGCCACAAGGAGCTGAAAAGAAAACAAATGAAAAAAATTAGTAGGAGAAAATATTTTTTAATATTATGAATGCAATATCAAAATGCTATCAAAATCTAAAAGCTCCACATGACAAGACAACCTAAGTCTTAATGTCAGCATTTTCCTTGGTTGTTTCTCAGAGACAAGAAAATAGTGGCATTTCTAAGAAACAATTTATACCACTGTCATAGTTTTAACTTCTTAAAATCCATCAAAATCTACTGGCAATAACGTTTCTATACAAATCTTGAAACTAAGTCAGCACACAAAAGGGGAACCTTTTGCTTGTATTCACAATTAAGAAACTAATAAGCAAACAAGCCTTGCATGTTTCCATACAACTGAACCTTAACCAAACTGGAACACAATTCTGAAAAAAAAAAAAAAAAGAAAAAAAAAGGCTAATCTTTCACTACTCCAGAATCATTATACTTTATTAATGACAGGCTTCAGTCATGGTTAATGGTAATTCACTTTCAGATTTCATGGTAATTATATTTATGACAAGTAAAATGGACATACAGGCACAAATTAGTGCATACTCACTGAATCAAATATGCGGTCAAGTCAAAGTTATGAAAAGGTTGATTTTATTCAAGGGTAGCAAATATGTAATAAAGGGTTCTCTTTTGACTCAGTTTGGAAGAATGGACTGATTATGGATGCAAGCAAGTATCTGAGTAGACATATGGCCATTAGTGCAAATTAATGTGTCTCACTCATTAGAGTGGGACCTTAATCCCCTTTATGTGCAGTCAGTCTTGCTCTAGAACTTTTCTCATTAGCTCCTACCATAAAGCTTATGTTATTATTGTCAGGGTTGCTATGACTCTTCTTCAGATCCTCTTAATTTCTTTTTCAACTTTCAACAAGTGATGGGAAAAAAAAAGAAAAAAGTAAAAAGGAGAAAGGAAAAGGGGAAAGGGAAAAAGGAAGAAGGACTGAAAAATGCAGAATATCACATTTTCTGTATGGTTTAAAGCTGCTATACCATTCAGGTAGAAGGGTCATTTGGTCAGTTGATGATTAGCCTATTTTGGAGGAATCCTTTTAATAATCAATAGATTTATAAGACAGGTTAAGGAGGCTTTAAGCACTTCACTTTCTTCCTCCATATCAGTCCTAACTAATATGTATGATGCATTTACCACATCTTCCTATCTTAGAACATCTGGATGTAATTCTGTGCAATGTAGTCTAGGATGACCCTACTTGAGCAGGAGGTTGAAGCAGATGACCTGCTGTGGAACCTTCCAACCTTACCCATTCCGTGATTCCATGAACAGAATGGCACCTGCTCCTGAACCATGAACCTTTAGTGTCCAACAAAGGAAACAAGCTAAGGAAAATGACGGATTGGTTCTATCTGTCTGATTCCTGATTGCTTGTAGAGGCCAAGGGCATCTGAAAATGTCTACCAGCTCTGAGAGTTCTGATGAAAACCTGACTCAAGCCCACTTTTTAGTGTTCCCTAATCCCCTACATTCATGCCATGGTCACATTGTCTGGTTTCCAAAGTCTGCTCTGTTCTCTCTGTAGTACTCCATGTTTACAACTAAGACTGCTTTGACAATTATGCTTACTACATTTCCTGAGATGAATATAGTGACAAGTGGGAAATCCTTTAAGTTCTATATATAGGATTTTTCTGATTGAAGTTGTATACTTAAATATATTTTATTATGTTTTTCAAATTTATGAGTGTTGTTAATGATTGCATACATTTTTTATTTTCCTTCTATTTTTCTCTAATACTCAACAAAGAATGCAGATTGATTGTATCACAGTAAAGACAGTCTCATTCCTCTTATATGATTGTTATCCATGAAAGTTTAATAAATTTTCTCAGAAAAAGAAAAGTGTAACAGGTGACAAAACTCTAATAGAATAAGTAATACACCCAGTTGTTACCAGACCTTCTCCAAAGGTCCTTAAAAATCACAGAAGACCGAAAATGAAACAGAAATAATGGGTTACATTTCACATGAGATAAAAATAGCTTTAGTTTGAATAAACAACGCTAAATTACTGAAGTCATCATATTGCACTTTGAATTACAGGCATGAAGAAACACAGATTTTTGAAATGGAAAAGTGTATAATCAAGTCTTCTAAACTTTCAAGTGCTAACAGTAGACCACATACTGATTTACAAAGAAATGAATACCAGGTGTGTTCCCATGACCATTCACACTTAATTCCAGATACAGCATTGTGCATGGAAAGACAGTAAATATTTCTAAAGTTCCTCCCAAAGGTACTCAAATGCAGTTAGTCGTTTGTGTGACATGTTATACCAAGACAGTTATGGTATATCATTAGGACAATTTGATTGCACAGTGATAGAGTTTTAAAAAGCATGACTATATGACAAAATTCTACTATAATCTCATAAACAGAAACTAATCTAATTTTCTCCCATATACAGATTAAGCTTTTTAATGTATTTCAAATCACCTGATACACAGTGGAGAATATGATTTAGAATGAGGATGGCTTCCAAAAGCATGTGAATTGTTGCTTTCCAGTCAGCCCTCCAGTTCCAGACTACAGTTTTGAACATGCATTCTGCCCGTCTCCTCTCCATTCAACCTGTCTATACTAGAATCTGGTTGATAACTATTTAACCCCTTTTATGTATGAATTTCCACAACTGTTCACTATATATATATGTGTGTGTATATGTGTTTGTGTATATGTATAGGTATACATGTAACTGTTTGGCTTAGATCAGTAAGGATCGCTGACTTCTAGTGCTATAATCTAGAAAGAATCATTGGAAATCTACATGGGGATGAAAATACTTTAGAAAGGTTTGTGAGTAGAGGAAGCCTTACATGGTGCATAGAAGCTTGTATGGTGAAAGTTCATGTTATAAACCTGAAACTCATCTACCTCAGGGACAACAGTGTCAATTATGAACTTAGGGACGCTCACCTTCAGCTCCAGGATACAAGAAGTTTAACCATGTCATCTTTTCATCACAAAGCCAAAAAATCTGTCTTCTGAATGAGAATAGAACTATGCAGACAAGAGGCTTAGTTCACTAGTTTAAGATAGATAACTGCATGACCTAATGGGGGCTAAGCAAACATATACCATATGGACCTTAGATTATTTAGGGAAAGAACCCAGAAGAAAAATCATGAAGCTATAGCCACAGTGCTTTAGGTGTGTCCTGTTTGCAGGGAGGGGCAGGGCTTAGTACTGTGTGGGCACGGCTAGGTTGCTATTCTTTACCACCCATGTAATCATGGCAGGGTGTGGTTTAGGCAAGAGAAAGTGAGCACACTGCTGCAAGTGCCCCATTTTTTGCCTCCCTCTCTTCAGAGGGAAGGTATTGGGATCTGTGGACCTGGTCCCTCTGCTGCTACCGCCAGCCCCCTCCCCGTTTCTCTGAGACACAGCTACACAACATGGTGCTGAAAGAAAAGTGTCAAAACAAGGAACCAACGTGGTGCTGAAGCTGCCGTGGGGAATGGAGTGGCAGAGGTGAGCCCCAGTCCAGCTGAGTCAATGGAAGCCAAGGCGAGGCGAAGGGAGACGGGCTAAGCCCGGCCAAGCTGAGCTGAAAGGAGCCAATCAGAGCCAGGTGGAGCAGGGCAGAGGGGTCAAAAACAGTGGTGGGGAGTCAACACCTGAGCGGGCCCAACCCTTAGCACAGCAGAATCATCCGAAACAGCGCCGGAGGCACCTGAGCAGAACAGCCCAGCTGAGCAGCAGCGGGATGCTGCCATAGGAACAGCTGCAATCCTGCCTTTGTCCTGGTGGGCCACGGGGAAGTAACTCTAGGTGGTGAATATCTTCTTTGTGAATAAAAGACCTTCTCTTTCTGTAAACTTTGGTTATTAATATTGCTGTTGTTACTGTGTATTTCTTATTCCATTGCTTTTTTACTTTCAGTAAATTGCTATCTCAACCCATAGGCTTCTCTTACAGGAAGGGGCAGGGAGCGGGGAGGGGAGGGAAAGAGAAGTGGCTTATTTGGAGCTTAATTTCTGACTGGTGTTAAACCACTACAAGCTGGCAACCAGCAGCCTTACAATTAGAGAAAAAAATTGTCCATGAAATCTCAGAAAGCTTCAAACTTTTATCAACTTAGTATAGAAAAATGAATATGCTTGTATAATGCAATCTGCCTGAGACAGGGCAGGGGTATTTCTTTGTCAGTGAAATTTGTTTTCACATCAACACAGATCTTCAGTGAGATTCCACAGAAAAACATTGGTAAATGGTAATGTTGAGGGTGGAACACTGCCCTTCTGTTATTGTTTTCACAGTTTATTGATGGCCCTGATATTATTCACCAGCCAAAAAACCAACTTAAAAAATAAACTCACAACTTTTCTTTAGCATAAAGGGAAAGAAATGTACAACTAGATTGGAAAAATTATATCAGTTTAGGACTTCAGCCGTCTGACATCTCCTACTGTTTTCTTATATTCAAAGATTTATAAAAACCAGCACTATCAAGAGACATCTAGTCTAACTGTTCCTATTTCCTCCAGGTGCCAAGGTTTTTTTCCAATTAATTAAGTTAGAATATTACATCTTTGGTATTTCTTTTGTAAGACACTACCAGATTTCGTTTTTCTCAGCCCTCATAAGTATGTGTAATCTTCTGTGCAAAGTCTTTGATCCAAACTACTAAGAATATTGGGTATAGATATAAAAATTATTTCAGTCAGAATCATAACTATAAATGTACACAACTGCACATACAATAGAGATGCAAGCACTCAGGCCTCAGCTGTGTGGAGTAGATGTAGATGACTGTGGGTAGGCTTGGAAGGTAGGATTCATATGCAAAGGAACCAGGACAAATGCACATTCTGAATTAGGGAAATGTCAGTAACTTAGAGAAATATCAGTAATCTTGCATGGAGTTTAATTGGATATTGGTTTTAATCAGAAACAATATATGATTGAAAGTGAGAGGTATAGAAATTTTTTCTCAATTATTCCTATGCAAAATAGCAGCATTCCTAAAAAAGATTAAAAAAAATCAAGCGATAAATTGATGTAATTTTAGAAACATGTATAATAATGTGTCATATAGTAGAAATGTCTGAGATACTTAAAATTTCTTTTAACAACTTTTAGCCAGTCGCATGTTCCTACTTATTCTATCTATAAATGTCATTCTATATACACTTAAAATAACTGGAAGTGCCATTTTGTGTTTGTAATGCTATAAAGATGTATCATATACAGATTACTGCTAACCTTATTGAATATTAATTTTTTCAGTTGAAATACCTTAGTTGTAAAATATGCAGATCTACATTCTATCACAATTCTGCGATTCTTATTTAAAATTACTCCATAAATTATTAAACCACTAGAAGGAGTTTCTGAGATACTCTTTAGCTAACAACTTTCCTTCAAGGCTTTATTAGTGAGAAAAGAGGAACAATACGTCATTGCAGACACACCACCACAGAACTTCTGTGGAAGAAATCCAAATCAGGCTAAGGCATCTGTCCCACAAAGCTTAACCTAGGATTAGGAAGAAAGGAAGAGGAAGCATGATTATATAAAACCAAAAAGTGTTGCATCTTGCCTAGGTTTCCAATGAATTCTAAAAACAGTTAGTAAAAAAAATTCTGCATGGAAGTATCTAAACACAAAATTTCACAGGCTTTGGAAAGGTCCTACTGAAGTGTAATGCTGAAGTGTTGCAATGCATGCCAGCAAAGACACTCTGGCCAGCTTCTTCTCTTTCTTTGGTTCAGGAAAAGAAATTAACCTCTCCACGTGTTCCAAAACCAGAGAAATCCTGCAAAGCATTTATTTGATTAGGAAAAGGTGAAGCAGCTTATTAAACCTGAAGAAAAGCCTCTAATTTCATGACATAAAAGAATCCGAGAGCTTTGTAAGAGGTAAAGATAATGAAAAAGAATGACTTGTGCTATTGATTCAATTTCTTATCAAGTGAGGATGCTAGAAGATTATTTTTCAAATGTGAATGACATAATGATTACATTTCTTATCTATCCTCTCACTTTAATTTATATGTTTTATTCTTCTCATTTCTGATTTACTGCTATAGAAAGGATTCCAAAAATATGTGCTGTGCAAGTTAAATGTTCCATATTTATCTTAAGATATCAGTAGTATTACATCAAATGTCAGCATTTTAATCATAAAGAAATTGTAATAAATAATAAAACATAATAAAAATTACTAGTGCAACAACAACATTCAGTGAACCAATATAAAACATAGCAAGTGTGAAAACAATTTTCAAAGAGAACAGAGATTATATGTAGATTTCTGAGAACATACACAAAATAATATTTTTTTCCACTTGTAAACATTTCAAAGTGCATCTCAGAAATTATTGTTTGCTAAAATTAATTTTAATTAGTAAAATAAAGGGACATAGGGAGAATATTGGTTTGGTATCTTAAATGTCTTTATTCAAGGAGTGCAGAACATAGGCTAGCCTTAATGGGACAAGAGAAAAAACATATTCTCTTATCTTTTTATGTCCTTTAAGGTGTTTTCTTTCTCTATTATTATGTAAGATATTAAGGTACATTGTAGCTGACCGTCAGAAGATACCATAATGAGCATTAAAAACCTGTATCATCAATCAGCAAGACTTAGGACTAAAAACATTAATATTTTCATTTAGAAGAGTAAGTCACATTCATATCTGTTATACAAAGACTGCACAGAAGTTATTTGATTTCTTATATTTCACATGCTCTTAAGATTTATCTTTTTTCCCCACATTTTTTGAAAGTGACATCATTATTTCCAGACAAGTTAGTCCCTTTGCTTGCTTGATTTTCTGCTTATACCTCTAATTGTCTTATCACACTACTATTGTATTGTATATGGAAAATATTCTGATAATATTCTCTCATCATTCTTTACACTTTTATATGATTCTTTAAAGGATATTGTAAAACTTTACTGTATGTTTAACATAAGGAAAAATATTTCACATTTGTTTATAGTGCAGTTTTAAAATTAACAGCTTTGTATTGTCTTCCAAAATACTGATAAAGTTGACTCCATAACCCACTTGCCTTTGAATAAAAGTATCTTCCTGAAATAGTATTTTCTCATCTTAATTTTTAAGAACTCAAAATTAATTACTTATTAATTCATTGAATAAATGGAAAAATATTTTTAAGTGCTATAATTTCTAGTTAAAAAGTCACATGAAGCTGCAGATCAGATTCAGTATAAGGTCTTATGTACCAAAATTGAAGTTTCCAATCCTCCTTTTACCATCTGATTCAGGAGGCACTGAAAGATAGCATCATTAGGGGGTAAAAAACCCCACGTAACTGGAATACTTAAGCCCCTGTTTTAAGCTGAATGAATTATCTAAAATAATTACAGAAATTATCTGTAAGAATCAACAGAAGGTGATTGGTGGTCTTAGAATATTTCAGAGCAATATAGGCACATAATTTAAAAGGAATGTTACAAAATCTTTTAATTAAAAGATAATAGGAGATAATAGTTCACATTTTTAATCTAAATATGCCCATGGTAAAAGAGTTGGGAAAAAGACATATTAAAAAAATCAAAATCCTTATGTGTTATAACCCACCACTTTGACAAAGATGTAATGTATTATGACATTGTATGTCTCTAAGGAATGCACTGGCTGTACTGTCACAAAAAACTACATTTTCTCATGTCTCTCCAGTCTTTTTCATTTGGGAGGTATGGTTTTATAAGAAATGCCTATAATGCCTATTGCAGTATGGACTGAGGGAGTTGCATAAAGCTCATAAGGTGTTCCACAGCACAATTCCAATTATACTTTGCTAAAATAATATAATTGTAGTAGTTTATTATGCTGTTGTTTCATTTTACATACTATTGCCCCTAAAAGAGAAATTAGTATACCAAAAGAGGTTTTAAATTATTTTCATACATTCCTTCTAATATTTTTGCAAAATGTCTACTGATGCACAGATTAAAACCCAAGAAGAAAGGGAAGACATGGGAACTGCAGTCATGCCTTGATAATCATTGAACAGTAAATGTACCCATTGACTGTATGGAAGTTACACATTCTCTCACATGGTAGAAATTTTCTAATGCCATTCAACACTGGAAATATTTTTAGTACTTTTACCTTCATATAATCATAAATGTAAAACAGCATAAATGCTTGGCAATAAAAAGCTCCTTCAATTCAAAAGTAAAAAAAACCCTCAAATTTGCAATACTTTCAACCTCCTTTTTGTATTTACTGTACTAGTTTTATGAGAAGTTTATGGTATTTTTCTTTGTTTTTGGAGCTGGAACCTAAATGTTATGGATTCTTGCAACATTAGATTTAAATGACAATATGAAATAATATAAATGCTCATTCTCAACTACATGTACCAAACACATGTTCATGCTACAGAGCAATATTGTTAAGCTGTTCAGGAATAATAAAAAAATTATTTGAAATTATTATTTACAGTATTAAAATACTCATTTGAGAAGCAAGAAGTTGCAGTGACTTAGCAAACTTTTTGACCATCTAGTGTAGATTTTCCTTCTGACAATACTGAACCCTTGTCTAATAAGAATGCAGAGAAGAACCCAAATTAGAAGACACTATGTTAACCTGTTCCAATGGAAGATTTCTTTCTATTCTTAAGCAGCCTGTCCTGAAACAGAATGAATGGCCCTTCTACAGGTTTTTCATGGCTTATACCTATAGCTCAGTTAAATCTCTCTTGAATTCCTCACAGTTTTTCTGGTTTTACTAACCTAAGGGCTATCAGGTGCTTTCTGCAGAGAAGCTTCTGTCCCATCTTTCAGGATCAGTGTCCAATACTGAACATATATTCTGCAGTGCAAACCTGTAGCACCATTAGCCTCTTATTATGATGGAAACAATTAATTTCAATCTGTTTTATATGTTCTTAGCTGCTTGATTGTCTGTGACACCATTTCTGCTCTACACAATGAGTACCTACTTTTGTCATAATATCCTCTATGATACTTTGTCAAAGCTTCTAAAGCTCTAAAAGAATGTCAGAAAATTTTTTTCTACACTAGCATTTTTTAGATGAAAGTCCAAGTAAAAGCTTTACACCATAAAATATTACATGTTACATTGTACACTACCCCCCTTACCCTCAAATCAGAAAAAAAAAAATCACATTGAGTTTAAGATAATTTCTGGTAGTATCATGAGTTCTTATAATCAATACAAGTGACAGATAATAATAGGAACAATAAATCACTGCTGAGGTACATGATTCATAAAATATGTGTGAGTTATAGAAGGACATAATATCTTTCTTTGCTTACATTACATACTAGGATAAAGGCAAAGTTCTTCAGCAAAAACTGCACTATATACACACAGACAAACAACAAAAATCAGAATGTACTGTGAGTTCTGAAACAAAGGTAGTATTAGAAAGTTACCTTCACATCTGGGAAAATGATAGTTCCAATTTCTGTTGATTCCATGTTGACATGTGAGAACAGGCTGACCCCTCAAAACATATCCAGGATAGCACTCAAATGATACGGACTGACCTACACTGTAATCTGAGTTGACTATATATCCATTCAAAAAAGGAGGAGGATCAGGGCAGTTCTGTAACTCATAAGCTGGAAGAGAACAGAAGTAATTTTTATTGACAGCTTCATCAACTGTCAACACAGGAAGTACGCATTAATATAAATTCTGTAATCCATTCAATAATAGGTAAACGCTGAAAGGCCAAGTTCCAGTAACACAGTGATTAGCACACAACAGGAAATAAATTATCCATTGGGACCATCCAGAAATATTCTAGTACTGGACAAAAAGTCATTAGATCCTTAAAATTTATAAAATACAAGATTTTTAGAATTCACTGGATTTTTAAATATATATTAAACTATGCAAAAAAAAAATAAATCACCTGACCAAAAAAATTAAAAGAATTAATGACTATAAACCAACAGGGCTTCATAAAGGTATAAAAAAATTACAGATATGTACCAAAGCAAATGTTCCTTTTAGATATAGTTCTATACAAAAAAATTGCTTTTATGATTTACCAAATTTGGTGTTTGGTTCTACATTTTCAAAGACTTCCAAATATTATTCAATGAAACACATTTAATCCATGAAAATCAGTGTGATGAAAATCCTAGAAGTATATACTTATTATTGTCAACTAGATTATTTAAACAAGCCACTTCAGCAAGATTAAACTAAACATATAACTCAGATATGCTTAAGTGCTTACTTACAGTGAAGTTTGTATTTAATTGCTTCACTGAAGTACAGCTACTGTCATTAGGTTTTTTTAGTCATTGATGATTACAGTCATTCTATGCAATGAAGAGAAGATTTATTTTCATAAAGCCTTCTTGTTTTCCCTAACTTAGCTAGTAAATCCAGACTCCAGTGTTTGTAACATTACAAAGTTGGAAGAGATGTGGAGGTACCCCAAATATTTTGAAATCCTGTATTAATTATCAGACTCCCCTTCTCTCAAATAACAAATAAATAAGAAAATAAATTCAAAATTTAAGAATAGAAATTAATTGCTGCTGGAAAAGAAATGCAAAAAGGTTTATTGTACCTAAACTGTGGTTCATTAAATTTTTGTGCTAAATCTAGTAGTGGTTCATTAAATTTTAATGCTATTACTACTCCTGCTATCATTATTTTTTTAGTACTATTACAGATAATATCATTAGTATCAACATATTTATACAAAATAGAATACTAGAAAGATTATTTAGGAGTACAAGACATATTAGGACTGATACATTAAACTATATAAAAACCCACATAGCAAATTATATTAAAAATAGAACAGAATATTATTCTGGAGAGTCAGAGGATCTCACAGATTTTTTTGAAAAGGTGCAGCACTACATTGCCCAATAGCTACAACGGAGTGTTTTGGAATGATTACAATAAATACTGGAACTCTTAAACCTTGTACAATCTTTTGAGGAGATGAATACACATGAAAAGTATCATTCTTCTTGGTTAACTTGTTGCAGTATAGTATTCATAGCTTACATTTTAAAAGTACTAAACACAGCCTCAGAATTTTTAAGATAGTATTAAAAATTATTTTCAGAAAAAATACCCTATCTCACTGATCTACATAAGAAGGTAACACGGGAACCACTCAGGTGAGAGAAGAAATCCTGAAAGAGCACCAAACTCTCTCTGTCCCTTTAATTTGCACAGTATCCCTTACAGTCCTTTGGACAGTAAATGAAAAAAAAAAATAAAGCCTAGCTTTTAAAATTACAACTACTGTTTATTGAGAGATACATATGCTTTTTGCCTATTTTAAGTAAGGAAAGCAAAACACGTACAGAAACTTTTGGAGGTTGTTCTGGTATTTGTTTTAATAAGAGTAGAAGTAGTAGATCTGCCTAAAGCAGATCACTATAAGTTTGAAGGTCCATTAGGGGTGAAAGCACTCAAACATGAGCAGAGCACAATTGTGTATTTTGTTATTTGTTATTTAAAAAAAATAAGATGTAAAATGTTAAGATACTCTACATGTGTTTTCTGGTATAAATCCTATAGATGACTCATAAATTATTGGTCAAGTGATCCATCTGACTATGATATCATGATTTACAGGCCACGGAGGGAGTATGTTATATAGCTTTAGTATATATATGAATTATATTCTTTTTTCTTTTCTTTCTTTTTTATATTCTTTTTTCTTTTCTTTCTTTTCTTTTCTCTTTTCTCTTTTCTTTTCTTTTCTTTTCTTTTCTTTTCTTTTCTTTTCTTTTCTTTTCTTTTCTTTTCTTTTCTTTTCTTTTCTTTTCTTTTCTTTTCTTTTCTTTTCCTTTCTTTTTCCTTTCCTCCTCTCTTCTCTTCTCTTCTCTTCTCTTCTCTTCTCTTCTCTTCTCTTCTCTTCTCTTCTCTTCTCTTCTCTTCTCTTCTCTTCTCTTCTCTTCTCTTCTCTTCTCTTCTCTTCTCTTCTCTTCTCTTCTCTTCTCTTCTCTTCTCTTCTCTTCTCTTCTCTTCTCTTCTCTTCTCTTCTCTTCTCTTCTCTTCTCTTCTCTTCTCTTTTTCTTTTGATATATGCAATAACACCTGATTTAACATAGCAATTAATTATTCAATCATGACTATCAAATATTACCAACAAATCCTGATGTCATACCTCAGAAAAGAAAACTCTTTTTATGAGTGTCATGCTCAAAGACTTGTTTGGTGCTGAGTTTTAAAAACTGAGATACTACTTCACAGAAGACAAAAATTCTAGTAATAGTCTGAAAAGAAGTCCAATGTAAAGGAAATCTGTGAAAAAGGTTTCATTCCAATGCTGGCAGCAGTCAAATTCTTGAATTTTAAAATTATCTCTTATAGACATTTGGCATTTCTTTGCACAGTATATTATCCACTGAGAAGAAAAGAATATTAATCACAAAAGAAATGTAATTGATCCCCTGCTAACCTTTTTTTATAATTCAAATGTATTTTCCATCTTACATAAACACTGGGCTGACTTATTGGCTTTTCAAGTGCCACATACTTCTGTAACACTTAAACATGGAAACAGTTGCTTTACAGAAAAATTATTAGCAGAGAATTGAGCCTGCAATCACTTAAATGCTAGGAAATCTCCCCATTAGCTCACTTAAAACTTTCATTTAGGCTTATTGTTCATTCCTCCAGAGTCATGGTGTGTATAACTACAGACAACAAAAAAATCCACTTCTCGAAGTAGACTAGCCTAGCATGGGTTGAATTGGAAGGGACTTTTAAATATGTCCTGGTTCCAACCCCTCTGCCATGGTCATGAACATATTTCAGTAGAACAGGTTCCCAAAAGCCCCATCCAACCTGTCTTTGAAAACCTCTGAGAATGGGGCATCCACAGCTTTTGCTGTTCCAGCGTCTCATCACCAACATCTAAAAATATTTCTTCCTTATGTCTAATTTGAATCTATCCAGTTTTGATTTAAAACTGGTGCCTCTTGTCATTAAAGTCCTTGGTAAAAAGTGTCTCCCCATTCTTCTTACATGACCCTTTTAAATACTGAAAGGTGACAATAAGGACTCCCTGAAACCTTCCCTTTTCCAGGCTGAGCAACCCCAACTCTTTCAGCCTTTTTCCATTGGGCCCCAGCCTTATGAATATTTTTTTAGCCCTCCTCTGGACCCACTTTAACAGACTGTGCTTGGAGCACAAGAGCTGGACACAGTACTCCAGGTGGGGTCTCAAGAGAGTGAAATAGAGGGAGAGAATCACCTCCCCTGACCTGCTGGCCATGCCTTTTCTTATGAAAGCCCAGGATGCAATTTGCAGCAGCCTAGGATAGGACTGGCAATCCGGAACCTTGGTTTATTGTTATAGGCACCAAAGAATATAATCTTACCAGATGTCATGACTCAGGACTAGGGTCACAAAACATTGCTTAATGAGTTAGAAAATAATTTGCTATGATCCCCTCAAAAGATCGAATTTTACTTTCATTAGTATTCCTTCCTTAGGACATAATCTAAAACCATTTTAGAAATAGAACAATTTTGCAACAATCTCCTTTTCATTCCATGATTCCTATAACTCAGAAGCTCCATCATAATTGTCTGTTTTCTAGATAAAGATCATCAGATCGGTCATGTTTAAATCATGTTTTGCATGTGCATGAATGTGTTTTTGGAAGAAAGGAAGTGCAAATTGAACTTTTTTCCTGTGTATTTTCTGGAACATGTTGCTCTCTAAATATATGTGAGTAGGATTCTTACCTCATATTCAGCTTTATCCTATACTGAAATTCAGAACAGACTGAAAATACTCTTAGAGTTCCAATAATAGGAACTAGAATTTCCACAGTAAAAATAACACAAATCAAACATATATTCTGCTTCCCTTGAAGAAACCCTAGTTCTAAAGTGAAAGATGTGGGGAAAAAAGATATTCCAGAAATAGTAAAAGCTGAGGTAACATTAGTAATATGGACAGAGATACGAATACATCTTATGAAGCATTAGACTAACTGTATTCTTCTTTGTACTAAATTCTGTTATCAGTCTCTCAAAGGTCATGAAAGTTATGTATTTCTTCTGACCTAGTATAACTTGGCTCGCCAATCAAACTTTCTATGACTTTTCTTCTTCCCCTCAGACCTAGTGTACATAGATTGTCTATGTATCTCAGATAGTAAGATTTGACAGATACAAGGGTCTCAGAAACTCAAGGCTGCCAGTCAAATGTGATACAGAAATGTTCTTCTGAGTATTTTTGGTTGCTTCCTCTCTTTGCTGCTTTACATTGGTGACAAAACCACAACAGTCCTAACAGAAGACAGCCTTTCTCAAGTTAAAGAACTTGAAGTTAAAAAACTTCTGTTTTTTAATTAAACAGGACAATAATTACTTGAACACTAGAAAAAGTAGAAATAAATATTAATATTTTGAAAAACAAGCATTTTTAGATTCCTTATCATCTTATGAAAAATAAAAATAATATACAATAAAATGTATACTAACTGCTTCCAATAGTTCAACTGGCAATCAGTATGAACTTCCTTCTTGCAACAACTGAAACAAAAGTTTCCACAACACACAAATTCAGTAATCCATCTTGAGCATTATGGAATACCCACCATTCCCTATGTATTACAATTGCAAAGCTGAAGGGATAAGAAAACATGAAAACAGCAGTGCATAACACAATAAGGACCTGACTGGCAATGATTCTCAGAGCTGTAATTTCCCCATGGTTCCGCTAAGGAGACAAAGCATTTTGCTGCATCAGATATAGCCTTAGGTTATATATTCAAATCCTGTGCTTAATGGGCAGCACTAGCTCCCTGTAAGCATGGGGAGAAAATATTTTACTGTTCTTAGTGTGCAAATACTTTTCTTCCTCCAGAAAATAGTGTGCTCACAGTACAATCCCAGGCTATATTAAGCCTCAATCTCTAAAGTGTTTTTCAGTCTTCAGAAAAACAGTAGAAATATTGTGAAATAGCATTATTAATTCCATCATTCACTCTAAAATATTAATATTCTTTGCTTTCCCTTGAGATGAAGGGTTATTAAAAAGCCTTATCCTTCATAAAATCCTAAGATCTCTAGGAAACTTCATTTTTTAGAACCTGTAAGTTTTATTGAATAAACATATCCATCACCAATCTCCCTTTATTTTTAGATTGCTATCTACAAAAAAGGCATCTATGTGGCAAAAAGAAGTCTGCTACCTTAATGCCTTTACTTATTATACTCTAGTTAGTAGAAATGGCAGTATTTTTAACATACAGAAAATAGTCCCTGAATTGAACTGGGTTTAGAACCATTTAGTAAAAAAAAAAAAATAAAATATATTAATCCTAAATCCTTTTTAATGTAAATTTAAGTACATTTTAAAAAATCAGATTAGGATTAAGTTATGCAATTTTGTGGGCATTTCCTAATATGCAACATACTCACTAAGACAGCTAGAATGGGTTTGGAAAATGTGACTGCAACTATGGATTCTTTTTGCCTACTCCTCATTTTTTTAAGGGTAAATTAAATTAATTTCACTATTAGAAAAACAGTTGGTTTTTTCCCAATTATAGTATATGAGGACATCCTAAAATGGGACCAATTAGAAGAAGTCTGAAAAAACACCTACTTATGTATCTGTTGCTCAGCTCCAACTGCTTGGCTTTACAAATCCATTTCTATAGAAATGGTAAAAGTGACTGTGTGAGCATCAATTGGACTAAAAATATTTTCTTAGCTTTCTATCATATGGCATGCTTCCTTTTGCCCATATGAAAATTTTGAATGTGATACCCATGCCAAGCTCTCACATTTTATCTCCCTCCCACATCCTATATCCCATAAATAGAAGTTAGGGAAGACACTGCATAATAACATGAGTTGTGATGATGAATATTATGACTGGGTAGCCAGCAAGCCAAACTGAATTGATATCTATGGAGTAATGCTCAGTCTTTCCTCTCACTAAGGACATTATTTCAGGACTGTGAAATCTGACTAAAACTGGCCAATGGTTTCAAAACTGGAGTAGTTAAGAATTATTTTTTAAGTCAAATTTCAGTAATTGTGGACAAACTAAGAGGGAGAGAGAAAAACTGAGAAGCATAATATTAAAAGGAGTAGGAAAATCCAGAGATAATCTTGAGATAATTTTGAAAAAAGGTAACTAAGTATCAAGGGCAACAGATGTGGGACAGGAAAAGTCAGTCATCAAAAACAACATATATTTTGTATGATGAAAAATAAAGCAGTTACCAAAATTGTAACCGTAAACCACTGGCATTTTCTTTCAGAGCACATCAGAAGAATGGCGAATACACTGTACTATAACACTTTCAGAAATTCACAGATTATGCATATTTTGAATTGAGTGTATGACATTCTTAGTATTCTTAGATGTTCTAATTTATGCTGAACAAGTTACTTGTGCTCAATAATATGAAGCTATAAAATATGATAATCATAAAAAGAAGTGCTAAATCGTCTCAATAGAAATGGCAAGTGCAATCTGGGATCTCGGAGGGAACAGGGAAAGTTTCTGCTCTATGAAGAAAAATAAATACACTCAAGAGAATTCATTTTTAAAGAACAAAAGTCCAAAATCTGTTTGTAGAATGTAGAAAAAGTAGATAGAAGAGGGAACATAAGTCATTTAGAAGTTCAATAGAGTGAGCTGAGCTTTTAAGCTATTCACTTAAAAGCCAAATACAACTTTCCCCATTAGGAAAAAAAATCAATAAGTCATAGGTACCTTTTAGAATAATAATTTTTCCCCAGTACCTCTTTATTTAAGCAGATTATGTTGTGGGCTTTCTTTTTAAATTTGTATTAAAACTATACTTTTAAAAATATATATACTAAAATACAGTTTTTCTTCAAAGCAGCATTCAGGAAAGAGTCACCCCAGAGTCTCTTCATAAGTAAGAAGTATTACATAAAAATGAACTGCATGAGTTGTCTTTACTGGATAAATTGCTTTGCTTCTCATTCATGGTGAAAATAAAACTGGATGAATGTATATACCTTAGGTAATTCAAATACACCCATAACTACACTTTTTGTGAAACAAAGATATAAATTCTAGTTGTATTTTTTATTTGAAATTAGAATGACTCAAGTATCAGTTAATTTAACTGTCTCTTGGTTCTGATTTTTCTATCTACTATTATGACTATTAGACTAAAAATTAAACTATGAAAGTTATTATAAAATTATTACAATTTTAGAGAATTTAACTATGTTTCTGGATTCTTTCTATAAATACTTGGAAAATACTACCAGAAGTTTCTGAATTTCTATAAGCAAAACTTCTTTTTTTTGCTTTTTCTTTTATTCTGATAATGCTACTACACAGTCTTCATCAGTTAAAAATATTTTACTGTAAGGCCCGTCTAATGAAAAATTTTAATATTTCTTAATAAATTGTTCTGGTTTTAAAGGAGTTGCTTTTCCTATATTTAAGTAACAGGATAAAATTTTACAGTGTCAATAAGATAGTCATGATAACACTTTTGTTCACAGCTGACAAGTTTCAAGTAGGAGAAGCAGAAAGCAAGCAAGTTATCTAAAAAGCAACTGATTTTAACAAGAGATGGTTAGAATGAACAAAAAAAATAGCAGTTTCTATTCTATGTTGTCCTATTTATCACACCCTCACATATTTCTAACTAGACAAAATAGTCCTGCTGGACAAAGTGCAAAAGGAAAGAATAGAAGAAAAGAGTAATAAACTATGCACCTGTTGAGCAAGCTACAACATTGCCTCTAGAACATGTTATACAGTCTACAAACAACATAGCACTTAACTATTAGATCCAGGACAGAAAATGCTGTTAGTCTGGAGTTATTCATATGTAGCTGAGATTATAAAGACTCAATGCCCCTAAGGAATGGCTTGTTATAGTAAGGAAAAAGACTTATTAGAAGCAGAACAAAGAGTACCAGAGATTATATCAAAATCATACTACATGGTTTTGTATTTTATTTATTTGTCATTTCTGTAACTTGCCAACCCCAATTAACTTTGCTTAGAATGAAACTCATACTAGGTGGGTGTGATGTGAGAGTGCTCTCTAAGACTATGTGACAGAACAAAACTCCACAGACAATAGAGATAAGACTTCCTCGTGGGCATGCTTTATGAGCATTACCCTAATACAGGTGCTAAGAATCTTCCTCTCTATCCACTGACTTCATAGATATGATCTAAGTATAATAGTATGTATGTGCATGTATGCAAAAAAATACTGTTCTGCTCCTGGATATGATAGAGGTTTTTGTCTTCACAACAGCTCATATGGTGCTGTGTTTTAGATTTGTGGCCAAAACAATACTGATAACACACTAGTGCTCCGGCTTTTGCTGAACAACATCAAGGTCATCTCTGTTTCCCACTCTGCTCTGCCAGAGAATAGATTGGGATTGTACAATATGCTGGGACAGGACACAACCAGGGAGATGGCCTGAATTAAATACAGATATTCCATGTCATATGAAATCATGTACAGCAACAAAAGCGAAAAGAGGGGAGTTAGGGACGTTAGTATATATTTGTCTGGGTATCAGTCTGCCTGAGGGAGGTGGTGAATGATTGTCTGCATCACTTTTTCCTGTTTTCTTTCTCACTTCTTCCCCTTATCCTTCACTTATTAAACAATATTTTTTATCTTGGCTCCCAAGCAGAAAGCTTTTACTACTCTTTTTCCCTTCTCCTATCCCACTCTGGGTGCAAGGGAAGTGAGCAAGTAGCATTATAGTGCTTGACTGCCCACTGGCATTAACCCACAACACATAACCAAGTTATCTAAATGAAGACCATAGAATAAGGCAGCATGTATCTCCTTCTGCAGTTAGATGAGTATTCAACCAGCAATTCCATTTTGTTAAACTGTACAAATCCTGCCATGGGGCTCAACAGTTGTCAGTAAGACTAACTTTAACAGTCCAAAAATGTGCACAAAATAATGATTTTTTTATTGTTACTAGTGGGAAAACAAACAAACAAGAAAACAGTGAAGATCAAGAAAAAAGTGAACATTAGAAGACCACAAAAAGTTCACATTTTCAAGTACTGATTATATGTATTTGAAAATAGATATAGAATGTGTGTTATCTGGTGTCATTTAATTTCCCTCTAATTTTCACATGAGTCTAGACTGCAAATACATAACATAGGAATTATAAAAGTTTTCACCTGTATATTGAAAATAGTTCTTACTGCATTTTGAAATACTCATCCATTACATTAAATATGACAAGGTTTTATAAATGGGAAAACAAGACAGTAAATATTAGTAGTATTTTTCAGTAACAGTATACCTTAATGGAATGGAAAGGGGTATCAGCTATGTGACCTTTGGCAAATAATATCATCTTGTTCTCAGGTTTTTACATCAATAAAACAAAGATCCAAACTCAATACAATTTCAGTTTTAAAAATTCCAGTGAATTTTTAAAAATTCCTATGAATTAAACAGTCCACAGATTTAAAAATGTTATATAGTATATGCCAAATACATATTTTAAAATAATAATAAAACCCAATTACAATTCTGTTTTTCCTTTCTAACCATAAACATCATTGTGCTAGTTTGTACTTACCTTGGTATGTCAGCTTAAATCCTTGCCTGTTTTCTGAGTGATCGCTGTAAAAATGGACAAGTGTTTCATGAGTAGTACTTAGCAAGGGTGATGGGAGTTCAATTCCACTAAACTGGCCAATCACAGAACTGGTGTGGTAAGGCCCGTTCTGAATTTCAAGAAAATCATGATTTGCTTCAGTAGAGAAATTCAGAAACTGAATGTGTGCACCTGCAGCATTGAGAAAGAAAGAAAAATTAGAGTTTTATAATTCATGTTGCTTAATATTACAGCATGCAAATAATAAAAAAATCATAATAATTGTTATAGGAACTATGTTTGTATTCTAGTCACTATTAAAGTGGGATGCTTAAGTTACAGAAATAGCTGCAAAGTATTACAAGAGTTACCAGTTTTTTGGTTACCAATAAATATCATAACCACACCTTAAGTGACCAATGAAAGGAAGTCAGATAGTCAGAACCAGGGATTTGTCAGATTCCTAAACGAGTCAACAGAAACACTCTGGGAGGGGCACATCACAAATCCTACTGTGTCATGGTATGGTCAGGACTCTGCCACAAGAGAATCCCTTGTAACTGGGCCAGGTCTCTCATAGAGGCTCAGGATCAGCTCAGCACCCAGGAAGGTTACTAAGACAGTGTCCTTTCAGAGGCAGAAGTTTACATACCCAGTTTCAACTGTCTACTCTACCCTTGTTTTCCTGACCCAAGTCACCTATATTTGTCTTCTTTTCATGGACAGTATATATTTAAAGCCATTCACCCTCTATGTAGCCCTATAAGATGCACTGAACTACAGACTGGCAACAAGTATTTTGGAGAGTTTACCACAAACCCTCCATGGGAGTCAGGTGGTTGACCCAGACCTTTCCACATTCCAGAAATGCTGAACAATCAGAAGTATAAGCATAATCTCATGGTAAGAGCTGTTTTGAAGTACTGGCACTACTTCATATGGATTAAAGCTTCTCAAACTATGTGTATGGGTGATATTAAAAAAGGAATGGGGGATGAACCTATTATGGTTTGGAAGCCAAATGGCCCTAAGTAACTTGCAACTGCACTGCTTGGGCCTAACCTTGCCCTTGTAGACCCTGAAAAACCAGCTGTAAGGGAATAAAACAGAATTACTGAATGAACCAACAAACCAGCATGAAATATTTAATGCCTAAAGTCGTCTTGACAGTCTTACTTAGCAGTAGAGACATATTCACTCCAGGAGAGAACCTTATAGATTAATCACCAGGGTAATTCACTCAGTCTTGTTTATAGCTCATTTCTTTGCCTCTGTGGTTTGAGACTGAATCAATTGTATAAAAAAGTATTATTTTCTTTTTCAGGAAAAACTAAATAAGCTACCAAATAAACTTTTTTTATTTTTATGCAACACTTGTAAGAATATGGGATATTTAGCTCTAGGACTTTGTCTGACTTATGCAGAGTGGGACATATCAAAAAGTATTTCAGCTGCTGAATAAGAAAACTTAATATAATATTTGCAATAGAGATGTACACGCAGAATGTATCAAAGTCTTTATGTCAGCCATCTCTTGTTAGTCTGACTTGAGTGAAGTCCCAATTTTAAGGACTTTAAACAAAAGATCATTAATTAATTTCGAAGCTACATTGTTTGTTTCATCTGATATATCTTCATGTCAGATGTTTGTTTCATTTGCTTTGAAATCAGTTTCCAAGACACAAAAAGTTAATAACAAGGTGCTTTGACAAAGATATATTTTTAAATTGCCAACCATTTTCAAATCAAAAGATAGTGAGTAATTATGTAAGGGGCTCACAGTACATTCACTGGATAAAATCTACTGCATACCAGAAATCAGAATACTCATATATATTTAAATCTGATGATAACAAATAATTGATCTTCCAATGTAAGTTTACTTACCATATCCAATAGGCAATAAAATTTTCCATGTACAATCTAAGTTACTAGGGTAATTTCCAGGAAAACCTGGGCTTAGGATCACGCCACCCATGTTTGTCAGTGTTCCACCACACTTAGCTATTAAAAATAAAAAGAAAGTCACTCTATCTTTTAAAAAGATTACTTCTTAATATTTGGCATATGCTTAATTTAAAAAATGGATTTTTCATTTTATCCCCATGACCCCCAAAGAGTGAAATTTATCACAGTCAAAACATTCCTCATGAAGGAGAAACAACAACAAAAAAATTTGATTTAAAACAAAATGTTTACTTAATGCCAGCTGTTCACTGTAATTTAACTACAACTGTATGGTTGCACACATAGACTGGATAACCCATTTTCTCAGCTTGACAATTATGGTTAAAAACGTCTGGTGTTATGTTGGGATATTCCTTACAATCAGAACAACAAATTTGGAATTAAACTGACTTACGATATTGATCCATGATGTAGAAGCAGATATATTAGTCAATATAGCTAAAACCACACTTGAATTTAAAAACAAGCAAACAAAAAACCCCCAACACAGTTTTTTGCTTTAATTCAGGAAGAGGATAGACTAACTGCATAACAGAATTATTCTTCGCTTTCTATCAGTATGCTTCGGTTCAGCAAATTCATGTGTTTGGAAATTGAAAACCCAGTTGCATTTTTTCGGATGACATAAAACCAAGGTAGAAATATTTGAAGCAACTTGCAAACAAGTGGTTGATTTACACCTCTGCTAGGGTAGTAATAAGAAGGAAGAGTAACTTCAAGAAACCAAATTAAAATATTGTAATTTATAATTATAATTTAAGGAATCATTACTTTAAAGCCTGTGAGCCTTCATGCCAGGTATTACATTGATACATGATCTGATAACACAACCGTGATGCTGTGACACTGTTGCAATAACTGTACTGAAAAATTAAAATAATCTACTTGTTCGATGACACCAAAAAAATTGAATCAAAATAGGAAGAACTCCTCTAAAAAGCTGAGAAATCAGTCTCAAACTTCTTAAATATCTCTAATTTCATTCAATGCTAAATATCTTGTTTAGTGAAAAGAATAGAAGAAAAGAAATCAACATTTTAAGGGTTGGAGGGAGGAGAAGGGGGGACAATGTTTTAAGGGTTTGTTAGTATTAGGGGTATTTTAGCTTGCAGGATAGCACAATTTCATAACTCAATGAGCACACTGTTTGCAAATAGGAACTATAATACAAGGTGAAACAGAAGATTACCACAAAAGCAAAACAAGCAACAAACCTGCCCAAACCCCAAAACACACCATCACGAATAAATTCTTCATGTCTAAAATTGATTTGAAGGACTTGCACTGCTTTCATATTAATCAGAAGTGACTACTTCTGCAGAAGCTGACAATATAAAATAATATATAGGCTCAACTTGACAAGGAATCTTTAAAACCATTTCACATTAATATTGCTCTATATCATCCCAATCTTTAAAATTCCTCTTAGATATGAAGCTCATAGGAACGGCTTTTTGCTGACTGATTATTAAAATTAAAATCATTCACTGAAGAATGTATTTCAAAGCTGAAGTGACAGAATATTATGATGGACTTGTGCTGCTCACCCCTCAATTCCTACTTTTCTTGAAATAAGCATGCCAGAAGACAGCAGAGTCTTGACTCTTGTACACTTTGTCTAACCAAGAAAGAATACTGCAGAAGATTATTTTCTACACAGGGAAAGCTCAGATTTGTTTGGGTAAGGTGTTAATGTGCTTAAAAAAATTCTTTTTAGCTATGCTTTTTAACTCAGCATGATTTAACAGCTTCCTCAGATGAAAAGAGACAGCCTTTTCTGGCTCCCTAAAACTCCTTTTCATTACACCACCCCTGAAGGCTTAGCTTCAGAGCTCCTCTCCACTGCCACCTTCTTTGGGAAATCTCTTAGGTGCCCAGCATGACCTACCTCGTTCCTGAGAAGGTTCTCCAAGCAGAGCATGCTGCAAAGGAATGTGTTAATTTCCTCTCCTTTATGAAGAAGATCCAGCCTGATTCAAAGCAGAGTATTGAGGACAAGCTAAACAATGGGTTTCCTCCTTTGCCCACTCCCATGATATTTTTCAAATGGCATATGCACTATATATAAAGAAAAAATTATCTCTTTTTTTTCCTGTATTTCATAGATACAAATGGAAACTCAAAAATGTTTTGAACGAAGCAGAATTAAGTTGAGGAACAACAGGCATGACAAAGGCAGGAGTTTCTTCTGACTGATGGTCAGAACAGTGAAAACAAATAAGGATCCATACCAATGCAGAGAGGAGATGGATAGTTCCAGCGTCGAACTGTTCCTGGCATACAAGAAATATGGGAACGGCCCTGTTCGGAAAGGGCAAAATATTAGATTACAGATACTCATTATGGGACTTTCCTGAAAGGCAGAGCTACAGAGGACCTCCTGGATAATCTAATCAGTGTCTTTTCTTATATCAGCCAACTGCATTACAATTACTTGAATGAATTTCTGAAACACTATTTTCAAATACTTCAGTTTTTATATTCTTATTTTTCTAATGGATAAATGTTCTAAAACACCCTTCTTCTGCTAACTTGAAAACCCCTTCACATTTTTGACTAAATATAAGTATGGTTATAAGAAAAAAGCAGCTAACTATATGCATTAATTTGGTCAAATTAGTTCACTCCCTATTTCAATTCTAGTGTATTCCATCCACACTGGAAGCACAGGCATTGATTTTTAGGTTGCAGTCTGGAATGAATCAACTGTTGCTCTGAGTAAGCAGTACAGACACAGAGAGGAATTTATTCCACATCTACTTGCTGTAGATGGTATGGATGTGGACTGTGTCAAGACAGTCATCAAAAAATAACCAGCAGACCTTGACCTCTCACATGGCCTCTCATCATGACCCACTGTGTACGTGCAAAATCTTGGCATTCAGATGTACAAGAACAAGTGCCTCTTTATTTAGCTGTCATGTTTAATTTACTCTGCATATTTTTAAGAAAAATCCCAAGAACCAAGCAGAAGCATGTGGCAGCTGGAAGTGAAATACACCATGGCTGTAACCTGCAAAGTCTAATCCTACATATTTCAGGCTGGCTGCCTAGGACCAACTGCAAACTGATCCCAGCTTGGTTTGCTCTGGTAACAGTTCAGACTGAAAACTTAACACTAGCACAAACAAAAGTCTTTTTTTTTTGTCAATTTGAACTTAGTTATGCATTCTGCTGTTGGAATGCGAAAACTGAATAAACTGGCAGGAGTGAAAGCAACTGATTCTAAGATTGAGACATGAGAATTGTGAACAAGGTTTGGTTCCTGTTTTAATCATTTGGATATATAAACTTGTACAAGTCACTTAACATCACTTTTTTATTTTTATCAAGTGTATTAAGAGCCTATTAAGAAAAAGTCTCTTAAGTCTATTAAGAGTACTTAGAAAGGTAGCACATCTTGTCAATATAATATGAAAACTTATTTAAATATAATTTGTCCATAGCAATCATATTCACATTATTTAAAAAAAAAAAGGCAAAGAATGAATAAATTACAATAAAGAAAAATTCATTTGATAAAATTACTACCACATTAATTGGAATTTCTACACATGTTACATTGAATAAAGTTCATATAGAATTGTACAGAATAAAACTAGTTTAATTAATCATTTAGTTGAGTATATTTAGGCAATCAGCTTCTGAAAACCAAACTGAAGTATATCCAGAAAACTACTTGAAAGGAAAAAAAAGATTCGTTTTCACTAAAATGATGAGAAATTAAATTAGTCTTTTTCTTATAAAAACACTACAAATTGATAACAACTGAATAAAAAGCTTTTTCCTAAAAGCAGCCTTTTTAAAGGAAAAAATGTGCATGCACTTAGTGTCATCTTAGTTACTTGCAAAATTGATTAGCTTTGAATAATTTACTTAATGCAATATCCGCTGTTTGATTTTATTCCCTCTTTCTAGTCTTCTATGATTGCATTGTTTTATTTTACTCTTTCTTTCTAGTCTTCTGTAATTGCATGTCTCTGATGTGAGTCGAGGGGGAAGCCGTAATTTAACTACCACAGTAAGGCAAATCGTAAAATGGTCTATAAAAGATCTTTTGAAAAATAAAATTAAATGATTCCTCTGGCTTGAAGCCTCTTTTCAACAAGAGCACACTCTGATTTCAGTCTTTTAAAGTTTCCTCCTGTGGGGAGACACTTAATCCTACAGCTAGCAATTACCTTTCTTATGTATCTCCAGGTAGTAGTTTGAGCTCTATGACTTTTCTGGTAAGTCTCAATTATAAACTAATCCTCACCTGATTGTTATTGCTAGCTGTGAATATGTTCTCTAAAGACTGAGGATAAATTCACTGCCAGAGTGGAAAAAAAAAATATCCTGCAAAGTTGTGCTGATCTATATTTTTGAATAGCAAACATACTGTGCCCCATAGAACCTTATTTTCATTATTACTTATTTTTAATTTGGAACCATTTTTATTTGTCCTGTCTAAGCAACATAAATGTGTATGCTCTTTCTTACAGCAGAGTCCATACAGCACAGAAATTCTCATTAATATTTTGAAAAGATTCAAACTCTTTTCTGTTGAATTTAAATATTGAAACTCTTTTGTTTTACACTTTAGATAAGCTCATGAAACTAGTTTTTATATATGTCAGATTCCATATTAGTATTTTTTATCTCTCTCTATATATAGATAAAATATTCCATGTTAGTATTAAGTTTTTATATGTATGGAAATAGAAGTAAAAATACAGTTAAGGGACAATATGCTGTGGCATTTTAATAAAGTATTTAATGATAGAATCTCTGTAAGTATAAAAACAAAAGTAAAGTTACTCATATTAAAGGGCTACAGATAAGAACTGCATACAGACAAAAGCAATATCATGGTTTTGTGATAGTGATATACACAGTGTATTGAAATTTAGCTTTATCACAGATGAGGGTTTTTTTACGTGCAGATCTCCTCCTCATATGATTGCTTTATACTAATACTGTATTTATGAACTCATATTTCTGATTATTTTCTAAGTAAGAATAGATCCAAAACATCAAGTCAGGGCTGAGAATGTGTACTTTCAAAATGTTTCCTTTACTTATTCCAACCACTTATGAAGGATTCATAGTCTACTGTTGTCATTCCACCTCAATAATTTATCCGTACTATTTTAAGTACAGACATAAGATTTGAGAAAGCTGTATCTTGAGAGTTTATCTACTTCTAATCCATATAATTAAAAAGGCAATAATACCTTTTCTCATATGCAAAATTCAAACGTTTTCTAGTTGAAAAAAATGTAGGGATAGAAGAGTGTGCAATATGATGGGTAATAGAAGTCACCCCACTAAATCTAAGCAGTTTCAAGTTAGATACTTGTGTTATCCTTTTGTTATCCTAGTGAGTGAAGAAGAATGATACTTTAAGAGTAAGGTTCCTGTCCTAACACAAAATCTTAGTTTGAATTAGGCCATGGAGGTGTATGGCTGTTTATCTCCAGGGTCACAATGAAAACCTAAAAGAGGGATTACTCTTTATTTATTCCAAAACCTGTGTAACCATTGCTGTGTAACCAAGTTCATTGCAGGTTGACTTCCAGATAGATTCTGCACTGAAATAGACTGTCCTGAGTCCAGGAATAATGCTAAATTTAGCTCAATGCATACAAAAAAAGCACTATAAGGATATATAAGACACATCTGCACTAGTGGAACTGTTTGGGTTTGTTTTCTAGCCTTGAGGGCAAATGCACAGTTTTGTATATCTATCTCCTTTACCTTTTCCTTCTGAATTCTCCTCTAAAATAGTGTCACAGTGCAAACTGCCTGTAAGGAAAAATCTCTGGGTTGTGGTAATTACTGAGCTGTGATATATCCATAGAATCTGTCATTTCATCATATACTTAGTTCAATACTACTTTGAAATAGAAAACTGTTTATGGTCTAATGAAAGTCTTTAAATGGAAGTCAGAATCTATTTGGGAGCCAAGCTTTAATGATAGATAGTCCTTCTGAAGGAACTGTATCGTAAAAATGTTATCAAATTTCACATTTTCTTACTGATATGCTACCTACAAAGGATACTGTAAGGGAAAAATGAAATAGAGAAAATAAAGTTAAAAACTTTAAAATTTAAATGTTTCATACTTATAGGTATTTTCAGAATTATATTAATTTTTATTTTGCTGGAAAGAAAAAAGCTTAACTAGTTTACATATGAACCATCATCTGGCTTTTAAGCAACCTTCAAACCATTAAATAAATGGTGAAGGGTAGAGTAGGCTGTATTGTGCTCAAGTCTTAAATCTTTTCTAATAAGTACGATACTTGTATAACAGAATCTTTTTTGCTATGGATCTGGAATGCTTCTGTTTTAAAGATGTAAAGACCAAGGATTAGTTGAAATATTTGACCCTTTGTCATACATGACTGAAAAGGTAAGTATGTTTCTGATTACCTAGAGACACTTTTCATGTGCAGATGTTTCCACAGCCAGCTAAGACACGAAGTCTGAATCCTGTCAGAATTTTAGAAGAATGGTAAGGAATACTGAGAAGTAAGAAAAATCCTATATATGCCAAGGGAACACTGAATTGGCCGTCCTTCGATAGGGAACTTTATCCTTGTCTGGAGAAGAAGTTGTGATACTTTGCTTTCTCTGATACAGATTTTACATTGGATTGAGTGGGACCTATTACCAACCAAAAGATTCTGAACTCAGGTGTTTTCAGTGTATCATACTAGTGGTGGAACATAAGTAAATGAATTAGACAAACTAATGAGGGAAGAGAAAAGTTTTCGGTCTTAGACATTTACAAACAGCAGCTCAGTCACATCTACCATGGGAAACCAGTGTGTAAATAGAAAACATCCTCAATCAGTAAAGTAATTTAAAATACTTTTTTACCTTGAAGGATTTTTAAGAGTAGATTTAGCATGAATAAAATTTGCTTTAGAAATTTTACAGTTCCTGAACAAAATACGAAATCTCAGGATGCATTTCTACCACCATGATTACAATTTCACCTAGAGAAATCACTGCCAAAAAAGGAAAATCACAGTAATACACAGCATAGTACTATAATAATTTCCTAGAGGAAACATTTTAACCCTGTTATTTCCAGACCCATTTTGATGGTTTACTCCTCAATGGTACGTTGATCTAAGACAAGATTTGTCAGTCCAGATTTATTGAAGGCCAGAAAGCTACACGTTTGGAGCTTTATAGTGTGGAAGCACTCACATAGGCTCTTCTTAAATCACCTCTAAGTACACACTACAGATTTTTCATTAGAATAGGTTTTGGGTGGATCTTATCACGGTTTGGGGTTTCTGGATCACCTCAGACCAGCAGGGGTTCACAGCTGAGCTGCAGTTTCTCCCATTGTGCCTGGTGGTGTATCGGCCGAGCTCAGGGGTCAAATCACACAGAGACACCAGCTGTGCGTGCTAAGGCTGATCTAACTTTATTTTACAAAATGGAAGGTTTTTATAGGCAGATAAGGAAGGTTCTGGAAAAAGGGAGTAGGTATACATAAACTTGGACAGGGCATTGGATAGGATTTAAGATTGATATACTTAATAGAGGAATACATGCATCTTTAGATAACTATTGAGTTCTTAACTGGGAAAACTAACTGCCTCTAACTGGACTTTGGTCAATCAGAGAAACCTGCTCTCCCCCACAAGAGAGAGCTCACAATCTAACAAACAGTCTGTCTGTCTGATGCTGTCTGGCCTATGTTGCCAGAAGTCATTTCTTTCCACCTTCTAAACTACTCGTCCTCATCCAGGTTACCCCCAAGAGGATCTGTTGCCATTTTATTGCAATAATTCCACAGTGTATAATTCAAAGAAAGAAAGAAAGAAAGAAATACCTGTAATGTGTATCCTGGCTCACACTGAAATGACAAAACATCGTTCACCATATATCTATCTCCTGATTTGATCCCATTGCTAGGAATTACTGGTTCTGGACAGGCAGCAAGGCCTACAGCTGAGAAAAGTAAACACAAAGATTGTAAGAACATAGATAAGCGTACACCAATTTGGTTTTTTTTAAGATAACATTAATTAAAAATTCATTTCAACACTAAATTGAAATTTTTTATTAAAACATAAATTTTCAGAACTGTTCTGCGGAATACAAGTGGTATGACTGAAGCACAGAGATTATATACTGTGACTGTATCAATTACATGTTGCTACATGGTTTTATTATCTCTAAGCCAGTATTACAGTTCTAGTTTGTTGAACAGCCTGGAGTTTTTTTGTTAAGTTTTTTTAATCCTTTCTTATCCTTGTGAAGGAATTGGAGAAAGAAAGAGGGAATACACTTTATGCATATTCTCTCTTTTCAGCAAAAAAGGAGCAGAATTTCTTGGTGGCTACTTATGTTTAGACAACTTCATTGATATAAAGAAGTTCAGAAATTAACCCAAAACTAAATATTTTCATAAATTTGGACAGTCTGTTCTTATTTATTTTTAAGGCAGGTGTTAGCAAATAGAAGATTAGTTTCACAAAGATGATCCATGATTACTAATTTCTCAAATGTGTTCTCCTAAATTTTGCACCATGAAGTACAAGATTCTGCTTTTTGTCAAGTGCATATAACTTTTTTTTTCCCCTTGGGTGCCTAGCTAGAGTAGTTTGTTAGTCAGTACTACTGAAAAACAAATATAAACTCTGCTATCTAAGCTAAAATATTTCAAATGAACAAGACAGTTGAGAAGCTGTGGACTAGATTAAATAATTACGTGATTTTAAGATTTTCTTTGAAAACAGAAAGACCAGAAGAATTAGTTCATAAATTCATGGTCTGAAAACATAATCTCATTCCACTTTTAATGTTAAAAACTTTTTTTTGAAGTAAAAAATTATTTTAAAATGTATAATCTAAATTTTGAAATTGTTTATTAATTACAGAAACTTACTATTGAAACATAAATAAGTAGCTGGGATTTTTTATTAAAATATCATGTGTGGAAGCCAGAACAGAATGGAAATTACTTCCACAATGTGTGAGAGGAGATTTTTAGAATTTATTAGAATAAAATTCTATAAAAATCAAACTAACATGTTACTTGTCTGAATGTGATGCTGTGAATCCTTCAATATATTTCTGTGAAAAAAAAAACCTGACTACAACTCTCACTGTCTTCCTATGAAATCTAACCTTTCTGGTGACAGTAAATGCAGCTGGACAGTGTTTAGTACAGAAACTACAGATATTTGACTTTACTCTGATATCTAACATCTTAAGTCTTATTTTTCCAGATGGCTCAGCATGAAATAATACGTGATATTATTCACTGGGACCCTGGTCTTCCTAGAAAAGTACAGTTTTCTTACAGATGTTGCTCACACAACAGGGTTTTAACTTTATGACCTAAACCTCTATGTATTTACTTTTCATCACTCAAATATAAATGCCTTATGAATATTAAATGCACATATTAGATTTTTGTGTTTCATACTTCCCACAATTCTAGCTCTTACAGCTCAAAGTTTAGTTGAAATAAATAATTTTTTCCTAACAAAGGACATGGAAGTTTGCAGTAGTTTTATATTTTTACCAGAAATTTTGATTGTTGCACCAGTTTTTACTTTTCTGGAAATAAGTTCTATAGTCCTGTATGTTCTTTCTGTGTCCAGTGCCCTTTAGTCTTATTATATTTCACTTTTATCAGGAATTAAGATAATGGCAAACCATTCTAATTCTGAGTGAGAGTGTAGTCTTCATAAAAATGATGCAAGAGTTCTTAAACTGAAAATTTTCAAATTAGCACATAAAGAATTATTTTGTAGTTGCAAGCAATGGGATCTCCCTGAAGTAGTTCTTTTGTGTACTGGAATGCATTATTTAGGAAAATATCTAAACATATTTTAAAGATTTTCAGCAATTTCTATCATGGAATTTACAAATTTTGGTGTTCTACCAGTATAATGAGCTTTCAAATACTGTAATGGTGACTTCATGTGGGCACCAGGAACTTCATGTGCGTCACTATGAGGGACTGTAATGTTCCAAATAATGACAAAGATGTTGTTATTAACTTCAATGATTTTGGTTTTGTTGCAAGTTTACCAATATCATTCTTTTGGCCAACAACTCTGTATTCCACAACACCACAAATGTATCCATGTCTGAACACAGACTGTTGTTTGCTAATTTGAGAATCCAGGGTTCAGACTCATCTTAAGTGAATCAGCCCTTATTTCTGCATTTCCTCAGCCATCTCATTCTTGAATAGAAAAACTATTTATTAAATAAATATTTATAATATAATATAATAATAAATAATATATATAATATATAATATATTATATAATATAATATAATATATAATATAATATAATAATAAATAATATATAATAATATAATAATAAATATAATATAATATAATAATAAATATTTATAATATAATATAATAATATTAATTAAAGCTATTTATTAAATAAATAAGCACCTAATCAAGATATGGTGACTAAATTGCTTATAGATAGCTATGTACTTGCTGAATTATGTCAACGAAAATTTGAAGTTCACTTCCTGTCAAGAAATCTGCATTTTGGTTGAACTCAACATTCCTGTGAGTTGAGAGCAACAGGGCTGAAGTCTTAGATCTGTATGAATAAACTTATTTTTACATATTCTTCTGAATTAAAAAATGTTATAACAGTGACTGCATAGAGCACTAATAATGTGTTTGTAATATAGCTCTTTCTACCATTTGTTAAATAGCATACAGAATTTAAATAGACTATGATCAAAAGAAAATCTTCAAAGTAATTTTCTGTGTAACTGTTAGATATGGTATTATACTACGTAATTATCTTTAACAGATTCTAATACTTAGGTAAAACTCATTCTGGTAGATGTTTATACTTTCTATAATATTTTATATATACTACTTCTTTGGTCTGATGATGCAAATTATAGAATATTCTACCAGAATGTCACAAAACATTGCTTGAAAACCACTCATAATTGACTCTATTTGATATACTTGACATTAAAAAGCAATATTACCTCCCCAAAAGAAAAGAGAAAGTTGAAAGCAGAATGAAACACTATTCTGAATCCTCAAATCTCTGTTATTCTAATCATTACATAATACTAGCACTAGTTAGAATTGGTCCAAAAATAAAAAAGTGATCAAGAGAAAGCAAACAAATTCTGGTATCTGGGGATGAACTAGAGAACCTAAATATTCAGAGACTCTGAAATACATTATTATACTAGGTTGTATGTGAACAGTCAGTAATAAAGGGAAAACATGTTAAATGTCAAGTCCAAGCAATCAAAAAGGGATAAGGATTGCTTCAATGCATGCTCTTCAGAGCTCAGCTTCTGCTATGCAGTACAAAAGAGAACACATCAATGTCAAGAATGATAACCTTCTCCCTGACCTTCTTCTACTTACTGCTTGCTAAATGCTTTCTTGGCTCTGCTGTGGCATAAGACAAATATGTCTTACTTACATAATTATATACATGCCTGCAATTACCTCAGATTCTGTCCAGACATCACTGCCATTGCTGGCAGAAAGAAAATCCTTGCTGGCATATCTGACAATGTGAATGGCCATTAGTGTCCATTTCTGAAAGCTGCAAGCTGGACAACACATGAATTTCTTGACAGCTGGACCAAAAGTCATCAGGCTTTCTTTTTTGAATTCCACCCACTCCCATGCAGCTAAGGGAAACATATTAATCTTTATTATATTCCAAACATCAAGCTGGAGTGAATTGTTCTTTCCATTTTGATGATGGTGTATATCAAAATCCAAGCTGTCCCTTTCAAAACTTCATGCTTCAGACACCAGCCTAGAAAATGCCTTTATCTCAATGAGTTACTGGAGAGAGGTCAGATTCTTGTCAACAGCTAGTAAGTTGTATAGATATACTGACAGGATCAGGACCTGTTAAATTAAAAATGGCATGTTTATGGTTTACACCTGCTTTAACACAGGAAAAAAAAAAAAGATTGCTGCACTGAAGAGCCACAATAAAGACTGAATTGCATGAAAGATCTTAATCTGGACCTGCAAAATACAATATGCTGCTTGGAAGAATGCATTTTCTTCTCTGCTAGCCTGATTTTTATCTTTGAATTTATTAAAGATCTTCATGATAAAGAAGTTCTGCAAAAGACAGTCATCTTCTCTAGTCCCCTTAGCAGTGAATCCTTTTATTTCAGCTGCTGAGAACCTTTAATACTTGAAAAGATGCAATAGAGTGGTTTCAGAAAAGGAAACAATGATTAAAAGCAAGCTTATGTTCTCATACGTATTCCTTCATCTCGGTATAGCAGTAAGCTAAGAGCTTGTAAAATGGATGCTGCTGACTCGTGCCATACATCCTAATACAAGGCAATAAGGCTAGATGACACTTTTAAAATATTGATTGTATCAAATAGGATTTTTACTGAAATATTTTAATTCTAATTGCTACATTTGGTCATATATATACTTAGATATTTGTGTCCTAAACCTTCATGTCAATATTCATCATATTCAGTCATATTCAGTTCTTTCTAAAACAAACCTGACTTCAACTGAGAAGTTCAAGCAGCATACTGAGCAAACACTCATCATTTCCAGACTATTTTTTTAATTCTTTGTATATTAAGTAAAATATTTAAACTAATACTGAATTAATAAATGAGATTTTAAGACCAAGCTTGAAACATCAATAGCCATTGAATTAAACAGGTACATTTCTAAATGATCATTTGGATAACTGATTCCTTTGTTCATTAAGATTAAAAGGAATTCATCAAATATCTGGAATATTTATTCTTCCTACTGTTGTACTTACTAGAAATGCAACAAAGCACATATTGATTGGACTTGCTCCTTGTTGTGAAAATAATGTTATTTATTTTACCACATGCATACAAAGGATTAGTTAAATGATTAATTACTGTCTTTCCTACAGATATCTGCTGCATATTTTACTGCTTTGTTTACCACAGGTTGCTGTAACTAGATTAAAACCTACAACCCTTCTGAAATAACAAGAAACACCACCACACAATGACTCTCAACAATACTTAAAATTATGTTATGACTGGAATGATTTTTTTCTAATGCACTGACCAAGTGTTTCTTTTAAATTGAGTAAGTTTGTGCATCTGACTTTAAAACCAAACCAAACCAAATAAAAGACTAAAACAAACAACAAAGAAACCAGATGGGAGGGGGGGTGGAATCTAAGTCATCAGTTTGACTGTAGCATACAAATTAAGCCCCCTCAACTTGGACAACCAACTCATACCTACACTGATGTCTGTCACAAAATCATCCTAAAGCAAATGACAAAATTAAATTATTTGCTATAAGACTTGTGTGTTTTTGAAGGTTACAAAGGAAAGCTATGCACTGCTTAGTTTAGACATGCACTTAGGTTTGCAGGAGCAGACTGCCCAGACCCTTTCTATCAAAATAAAGACATACATAAAAAGAACCTGCAAATGGATAGGGCAAAAGAAAGAAGACATATTGCTTAAAGGAAAAAAAGTGTTTCAAGAAATAAAAGAGCACTTTTTCAAATACTTAAAATATCTTAAGATATTTACAATTAAAATAACCTGTCATCAAAGGCTAAAGCTTTTATAAAGTATTTATGAGTTACTTCAAACGAGTGCTAAGTTACTTCAAAACAGTAATATACAGTGTGAAATATATGTGATCCAATGACATCAAACTAAATATATTGTACTGAAATAAAACTGTTTTCCCTAACATGGTGATCTAAAACCAAGCATGCTTATAACATTTGCATTTGTGAAAATATCTTTTTAAGTAGAAAATCTCATCCATTTATTCTAAAATATTAAGGTGATATGCAATTTTTAGAGAAATAATTTTTATTGTGGAGAAATAATTTAATAGTGACTTAAGGACACTCTCTGCTGTTGCTCCTTGATCCTTAGAATTTCTTCTGGGATGAATGTTCCTAAGTGATTCTCCTTTTCCAATGCCATTATAAAGACTTTTATCATATAAGCACATCAGGAGTGCAGGATTCTGAAATGGTTAGTTTAGAGCAGTTTCATCTACTACTCTAATTTGTGATGTATGCAAAAGGTAAGGCTGGATGAAACACTCTTAGGCTCAACTTTTCTCTTCTATCCCTGCTGTATCCTGCTGATGCAGGATTTGAAGTTCAAATTTGGACTTGATGAGCTCGACAGCTTCTTACTGAGAATTGATATTTTTCTAGTAATATCTATAATTAGAAAAACTAAGTATCTCTACTGTAATTCCTAAAAGTCTTCTCAGTAGAGAAGAAATTGTATCATAGAATCGTAGAATATCCTGACTTGGAAGGGACTGATCAGGATCATCAAATCCAACTCCTGACACTGCACAGGACATCCCAGGAGTCACACCATGTGACTGAGAGCACTGTCCAAATGCCTCATGAACTCAGATGGGCTTGGTGCTGTGACCACTTTCCTGGGGAACCTGTTCCAGTGGTCATCCAGCCTCTGGGTCAAACAGCTTTTCCTGATATTTAATCTAAACCTCCCCCTACTCAACTTCATGCCCTTTTCCCAGGTCCTGTTTACAAGAGCGAAGAGAACTGTACCTGCCCTCCTCTCCCCCTCACAAGGAAGTTGTAAGTGCAATGAGGTCTCCCCTCTCCGTCTCCTCCAGGCTGAACAGACCAAATGACCTCCACTGTTCCTCATACGACTTCCCCTCCAGACCCTTCACCATCCTCATGGCCCTCCTTTGAATGCTCTCTAATAGCTTAATGTTCTTTTTATATTGTGATACCTAAAGCTGCATACATATTGTGTGATCCTATGACTCTCCTTTTCCTTTGATTTTATCAAAAGTATCTGATGTTCAAACATAGCATTTCATGTTGAATATTTTTTCCTGGATAGCTGATATTTTTGTGGGTTTTTTTAGTAAGACTACCTCTCAGCAACAGGACATTTTGTTCCAAATTTTAGCTTGACTTCTGAACCAAGGGTATTTATTTTTTCAGATGGTGCTTCCAAATGATCACAGGCTTTAGAATTCATAATCAAACAGTAGCAATGTCTGCATCTTGTTACACAGAAAAGGTACTTCCTTCTTTGCTTTTTTCCTTGATCTAATAAGTTGTCTGCTCAACATAAAACATCAAATTGTTCCTGTGGGGAGTTGGTCAGTTTCTGTACTCAGACACATAGAGATACACTGTACTCCTGCTAGACCTGCAGAGACCATCTAGACATGGAAGAAAGGAAATTATTCTTTCCTGCTAGACTATCAACAGAATAGTTAACTAAGCTCTGAATGCTGAACCAGTGTTCAGTACCTTGACCTGTACTGAGCTGCACTTCTAAAAAAACCTGGCCTTGAAATATTGGCACCACTGAAGTCAATAGATGCTTTAGGAGAGCACAGTTGTGGTACTGGCAAGTAGGAGACGAACAAAAGTATAAACCTAAGTGATTTTACTTGTTAACAGAACAGGGTTTTTTTCAGGAGTTACAGTGATAATAAAACATAAAAATATAATTTTAAAATGGTCATTATATGACTTCTTAGAATAAATTTGTACTTCTTTACAATTCATACTTTCCTTACGGTTAAGAAGAAAGATTGGAGGAGGAAAACAAAAAGACCAGCTGGGGAGGAGGGGTCTCCAGACAAAAAAAAAAAAAAAAAAGAGAAGTTGTCAAAATAATAGATTCTAAAAAAAATTCCTACATAATTAATATTCATATTTTCATTCAGCATCACCATTAGAATGATTGTATTGGAAAAATCCTACAAGATATTTGCATATAAATGCTTGAAATATACAGGAAACTAAATGAAAACATAAGGCTATCTTGTGACTACAGTTTGTTTAAAATATTTATTATGAGATGAAAAAACAATATTTTGAAATTCTGTGCAGCTTTATCTTTTATTTACAATTTTTAATCTTAATACTAAATAGAGTTTACTAAAAAACATCCAACTTATGTGTACTTCTTTAAAATATTAATAACAACATTACTATTTTTAGACATTAATAGTGGACACTGCGTAATAGAAAAAACTAACTCAATTTTCAAGAAAATTTTTGAATGGCCTTTGAAAGAAAAGAGACCACACTCATATTCAAAAATTACAGAGAATTTATTTTCTGACCTTCATCAAAACCCTCACCAGAATGTCATCATCATATTACTTTTTAAATACTAGAACTATTCTTAGCAGTACTTATTTCCCATTAAAAGCAATACTATGCAAGCACATATACTGAATTTACTGTTATTCTATAGTATTTTAAATTTTGGAGAGATGCAATAATACAAACATACATGTTTGCATTAAATATGATTATGTGAGGTAATTCACTGTTTATAGCTCTAAACCTCTGTATTTTAGAACCGAGTTGCTCAAAAACATATAAACAGTTGCTATATAGCAGAATTTTCAATTAAAATTTTTATATTTTACTGCTCATACTACCAGTGATTTACCAAGATAACTGTAATCTCTTCTTGTAGCTCTGGGATTAAAATGTTGGGCATTGCAATTACAGCAATTTGTTGAGAGAAAATAATTTGAAGAAAAAGAACAGCAAGGCATAAATATATGCATGAATATATGGAAAATAAATATGTTATTTTTTCTGGTTTTTATCTATTTCCAAGGAGGGAAATTAACTCTTACTTTTTTTGTTTTTGTCACCTAAATGTCAGAACTAAGCTGAAATATGTTGAAGAAACCTCACATCAATATTAAAACCCACATTTTTAAAAATGTTCTGATTTGCCAGGTTCATTTGTTACATGTTGCTAGATTGTGAAAGCTGCTTTTCAGTAATTTCAAATGCCACTTCATTTAAAATTTCAGTTTAATAGATATCACTTACACCAGGCTTGGTAGTTAAGAAAGGAAAAACAAAAAGCAAGCAAGCATAAAGAATAATATGAATATATGGTTTTCCCTAAGAAAGTTTCAAAGAACAAGGAGTCTTACTTTTGTATTCCAGATGAAAACCAGCTGCTGCCACACTAATGTCAGAGTGAAAATGTAAATAAAGTTGATTGGAGGTGCTATTCAACAATGCTGGCACAGTTGTACCTGGAAAAATAAAAGTTACGGAATAACTGTAGCACGCTGATATATTAAAGTCTTATATTGAAAAGACATAACCAGGACTGAATCAGACAGGCTTATTTTCTTTTTATTATGTGCATGGAAATCTCAAATATTCTGCTATGTTCTGCCTTGTTTTCTCCTGAAGCAGCAAGAAAATTTTGATTACAAGTCATAATAATAAGAGGTTCTGTAAGTACAATCAAACAAGATCCCATCATGTTTGGAGGAAACTTTGTTGACTTGGACAGAAAAAAAAGAGGTGTAAACAGGAAAAAAAAATCACATAAGTAAAGGAGTGGATTATGAGAACAAGCTCAACTTCCATTTGCCTTGTTCCCCACATGTGTATAAAACCTGCACTACAGAACAAAACAGTGCAGATTTTTTTCTCTATGTCCAATCCACACATTTTCCCCACAATATTTCAAGCATTTATGCTAATTCAGAGAATGTGACAGGAAATGAAGAAGCAGGTACAACACATTAAAAAATAAAAAAGACATACTAGCTTTTTCTAAGTTAAATATCTATAATGAAACTGTGCCATTAACTTTAGTGTGTGCTACACAACAAGCTTATCACTAACCCTGGTTACATTCTTTGCCAATGGAACTGCTAAGTCTGACACAACGTTGTATTTATTACTGAGTGATACCCATGCAATTCATATTCTACAGTCTAAAGCTGGAAGATCTACTGAGGCTAAAATTACATCATTTCCTCTGATTACCCTCAAAGACAGTATCAAGTAGCTAATGATCTTCACTGGTGAATGCATAAGAAATATTTTCATTTCCTGTGGGGCATTTTCTGTTTCTATGGTAACTGTGAACAGCCTAGCTACAAGCTTGAAACTTGGGCTTAAAAAGAAATGCTGGAAAGAATTATCTTTCTAAGTCTGTAATCTAAATTAGAAAATGGTAAATACTTTTAAATCTAAAACTATATTAAGTAAAATTTTGATATAAATTGTGAGGAGCTAAAAGATGACAAGTTGGCCTTTAAGGAAGGTCTTACTGTCTGACATGGAAAGTCAAAAGTATCAAAATTTAGACAGCACAGAGCACTCACATCACACAATACTTATCCTGGAGTACAGAAAACAGTCCTTCCTGGAAGGAGGGCTTTTCACAGTATCTGCTAAGGAGACTTCCCTGTCCGACCACCCAGGCAGGCTGGTCACACTCCCACCACTAGAGATTTTCACTGTAGGGACTGAAGCCCCTTTGCAGTAGGTGGCTGTAGTGAGCTGGCAGGTTCCCTCTTGACTCCCTGCACACCCTGCTCTCATGCAGTCAGGCCAGGTTTCCTCACAAGTTCGATCCCAGGTTTCCCACAGTAGAGTCTCGGATGGCTTGTTCCACAAACCAATTTATTCACAGTGCAGTGAATAAATTGCTGGTGCCTTCAAGGACAGACCTGAACAAAAGAATTCCCTGGGCTTTTATACCCTCACAGTCTACCTGTGTATGAAAGTCTCAGCTCTTCCTGCAGCATCCCCATCTCCTGTCGTGTCTCTGAGTGTCCAGGCTCCTGTTTGGGCTACAGCTTCCTGGGCTTTTTATTGTGCAAAGGGTCAGCAGATCATAGCCCCCTGCCTCGGGCTCTGCAACACAGAGCTCAACCTGCAGCTCACACTGCAGTTGCTCACCCAGCTACCTGCACTGAATATATTCCTCAATAGTATCCATATAGAATTTGAAATATATTTAGGGATGTTTAAGGCATCCTGTAAGAATAAAGATGTTATGTCATAGTTTATACTCTTTACTGAACAAAACTGATCTCCTGGCAGTTTTGTTCCTCTGCAGGATCTACTAACATTTAAGACCAGTCTTTTACTTCTTTAAAGGTAATATTCAATAAGATGAGAAGTTATATCCTAAATGTACTGCGGGAAATAAATGAGGCTAGTATTTAATTCTCATAATTTTCACATTCAATGGCATCATTTAGGGTGGATTCCTGTCAAAAATAGAACCCTCAGGGATTGGTCCCCACACTGCTTCAACATCTTCAGAAATTATTTGGGTGATGAGTTTTGAAAGCACCCTCAACAACTTTGCTGATGACACAAAACTGAGTAATGAGGCTGACTTGTCAGCCATCTTATACAGAGACTGGGACAGATTGAAAGAGTAGCAAGAACAGTATGGACTTAACAAAGACAAGTGTAAAGTCTTGCATGGGTGTCAGAATAACCAAAAGAGCCCGGTACAGGCTGGGATTAATGTTTCTGTGGAGCAACTGAAAGGGAGATGAGGGTCCTAGTGGACAAGCTGAACGTGAGTCAGCAGTGCACTGCTGCAGCAGGGAAGGCAAATAGGTTGCTGAGCTGCATCCAGAGAGACATTACTAGCAGAGATAAAGATGTGATTATAGCACTCTACTCAGCACTCTTCAGGCCTTGTGTGGAGTATAATGTCCTGTTCCAGTTCCCTCAATGTAAGAGAGACAAGGAAAGACCGGAGAGGTTCCAAAGGATGACTACAAAGATGATCAAAGGTCTAGAGAACCTCCCCTATGAGGAAGGTCTCTTCTCCCTGAGAAAGAGGAGGCTCAGAGGGACTTCATCACAGTGTTGCAGTAATTAAAGGACAGCTACAAAAAGCGCAGAAGCTCTCATTTGGCTGGGAGCCGCAAGGAGAAGACAAGGAGCAAGAGCTCCAAGTTGCATTAAGAGAGGTTTCATCTCAACATTAGAAAGAACTTTTTTACAGTGGGAGCAATCATGAACTGGGACAACCTCCCTAGGGACATGGTAGAGTCCCCATCACCAGAGGTTTTCAAGATGTGACTGGATAGAGTGCTGGACAATCTCATTTAGGTTCACTTTCTCACAAAAGGTTGAACTAGGTGATCTTGTGTGGACCTTTCCAGCCTAGATTGTTCCATGATTTTATAACTCTATGATCTAACTGAAATTCTATTGTTCACTTGCAAAAATATGCTTTTTCTGGGATTGGATATATGAAGTATGGAAGATTTGATTCAGTGTGGTAACTAGATGTAGTGTCTACAGTGTCCTAGTTGTTTTGGACTTCCTTTATTATCAATATAGAGAAATGATACTTAAAGGGCAGGAGCAGATATCACTGATGATAGCTTGAGTGAAGATATCTCCATGGTAAATATCTAATGCTCATATAGATGCATATCTTGTTAGGATAATGGAGTATGACAGCCTTCTCAAGCTTTGAATGCAAGTCTGCAATCTGGAAAATAGGGAAATCTCCTAGGAGGCAGTAAGTACATCTTTGCCTCCCTAAAGGCTTAAAAGGGAATGAGGATGAGTTTTTTACCTAAACATTTCATTATGGTATTATTGTAGAAGATTATGCCCCTTTCAAGTATCAGCAATGGCAACCAAGAGCAATGTATTTCATTCTCACACTTTACCACCCATGAGAAGGCTGAGGGTGGGGGACAGCTGAACCCAACTGACCAAAGTGATATTCTATACCATGTGTTCATCAATAAAAGCTGGGAGACCAAAGAGGAAGAGGAGTATGTTGGTAGTTACGGCATTCTGTTCCCATTATATGTGAAGGAGGAACCCTGCAGTCCTGGGGGTGGCTGGACACTTACCTGCCTCCACATAGGAAATGGTAAACTAATTCCTTTTGCTTTGCTTACACATGCAGCTTTTACTGTACCTCTTATATCTTAACCCATGAGTTATCCTACTTTTAGCCTTCCCATTCTCTCCCTCATTTCACTGTTGGAAGTGAGCAAGAAATTTAGTAGGGTTGAGCTGCCTACTAAGGTTAACCCACAATGCATTTCAATATGTAAATTTTGGGATTAAATTTCAAATTAATTAATTCAATAGCCAAATAAATTATATGGGGCTAATTTTTCAGTTCATTTTCCATTTTCTTACTAATCCAATATACATCTAGATTTTTAAAGTTCGTGTAATCATAAGAGAAGCAAAATCCACAAAATGCTTTAGCTACACCAGAATCAGATCCATGATCACAAGTCTGGGTTATTATTCATGATTTAATCCTTTTCTCTTGTTTTGATTTATAGAACATACTCTTTCTATAAAAATAGGCTCATATAAAAGGAGTAAAAGTATGTGTGCTTGATGTACCTTTTAAACAACTCATTTTTGTTATGTTCCAGTTGTATTAATTTTGTATGTTCTGTGGGGCCTGGTAGTTTGAATGAATATTGAATGTTTCAAGTTTTTCCTGAATAAGGATAAATTAAGTCAAAGCTATTGAAGGAAACTCTTTGAATGTCAGTACCAATTTATATCACTATATCTACTCTACAGGAGGGGTAGGTAAAATAAAGAATTTTTTTTGAAAGTATTATCAACTAAATCCCACCAATCAAAGTTAAAAAAATTAGTATCATATTTTCTTCTGAAAATCTCTTTGAATTTGCATATTGACATGTTTACAGCACCTGAAGTCTCCTACCAAAAATGACAATATTTCATAATGATATCACAAATTATGTAATACATACTCCTTGTCTATATGTGTGAGCAACAAAGACATGTTCTCTCACACATCTATATATAAAACCATATTTTTAAATCATGGCATATCCTCACCTGAAAAGCTCCCAAGACGTGGTGCTGTCATATCTCCACCATCATATATTTCAAGGGAGTCCCAGTTATGTTCAGTGGCAAAGCTGATGACCTGAATCTGTAAAACACAACCAAGGAACTGCTTAGGCCAACTAGCCATATGCATTTTTAAATGTTTTAGAAACAACAAAATAAAAAGAAAATATATCCCAAAGAAAATAAAAATAGGAGATCTGAACAATGACACCTCAGTGAAAAAAGTGTAAATAAAACATTAACATTCCCATTTTACACTGTGTTAATTCTTAGAAAATATGGCACTAGGTAAATAAGAAGGATTTTGCATGTATGTTGCATCATTTTAAACAGTTATTCAAGATGTAAAAGAGAAGATAGTCAAGATAGTTGCAGGTCTCTTGAGAGCCTCAGCAATACCCTAGCAGATAGACAGGGTTGGCATTTCCATAACAGACTAAAGGATCAGGACTTGTTTTCAAAACACTACGCAGTTGTCATAGTTCGTATTTTTAGCAAAGAATTTTTCTTTCCTTTCCTCCTGCCTGTGTGTGTGTGCTCTGTGATGGGCCATTTTAGTTGAACAAAAGAATCACCCGGAGCCCTTAACGATGGAGATTTGTCTCCTTGACAACGAAGGGGGGAGTTGGCTGGTGTGTGACTGGAAGGGGGTGGAGGCTGGGGGGGGAGGAGACTCTCTCTCTCTCTCTCTGCCGGGGTGAGGGGCTGCTGCGGGCTGCAGACACTGCCGGGCTCCTTTGTTTTTTTCCCTGTCGGAGGGGAGTTTCTGGCTGCTGCTCTTGGCTCACCTCTGGCTAACTGCAAGCCCTGCCTAGCGGACCCTAATCAGCTGAAGTTTGTGAGTTTTCTTCCATTGGGAGAACTTTCTGTTTTATTGCTGTTGTTCCCCCCTTCCCCTCCCCGGTGGTGGCCAAGGATCCAACAGCGCCACCTGGTGACGGGCACTGGACATTACAAGTTCTACTCCTTCAGTGATCCAACAGCGCCACCTGGTGACTATAATAGGACACTACAAGTTTTTTACACCTTCAGTGACCCAACAGCGCCACCTGGTGAATGGTACGGGACATTACAAATTTTGCATCTCCAGTGACCCGACGGCGCCCCCTGCTGACTGTGGTTGGAACAGCACCAAAGGGTGCAAGAAATTGAACTATTTTCTTTTTACCGGTTTATTGGTTTTGTTCTTAAAGGGGATTATTGGTGGGTATAGGAGTATTACTTAGTTATTTTACTTGGGTTTTTTTTTTCGTGTTCCTGTTAATACACACATACCTTTTAATAAAGGGCTGTTATTTTCCCTTTTCCATAATTTGTTTTTCCTTCAATCGGAGCCTCTTAATTTTGGATTTATAATTGTTTGGAAAGAGAAGTTTGGGTCTTTTCCTCCTAATTCATCCTCAGCAAAAGACCCTTGTCTCATTTAAACTGGGACAGCAGTTAAAACAGAAAACTCCTTGTCAATCATTTCTGATTCACAGCATCATGGAAAATAAAGTAACATAAAATAAGGCTAACCAAAGAAAAATAATTAGAAAATGGGACCACAAATATATCAAGTACCCACCCAGAATTATCTGATTAGTATTTTATGAAATTTCTAGAGAAATAAACAAAGTACTTAATATTCCATGCTTGACAGAATACAGACTTGCCTGAATACCTGATCCCTCAGTCACTATGATTTTCCACACACAATTCAAGCTGTTACCATAAGGTTCAGGGTAACCTGGTGAAAGAATAGTACCTCTGCGCTCAGTAAAATTCCCACTGCATGGCACTGAAAGAAAGTATTATCACAAATTATTACACAACTTAAACCACTACAGATAACAGAAGAATAGTAATAATGTTACTAAAATCATTATAATAATTAGCTTTTGTAGCAAAAACACGTAGACATGAAGTAATCATCTGAACTTAGGAAGCTCATTATCTAAAATATATGAATGATATCAAGCATCGGATACAACCTGCATGAATAAAGAATTCAGAAATTAACTTCATTTTGAATATGTGAAGTCCAGAACAGCCCAGCATCACAGCCTAATCATATCTTACCTGAGAGTAACAACAAACTGTAAAGACATAACATTAAACACAATCATGATTGACAGAAATTTTCTAACTTACCCACAGCCTAAGACAGTTCCAGTATTGGATCTAGCTGGGAAAGCAGTGTAGTACATAAAATATTTTTACTGATATACATGGGCTTCTTTAACGTTCAAGAAAACAGAACAAAACTAAACAAACAAAAAAACCCACCAGAATACAGAGAAAATAGGACACCTACATTTATTTTTAGAACACTCTAATTAGTTATAGATTAAATTCCCATTACTAGCAATGACTTTTGGATATAAATCCAAGAAGGGAGAAAATAAAACTTTTCAACATTTACCAAAAAAAAAAAACAACAAAACCAAACAGTGAAGTGCTAAACACTATTGCAGTGCAGGTCTATTGACACACTAAAGAAAGTTAGCTATGCTTAATAATGCTATCATTATTCAACATTCACCTATGTTTCTGCTTAAAAAAGAAATCCTCATCCTCTGTGTGATAGAAATACACAGTAAATACTGTGTAATAAACAGGTAAAGACACTTCGGCAGAAATAAATTCTGTCCAATATTTCAAGCTGTAGATAAGTCATGAAAATAATGAATGGTAAAGAAAATGTGCATCACACTTGTTCATAAAATCCAGGTCATTATATGAAACACTATATTGTCTGCTAGCCAGCTGGTACTCAATTACTTTTTGATATGGAAAACTGCGCTTTTAAATTGGGCATGACTGATATTAATCGAAGGAGAGGGAATATATGTGTTAAACACTATTTTCTCAAACAGTTCCCGAACCCTAATTCAGAGATGTGTGACAGAACAGAAGACTTAAATGTAATTGCTTACCTACGCAGCTTGGCACTGTGTCATTCCACTGAGCCAAGGCATTAGGGACGGACTGACATCGGATGGCTTTTGAGCCTTGTAGTAGATAACCAGGACTACACTCAAATCGAACAACAGAGCCTGCTGAAAACTCAGAGCCAATCCTCCTTCCATACCTAGGCTCTGGAACTGAGCTACACTGTGTATCACTTGTGCGCGGAACAGCTGTATAAAGTGAGAAAAAATCAAAATAAAAGACATGAATACAAGTGACAGTCATAGTAAAAATAAATAAATAAATAAATAGACCAATAAAAAGTTTATTGTTTCTTTTAGAACAGAGCTCAATTAATTTTACTTGCCCTGCTCCTCTCTTCTCAAAGAATGACCTTATTCTTTTGGAATCTAGTTTTGGGTTGAGACTGTATACAATCATACGAATGCCATGGCAGGTTGGAGAGCTTTTCATGCATGTCTTTAGGCATGAGAAAATCAGTGGGTGTTTCTGTAGCCATCTAAAGACAGGATACTATATTTACCACCTACTTCACTTAATAAATATGGAGGCTTTGCCTTCTCACTAGAAGCCAAGAAAAAAATATTATGGTGTAGGTAATCACATATAAAGACAATGAAATATCTTACAAATATTTGATTTCTCATACTGGAGAATACAAAGTGATAACAATACACCCTCCAGGCTATGTCTGTGTTTCCTGTTGACAACAATTATTTTTACCAATAGTTTCTGGGAATTCATAAACCTGGTATGATACAAGAACAGTTAAAAGACTGTAAACAACATATAAAGAGCAAAATAATAACATTTATTGGAGGCCCATGGGCTTGTTTTCCCTTTGTCTTTGTTTATAACCACTTGTTTATAAAAGATGTTTTTATACCTACTGACTCTTGGTATTGTGCATGTTGTTTGTGTATCAAACCTGTTCTTACTACATTTCCTTTTGCAGTTAGATAGTAAATGCCAATTAAAAAAAAAATAAAATTTATATATAAAATAATAGAAGTGTAATTTTTGTGCAGTATCATCTATGTTTTACAGTATAATAAAATATATGCATTAAAATAATCTAATTAAATATCAGCAATTTTTCTGTATGAGTAGCATAATCAAAGGCTTTACTTGATCAGCTTGGTTTCTCCAAGAATTACTTTAGAGCATCACTGAGCATTCTTTGGATTTTTAGATCAGTTCTAACTAAACTAGTTATACTGCTCAAGTAACATAAAAATTGCTTGCCATTTAGTTCTTAAGTAAGAAAGACACAGAATGGCACAGGAAAAAAAAAGGAGGTGGGTGTTACACTTTATTGCAGGCAAATTTTTAGACACGATGCTTCAGGCTTACTAGTGTAAACAGAATCATGGTTAGTTTTATTTTATAGCATCATGTTTAAATTCCTTTGCTGGTCTGTAACAGTGAAGAGTGGCATTTCCATGTGTTCATATGCACACCTGCACACACAACCCCCCACCCCTTGTTCAGCTACCCTGCTCACTAAGTGAAAGACAAGGCATATGGAGCCTATATATGCTTATTTTCATATTGATAGCTTTATGCTTTTCTTACATCTTATATTGCCATTTGCTCTATTAAGAATCATAATTATATCAGTATTAAGTATTGGTAAACACTCTACAAGTTAACATTTGTCGATGGGTTGGATACAGAACACTAATTGAAATCAATCCTATCATAAATCTAGCATTAAATATGCAATACATTTTAGAAGAATATTGGGAGCTCTCATTTATTATTACATTATGCTCTACCAGTTTTCTGCGTTGCTACCAAAAATAACAGTTAAGTTTATGCAAGTCATACTGAATTAAGAGAAAAGTGTTTTCAAAGAAGATTTAGAAATAATCAATACTAGCAATAACAGTAAAATACACACCCTTTGTTATGCAACTCATTATGTAAGGAGATGATTTGTCACACAGTGTCATACAGATACAGTAACATCTATTTTCTTCTAAATCAGTATGTTAGATGGTTGCAGAAGATTTTAACCTTGAAAGCTTAAGAAAGTTATAAAATGTATCCAGGATTGAAGGTCAGAGGTACACTAACATACTCCTGGATAAATGCATAGTAGGGGAAAGCAAATACTTTTTTTTTTTTTTTTTTTTTTTTTAATGTTTAAACACACTACACAATTTAAACAAATCGCCCTTCAGAAAATTTAATATACCTGCCTTGGTTCAAATAAATAGGATTGTAGGGCCTCATTATTTCACAGACACTCTGTGAAACATGTTTATGCATACAGCTCTGACCATGGCAGGAAACTGTTCTGTGCTTGTGGAAGGTTAATGAAGAAACCATATTTCAAGGATTTCACACAGTCACAGTTCTTCCCGATCATAATGTGCTGACCAGATGCAGTCTGCCAGGTCAGTTCAGCTGACCCAGACTGCTCTCTTTTTTGTTCTCTTTTATTGGGTTTAATAGCATTTTCTCTATCAAAGTATCTTCTATACAAGTACCGTTTTACTCAAAACTTCTTTTTTTTTATTTATTTTTTTATTTTATAGTGACTTTACAATGGACTAGGTGATAATAACTTCATACTGACTAGATAATGATGGCTGCTCACACATCCAACCACATGACTGTCATGTGCCTAGAACTACAGTTTCTGCCACCTGATTAGACATTAATCCATCCCTTGGTCAGGACTACTTGCTCAAATGGGAGTTTTGGTATTGAGATAAATCAATCACAATCATGTGACAGAAAAAGGTACAATACTTTGTTGTGGACTAACCAGTTTCAATTCAGAGAATTTATACTTAATTATGTTTAATTTAATTTACTACTAATTTACATGAACTTCTGATCACTGATTCAGGATTTAAGAAGAAAGAGTATACAAACAATTAAACAGCAACTCAAGTAAACACTTTTACTTCATTCTCACCAGACTCAACTTCAAACACCTATCCACTCCCTTTCTTTGTCTCAACTTTCTTATGTCGATCTTTGTTCTGCCAGTGGGGTGAGAGGCAGTGCAGGAGGTTGGAGTCATGAGTTCTCTTTTTGCTTCATTTTCTTTTTCTTTTTGCTTCCATGTGCTTTGTGTTTTACTCTTTTTTCTCCTGTTTTTCACTTCTTCAAGTTTTCACATCACTCTGTTTCTGAGTGTTCTTACTCCACTGTGGATCACCCATGTGCTGCAGTTGCTTAAAGATGCTCCCTGCTGCAGAACATGGACTTTCACAGGCTCCCAACCCCTCTGAGGTGTTCCCACTCCAGCAGGGGTTACGCACAGGCACAGTCCCTTTGGAAATACTAGCCTTTCGGCATGGAAGGTCTCTTTCCAAGAGTATCTCCAACAAACCCTCTATCAGTGTCTCTAGCAGCACATACCCAGAAGCATCTCTGCCCCAAAGCAGTTGTCACTCTCAGATGTTTTTGAGAACAGGCACCACATGCTCCTATGACTAGTGGAAACTTTAGCATGTGAGAGCTTGTTTATACCAGCTTCAGAGGAAGCTTTTTGTGAGTGGGTCATGGTAGTCCCAGACCTTATCACACACAGGTCACCACCTCAGCCCACTGCTAGTTAAACTTTTAGCCTTACACATGCCTAAAGCTTATCTGTCTTACATAAGAGGCTACGCGACCTGACTGAAAATTTCAGCATCACTTCTGGAGTATTTCTCATTCATTGTGTGGAAGAAACTCTTGTTTGGCCTTTTATGGGAATACCACCTTTTTCTATGCATTTTTTTCACCCAGTTTCGCAAAAGGGAGTAAGTTATGGAAGAAAATCCTATAATTTTCAGTAATCACATCTGGAAATTTGCATACATGCACAAGTAAACCAAACAGATTTTTTTGCATAACTAGAATTTTCAGCACCTCTCAACAAAGGATATTTGATGATCTGCTTTCATTATAATACTGCCTTACAAAAGTTATTTTCCTGTAAGCAAGCTATCTCTGATAGAAGAAAAAAAATAGGCACAGTTTACTAGTACTCTTAAATGAGTTCACAAAGAAGAAGTACTGTTATGTGCTTCCTTTTCAGACGAAAAGCCACTATTTTACCGAAATCAGCCATGAATATCCATGGTTAGATTTGTGTCAGATTATTCTATTGTCAGAAAGAAACACTCAATGTCATGTTAAAATTGACATTTTGCTCAGTTTTTCACAGGTTTTACTAATGCTGTGTTACAGTGGGACAAGAAATGTTAAAGATGCACAATCACTGTAACAGGTACTCTTTTTGTTATTGTTTCCTCCTGTTTTAAAAAGAACTATCTTAAGAATACATGTAATGGAAGCTAGACATAAAAACAAAGTGAGATAGTTCCATACTGTATTTTAAAATGTTCCATACTCTATTTTAAAATGGGGTTTAGAATTTAATAGTCCATGGCAAAATGTAGTACAGTTTCAAGCATCTATAAAAAGTTCAGAAAATAAAAAGTGACACAGTTGACAGCTCAGCTGAAATGCCTCTCACCAATAGACTACTTTAGTTAGAAGAGACCTACAATGATCATTTAGTCCAACTGCTTTTTCAATTCAGGACTTACCAGGTCATGATATTAACATGTTATTAAGGGCACTTTTCAAAGGTCTCTTGAACACTGACAGGCTTGGGGCATCAACCACCTCTCTAGGATGTCTGCTTTAAAGTAGGACATAATGTGTCATGGTAACACATATGTAAAATAATACTAACAGTCTTAGTTCTGCTCTCTAATTAAATTTAACAGACAATGTGTGGCTATGTATTTTATTCTTGTCACAGATTAGATCAACTTAATTGCTAAAGTCATATTCCTCCTATATTGTTTCCCTTTGTCTTTATCACAAAATCCTTCCTGATCCTAGTATGGTAACTTTCTTAGTAATCCTCTTTAAAATCTCATTTGACCTCATAAATTAGTTCATGCACTCGTGTGGTAGAGCAAGTAGAAGAGGACAAGTATTAAAACCCTATAAATTTTTGGATGGTAGGAAGGTCATTACTTTGCTATTTAAGGAGAGAACTCTGTACTGCTGCAGCCTCAGCTATATAAAAATAAAAGCTCTTGTTTCTTAGGTACTGTCTTAGTAGGAAGACCAATATAAGAAAACCTGAACAAAAATATAATTCCCAGTCTTCTTAAATGTGATTGTTCCTAGCATACATCAACATACCTGACCCTAATAGTTTCAAAGACTGGATATTCATTCAGTCTGATATTACAGATAGTCTTTATCTATTGTATGAAATACAAGGAAATGTGATCATCTGAGGGAAAGAAATGAGGGCATAGATGACATATCCAGTTAAAAAGAAGTTTTTGAGAAAGTGGCATTACAAAAGCCATTAAATCTGAATCAAGAGCTACAAACCTTATCTGTTGCATGCTCAAACCAGAATGTGAAATAATGCAAGCAATAACTTTTTTCCCTCTAGCTTTTATTTTAGCTTTTGCCTATAGTGTTGGCAACCTACACTTCTTAAGCTGTATCACACAGGCATTCCATTTTCTGCAGTAATTATCTTGTAGTAAATGTTTCATACTGCTGTGAAACAAAATTGAAATCAGCCCAGTGGAAAAGTGAACAGAGAAGAAGGTCAACCTGGAATAGAGGGCAATAAATAAAATGATTGACTTTGCAGACCAGATTACTGTGTTCAGTGTGAGTGTGGATGTCATTCTCTGGAGTATTTAAAAGGCTATCACGCAGGTGGTCATTGGAAGTATGATCACATGCTTCAAAAGAAGAAAGAAAAAAATTCTCAAAATAATAGAGGTTATTAAATGCCACTAACTCATTAACCAATACATATGTATATATATATTTTAAATATATTAAAATCCCTCTATTTTCAAATAGCTTCATGATTCTCCTGATACAAATAAAATGACTTTGTCTGACTCATTTTCTTCTCATTTGTTAAAATCTATTTGTTACAGTTACTAAAACCACAAATTAATTAAATGAGGCATAGCATTGTCCTCACCTGGAGACTTCCAGTTCAACAGTAATCTATGTGTGTGTATATATACACATACAGCTAATAGAATTGTGAGTTTGCATCACTATGAATTCTTATAAAGCAGCAAAAAATAACACTTTAGGCATATGACAATCAAATAGACTTAAACAGAAAGATGTCATTCATATGCAAATGGATAAGAACTGAATGCTGAAATCTCTTTTATAATTCCAGAAGTTTATATTCCCCATCTTTTATGATTAATTTTCCATGATAAATTTTAATGGAAGTGATGCTTTTGATGTGTAAAAAGGGCAGGTAATGATATCTTAAGGTATATCTAAAATAGAGTGTGCAGTCATGGTGATATCTTTCTATAAACACAGAAGTCATCATCATCATGGCTAGACTTCGCGAACGGAGATTTGAGAAGGGCTCTACCCACACTTGCTAAAAGCACGCTGATGGCTAAAAAGGTCAATGAGAGATAGACAAGTCCAGTTGCAAAAAAACCACAGAAATAAGAAGGCTTAAAAAACAGTCCAAGCAGCTCCTTACAACAGTGGAAATATTCTTGAGGTGAGACAGTTCTTTCCATTTATTTACTGTGTCAAAATATGACTGTGCTCCAATGCAAAAAAGAAAAATAGCCAAAAATTAAAAAGGAAATGAGTAATCTTGATAATATTATTTAAAACTACCCAAAGCTAATTTTACACTTCAATTTAGTAAAGTTGAAAAACTAGCACACAATAAACCAAAGTGCTCAATGACTGTCTCATTATGCTTATTGGGTATGTGTGCAATACCTCTAGTGAACTGCCCAGGAGTCCCTTTGGGACTGCATTTGTTGCCTGTACAAGCAATGAATCTGTAAATACTGGTCCAGGTGTCACCAGACTGCGTTCTCCAAGACACAGGGATCAGCTTAGTGTACTAATCCACCCAGCAGCATACTAACAGACTTGGTCCTGCTGCTTCTTTCTTGCATTGCAGCTGTACTGTGTAGACATGCATATAATATCTCCTCAAGTTCAGTCGGGGCAGAAACAGACCACTAAGTCTTCCATCCACGCTTCAATGCTGAAACTGCCTAATGGTCTCTGCCATAGTAATTTTCTCTCCAAGTTCTCAAGAAGAGGGAATTCCTTAGCAGCCCGAACAAAAACTCTTGAAAAATCAACTGGGAGTACTGCAAAAGACTAATACAACTAAGGAAACTCAACAAAACCTTGAACTCACTCAGCAGTAAGGGAGCAACAGGTCACAGACTACTGAGAAAGGCTGGATATATTCGGGTCCGTGGGGTCAGATAGATCCAACGCAGACAACTGCCTTTATGAAGCCAGTCTACCATCAGGAGAAATCCCTGATTACTGGAAAAAGGTTAGGACTACACTCATATTTAAAGCAATACGTGAAGACCTATGAAGACTTAAAGATAATACACTTCACGAAGCTGGCACCAGTGTCTTGCAGCAAAAGTGGACACGTTTACCTTGGTAAACAAAGTGAAAACCTCTGGCTGATGCCCCACTCTTAGCACTGAATCGCAGAAGAATTTGATTAGATGTAGCCAAAGGCAACGTCTCTCCTACAAATGGAAACAGAAAATAAATTAAATATGCAAAACAGAAACAAGACCTCAAGACTTACAGCTCTTCAGTATGGAATCAAATATACTGTTAAAATACATAGTCTTATGTTTTCCTCTGTAGTTAAAGAAAACATAAATAACATTGTACAAAATTAAATTTGCCACTGGAGATTTGAAACTTGTCAAAATAAAAAGGCTTCCTGATTGAACAACATAAACCTTCTGACATTTACTGCAGCTGTTGGAACTAGAGCTCAAATAAACTACTTGACTTGAGAACCCTACTGCCACCTGGGGCCAAAATCATTAGAAGAATTTTTAGTTAACTCTTTTCTGTGACTGAAAGCTTTACTTTGCCTTGCAAAACACATTAAACAATTAAAAATATTTAAAAATGCCACAGGGATCTTCATGGGATGTTTATCATTTTAAGACTGAAACTGAACTATAAGAGAGCAAATCCATGACTTGTTTTATATAGTGGCTTCAATAAAATATATGAACACACATGAACTATGTTATATTAATAATTTTATTATAGCTTTGCAAATTTTATTTCTGACTTGAGGATTAATAAAGATGTTTAATATACTTTATCTCCTTTCCTGACAGATCTGTCAGGAGTCATGATAAGAGTTCAGTAACGAAACACTACAGACAAAAGTGCAGTACTTCTACACTGAAAGGATTCTACTCCCTCTGACTAGTGTTTTTATTCTCACTGGACTGTATCAACCCATATTTTAAGAAATGCTACTGAAATTAATGATAATGCACTCATTTAAAATACCTTGCATTACTAGGTAAATAGGATTTATAATTCTTTCACTTTGATTAATTTTATATTATTGCAGCTAGTGATTCAATGTAACAGAATTCTATTCTAGATCTATGTAAATCAGATATGTCATTAGGAATAAATAAAAATAAAAATTGTAAATTCTTTTCAAATATTTTCAAATGTTTTCTGTGAAAACAAACATTAACTTCAACTTATATAAAAGTTTGTCGCGGTAAAATTTGGTGCTTGGATGATATCCTAAATTTAAAAATTTAAATTTGTTTTGTTGTTGAAATTATACCAGTAATTAAACAAAACTTAAAATTTGTTTGTGAAGTCTTCTAATGGTAGAAATAGCTAGGATTCACCAGAGGAAAATATTGAGCTGAGTTTTTCAAATAATAATATATTTTCTATAAATCAAGTATATATATATATATGTTATATTCTTTTCAAATGACGTATCTCTCCAGTTATTCAAAGTTAAAGCCAAGAAGCCATGAAAATCCCTGGATTGCAAAAATCTTTAACTTACATATAAATTTTCCTAAATATTAGGAGTGTATGACACATTCATAGCTGCAGAAATATATTTGAATATTATCCCCTGGAGATGAACACAGTCATTACATATATGCATACACTGGAAATTCTGACCATGCTGAAATTCATATAATCTTAATTATGATTTCACAAGGTCAACATTTTGCCATAGTTACCTGAATGCAACAGCTGACCTGCTTTTAGTGTAATTGTATGTTTGCATACAGATGATTTTGTAAACACAAGTAATTTGTGTTTAAATTAGTCGTTCAGAATATGTAGATGTATAATTCAAAAAGTTTAGCAGCAGAGAAGATAATTATACCATCCAATCTGCCTTCTTACATAGAATTCTGAGAATTTAATTCAATCATGTCTACACTTACCCCAGTAATCAACTCTTGCCTAAACCATATGTTACAGAATAAATTCTTGATTTAAGAATTTAGAAGGGTGTTCCATTTCCCTTGGCATTCTGTTCCAATTACTTTATTTCTAAATGAAATTTATAACATTGTCTTGATTTTTTTTTCATGCTGAGCTTTGTGATGAATGTATACTTCTTTTTCTTTATTAATTACCTGAGTGAGATCCAGACAGTGAACTAAGAAGTCTAGCCTGAGAATTTTCTCCATCAAATAATTCTGCCACGTCATTCAAAGCTGTCTGAAAATAGGCAAATTGTCCAAACACAACTGCATTCAAAAAAAAAAAAAAAAAAAAAAGAGGAAAAAATAAAACTAGAGAAGATAAAAGAACTTAGTCTTTAAAAACAAATTTAAGGACATATTTTTGCTTGTCTTAGTTACCAGTGAATTTCTGCATGAATCTTTCCAATTTACTTTATTTTGTATTGTGATAAAACAGTTACATTAAACTTATGCAATAAGAATACTATTTGCTTTTCATTATTTCCTTTTTAAAAAAAAAACACAAAAATTATTAAATCACACTTTTCCCAGAACTGTAATGTCCATTCAAACAAACCTTATTCCTTATTGCCTAGGTACCTATGAGAATAAGGAAACGGAATATCTAAAAAGAAAAGTTTTTACCAAAATGACATTACCAACCTTAACAACTATTAAGCTGCATCTACTATCACATATGATTAGTTGCTCTTCTAGTTTTAATGTAAGATTTTTTAAACTTACTGATTTGTCAATTTTTTAAACTTTGCATAAGTACATATTTTATCAGAAAGATATAAAAGCTGATCAAATACTAAAAATACCAATATGTTATCAGCTTTGTCATTTTGCTACTTAATTTGCACTTCAACTGTACATAATTAAAAGTGTATTAATAAATAATTTAGTTATACAATGTCTCACTAATAAATATCAAATGGTTCACTGAATTCAAATATCATATAGCAATTGAAACATGAAGCAGTAACCCAGTAAAACTAAGTCAATAAAAATATTAATTTGTCACTCTAGACACCCGTGTTTTATTTACATCTGAGTCCTTACAGGTTTTGTTGCATATAGAAGGTACCAAATGCATCTAGTTGCTGTGAATTCATTCTTTCGGTAAGCAAGTAGCAAAATGGATCTTATTGCTATTTGTCTGGATTTGAATTTGAAAAACCCTGCTTTGCAGAAAACCACACCCTACATACAATTGCACAAGTTTTTGAGATTTTGTGCAAGCATTTTGACATATTGAAATAATTGGTTTTGTGATTTCTCACAAACATTTCTCGTAGTTTTGTGTAAAATTGCTTCCATGCCCTTCACTGTACCTCTTAAATGTGATTATTCTACTCATCTTGCCCTTGTTAAAACATGAAAAACAAAAAGTTAAAATATAAGAAGAATATAAAAACTTTGGTTTTGACACTTGATTTGACTTTGCAGAAAGTCTGAATGCATGATTATCCTATGATGATGAATAATATAATCAATGAAGGTGTTCAGAATACACTTGGATAGCAGACAGAGATGGCTTGGTTGAAATCTATTGATTTCTCTAGGGAGAAGTAAAAGGTCAAAACCCTAGAATCAATTTCCATGTCAGGAATATATTTATTTCTTATAAGTAATTTGCAATATATTGAAAATCTCAGGTCATTATTACACATAAAGGATACATGAACAGTAGAACAATGATAATGACTGATAATAGAAGAAATTCTTACCAAATTCTTTAGGAACAGTTATAGAATAATGGCAAGTCTGTCCAGCAGTGTAATTATGAGGATAGTTTGGTGACAAAACAACTCCCTCTGATCCAGTATACTGCCCTCCACATGGAGCTAGGAAAAAACCAGAAAGAAACATATCAATTAGAGTTGTCTGTATTAGTTAGGTCCAAAAAAAAATAAAAAGCTCAAGGTTAAAAAGTGACGGTTTACTGGTTTTGGTTTTATTTGGTTTTACTGTACTGAAATATAAAATGGTTCTTTCTCAGGATATAATTTTTAATATAATTTATTTAAAATTAGAATACATGAGAGTTTGACTACAAGTATTCACGTTGGATTGGAAGTATAAATTATTTAACTGAAACATACTGTAAACTCAGAATTTACATGGGGTTTTTATTAGAATATCTTTCTATATCCATCTGTATTAAAAAAAGCTCAGGAAAAAATATAGTACTAGATAAATAAATAGCACAGTTATCTTGTGTCTCAGAGGAATACATAGATACACTGACAGTAGCCTGCACAGAATGCCAAGGATTCTACTTTGTCAATGTATGCTTGAATTGCCTTGTTTTTCATAGCTTCCTAGATGATTATGAAAAAGCACATAGATTATATGTATAAAAAAATCTTTGGTTTCATATGTATATAAAAAAAAGAACAGAAAGATTAAGAGAAACTTTTTATAGCTACAGAATTTATAGCTACAGATAGGAAAATATCATTCTACTATAGGGAACAAAGTAAATCAACATTACCCTACTGTGGGCATCTTACATATAGCAGATTATAATTTAACAACTGCCTGGAAAGTAGCTCTGGGAATGATCTGTGGCCCAGGTGGACAACAAGGTCATTGGTCTGGGGCAATGCAAGTACCCTGTTACCAGCTCCTGGCTCTGCTGACCCACCTCGTGTTGTGGAACTGTGCGTAGTGAGTGAGGGCATAGCATGGGCTTTGGACAGCCTTGGCTCCTGGCCCTTGTGGAGCAGACCTGCTCTCTCTGCTCCCTGACAGGTCTTCAAAATCAAACTTGAAATATCTTTGCAAGTTTAACTTCCTTATACAGGCAGCAATTAATATTACAAATCTATGTCTTCTCTTAGCTGCTTGTATGAATTATTCAAAAATCCAATGTAATGATAGAACATAACAAGTTTGATCTGTCAGTAGGCCGAATAGGATTATGTGGCTGAGGTGAAATTCAAATATCACAAGGAATCAGTTTATGCCATGAATTTAAAATCTTCATATTTCCTTCTCTTCTTGTTTTGAGGATACCAGAAAGCAAGCCACAAAGTCTATCTTCTATTTACCAGATGAAATTTTCAAGTCATGAACATTTCACTGGAAAGAAAGAATGTCACTTATACTTAATTTAAAACAAGCTTCAAAGTTATTGAGTTGTAGAAATGTTTCCTTCTAAATTGTTTTTTCCTATAATTAAAAACCTAAAACTTCACAGGAGGTAATTTTTCAACATATATAAATCAGTACTTGGTGCTAATTAACTAATATATGTAACTTCCTTTTGATTTGTTAAAATTGTTCCATAGATATATATACATAAAACACAAATGTTGAAACCTGGGATAGAGGATAAATTAGTTAGCCATAGCTCTGAGATGTCATTTTAATTTTCTGCCTCAGTAACTATTATTATTATTATACGGTGACAATTAATGCAGTATTGAGATGCTTGTGATATCTATTCTAAAGAATGTGCCTAAAGAAACTTACATATTACATTATAGTCATCATATGAACATATGTTGATTGCAGAGTTTAAAGATATTTTTAAATATTTGACTAAGCTATAGTCTAACACTCATCATAATTCTTATTTTTTGACCTCGTTTTTTTTTTTTATACCAGCTATATGTGTAGAAATAGTCTAAACAGCCTCAGGGTCTGAGAAACTGAATTCACTGAGGGGACAAAGTAAGAAAACAATACATACCATTACAAGATGGCAATGCTCTGTTCCATGCTGGCTTTCCATCTGCACCAATTACACATGTTATAGTTGAAGGATCAATAATCTTATATCCAGAATCACACTGATAAGTAATAGTTGAACCAAGCTTAAAGTCTGCTCCAATTCTTGTCCCATTCATGATGTTTCCAGGATCAAAACAAGCTTCCCGTGGCTTTTCTGTTAAAATGAATTGCAGTAAATCTAGATACACTTTCAATTTAAATTATTTAAAAAAAAAAAAAAAAAAAAAAATTGAACAATTGTCCATTTTTTCTTTCCAATCAGTTTAAATTTTTAAACAGCTTATTAATGTATTATTGTGTTTCTGTATGCTTATTACAAGGTCATGGATGTTTTCATAAAATTGGTTATCTGGCCAAGGAAATGATAGTGAGAGGATCTAATCAACAGCATTTTCTTCCTCCTATTTGTTGGTGGAACTCTCTGAAAGCTGAATGACTCCAAAAAAAGTTTAGTACTGTAGAAGAAAAATGGCCAGTTCTAGAATTTACCACTTCTATACACACACTGGTGAAATAAGGAGGACTAGAGAAACGTGGGTCCTCTCCAGAAAGAAATGGGAGACCTGGTTATCCGGGACATGGAAAAGGCAACAAGGGTATGTAGTGATCGGACAAGGGGGAATGGCTTCAAACTGAAAGAGAGGTTTAGATTAAAATAAGGAAGCAATCCTTCAGCATAAGGTAGTGAGGCACTGGAACAGATTGGCCAGAGAAGTTTTGGATGTCTCCTCACTGGAAGTGAGGCCAGGTTGGATGGGACTTTGAGCAACCTGGTCTAGTGGAAGGTATCCCTTCCCATGGCAGGGAGGTTGATCTTTAAGTACCTTCCAACCCAAACCATTTAATCATTTAAAAAATTCTATATAAAATATTGAATAATGTACTTAAGAAAAATATCTAATTATTAGGCACAAATACACGGTCCATTGAGTACAATAACTTTTTTTAATACAGTGTTCTGTTCTTATTTCTTTTATTTAATTATAATTTCATTTGACTTCCAGCTGCATAAAGCTACACATATGCTGAGAACAAAAAATAGACATACAGTGAAAATGTGTATTCACATTTTCAGTGGACATCTTTATGTCTTTGTCTCCTACTCAGCTTTCCACTCTCTTTCCTTGTAGGTCTGACCGACTTCCTGGAACAAAAAGTTTTCCTATTTTTTTGATATTTTGTTTTGAGAGGAACAGTCTAAGACTTCATCCATGGCAATATGACAATTACTTTGTGAAAAAGAACCTTGCCAACATGGAGAATAATGCATGATGCTGGACAACTGATGAAGACTAAATATAAAAATTATTTTATAGTTATTTTTCACTTCCTTCTCTTTTATAGGTATTTTATTTTATATTCCTTAGATCTTTTTGTTCCTTCATTTTTAACATGTACATTAATGTGGCTTGCTTCCATTGTCAAGAATAAGGAGCTGAGGTAGCATCTCTGCTGCAGAAAAACAGCTTCATAAATCTCAGCAAAGATAATAATCACACCAGGGACAACATCTGTGATCAGAAAGAAACTGGCATTTTCAGTGAGTGTCTGGCTTTAGTAAATAGGCAGTGTAACTCAATCTCTGTCTAGTAATAGGTACCTCCCAAAAAATGCAAATACTGTCCAGTAGTATTTACTCAAAAATGCATTTGCAAATTCAAAACAAAGTGGAAAGGAAAGTGTATTGGTATGTATTGACAAGAAAGAAGCAGTCAGGTATTCTACTTGAGTAAGACAATTCCATTATTCTAAAACTCTTTTCCAAATGTTACTTTAGATGTACCTCTTCTACCAATTTTTGTTTTCTGGAAGATGACAATGTGCATAACTGATGTGAAAAGGATTTCATGAAATAGTATTTCTGTTGTCCTTCATTTATTAACAGAAGATTTTTAAAAATTACATCAATACATCAAGGTATCTGGCAGTTCTGTATGAGTACATATAGAAGTAAACAGATTTGAGTCTCAATAATACTGAATAACATTCTTTTCCCTTTATGTTCTCACAGCTTATGATGAGAACAGTACCTTTATAGTCAATGGCAAATCCTGACATTCCAACAGAAGCATCACTGCGAAAAGCCAGAAACAGACTGTTACCACTGCTCTCTATTCTTTCAGGAGCATGCGAGCCTTGAAAACTGCCAATCAGAGGACTGTTGGAATCTTCTCCTTCATAAATATGTAGAAAATCATAACTGGGTTCCATATTGAAACTGAAAATAAAGGGAAAAGAGAATTAAGTCTTCATTTCTTTTTAATGAGTTAAACATTACTATAACTGTGGCTGCCAATCTTCTGCCTAACACATTTTCTTCTCCAGAAATAAATGTCTTTTTAAATATGATTCACAATGAAAATTTGCTAACTTTCAATGGAGTTCTTTTTACCACTGACTGGAACACATTCAGCTTCCCAAAATCCATCAGGCATATCCTCCTACCTATCCTAAATACTATTCTTAAGATAATAGAATCACCTTCTTCAGAAAGGCTGGCTCTTACCAGTGCCCAGGGGAATGATCCAGGCAACTAGCTTAAAGTCCAGATTTTAGCAGGCTAAACTGGAGGATATTAAATCCCTCCATTACAAACATAAGTTTACCTTTTTGGAAACAAGATGCTTTCATAGAAATAGACGACTATCCTGGAACTTGCATTTGTTCTTACCCAAATTACACCAGACAATTACGATAAATTAACGTGAATTAACATTATTCTCACTAAACCATCTATATTGTGCTATATTTCATGACATCTATATGTTTTAAAAATAATTTTGAAGATAATATGAATGGAATGTCATTCAGAGGAATGTAATTGAGATGAGTTCTGAGACAACATAAAGATAAATATCAGGCATTTATATGAGAAATGTATACAGAGATAGATAAAAGGATATACTAGGAACACTGAAGAAAACATGAGAAAAGTAAAACTACATTACAAACAGGCTAGGCAGGGACTCAGTCAGGTGAGTGGATTTTTGTCTATCTTTGTAGAACAATATAAATAAATTCTTTTTCCCAAGTGCGATGGTCAGCTTTTGTTTCAGAGAAAGGGTGCAAATATTACACAGAAAAATTCTGAACATGCCACCATCTCTTTCTAAACGAATCACAATTGATCACCATTCTACTGAAGTCAACAGAAATGTTACCATTCCTAGTTTAAAAATCACGCTTAAGACAGAGTATCAGAAAATGAAAAAAAATTGCATTTGCATCCACAGATATAGCAAGTAAGGTTGCATAGGACTGATTCAAATAGAAATGATAAACTGAACACAATAATATGACTATATCCCTGAACTTCAAATTTTTGATAAAAATCTATGCAACACATATAGGTTATTATGGAACACTTTGTAAATAAAACTTTTTATGATTATGATACAATAATATCTCAATGTCTTTTGTTTCTTGACTAAGTAGAACTTTTTTTTTTTTTCTGATCCATATACTTCGAGCAAAGTATATTTAGTCTGTATTTCTAAAAATCTGTAAGAATGACTTACCAATAGAGTTTCTGCTACAGCTTAAGTCTCCACTATTAGGTACGATAGCATAAATTTAGCATTTCTATAGACTGACATTCTTTTTCAAAGATTTTTATTTCCTATGTCACAGAAAGTTTTATTCTTCAGGGATATATTTGATAGCAAAAGTACCATTTAACTATAATTTTTTATTTTATATTATTTGGAAGCAATCATATAGCACTTATTAGATGTATGTTCCAGAACTTAGCCAGAGAATATAATTAGAAGCTTTAAGAAATTATAAATAATGCCATTTTTAGATGTGATGTTTAAAACCCTTTAAAACATTCATGAAGAAATGGTACCTTTTGAATATCAAGGCAATGACAAAGTCAGGGTTTACTTTTATTCTCCAGTCACATTCTTTCCCAGGAGGATAAGGCTGTGGATAGTTAGGTGATAAAATAACTCCTGCTGGGCCTGTCAGATTTCCTCCACATGCAGCTGTCACAATGGAAAAAAGAAATATGGTCACATGTTAAATTCACATTAACTGTTAAATAGGAATAAACTGACTTCTACATTTACCAAAACTAATATTTTTTAAAAAAACTCAGAGCTTTCCCACTTTCAGTTAGCAAAACTTTTGCTATTTTCCTTTTGAAGAAGTGAGCTCTGTTTATATTCAAAAGCAGAATAGGAAAAGTTCTTTCAAATGAAAAAAAAATATGTAAAGTTAAATAGGAAGTCATCTATATTTTTGCTATTAATTAATCCTGTTTCTTTCAAGCTGAAAATTTCTTAGGTACTGGAAGTACTTTAAGAACTGGAAAAGCTCAGTAGTAGGATTTAGGATGCAGTTTCTTTTGACTGTGGATGTAGTTCAAAACAGTTTGATTCACTTAGTAAAGATGCTACCAAAATAAAAAATGAAATACATTTATTTAGTGACCATAAATTGAATGTGGCTTTTAAACAGATAAGGAATCCAACTCGTTGAGATGATAATCATGTAGAAGTCTAATGAAAAAGTACAGTAGTCAACACAGAGTGCATCTACATTACCAAGTCAAGCAGACTCAGAGAAACACATCTACAGCATAAAACAGTTGGTACTAAGGGTTTGGAATGTACAGTAAATATTTTAAAGAAAGTGTGTGTGTGGGGGGGGGGTCAGGCCATTTCACTTATAAATCAGCATACTGAAATTAGGACATACAAAAATTCTAAAATTACATATAACAGCTTTACAGAACTCTTAAAGTTTCTATTGTTGTCATGCCTACAGTAAAGATTACTTTAATCTGCTTTCCCCTTCAAAGTGACCTTGAGTATGCAGAAAAATAAAAATAATTATGTGTATATGTTTTGCCCAAAAGGATTCTCTCTTTCTTTCTATCTTATTTCCTCCTTTCTTTTGTGTTTGATTCGTTAGGTTTTGTTGGTTTTGCATATTGGGTTTTTTTGTTTGTTTACTAGACTACAGAGAACCACAGAGATATTATATTTGGTATTTAATGAACCTTCTAGACCAGACAGGTACCAGATATATTTTATTTTAATTTTTTAATTTAATTTTTTAAATTTTTAATTTGTGAATGATCCCAGTGCACTTAGTAGAGCATTTTATACTGCTATTTGTACATTGCACACAAGGTATCCAGAAGACAATGTTCAGATTATATGCTGCTCCGATTCTGCTACATGATATGGTCTCAGAGAAACTATTCTACATTGTCCTGAATCCTTCACAGTATTTGTCTTTAGAAAAGCAGAGGGACTGCAATTGCTTGAGGATTTGATATTTTGGAAAGTACCTCTACAAGCCACTTGTAGAAAGAGAAAGCATTATGTTTATTCCAGTACTATTGTGTTTCTTGTTTAGGATTGTTAAAATAAGTTTTCATTTAATTATAAATCAGTACACAACAAAATAACAAGGATTTAACAAATTACTATACCTAGCAGATAAATTTCCACAGGTGTTGATTAACCTTAGGAGAGTTACACTGCTGAACTTAAAATACATTTCAGCAAGACTTCCAAGCCTGCAATTATGAATCTACTGACCAGAACCAAAGAGAAACCTTTATACCATCTAGAACTACGGAACCAAGATCTCCCACCCTCTCCTAGTGCTATGGATATACATATAATTTCTTTCAACAGCACTGTCACTTGGATCACCTTCTCTGCATCTACTTTTCCCAATAGGCATCCAGTATCCAAGGGATTGCACAGGATGGGAATTTAATCTACAGGATAACTCAGAAAATTTTCAGAATAAATAATGGATTACAATTTATGTAACTAAACTATTACATAGAAGACTATTCTAATGAGAACATTGCAACAAGAATTTTATTTTTTAATCCAAATCCTCACTTCTGTTTAATTATTTCTATTAGACTTGGTCAAACTTGTGTGAAGTTTAAAAATAAAATAGAGTAAGAAAATCACAGCTAAAAATAGTATTAATCTAGAGAATGAGGTTGACGTTATCCACAAGTACCAAATAACTGACTTCTGCAGAGACCATCACTTCAGCATGAGGACCATGCACTCAGTAGTTGAACAAGAAATCCAATCTGTATTAATCTTAAATAGAGACTAACATCTCATCTTATTACCTATGCATGTAGGAGGATCAGGTTGCCAGAAGAATCGGTTATTCAGTTGCACACATGTAATTTTTGCCTGTCCTTGAAGCTGATAGCCAGGGTCACATTGAAAGGTGGTAGTGTCTCCAGGTTCTCTGCTGTCTCCATATCTAGTGCCATTCTGTGGTGTCCCAGGATCATTACAAGTTGATGCAATGGAAGCTGTAAGGCAATGACAAAATAAAGACTATAAGGTGTAGATACTTACCATCCATAATTAAATGCACAACTATTCACATTAGCATTCCAACCACAGATAATATTATTTACTCTTTGGTTAATACGGGAAGGCATTTTGTTTCTTTATTTTCACAAGAATCTGCCCAGTGAGATACATCATGATTATGTGGACTCCCTGCCAGTATTTTTAATATAAAATATGGCTTGATTTTGTCCAGTTAATACATCAAAAGAACTAGTAACTACTTAATTTTCTCACTTTAATATTCTGCTTATGAAAAGAGATTTGATGCCTTTTGTACAATAGGGTAAGTATCAAAATAAAAATAATATTTTTTTATGTTCTTATTATCCTGCACCATGCAAATGCTATATTTACCAATCTGGCTGAATCAAATAGTAGTTTATGTAGCCCTGAAGTTTTCATTTAAGGGGTAAAAAACAACTTTTTTACAGTTCACTTAAACTGAATCTTGGCAAAATATCTCACCTACAATCAATCTTCTGTATTTGGATATGGATTTTGCTATCTAAAAAAAATAAATTAATTTAAAAAGGAAAGTTAAACTGAGAAGAGCGATCAGTATGGCATGACTTAGAGCAAGTAATCATTCAGAAAGTGCATACATAAATCTACATCTACTATGGATTTGTGGAAGATGCCAGGTCTCTTCTGCTGGTTTCAGGTATTTAAAAATCCTGAGTTGCAATAAACATGGCAGTCTTCCAAAGGAAAAGAAGTCTCCATCTCTGGAGGCTAATGTCCCTAAAACACAGAATTGCACTCTGTTTCCTACCAGTTCTCACCCGAACACATCCTTTTCAAAGAACTTACTACAACTGTGAAATAAAAGCCAAAATAAGGAGTCACAAACCCAGTGTCACTGCTGCCATTAATGATACTGGTGCCTACCACCAGCATGCATGACCACCTCATGACCATAATGTGCAGGTAATCCATCTTCTGTATTAACAGCTGTGTCTACTCCTATCCCCTACCACTATAAGAAACAGCAAATGCAACTAAACATTTGCAAAATTGAAACAGCTACAAGGTTGTACAACTGGAAAATTCTTTTCAGAAGATAGAAAGGTTGAAAAAAAAAAAGTGTAAAATAATAAACAACCATTTGAGATTGTTAAAATGGTTTTATGCATGTTTTAACAAATAGGTGGTCTCTTAGATAAATTGCAAAAACTGTAAAACATCTTTATATAAGAATTCATAGGTTATTATAATAACCACACTATAGACAGAGAAACATTGTTTAACACTGTATTATTCTCCATCTTTTGGTCGTGTTTCCGTTCCAAAACAGTAGATCTTGTAGTTTGGGATGGCTCCTATATGTAAATGAGGTAAAAGATATGGCAGGTTTTTTAACTGTGGTGAACTTTTTTCCACAAGAATTTATAAGCATCAATCCATGAATTAAAGCAACAGCTGTCACTACTAATGAGAACTGTGTAAGCATTCCCCAGGCACCATTCTGACAATTTACCTGACATCCCAAAGTAGTGCAGTTTATTAAATTGTATTTGGCCACAGGGGAATGAAAGCATGGTCATGAACTCAGGGAAGTTTTTCCTTATTTGATAGATATCAACAGCTCTAAAAAATGGATTGCTCCAGTGCATATCTGTTAAGCAGTTACAATTCTTTCAAGTAAATGAGCCCAAGCCTATCTCTGTCATTAATTACTCTTTTTTTTAACATATCTCTGAATAGATTCATTTTCTCCTTAAAAGGTTATGCAATATAATACCTCAGCAAACAACACTTTGGCCATTTTGACTGTGTCAAGTAAACACCAATTAGAAATGCCTTCTAATATTAATTTCACTGTTAATCTCCATTTCTTATGTAAAAAGTTCTAAATTTTAAAACTTATCACAGATATTTAACAAACATCAAAATGCTCTTTACACTTTTGGTTTTGAAGCCTTAGAAGTTATTTTAATAACTTTTTTATCATGCTAAACATACTTGATCCTAATTAAACAGAACACCAGACATTTAAGTGCTGATGTGTCATCTAGTAAAGTGAACATTTAGACAGACTGTCAGCTTCTAAACTTGCCTCTTTTCCAAGTTGTTTTACTTCTCTAGGATCCCAAGAGGTTTTGTAACTGCATGAAAATTACAAGTCTGATATTGCTTCATTTAGTATTGTGCAAATATCTAAAGGGTATAGAGGTTATATGCATTGACAAGTAATCCAGAAAATCACTACTTTTCTGTCACTGCTCTTCTTTTATAACAGTTGATAGTTAAAATATATACACTGTAAAACAGGGAAAGCAATAACTACATTTTAGACCTCAGGATGCTAAATCAAACCAAATTACAAAGTTAGACTCTTAAGAAATCTCTGAGGAAAAATGAGTGTCTAAAATGGCATAGACAGGGGAGGAGATTTGAATGACATTAAGCCGGAAAAGAACTAAATTGCTGCTTCTCAGCTCTTACATATGTTCTCTAAGCCTTAAGCTACATGATATTCAGTGAGTTATAGAGTAATCCTCTGCACAGATTTCCTACCTCTTACTGCCTCATCTGTTCAGAGAGGAACAAACTTCTGTGTACATAAAAGATGGAACTAGAGGTAGGTGCCAGAAGAACAGACAGCTAGGAAAACCACAGATTGCTAGAGAGATTTCAGATCTCCATATGGAGACAACCACTGTGTCAAGACTCCTGGTTTCTATTTAATTAATCTTTCACAATCCTATTTTAGATCTTATTTTGGATTTGGTCCCGAAATTATATTTTCAAAGTTGATTTAAAACTTCATGGAAAGTCAATAGGAGACTGTTTTTGAGAATATGACACTGTGTATTTGTGTGTCTGTAGATTTGTGAGCAATGTGGTAGAGTTTTGTCTAACTTATCTTTTACTCTTTCTTATTGTTTTAAGTAATTTTGTTAGCCTGTATTCTATTGTACCCCTAGGGAAGAAAAACATCATCTTCATCCATATAATTTTCATTATTCTTTGGTACCAATCATGTGAGCCATTTGCTGTAGTGTTGTGCAGCAGACACTATTTTTTCCTCGTACACATAGTTAAAGAAATAATATAGACTTTTTAGGAGCTAGGCTTGTAAATTGCACAAGCTTTCCAAATGTGAAAGAATAACATTTGTTGTCTATAAAGGACATAACATGTCCAAAGGTACAGACTAAGAAGTGTCCAAATTAGCATCAACCACCTATTTAAATGTCCTGTATTGTCGAAGAATGTAAAGAAAAAGGAAACCTAAATGCCAGTGCAGCCTCTTTCATAAAGTCTGAAGTACAGAAGCTCACAAGTTTAGAGCTAACCATCAAAGTAACAAGCAAGATTCATTTTTGCTTAGTTGCACAGCAACCAAATGAAGAGCTGTTACCCTCTGTGAGGCTGAGAATGTCTTCCCCAGGCCATGGATTAGATGATGGATAGAAATGCATTGACAGAGTTCCATTACCATGTTATCATAAGCATGCAATGCCACATTTATAACACCAGAGACAGCAAGAGAGAAACTGAACTGTGAAATTATTAAGTTACAGACTTTAAAAAGTAATCTTGAATTCTTGCATCTTGTGTCCTTTTATTTTTATTTTAATAAGGGATGTCTTCATGGACTTTATTTTCATTAAAATTTATTTATTTAGTAAGTTAGATATTTGATTATGCATGTGTAAATTTCTTTTAAAGCATACTGTTGTGCCAGCCCCCTTTTCCCAATAATTTAATTGTGAATCAATTTGGAACAACTGCATGATGAATTTCAGCAATGAAGATTCTGTCACAGAAATACTTATACTATTTAAATGCTCAGGCCATTAGGCAAGTGATTAAAAGATATCTTAGAACTAAAAGAAGAATCTTCCAGAAACAGTACTCTAACAGTTTAAGATAGGTGACACAGTTACTGTGAGAGTTGCTGTAGACAAACTAATGATCAAATGGAATTACAGAATTGGACAAAACCAGTCATCACTGCTTAAACAGATTTGTCAGATTAAGCCCAGTGTCATTAGCAACTAACAATCTGCTAATGGTTAAGCTCTTGCCAGAGGAAGTAAGTTGTCAACAGATGTGTCAACATCTGATAGAATAATTTCCAAATAATTATTCTAATTAACTGGTTGGTGTAAGTTGTTTGGTTTTAACTATCATAATTGTTAAGTTAAAGACTTAGTCAGGCATCTTTAGTTTTTGTTGCTTATACCTACATTTACCTCAAGAGCAAAATTTTAAAATATTCAAAGAGAAGGAAAACAACAGAAAAACAAAAATCAGACTAAAACAACTATACAAATGCCTTTGTTTTGTATTTTTGCTTTTAGTAAAATGAGTGTCTCAAGTTCTTCTAGTAAGATAGAAATATTAAAATAAATTGAGAAAAAAATCTTTGGTATTTTGTTAATGATTTGTTGGTTGTTCTATATTAGCTAAAGAAACTAACATTTTTCTTCATATGAAAGCAGAGATAGATTGTTAAATAGGTTGTTAATAAAGTGTATTCTTACAGAATACTATAACTAAGAGAGGTAGGTATAGAAAATTATCACAGATGGCTCTGACTCTAGAAAAGCAAGGTATTTGCAAAAATGGTTGTTGTTTTTTTTTCATTCTAAGAGTGTGAATAATCCTTTGATGTCTTATTGGCCTTGAGGACCAAAATCTATAAAACCAACTGAGGGACTATAAATACATCATTTAGCTGAAGAAAAAAGTCTAGATTGTAAGGGTAGAACTAATATTAGATATGGTTTAACCAAGGCTATCAGAGCCTGTAAGAATGACAACATGACTAGAAATCACTAGTGCTGTTCCTATCATTTGTCACTTTTTTTTTTTGCTAAATATAATAATAAGTAAATTAAAAGTATAAATTGTATAGTATATATACTATATACTATATATATATACTATATACTATATATACTATTGTCATGGTTTTGCCCACCAACTCATCTCTAGGGCTGAGGATGGTATACAAAAAACAATCAAAACTTTCAGTGACACCTTTGCTAATTACATCTTTAAGAAAACGGAAGAGAAGGGTTGTGTCGCAGTTGAAATTAAGCAGCCATGTAGGGAAAGGCGGCGGTGGGCCCTAAAGTGGGCCAAGGCCTCCTCTGGCCCTGGGCCTGGAGGAGCAGGTGCGGCACTGAAGCCTCCCTTCTCTCTTGTAAGACAGTGAAGAAAAAAAAAACTTTAGAGAACTGCTTGCTTGGACAAGAAACCGCTGCAAAGAAATTCCAGCGAAGAGATAAGGGACCTCCAAGGTCAAAGTTAGCAGTCGGAGGAGAAAGAAGAAAGTTCGAAGGGGGAGAGCTGCTTTTTTCTCCCTTTTGCTCTCTCTCTTCAGCAGGGAAAAGACTGAAAAATAAAATCCCTACTACCTGTGAAAGTTTGTTGAGGTGAAGAGACCCCCCATGCGGCTCACAGAGGAGCTTGTGGATGTACCAGAGATTTGTGACTTTGACAGAGAGAGAAAGCCTGACGCTGGAGCAGAAGCGGCTCAGATGAGACAGAGTCCTGTTGAAGACTTTGTGACCCTTGAAGGGGACGATGCTTATGCCAGAGCGAGACGGCTCGGATAAGCTTGGGATCTAAGTGAGAGATCCATGTTACTGGTGCTGAAGATTTGTGACCCTGAGAGAACCTACACTGAAGCAAAAAAATGGCTCGGGTAGGAATGTTGGGATCCATGTGTGAGATCCATGCTAGACCATGTTGGAGAGGTCTATCAAGAACTGTTTTCCCATGGGGAGGGACCTCCATAGGGAAACAGGGGTGAACTGTTAAGCCATTATCCCCTGTAACCCTGTAGAAGAAGATCCATAGTAAGCAAGTGTCCCCTTGCAAGCCTATGGAAGAAGACCCTTCAGGACCTGGGTAACCCCCAGCCTTCGGTTTTAACCCAGGAGGGGGGTAGGCCCAGCCCTGAAGGCTGACACAGAGAAGAAGAAAAAGTTCCAACTGCGACGAAGGTGCTGCAGAATTACTGGAGAAAGAGAACTAGAACTCCGAAAATAGAAAAGGACTGCTTCTCCTCCTTGGACTAATATAAAAGAGGGGGGGAGGGGGAGAAGTATTTTCTGTAAATACATAGTACCTTTTACTTAAGTAGAATTGTTGTAGATACAGTTCTTTAGTTTTAGCTTATTAATAATAAATGCTCATACCTTTTTTCCCAATCCAATTTCTTTTGTCTGCGTAAACTTTATCTCAACTGATGGTAATTATATGGGGAGTGTAAAAACAAATTTAGCCAGGGCAAAACCACGACAACTATATGTTATATATAAGTCTATAATTATATCCTATATACTATATACTAACATAATATTGTATAAGATAATATAAATAAGTAAAAATCTTTTATGGTTAGAGATAAAAAACTCTTAATAAAATAAACTTTGGGTCAAAAACAACAATGGAGCATCCACTAGTATGGGATCCAAGGGCTTTCATAAGTCTAGAGTTGTGATCTGCTTCAACACTAGTCTCATTCAAGATGCCTTATAATATCCAAGATATTAGCACAAGACTGGAAGACAGGAGCAAAGACTTATGGGTGCATAACCTTCTGCAGTGGCAGATGGAGACTAGTCAGGATATCTTATATGTCAAATGAAGACACCTGTGAAAGACCTGCCCTTAAATATCTAGACGCTTGAAAATTAGCATATGTTGGTATATCTAGACCTGTAGCTTATAAAAGGAAAATGGTAACTTCAGATGGAAATTTATCCCATTTACCTTAGACATATAGGACAGAATTCAGCTAGGTTAGAAAGCACCTTTTTTATGTTTAACTTATACAGCAATTTTTTGCTGCCTGTAACTTTGTTTCTTGCAATAAAGAAGTCAAATATCAAATCTGCCCATAACCCTTCTTGCTTTTCCTGTTTGTATTGACACCAGAAAGAGTTGGTTGACATACCTAGCTTGTAATACATAGCCTAAATGTATTTAACCCCCAGAGTAAAGGTCAATTTTGTACAGTGAACTCCATTTTTTGTCCTTTTATGCACGACTAAATGATAATTAAGTTTTAATGAAAAGCATTAGACTGATTACAGTTAACATAATCACTCTTGTCAGTTCATGTCCTTGTACTCTACATGCTGAGCTGAGTGGGCAAGACAGGGCAATTTAAACAGTGTTCAAATGTTTTGTAAGTTTCAGCCAATTATATTTTTTCCATTAAAATACCTCTAATTACATTTACAATCAACAATAAGTAATTTATAGGTGATATGTTCTGATTTCCTTCACACTATCCTTTCACCTTTTTTTAGGCAGATGCAGTAAAGACATTTTTGAGTGCAAAATATAGAGACTAGTCAGCACAATGAGACAAATTCTCCAGCTGAAGATTAACACCTTAATGCTTTGGTTTTAAGTTGTTCATTTGACCTAATGCTTTCAAATGTATATCCTTTGTATCATCCCAAAAGGATGTAGACATTTGTTCCAACCGCATAATCCAGTACAGAAGTTGCATTATTGAAGGTTTTCCAATCCTGTGCAATACTGCACCTGAAGTTTTCTTCTTCAATTCTCATTAACAGATAAAGGAAATATAGTCATTAATAGATGCAACACTTGAAAATTCTTCAAGTGACACAAAGAACCAGAACTTCACTAATCACCTTTCCAGAACTTGTAATAAAATGTCTACACCATGTGCAATTGCCAGAAGAAAAATTTTAAGCAACTTAGGAATATTTTATATATCAAGTTACAAACTACTGAAGTACTGAAATGTCAATATTCTGTGCAGCTTTGCTATAAACTGCCCTACAGTTTGAAAACATGATAAATACTAAAGCATGCAAAGATCCTCACTTAAGCCATAGATTAATTACTTTAAATCCTTTACAGATCAAGGCCACAGTGGTCTGCTCATTGCCTTGAGGAGACTAAATAAATTAAGCTCTGATTTTTTGATGAAATAATTAAACATTTACTTTAACATATTGCTTAAATCTTGTTTTTTACTCCTTACAATTAAAAAATTAATAAAACACCCACTTGCCAAGTAGAGTGAACAAAATTTTATTTTTCCTTTACTTGAGCTGAGGCATTCAGCTCTTCATCACTAATTCCAATTAATTCCAGTAAGACATACTCTTGCCAACATGATAACTCAGTTATATTATATCAAGGTGGCAAAATCAGTTCTTCACTCTCAAAGTATTAAGTTGTCTTCTACTTACTATTAGTATCACTGAAGGTTAAGGAATATGCTGCCAAATCTAACTGCTTAAATATTTCCATCCTTTCAAAATCTGTGCATAAACTTATAATTATTTTCATATCATTCAACCTGAAGTGTGTTTGTTAATCCTAATAGAGGAAAAAAACTCTTTATTTCCACAAATGTAAAACTTATCTCTTTTTTAAAAAAAAAACATGAAAAGTAGCATATTATACAGTACATTTTTCAGAATTTTTAGAAACATTTATTCTGCTCTTTGTCTTTTATTCCTTTTGCATACTTTTAACTAGAAGTCTGTTGTTGAGGGTGTGGGTACAGCATTCAGAAAAATCATGGAAAATGAGCTAAACAGGTAAATATAAAATGCATTATTTGGTGGCTAGGAAAACCCCAAAATTTATATTTTCGTGCCAATAATAATGACTGAAAGCTTATTAGAACCCTTTAGTTTTGAATGACAGTGTCTATGGAGAATAATGCTTCTACTCTCAACAATTTTATTAATTCATAATTTTCCTATGTCCTGAGCAGAAATACACTCACATACATTATATATAGATATATAAGACAATGATATAGTCTCCCTGCAGCCCTATTCTCAGTCTTTAACATATCAGTCAGAATAGCATAGAAAAACTTCACTTACTCAGTTTTACAATATTGATCACTTGTGGAATATTGATCACAGCTTCTCTCTGTACAGAGGAGCTTTCCCTTTCTACCTGAAGATAAATTTGATTAGTTTAATAGTAATTTTTGTGTGTATTTCAATATGGTAAGGTGTATTTTATTCTTTGTTTAATCATGTAGACAAAGAGTTTAAGGCCATAAAAATGATGCACCCAATGCATCTATGCAAACAATGTTTTGAGAAAAAAAAAATCTAACTAATTGAAGGTATAAACGAAATAATATATTATTGAGTAGCACTGGTGAGAACATTTAAAACTTCTGGCTCAGAAGAAAAGTTCTGTATTTACAGATCTGCATTGACTTGTTAAATAATGCTAATTAGATAATGTTAGGCATGTGGTTACAGTGCAAAACAAGGAATAAGAAAACATAAACATTCAAGGCAAATCCAAAAATTCTCCCTAGTTGTAGTTATTTGCAAAAATATATAAAATAATTAAGATAATGTAACCTCTTCTAAAGACTGAGGAGGCCGTAAGATAACAAACACTTAATATATATAGGAATAACATATATAAATAGTGTATATACTTATTGTATTTGAGATGAAAAAAAATTTTACATACTCGAAAACTGAATTGAGAAGCCTGATTTGCTGATGAAGAAATCGCTGTCAAATTGTAATGTTAATGAGTTGAAAGTGCTGTGAATATCCTCTGGAAGAGCTGAGCCACTCCATTCTTTTAGAAGTATGCTGCTCTCAATAGGCCCATCCCACACCTTCAAGATGTCATGAGCGACCTCAGTATCAAAAACAATAAAATGCAGACTGCAAAGAGAAAGTAAAAGCACTGTACATTATTCATTAAACACAATTACACAAAACTCCAAGCAATCATTCCCAAACTGTAGTTTCAAGATGCTGTTTAGGACTGAAGAAGAGCTGGTGGTCCTGCAGAGTTATCCCATTTTTCTGTTGAATGAGCTGATCTTGTAAGAGATGCAATTCTGTTTAAAAAATATCTGAATTACAGAAAACACCATTATGGTATAATTCCTTAAGATTTAATTTATAAGTCTATAACTTATTTTTAGCGTAAATATTAAAAGGTATAAGAACTATGATTTCATCAAAAGTTTCCTCTTTTTATTCAAATGAGAATGCAGATTTGCTTGACTTATATGCAATTAAAAAACCCCAGTAGCTACAGTAGAATACATAGCACAAGAAGCTCTGTCAGCTTGGCATTTTCTTTCCTATACAAAAAGAGAAAATTGTCATATATTTGCTTTTTGTTAAAATTCATATAATACAAAATTGTATTAGAATAATCTGTATTTATCTCCAGGTAAAGAATTATATTTATAAAAGTGTTTAGGAATGTTATGTTATTAATCAAAATATTTGCCATGAATTCAAGTCCTGATTGTTTACATTTTTAACACTGAAGAAATCTAATAGGTAAATATCAAAACTTTTTTTTTTTGTTTCAAATAGTTTTGTGTTGACATTTCTTCATCTCATTTGTCATTAACTGGAAATCATTAATTTGAAAATTGTCATTTAAATGAAAAGGATGTTTTGACATGATCTACGATGGAGCGAATCCAATATTTGGCTTAGTGAAACAGGATTACCAAAAAAAAAAAAAAAAAAAAAAAAGTAAAAAACGTCCCAGTGAATAGCTTGCCATTTACTTATATTGTTCTACCTGTGGGTCTGTTCCAAATCAGAATATTCTGTAATTCTTTAATTACAACATTTGTTTTCCAAAGCAACACATACTGACATCCTACTTCCTAGGAAGTGACTGGCCATCACCTACTGATAGGAAGCACAGAATAAATCTTTTGTTTTCTTTTAGTCCCATGCAACCACAGCCTTTGTTTTCGTTTTATTAAACCTACTTTATTTTGATTTACAAGGGGTTTTTTTCATGTTATTTTTTTTCCATGTCCCATCTTGCTGAGGAGGGCAGTGATAGAGTGGCTTGGTGAGCACCTTGTATCCAGCCAGTGCCAACTGACCACAGACCTTTTCATAGCCCAGTGTGGGGATTGAGACAACATCAGTTTCGTCTTAAGTGTTCTACAGCTGTGGTAATAATTGAATGTCAAGTTCCTGTGCAGGTCATGGAGTTTGTTGGTTTCACTGCTTATCTCTTTATTTTTCTGAGTTTGGCAATATGTTAATTCAAATAATGGTTCTGTGCTTTGCCCTGGCATTGATGGCCTTACTGTGCTGGGGGAGTTATCTTGTGGAGAAGGTGAGGGAATGCAACTCCATTTTCCTACCTGCAATTGACATGGATTGTCTCATTATGCAGGTTCTGGAGGTTCTTATTCATTCACCCCTATGTGAGCTGTTTAGTACTGCTAGTTAACGCTGTAACTTATTCTGGTTTTTGTGGAATCTCATGTTGTCCTGGTGTAAAAGGAGACAATTTTTGGGTGAGGTGATACTCAAAACGCATCTTGAGTGTATGTAAGAATTTGGGCAAGTTCCTAGTTTTGTTGCCATGTCCTGTGTCCTGGGACTTTACACCTGAACAGGCAAGCAACCCTGGTAATCTGACATGACACCTCCTTCCCCAGTGAAAATCAGCAGCTTGTGTAGAAAAATGTGAGAATGTAAGGCATAGACTAAAATTTATAAAATACTGAAGTCAACAATAAATACTGAAATTAAGCATGTACCTTATTGTCTTTCCTGGATCTGCTTCAATAATCCAAGTGCAATGAAGATTGTTGTCATATGGTGCTGGGTAACCAGGGGACAAAATGCGCCCTGATGTAGCAGCATGAATTCGACCACCACACTCAGCTACAAAATAAGGATCACATTTATTTCTAAGAAGATCATAATAAATTGCACTTCCATTTTCTGTCCATTCCACTACTCTGTGTTTTCTAAAAAGTTAACAGAATGACCTGTGTACTCTGAAGAAGTACACACAGACACAAACTAAGACATGTATATAAGCTAAAAATGCAGGTATAATGATCTCATTCCTCCCTTGTTATAAAGGAATAAACCATACTTCTGTGATTATGTTACTAAACTGACCAGAGTAGTTCAATATGAATTGAGACTACAAAACTACAATTTTAGCATCAACATGACAGCAAAAATGTTTCAGAAATATCTCATCTAACATGTTTGCCTTTTTAAAGTAACACTGAATATTTGAATTCAACTTTACAGCATGTTTTTAGTTTAATGTTTTTCAAGTTACTTCCATATAACTTCAAGTTTAATTACATCAAAAAGCAGTTAGGTATTGCCTAGTAATTTCCTTTAGTATTTAAAAATTTAAATGCCATATGCTTGCAAAGTGAAAGAGTAAATCAGAAAGCTATGATTTGATAGCATGTAATTTCTGTTTTAAAGGAATTTTGTTGATGCTATCTTTTTGGAGAGACCAATAGCAGTGCTAAGCATCCAGAATCTAATGATTCTTCTGTTGCTTGCTTAGAGCGTCATGATGGTGTCTGGCCAGTATAAAGATACCACCAGTGAAATGAAACCACGTAACAGTCATGTGCCAATGAACCAAAAAGGATCAGTGACTCTTCAGTTAAGTGATGTACTTGAATTCCTACTTAGGCATGTCATATTCCTACAATATGCAGAATAAGCACACAGTAAAATCACTACCTCAAAGTATATACTATATAAACAACTATATTATAACTAATAGAAGTGACTTATATTCAAATAAGTCCTATAATCTTCTAAAGAAGGAATTACAAGAATTCATTGGTTTTCTTCTTTAAGGTTTAAAACACTGAAAAAAAATGAGAATGAATGTTAAGATCAATACAGTAGTGTATCTCTAAAATTACTAAGTGTAAAATATGTCTATGAATAGGCTTGATTTTTTTAGTGAGACTGAAATGATAGGAAAGACAATCAAGAATATGTAACTGAAAAGAACACCAAATATCAAATGCTGATCTAAAATACAAGACAAAAACAAAACAAAACAAAACAAAAAAACCACCTCTATGAACAGGAGGATATTAAGAAAATATGTCTAAGAAAGAAACTGATGTTTGGAAGCTCATGACAACTTCAGACAAAAGAAGAAAAATGAGTCATTTGAATCAGAGTAGGAAAAGATCAAACTGAAAACACATGATAAAACTGATAGAAGAATAGATTTTAAAAATACTCTGAAGTAAGGGGAAGAAAGCATGAAATAATCTGCAGATGCTTAGCTGAGTTCTCAGGGATCTTCATGACAAGTTTTCCTGTGCACAGAACAGTAAAAAAATGCCATAATTTAATGATGATAACAAACTCTTTCCAAATGACTGTTGAGAAAGAGTCACCCTGTGGTGGTTTTAATCTAGACCTTCCTTGGTTACCAGTTTGTAACCAAGGAAGAGGTAGTGTTCCCAGTACTCCATACAATTTGTACATAAATCGGGGTATAAATAAGAAGGGAGGAGAGGTCTTCACTCTCTTCTCTTCCGGTGGGATATGGGAACAGTGGGTCCTTGCGTTGGTCTCGCTTATCTAAGGCTGAGGCCTGCAGCAACCACTGGCCTGCCACGTGGAGGATAGCAGAGTGCTGGCCGTGGGTGCTAATCCTGTTTTTTTTCTAAGGGACGTGGTGAGATTTGTTTTACTAGTTATTTTACTAATTCTCAGGTTTGATTGCGTATATCTGCTCAGTGTCCCTTCTTTGTCTCCTTTTGTTCCTTTTCCCCTTTCCCTATCCCTTCAGGGGGTGTTTGGATTCCTTTTTGCTGTGTACATAGCATTTTAACTGTAATATACATCAAATATATATTTTTTTATATAACTAACTTGATTTTCAGGTTCTTCAATTTGCATAGTTTTTTTCCTTTGCTCTGGGGGAAGAAGGAAGGGGGAAGGGGGAGGCTGCTACTGAGTGTTTGGGCATTTGGCAGGGAGCCAAGTCCGAACCATCACACACTCTTAGGAGATTTTGAGAGAGAATAGTGAACATTTGACTTTTTGGGGAACTAAGTAACGTTTCAGAAGATTTTTAAACTGAGAAACAAGAAGAGGTGGCTTATACAAAACTGATGCAATGGCAAAATTTGATTTTAAAGAGAGGATCAAGCAAAGAAGAAGAAGAAGAAAATCTGTCTCAGGATGCTAAAAGAAATTTGACTATTCTATTGATAGCAGAAGATAATATTGATAGCAGAACAATATTCTATTGATAGCAGAATCTTAAACATAAAATTCACTTAGACATGAAATAAGATCCTCAAGAAATTGTGGTACAAGTGATTCCAAAAGTTTAGAAATAAAATACAGAAATCAAATCTACTCATGGCAGGTACAAAATAAATGTATAAAGGGGAAAAAAAAAAAAAGGGAAAAAGATAGAGTGGCAATCATGAGTGAAATACAAAAGCTTAAAAGTGTACTGTTACCAAGAAAATTGGAAATACAGCTAGAGATACCTGACTGGAAGGTGCATTAAATAGTAGGAAAACACCAGGATTTTATTATTATTATTATTATTATTTTAAATCTTGTATGGTTGAGATTTTAACGTCCCACATATAGATTAGAATACAAACCATCAGACAAAGAAAAGGAAATAGGTAGATGGTTGGATTTATTCACCTAATAGACTTGAAGTATTTTAGAGTTGATTCAAATACTTGCTTGATAGTGAACATAGGTACAAGCAAATGTTGCAGAAAACGACCTTAGAGTAAAAACTTCATTTAAATTAAGTGGGTAGATAGGCAAAGGTAGGGCTAATTATGGCTCTTCTCTACAAAAGGACAAACTTAAAGGAAAAGGAAGCTAGCCTTTAAACTGAGGACCTTTTAGGGCATAATGTATAAAGAGTCTGGAAAAGTCTTTAAATCAAAACTGCATAGAGTTGTTTTGATCTCTCATATATATATAGGAGAAAACTACAGATATAATTCTAGAATCAAGTGGGAAAAATAACACCTCTATCAAGATAGCAGAAATGCTGTTCACTGATGTTTTTCTGGCACTTACCCTCTGGGTAAGTTGATTGTTTGAAAGGAAGGGAGCTTGCTTTTTTGCAGACTGCAGGTCTGTTAATGTTTTCAGCAGGAAGTAGATCCTAGAATGGAGAATGTAGCACCCAAACCGGGAGAGAAGCAACAAGCAAAGATCCTACTGGTGTGGTGAGTGCTGAAAGGAGTTGGTGACCTGCCTGCAGCAGGCAGCAGAGGCAAAAACTAAGCATCAGAAGACACATAGAAAGAAAGACTCATGGGAAAACTAAGCATGGGAAAATAATCCAGTGAAAATTGAACTTAGGAAGCCACTGGTAACTGCTGGATTGGAAAGCAAAGTTGGAGGCTGCAAACTGCCTAGTAAAGGTACAACAGGTAATAGCTATACCAGTGTTCAGTTATTTTCTGCATCTCGCCTAGTAATTGTGTATTTAACATTTATGTTGATTGTAATGAAACAAAGTTTTAGGCACTTGAAGATGTGATATTTAAAGAAAAGGTCTACCTCAAAGCTCTGACAGATGGGGTATCCTAGAATGACAACAATGACTCATGAGCATGCAGATAAAACAAGCCACTAATGTGGGAACAAAACCAGAAATTAGCTTCATAGGAATGAGATGCTGAAATAATTTCTGATGAAAATTGGTGAGGTAAAATAAAAACCAAACAAAAAACCCCAAACCAATTTTAATTGCTGTATAATGAGGCTTTCTTAGTTTATGAAGTATTTAGATAATACCATTGCCTGTGATAGTGTATCAGACTCAATGACCCAGAGCATCATCAGAACCAAAGCAGTAGCATTTCATCAAAGGTTACTCTAGAGAAAGAAGTGTTTCCCAGTAGTTTTACAGACAGCCATCTATTAATAGCCAGCCATCTATTTTGGAGAAGTTATATTTCCATGTCCACAATAAATCTTTACTTGAAATTTAAAACATTTGCACCATTATCACCTCAATAAGTATAGCAAGACAGAATATTTGGGGTTTTGCTTGAAACACCAGACTAGTCATTGTCATAATCCATATTACCTATGCAAGTAGGCAAAGGTTTGTCCCAAACTCTTCGATCTCCACTTAAGCAGGTCATAATGCTACTACCATGCATTGTATAGCCAGGATTGCAGCTGTATAAAATGACAGTGTCTATAAAATGTCCTTCATCTCGTATCTTGTACCCATAATTTGGTATGCCAGGATCTTCACACTTCACTAGGTCAAAACCTGCAAACAGAAATGGAAAGAGAAAAGAAGAAAAAAAGACATGGATATATAAAATATCAAACAAGATATAATGCCAATGAATCTGATCCTGATGCAAATTATATTCTTGTGATTCAATTATGTTAGATGCATCCCCAGTGATCAAAGATAAATTTGAGATTAATTCGGAAATTCGGAAACTGAAAGACCAGGAACTAATCAGTAATTTGATATTTGATTATTATATTAGCTTATTGAAGAAAGCATATTATCTATACTATCCTAAAATAAGATTAGTGACAAATTTATTAATTTGTAGCACTTCTATGCTTTCATTCTCTTTTATTCAGTGGAAAGCAAGTATTGATCCTGTATTTGGCACTAAGTGGGAGCTTCACTTCCTCATCTAATCTCCATAATGAAGTCCGGACACCGTAGTGGTAGCTCAGGAAGAAAATGGAAAGGCTATTTCATCCATCCTGGCATCAAGATAGCATGGCTTCAGTTTCATCTCTGCTGAAATGAAGAACTGATTTTCAATTAGCATTCTCCTTTTTGGCCTAGCAATGTGCTGAATGGGATAAACAGTTCCCTCTGTGCTCCATGGAAGAAGCAGATCTACTCTGAGCAACTACAACTCTTTCCAGATTTTACCCTTTCCTCTCTGCATTTTCTCCATATAGCATTACTAAAATGTAAAGATGCATTTTATATCTCTCCTTCTGCCTTGAGTTCCAGTTCTTGCAATAGCATAAAGAGCATGTCCAAATTCATCTTTCTTATCTCCAGATTCTTCTTCATTGTGAATTCTTCTTTTTGATTGCCATGTCTTCATACTAAGGAAGTAATTCTGATTCTACAAATATTTTCCATTTTGTTATCCTTGTTTTACTGAACAGCTTCTTTAAGTGGTTCTGAATCAGGCTGTTGTTCTTCCCTTCGGTTTTCTGGTTTTAGCTCATTCTGTATCTGAGGTTTCCCAGGGAAGTCGTAGATGCCCCTTCCCTAGTGCTGTTGGCACTAGATAGCATTTAAGGTCCCTTGCAATCCAAACCATTCTATCATTCTATGAAGTCCTTCACTCAGTACTAAATAACGTTACTATAGAAAACTTTTCATTATTTTACAAATATACAAACTAGAGTCGGTATCATATTTTTCTTATTGACTTCCTCCTGGCACTGAGATCAACAACAGCTGAAAAAATGGCAAGGAGTCTGAGGACCTTTTCTTCCTGTACAGATGCTGAGGCTATCCATCAACTGAGACCTCTGAAAACACAAAATACTCTTGTTTTCTTTGTTCACTTATGGGGCACAAAGGTTGTTATTTACCTGTTATAACTCAGGATTCTGAAAATTAGAAGGATAAATTCAAACTAGTTAGCCTAGGCTACTTTCACAGTCAATAAAGAAATATGACTTTCTAGAAAATAAACTACCCCTTATTTTAACAGGTGTTCAACTCAGTCAGTTCAATCAGCTTCTGGAGACATTTATTTTCTACCTTTACTTTAAACTGAGCCTAGATTGATTCTTTGTATAGTAGGTTATACTGGCCCAGAATTTTAAGTATCTAGACTTAAGGAAAATGAATCGCACCCAAAAAAAGAATGCTATTCCATCACATAGACACTGCATCTCTCTCTGTGATAATGCCTTAAGAAATATCAAGACCCAAGACTAATAAGAGTATTCTGACCACAGCCATACACTGTTAAATTCAATTGTCATTTGGAAGAGCATAATTGTTTACAAGCCACTTCCTGGGAATTCAGCTATCTGCCTGCTATATTATGCCAGTTTGGGAAAGTCCTAGATAGAAGAAGCCAACATAGAAGCATGTTAGCATTAACCCTAAAATTTTGTCAATCTAAAAAAGTCACATCTCCATACTCATACTCATGCTCTGATACAGTTTAGTTTACTAACAGAGGTGCAGCCTTTATGGCAGGAGTATCTAGGATTAAAGAGTACAGAAGGATTAAAGAGATTTACCATTATTTTCTTGCTAAAATATTTTTCCATGCAAAAATTTGCACATCCCTGCAATTTCTTTTTGTTGACAAAAAAAGAAAAAAGCAAACATTCAATTTCCAGAAAAAAGAAGTAGCAAGCATTTCAACTGACTTTAAGCATTGATTATATAAACAGTCATATCTAAACAGTTTTCTGACCTTAAGAGTTAGTACTAACTTATGGAGTATGGTTAATCTCATCCTAAGTGTAGTGAGTTGACCTTGGTTGGACACCAGGTGCCCACCAAGGTGCTTTATCACTCCCCTTCCCAGTCAAACAGGAGAGAGAGAATAAGAAATAAAATGACTCATGGGTTGAGATAAGGCAGTTCACTAAAGAAGCAAAAATTTGTGCGGGTAAAAGGAAGCACAAAATAACAAGATTTGTTCTCTACTTCCCATCAGCAGCAATGGCTGGCCACATCCCAGGAAGCAGGGCTTCAGTGACATGTAATGGTTTCTTAGCAGGCAGCCATTGGAAACAATGAATGCCTCCCTTCCTCCCTTTTTCCTTAGCTTTTAGATCTGAGCTGACATTATATGGTATGGAATATCCCTTTGGTTAGTGCTGATGCTGTGCTCAGCAGTAGTCGAAGCGTGGCTTCTAGCTACCTTCTAGCTACCAATGCAAAGCACAGCACTGTGCGGGCTGCTATGGGCAGATGAAATCCAGCTCAGCCAGACCCAATACACTAAGGTTAAAAAAAAAATAGATCGGATGTTCTGTGCTATTCTAAAGAAGTCTATTTCTCTTCACACGCTACAAAGAGCCAAGATGATTAGGTCATTCAGATGAGCTGAACTTCACAAGGAATAGCTATATTTCATTATTTTAATTTCCTTATTAAACATACAGAGACATTTATGTAAAACCCTGAAAATACAAGTTTGATAGATAACATGATATTTTAAGGTGGATTTGACAGCATGAGCCATTGTAACATTATTTCTTTGCCACTTGCTTTTAGACACTTTCCTGTTCTTTGTATGTGCACCATTTTGTTATCACAGGCAGTGGCATGATTGGCAGATGAAAGTTCCGAGATTAAAGAAACTATTCCTGTCCATAAATCTGATATATAGTTAGAGAGATTGATTCTCCAGTACCTTCTATCACATAAAGAAGAAAGGATTGTCAGGGAGAGGTTGGTGGTCTTTTATAAGACCAACAGACAAATTTGGATGAAATGTAATGAACTTTTAGACAAACAAGCCTTCTTAGTCTGCTATACAGGCATCTTCACTACAGAAGATGACGACTGGGTTGAAATTATTGTTCTGACTTGCTATGATTTCATGTATTCCAGTTAACATTCAGTTTTGCACAAGGTATAAACATACATAATAGATGGGAAGAGGAAAGAGATCATGTCACAAGCTTTAGAAGTTTGTGAGAAGCCTACCACAGTGTGCTTGCACTTTCTCTATTCTTGCTTTGAAATAGGACGGAGTAGCACTAAAGTTATTTCAGTTTTTATTTTACCTTATTAATAGTTCACATCATTATTGTCACTTCATTATTCACATCATTATTAAGTCACTTATACCTACAAGTATCCACTAACATAGAGGTTTTTCACTTCCTTTGCATTTTAGATGGATACATGTTCTCCAAATAATTTTTTTTTGACCTGTGGAAAGACTTTTTTACCTGTTTATCCAAAGGTGAATTGTCTACTTCTTCAAGAACCTCACACTCTACAGATAGTCACTGAGCTGTATTTCTGTATCTATAAACAACAAAGTACCTCTAAAATTATGAATAGCAAAACACAACTTTGGTAAAAACACTTTGCCTGAGCACACAGCGGTACATACAGGAATTTTTCACCCTGTGTATGTGTCAAAGGACATGAAGTCCCTTACAGAAACTTATTGGGTTTTTAAATCTTATTTTTGAGACTCTGTGGGAGCATTTATATCAACAGAGGAGTTAAGATTGTCAGCCAGTCCATTTTAAACCCAAATCAAATATTTATTTGGGGTAAAGTGTTAGATGAGTGTAGGGAATATAACAAGTCACTGTGTTAGGTACCAGAATTCAATTTCCTAATTCACGCACAATAAATTTTAAAATAACAAGCAAATAAAAATAACTAACTGGAAACAAAAATATAAAGCCTAAGTTTGAATATCCTTAAGACAGTTATCCTTTCAGAATTTGCTGTTTTGTTTAGATTATTGAGATATTTCTATCAAAAGACTACCTTGATTTTAATTTCTTCTAGGTATTAATAATTCAGTAACAGTCCAGTGGTACTCTCAATTTTTAGGTTTATTTGCACCATATTATGCCTAGAAAAAAAATTGTGTGCAAACATTCAGTGTGGCAAAATAAAGAGTATTATTGCCTTTTGTATCTCAAAAATGGAATATTCTCTTCAAGAACATCCAAGAAACTATTTTTTTTTTTTTGCAATACCAAAAAGCAGTAGAAACAAACTTCTTAACACCAATTTGTAGATGTTAAAAAGGTCATTCTTCTTTATTCAGCATGCTGGACATTTGGAGGATACCTCCTCTAATTGAACATGACAAATGACAGATGGACAGGGCTTCTTATTACACATACTATTTACATATTCATTAGATAGTCTTGCTTACTCAATACATATTCATTAGTTTTCTTGACATACTCACTACCCTATGGAAGTCCTTGTTTGGTCCTTCCAGGTCTTTTCATCGTCTTGACCTCAGTTCCTGAGCAGGTACAGCATCATGGTGTTTTGCCTCCAAAAACTGTTACATTTGTTCCTTATTTTATTTTGTTTGGGTATACAGAGCTGTGCATCTGTTATCTAATCCTTGAGGACTTCTCAAGATAATAGTGTTCCTTTTATGAGCATTCTGGGATACTGTAAGTAAAGTTTCTATTTCTCCCATCATTGCCATATTTTAAAAATCCCACTTTGTATACTCTAGAAAAATATATAAGAGTAACAGTACATAATTCATAATCACATGTTCACTACACTTCTCCACCAGCAAGACTATCTCTGTCAGTAGGCCTATTAAAAATTGTGGTATTTCACGTGCATGTAGATGCTGCTCATCGTGTGCAAATACAGCAGGATCTAGCCCTGTGTGTTCACTGACAAGCTGCCTTTCCAGCTCCTCCTACCCAAATTATTCTCCTTTCCCTCACATACAAAAATTAGAACTTTTCATTTCCTTTTTGACTGATACTCTTACACATATTGTGTAATTTGTCATAAAGAACCATATTGTTGTGAAATCTCGTTGTAGAAATTTTGAAACCAAACTCCAGTGTTTAAGTAGATGCTGTGACCTTTCACAGCAAGGAAATAGGGTCATGGGCTCCACACAATCACAGCACTTGGGTTTACCTGACACTGAAGCAAGCCAGTAGTCAGAGAAATTCTACCCATATTCTTACTACTGAGAAAGATTATTGTACTGGTAAATTGCTGCCAATTATCTTATTCTCGAGTTTCATTATAGGATTATCAGAACAAAGAATGGATAAAAGCCAGTCAAATTAAAACCAAACAGTCAGAATACATCTTGATGACTGGCTGCCACCTCCTGACACTATTTATCAAACATGATTTGCTCTGTCGTATTTGATGTAAATAACCGGGAATATAGAAATACCAGTTGTCATGGTAAAAATTATTGACGTCTGTAATATATGTAGACTATTAATTATAACTTCTTTCAACTCAGTTTAATTATGATGGGCTCTGTGGTACTAGCCACATTACTAAGCAATGCAGTATAGTAGAAGCAAATCTGGGCAATGAAACAATGAAGTTGAAGACATGATGTCCACACTGTCTGCACTCAAATGTTTTTACTTTGGGTTAGATTTTGTGGCCATTAGTGGGCGAGATATGCTATGTGCATCCATGAAGCACATCTTTCAGTTCAGCTTCAGGTTTATACCCTCCAAAATCCGTCATCAATACGAAGAAATGAGTGTTCATTTTGTGTCTCCAAGGCAAATTTTCAGGGATTCTGTATTACACAGTGCACTTTTAACAGAAGCTGATGAAGTTCTGAGGTATCTGCAAATGTTCCCTTCGCCCACTTTGAAAGAAAGAATGCTGTTCACTTGCTATACAGATAGATATATATATATATACACACACATACACATTTACACTGCAGATAAACCTACAGTGGCCAAATGAAAAGTTAATAATATAAACTAAATAATTTCCCAGTCCTATTTCTGGAAGAAGTTCTAAGGTATTTTTAAACAATCATTCACCTAAAGCCAGACACATGAAAAATAAGCACCCAAAGGCAGGCATTACCACCCTTTAGATACTTGGTCCCTACTTTGAAACTCTAATATTGAGTTCACCACTAAGACATTTATGAATGGATAAAAGCAACAAAGACACTGAATTCAAATTTTACTTCCTACACAAAGGCATGTTGATGTATATTACATTATGACTGACATAGTAGAACATATAAGCACAGTGTAATTAGGCATCAGAATATAGGTCCTCTATCGACAGCCAAGAAGTTAGGTTGCAGGGCTTTATTCCTTCCTTTTTTTTTTTTTTTTCCTTCTGGTTTAGCAAAACTTTTTCATCATTTGGCACTAAATACACTATGGCAATTAAAACTTAACTCATAGAGATGGAATATAACAGAGAAAGAAGAACGATAAAGCAGAGGAAGTAATTGAACTGACAGTAAAATAAATGTAACATTACAACCTTTAATACTGTGGTCCTGTGGTGCAAATTTGTTCAACAGCTTTTTGACACATTAGTTTTATTTATGGCTATGTTGAATTAATTACTGTTTGTCAATTGCATTCTGACTTTATGCCAAACCATGTATAAAACTGCCGTAAAAGCACAAAATGCTTATAAGTTTCCTTCTGTATGCTCTAGTTAATTTCACAGAAATTCAATCATGTGTTTGTGCCAGACTCAGATTAGATTTGCACTGCTGGGCGTCCTGATGCTGCACAGATTCATTTCTAATGATCATGGAACCATGGCCTCAGATATGATTCCAGAATACTGTAACCACCAAATAAAGGAATTTCTTCTTGTAAATTCAAAAGCATGAACCTGTGCTGTGATTTCTGTGAACTCTGCCGGTTTGTAGTAAGATCCTAAATAAAAAGTCTCCAGTCAAAACTGGAGAGACATTACAAAAGAAATGCCATCTTGGTTGCTTTCAAAACTTTAGATGCATAATCTAAAGATGAACAGAACCTCAAAATATAACAACTATGTCTTGTAGGTGTAGGTCAACACTATCACTAGTCTTAGCTCAGATGAATAAGTTTATAGTCATATAGTTCCGTGGAAGAGTACACAAATAGCATATAATCTATCTGCAGCTTCTGAAAGTGAAGTGATAAAATATTTTGTGATGACTTCAGAAAAGGAAGGATAAACGCATATATAAATACTATTTCACTACATACACAGAAATATTAACAGATGTTTTAATATTATAAAATAAAGGTAATGTGAAAACATTGATAACATCAATAACTCTTTTAGTGTTACCTAAATCTTAAGTCATTTAAGCTCATAAGCATAGCTGAGATGTTTAACACAGAAACCTTTTTGAACTACCAAAGAGTAATTAAAATTATGAAATGGTACTTAAGTTTATGTTCAGAGTCTATAATGGATTTCTAAACGCATATAAATGTCAATGAATACTTATTCTGCAGTTGTTGCATCCTAAACATCCATAACATAATCTATTTAATTAAATCAATGGAATTCAAAATAAGAGTTCTTAGCATTTTCATTCTGTCTTGGAACCATTATGCTATTGAAATCTACAGTTGCAGGGAAAAAATGACTGGAAAATTGGCCAGTTACTCTATCTAATTAGAATGATAGAAAAATCTATACAAAGAAAAGTGTCTGGATGATGTGGCTATAGTGAGGGATCAGAAACTTGCATGAACTTTCAAAGAGCCTAGGATGACAGATAAGCATAGGCTATATGCACTGGGACAAAACAATCTCCAGACCTCTCTCTTGGATCTGTAAAGTTTTTGGAAGAAGGACTGAAATATTTTTGTGTCTTGGGAATTCAGTATTTTACATTCTAACAGAGATCATCTTAAAGAGAACAAATAAGCCACGTTTTTTTTTCAAATAAATGGATATATTTCTACTTAATTGTACACGAAAATTAATTCCCAAGGATTTTTGATAACTGCTGCTTTGTATCCTTTGGAAGCTGAGAGGTACACTTTTAATTTCTCAGAAGCTTTTCAATCTATTGGCAATTAATTTTGCCTATACAGATGAGACAGTCATTCAATGGATAATACTTTCTAACAGGGATTTCAGCAATTTTTCTTAACATGAGCAACATGTAAAACATTTATGTAAACATAGAAAATATTAGAGAGATTAAGACATTATCAATAACAGGTCTTTTGAGCATAAAATAAAAAACAACTATTTTATGTCATTTTCTTCTATAATAGATATATTGCAAAATGTTCTAAGGCCTTTCCCCACCAATTTCAAACCAGGTTCTTTTTGTCCATGTATCCTATTCACAAATTTTGTTGTCCCTTTTTCAGCTACAACGTCCACATACACAAATAAAAATTATAAACTTAATAAACAAGTTAAATACATGTAGACAGATAGTAGAAGACAGTTTTTATGTGACTTTTTTGGAAGAAAATACTTTTCATATTTTATTGAAAGAAAATACTTCTAATGAATAACAATACTTGAAAGAGATGGGTGTGCAAATACACATCGCTAAGAAGCAGGGATTAAAGGCGAAATTCCATGTGAGTTTAAGAACTCTAACTTCAAGTGTCTATAGAGAAATATCTTCAGGACCTCCATGTCTAAGCCTCCTTTATAATCAGTGGGGAAATGACTGACACAGCCAGTGACTGATACAGTAAAAATAATCTGTAGGTTGCTTGTGAGAAGACTTGTCTTACTTTTTTTGTGGGAGAAAGGGAAGGAAAGGAGTAGAAATAACATGAACACATACATTTTTTTTATTGTTGTTGTGTTATTTAGTGCAAGATACCTTGTCAACATTCCAGTTGCTTCAGTGATTGCAAATACATTTGTTTCCTCATAGTCTTTTCTAGAATACTCACTCAGAGGAATGAAGTCATCATGAATGTAAAGGATGAATTGAAACATGGAAAAAGCACTCTAGAAACTTATAAAAACCAGTATGGTTCAGAAAGAACTGAAAGGTAAAAGCATCCCATAGTCTGCCACTGTGTTGATTCTTTCACACACTGACACTGACAGGTGAACAACATGCACACAGCACCTGCTTTTCTGGCTAGTCGTATTGTGCCCAGCACTTATGAAAATCATGTTCTGAATACACTTTGGTGAAAAACTTAGATAATAAGAACCACATAAGTCTTGTTTACCTTTCATCATCCGGTCTCAAGCAACCTTACTCATATAGAAAGTTAATGGAAGCAGAAGGAAGAGAAATAAATAGGTTTATAGAATTCATCTCTATCTTTCTTCCAAATAGTCCCTAATTCTGCATCCCTAATTCTGCTCATATATCATGTACATGTAGTTTTGACAGGGTGATTTTAATATGTATAAAGTTTTGAAGGAATAATCTTTATTTTATTCTGAAATAACTTTCTTACTGTTCTAAATAATTAGAAATATATTTTAGATGACTGAAAAAATCTGTTTCTTATTTTTTGCTAATCTTCAGTTATAAAAATTACTAGGCTCGAGGGCACCAAGTTTAATCTGTTGAAATGTACATAATTCCTTAATATAATGACAGGAGAGGAGAAAAAGTCACATTCTTACATCTAATCTGTTAAAAGGAAAAAAAATCAGTCAGAAGAAAGTTAAGATCAAACTTTGATCTGAGAGACATTTACAAATTATTTGAAATTTCTAACTTTATATATTATATTATATTGCATTATTATATGCTACATATTACATTATTACATACTATATAATTATATATTATATAATATAATTTTGTATTAGAAGTATGAAACACAATAATATATTCACATTTGTGTAGCTTAGATTTTATAATTAGACTGTTCTAGTTTATACTTTCATAAATTAAAGAGCAAATCAACAGTGAGGCATCTAGAATACCTTCCATTTGAATTACAGCAAGAAGCAGCTTGCAAGAAGGATTAGTCCATTGTCTTAGGTGTCTGAGTGTTGATATGTACCTGACTTAAGGAACTGCTTATTAATCTCTCCTTCCCAAAAGAGAGAGTTGAGCCAATAATCCTAAACAGGAAATAATAATTTTTCATTCAACATGAAGCCAGTGTAGGCAAGAAGGCCAGGGTAAAGAACAGTAAGACACTGGCAGTTCTGTTCAAGTGTTCTAAGCTTTTAGACAGGAATTTTTGCTCATGGGAAAATTCCGGTAGTTACAGTAGTGGGAAGAAATCTACAGTAACTCTACTGTCTACTCATCTAAGACTTGGAAAAAAGGAAAGTATTCACTGCAAACTAACAGGAGTCTTTTTGTGAAAAACAGAGGAAATGGTCAAAGTTTTGGAACAAATCCCAGCTAAAATTCATTGCATCCATTTGCACATACATATAAATGGTAAAAAAATGGCAAAGTCTATAATGGCTTAATTGAAATAGATTCTTTTTAAAATATGAGATAAAAAGTTTAGGTTGAGGTGGAAAAGAAGGTAAAGAAGTTCTGTCTTTCAAGCCTCTGCACTGATAAATTCATGGAAACTGTTCCCACTAAAGTCTCAATAATGCTTCAAATACGATCATTTCTTTAATATTAAAGTAATATAATCTTTAGGCCATAACTTCTGAGATTATGAAATTATCTGAAATCTGCTTGCAGATTTCAGTCAAGTGCTATAGCTACAATGCATACATCAGCAAGTGAGAAACAAATATGCTTAAGAAACCCACCTGAATTGGCATCACTAAAAAATCTTACTTTCATATTCTAAAGTTAGAATTTCAATATAAGTGAAAAACAACATATGCATATGGACAACTGTGGTAATCTCTGCTAGCCTCTCTCTTTCTCACCTGCAAAGCATAACCTCATTTTAAGCTTCATAGCAAGACATTTTAAAAAAGACCTTTTCTTGATAATAGATGAGAATTACAACACTGGGAAAACCCAATGGTTTTAAGCAGATGAGAATCTGAACCATACACAGAAAAGTCAGGAGACCTTTGACAGGCTAGAACTGGTAATTTTCAGAACCAAATCAAAATAACGTTTAACTTTTCCACATGTGTGATATCTTTTATCCAACCAATATGATACCACATATACAACTTTTTTTTTCTTAATTGAAAATGAGAAATCATTCACATATTTCTTCTTTCTAATCCCTTGTCCAGAGAGATAATTCAGTGATTTAAGGATGATAAATTATGTAACTTTGGCAAACTAAGGGGTTTCCTTTCGAAAATTTCAGAGTCCTTTTTTAAAAAAAAATTATTAATCTTGTGTATGTATATTTCATTCAAACATTTTTAATTCAAAAAGAATCCTGGATTTCACTTCAAGTATTTTTTGGAGAATGCAATTTAATAGTCATGGACTTTTCAGCCTGTACTACTACCACAGAACATTACCATATCAGCATTTTCATTTATAAAGCATGAGATAACATAATCCTTCAAACAGAGGTTCATACGATGCTTATATTCACAAAATAAAATGGTTTTCAGTGTTTCTGTCTTAGAGAAAAAAAAAATATTTGGCACCTATTCTGTTTACCAGTTTAAATTCAGCAGTTTCATAGATATCTTTAAGTGAAAAGGGAAAATCAACCTTGATTATAAAGGTTATAAGACCAATTCTTTTATGCTCATACCGAATTTTGAGGATTTGGGGGATTCAATATATTTTGAATATATTCAATATATTCAATATATATGAATATATTCAATATATTTTGAATATATTGAAAGCTGAAGGCAATTTACTTCTTTGTGGCAGGAAAGAGGTAAGAGACTACAGGATTATATTATTAATCAGGATATCATAATTCTTGTACAAAAGTGAACAGAATTAATATTTCTAACAAATGCCTTTTTTTGATATTAATTAAATTTTTTGTTTCTCAATTTTGCAACTTTAATTTTCTTCTAGAATAATTTTTTCTATGCATGCAATACAGCTCACATTAATTTGGGGTTAGTCATATAATGATACTGCTCTCAAAGGGCCTATGAATAAGTCATGCATGCATAGGTTAAGACACGATAATTTAACTTTTTTTTGCCTTTTGTTTACTTTCATTTAGTTTCATCTTACATTTTTATTGCAGTGTGTGTAGGTTTTATTTGGAACAGATCTTATATATAGACTAGTTACAGAAAGGAAATGGCAAGAGCTTCTTTTCATTACTGGATTGTTCTGCTCAACTGACATTATACAGCCTGAGGCAAAGCAACCATATTGCTGAATTTGAGTCTGATTATGTGCTAGAGTAATTGTCTGAGTTTGCAGTTTCAGAACATTGTTTTCACTGACATTCTAACATTTTCAATTACTGTAGAATAGGAAATGAACTAAATTAAATTTCAGTTCATGATTCTCCTAAATTACTTTGCAGGTTTAAACTATTTATATAAATTTAGATTATGCTAATTCAGATTCACCTTCCATGCACTTTCACCATCCCTTGAAAGAGTTAGGGTTAAAGAATAACACAGAACTGAATTTGAAAATTAGAACTAAATCTTTAGCAATAACAGAATACTATGAATGCTAAACCAGTGCATCATATCTAAGAAATGTATTAAATATTTCTTTTCTCAAACTGAAAAGTAAATCTTGAGGCCAATGAAAAGAATATTTTAAAGCTACTAACTATGCTTTCTAAATATAGAGGATGAGAAATGCAAATTAAAATATTAAACCTACATTTAAAAAAAATCCATCTATGCACAATCCTAGATCTGCAGAAGCCCTGTGGAATGGAACACAGCTCATGTGCCTGAACTACTCTAGAAGTAATAATTGCCATGCAGAAGTCTGCTTTCAGTGAAAGAAATGGTCATGGATTCAAAATGTGAGCAAGTTACCATTAAGTTATGATTTGTGCCTACATAATATTCACTTTCAAAAAGACAAATTCTTCATGAGACTTTTTTCCAGTTCTCATTCCATCTTAGCACAGAAATGCCTAAGAATATCTAAATTCACATCACAAGGAAATGTAGGATAAAAATAAAAGACAAGTGTTGAGGAACTTACATGGAATTTCATTTTTAATCTATAGCAGTAAATCAGGGACAGGTCAGTGAAAGGCCTTCAGAAAGCTAAATCTAGCTGCAGAGTACACCAAAAATTTCTGAAACACAGAGGAGTCTGTTGTGAGGTAGAATGAAGTACTAAGTTGCCCAGTGTAGCCCAGTATGTTTCTACAGATGTCTGTCAGTATTTCTGGATGGACCCTTCCACTGACTCACTACAATGATTTTTAAGGATTATTCTGCAGATAAGTGAAGCTTTTGCTTCTGTTATTTACTGCACAGGACTGAGGGACCATGAAATTGCCCCAGAGTGCTAGATAAGCTGCTCCTCAAAAAAGTAGATGTTTGTATAACGTCTGAAAGCAACTTCATGCTCAGACGGGTAACTGCCAGCACAAGGGACCTTGTAAAAACCCTCAGGTCTGAGGAGACTACTGAGAGCAATTCTACACAGTGGTAGAATTCCTCACACATCATAACACCAGGATACTTGGGTAGATAGCATCATGAATATAGACATCTGTCATCAGGCACCATGAGAAGAAAGGAGTTTTGAGATTTCAAGCTGATACTGTGAAGGGAAAGAATGTTTCCTTCTCAAATGTTTGGGTACTGAGAAAACTGTGAAATATAGTATAGAGCTGAGTGATCTGCAATCTGTACACCCATATATATATCATAGAGTAGCCAGCGTTAGGTAGTACTCAAAAAACATTTACAAAACATTTGTATATGAGATGTGTGGTAAAGTGTGCAGAGATTATTTTAGTACAAAAAAGTATTAAGAAAAGTGAGACTACTGAGTTCAAGGAATGAGGATTAAACAGAAGCAAGGAAGCACTTGTGTTCCAAGTCAGAGTAAGTTCAGTTCTCCACATGATAAGTGAAAACAGCCACTGTTAAAATTCCTCTTGTGTCAGGACTGTGATAGGGGAGTGGTTAGACACAGCAGGGAGACTGTCTGTTTGTTATTCAGAAACTGTACTGCATTTCTTATTTAAAGTTGCAGTCTGTTACTTCTACCAGACAGCTGTGTTTTGCTTTTTCTGCCTGTCAGTGTGTGGCATCAATAAGATTTCGTTTTTATCTAAATGTCACTTTAACATTAAATGCTAGTGACATGACAGCACAAAGCACTGGTGTCTTTATACCAGAATGGCCAAATCTTCTAACTGAGCACTGAATGACAAAAGTAGGTCCAGATGTGGGAATCCCTTTATCTACATCTTCTCTTCCCCCAAAAACTAGAGGTGTCTCAAGGAGAAAAGTTCTAATCACACAGAGGAAAAAAAAGATCCCCCAAATTATAAAACTGCAATTATGCTGTTATTATTATGTATTATATATTAATATATATATTATATATATTAATAACTGACATTTTCTCAATGAAGAAAACCAACTGCCATGTGAATCAGTTGTGGCTACAACCTATATAAACTTAAATTTTTACATGCAGATGTCTACTAATGTCCTCTATTCTTAGGGAATTAAAGCCATCTTAAAAATTCTCTTTGGTTCCTTGAATTTTACAAACACTTCCCATAATGGTTAAAACCAAAAAAAATATTACAGACAGGGGCAGAGAAAAACTGCTATTTTTGCAAGCTCTGTTTGAGAGGAACAAGAAATAACATCAGGGAGAACTTGTACAATTTTGGCTTCATTCTTAAGACTAAAATAATCCATTTTCTCATACTTAAAGACTTTCCTATGTAATTGAAACAACATTTACGATGGAATAATCTATTGACACCTGAGGTCATTCTCAGGTAAAAAAATTTAGTCCTATCAAGCTGCTGTTGTCATTTCCTCAGCACTGAAATGTAAATGTTCACAGTTCCCTATGACAACACTGTAGAGGTACTATAAGTGAACAGACACTTTCCATTATTCTTCCTAGCACATGATAAGGAAATGGCTTTATATAAACTTGTTTTACACAGAGTAGACGAGTTTTCTTCTTTGTTCCTCTTGTCTTTCTTCTCCTCTGGTAGAGTTAGATTCATCTATTGTTCAAATTACAGTTTCATTGACTCTTATTCATACTTACCCCACCCATCTCTGGCTAAATTATTCTTCATTTTTCTGAAGCAGTTTCCTTAAATAAAATCATTATAATTTTATTCTTTAGTCAAAATATTTTTTACTTTCTCAAAAGAGTTAAGATGAGAAAGACTACAGATGTTTTATGAGCCTTTCTGGTAGCTCTACCTATTGGGTTAAACTCGCTTCCTTGAAAAAATCTCGTAGCTATAGAGCATCAGATTTCATTTAGAACTGGAATCCTTTATAGATTTCCTTTTAATATCTGCTTATATCTGATTTCTACAATTTATAAAAACATCTCAGATTCTAAATTTATAGATCTGGTTTTATTATGTCAGTAATGAGATTCTGAACAGAGATAAAAGTTACTTTATCCTCATTTCTGTTCTTATAAATCATTAGCTTTTCCTTCTGTTATATTTTTAAATTTAGCACTATCTTCAGAATTCACAATATCAAAAAAGGTGGAAAGGTAGTTGCACAGAAATGAAATAGTAAACACAGTCTTTTTAATAACACATTGCAGTGTAACTTCTTAATTTCAATAGTATTAATAGGAAGAAAAGTACTACAAAGTCCAAAAATTAAGGGCAGTTGATTTGCTACCTGTGGGTAGCAAAAAGTCAGCAACCAGGCAGGAAGTAAACCAAACTAATTTACCATTAGATTTATTAGCTCATAACTACTCCTATCTCTCTCTAACAATCATTATTCAATTTCATTCATTCATATGTATTTCTCATTTCCTTCAGTGAGACAATATTTTAGCACACTTTTAATTTTTTTTCTTTTTTTTTAGTGATTTTAAAGTATCTGGAATTATATTTCAATCTGAAAAGTGAATAAATAAACTGAAGAGTAATCTTTCAGGGAAGTTAATTCCAGGTGTAAACTACAACCTTATTAATCCAAAAGTATAATTATCACTTTGTATTTGATGTATTTACCAAATGCAAAATGGACGTAATTGTTTAGTAACTGAATTGGAGCTGCACCAGAAACTCCAAACCCATCAAATAATGAGTATAAATTTCTGGTATATCTAATCTTTAAGATATTGCTCGATTAGACTCTTTCAGAAAAAGAATGTGAGTAGGCACTGCAACTGGTTTTCAAAACATTGCAAATTATAAAAAAAAATTTAAAAAATTATATAAGCTGTAAAGTCCCACATTGAAGGGTTTGGAAATAACAGTTATAGCTGATGGAAATCACCTGGTCACTATCTCAAAATTTATTATATTGAATTAGGATTATTAGGATTCCAAAAATACTGTAAAATGTAAGGAATTGGACTGTATTTATAAATGGGGACATCTTATGTGGGAGAAAGTAGCAGGAAAAGTCATTACAGATAAGATTTTCCACATGAACAGCTGCAAATTGATCATATATGATAAAATAAATCAGATACATGGCAACAACAACAAAAAAAGAAAAGTAAAATGTTATGAAGACATAGGAAACTGAATTTTGCGTCTTTACCCAGTATTAAGATCACTGTTATAAGACCATGTCAGATTCTGTCTACACTACACATTATGAAAATATTTGGAAGAATAGAAAATAGATTCAAAACCAATCAGGAAAATAAACCTTAAGACACAAATTATCGTTTTTTGCCTTACACAGAAAAATATGGGACTGGAGAGTAAATATTATTAGAATTGCACAGTAAAGTATAACAAAATCAGGCTATTGGATGTAGAAATGAGGCAAGATTCCATCTTTAAATAATATGACATTTCTCAACAGTAGATAGAACTGATCACTGAAGTAGGATTTGAAAGGAACTGATTCAAGACCCTTGAAATCAGAACTCATAAAATAAGATTATTTTTTAAACAGGTGTTTGGTTCTTTTCTTTCAAAGGAAAAATTCTATGGTTTCTCTAGGCAAATCAGAGTAGATTTCCCTAGTGGTTCTTTCGTGGTTCTGTAAGAAAAAACCTCTAAAGGTAAAATGATAAAATTTAAGATTTATCAGGCACAGAAGAAAGACAGAAGGGGAAGTGAATGATTTCTGCTTATTCCACAGCTAGCTTCAGTCCAGAGGGAACCAGCAGATCTACTAGAAAGAGCTATGATTACATTTCTGTGCCATAGTATGTTGTGGTGCTTTGCTCTGCAGGATTCAACACAGTACCTTCTAGGAAATTATCTTCACCATTCCATGATGAATCACTACAGCTGAAAAATAAACATTTCCCCACAAAGCAATCGATGAGACCATATTTATGAACCACTTACTTGTGTAGGTCAGCTGAAATCCTTGGTCAGTATCAGATCCATTGGTATTAAACTCAATCCACATATGGTTAGAGGTGCTATTAAGGATAACTCCCATCATGTCATTTTTGGTGAAGGTTCCCAGAGACCGTGAAGAACTGTCTTTTCCATCATACACCTTTAAGAAACAACAGTATTTAACTGGACATCAAATCTAAGTATTTGAAAAAATTTAGTTTACCATTATACAACACTTCAAAAATTAGCTATATATTGCCAATAGTTTTCCCCAAAACTTAATATTTCTATTTTGTGAGATACATACTCCTTGGTTATACAGTTCAGTGAAATCTAAAATGTTCTGTCTCTTTTAAGGTGTTTTATAGTCTTTTTCCTTTCCAGTTTTGTGAACTCATCTTGAAAAAAATTAATATTTATATGGAACTCTATCTTCTGAGGTTTCATAAACTCAGATTGTTTTTTGTGATTATTCACAAAGGCCAACAGCCGTATAAGTTCTGAAATTACCACTGAAGGTAAACCCTTACAGCCTACTCTGTTCCCTCCTGTCTGGATATATCAACAGTAGAGCTGAGGTATTACAGTCAATCTGTCACTTTTTATTTCAGATTCTAAGCTTGCAGCAATTTTTGGGTTTCTATAGCTTTTAACAAAAGAAAGATAGGTCTTCAAAAAGATATGTGAGTCTATTTCCAAACTAACTGTGGAGATGTCCTTATTTACTATGTTACTTTATTGAAAACTTTCAATGGAGGAAAAATATCAACATCAACCTCTGTGCTTTTTGAAATCCTAGACTGAATAAGAATGCCCTTTTAAAGAGTCACCAACACAGGAAAAATACTAACTCTTTGCTTGGGCGTTAAAGTTTTTTGTTGCTTTTTGCAAAACCGTGAAAGCCATAAAGTAGAAAATAACCTTCTCTGCTTTTGTTTTGTTTTGTTTTCTCAAGATGAACTAAAAAAGCTAATTTCTTCTTTATATTAAAGAAATCAGCTGTACTTTCTCATGGAAAAAAATAAGCAATATGAAGTGTGTAAATATATACCATACATGAAATATCATGTCAATACTTATACAAAAGCAAGTAATGAATTCGAACAGCTGGTTTCTGATATGAAGTGAAAGATAATTTACCCTTATCTCATATATCCTAGAGTGACTATAGGCAACTAGTGCAAAAGCTACATGCAAAAGCTACAATTACAGGAAATATTTCAAGCTCTAGATCTTCATATCTTCACTAGCAGACCTTGTGGTGCAGTGAGGATTTATACTGATTCCAGCCAGAGGCAGAAAATGACCAATTTAGCAATATAAATTGCTACATTTGAGTCACAGACACTTCTTCCTATATGAATGTCCAGTTAGATCCACTAATGAAATTTAGAAATTTAGAAACCTTTTAAGAGGACAGACCATTGGAACATTTGTAGATGAGGATCAACAATTAAAAGCAGTTCTGTTTTCTCTGTGGAGAAAATATCAGTATGCCATCAATATAGAAATATGTCTTGAAAGTACCATGTTTCTCTCAAGTGTCCACATTAACAAAATAAAATAATAAAAACAACATACAAAAGATTTTTTAAGACAGAAGCATACATTTATTTTAATAAACATGCATAGATATAAATAATTAACTTCTCCAAAATAAGCTTTTGAAAAATTATATATTGTGCTACCCATTGATAAAACAATAGATCCTTGTTAAGGCAAAGATTGTCTTATGTCGCATAGAGGAGATTTATCAAAAGATACAATCAGTTGTAATACTCATACATGCAGTAACACATATTTAATGTCTGCCTCTTGGACTTTAAGCTCTGCTAAAAGTATCTGAAAAATTGCTTTCAAACTTCTAACCATTGTTGTGGGACCGAACTACAGGTCACTTTCGTGAACTGATTACACTTTACTTATCAGAACTGGAAACCTATTGTACAAAGTAAATGAGCATTTGTTCCCCATAACACTTATTTCCATAGATATATTATATTTGATTCATGGGATAATACTTTGAATGGAACTTTCTGTTAATTGCCATTAATTAAAAATACTACCTATGTTTAAAAAGTGATTTTTTTCTATAAAACAAAACAAAAAAAAGTGTAAATATTACAACTGTCCCTGAGACATCTTGTTACAACAGTATTCTGCCTCTCTGACTATTACAGATACTCTTCCTACCTGAGGATTAACAAATTAAATAATAGTACCTCTCAAGATTAATCCATACACAAATAAATCAGTGTTTTATGAAATTAAAATTAGATAAGAATCATCATGTGAAAGCACCTGTTAAAAGAAGAAGAAGAAGAAAAAAAAGCAGTGACAATTTTTAGCTGTGACACTTGTCCAGTTGTAGTTAATGTTACAGACATAAGTAGGAGCATAACTACTCTAATAATTGAAACTGTGTTAATGAACAAATACAAGCACTGAATCTCCGCTGCTTTTACTGAAGAGTTGTTTGAATCATTCCTAGAGAAAAAAAAGCTTTTTGCCTAACAAATTCTTTGCCATGTTGATTATTGTGGGCCAGGGATCATTCCCAACAGATAGCTTCTGTGCAACCATTGTGTTATGTCATATGTAACTGACTCCAGAGGCAGAGAATACATTTAATTCACTAGTCTAGACTATTTATTCATATTTAGTGTGTATGTTTAAGTCATTTGAGAGAATACATTTGAAATATAACTCACATGCTGCAATTACATGCTCTATCATGAAGAAAAAGGAAGGTCTATTCGGCCAAACAGATGAAAGTCAGAATATTACATTCTAGTTTTCCTCTTACCTCTAACAAATTCACTGTGATTGCATTATAAAGATTTCAGCATAAGTAGCCACTTCAAAGAATTTTGAAACTTCAAGTGGCAGTTAAAACAGGGAGTTCAGAAGATGAAGTGTTAGTGAGCGAGGAAGACAAGCTTCAAAATAAAGTGATAATCCGAGTATTCAGTTTTGCCATATGCCCTTCAAACTGGTGAGACTGTTTCTATTACTTTACAGGAATTCAAATTTCTATCCCGCTAATTCAAGTTCAAATTTTGTCAGAGCTATAGAAAGCTTTGCCCACAAATTACAGTCATTAACCTGCATGCATTCCTCTTGAAAGTGATAGTTTTGACCCTTCCTCCTGCACTAGTCTTATTGATGCCAGAAATAGTCTTGCAAATTATATGCTATTCCATGTGCACCTCAGCCTCAATATCCACCCTCAATATTCCCACTTGAATACTAAGCTGAATATATACAGCTGTAGGTAGTTTATATTTTCAAAGCAAGTAAATAGTGACACAGTAGGAGTTCAGTCACCACAACTTGATTGTCTGCACAGTATTTATTGTCAGTACATCTGGAACACATTTAATGCAGACTTACTAACACCTTCACAAATCTTCCCTGAGAAGGCATTAATGCAGGAGCTGCATAGGCCAGGGACCGTTTCTGAGAGACAGTTTGAGTGAGTCATCTTGTTGTGTAAGATTAGAGAGTTTAACATTACAGATGTAGTCAAACTACAGAAGCTGGTTCTGGGGACAGCGGGGAATGATCACAGCATTGTTTGGAGCACTAGGATAAATTTAGCCAGATTCAGAGATGCCTCATTTCACCTAAATATTTGTGAGGAATAAGAGGGATGTTTGCTTTACTTGCTGGGGTTAATACATTCAGACAAAAGAAGAGGACAGTGCTACAGTTATTTATGAGGCAAAATACTCCAGTAACAGTGTTAATGTATCTACACCTGCTGTGGAAATGTAAAACACTCACCTGAAGGTGAAGGAAATGCTGGTTAGAGTTTCCTAAAGTCCAGTTTCTCATTCTGACATCTTACAACTAAGTTTAGCAAATTTCCTTAATTGCAGAGATCTTTATGGCATAAAATCATCCCAAAGGGAAATGCTTTTAAAATGTTGCTTTGATGGTTTGGGAGATAAATCCTGTATAGCTTGCTGTCATTGTTTTGGTTATTCCCATATAAATTTCAAAATCCCTTCATTAAATCCTCATGGAGTTCTTGGTGATCTCACCTCAAACAAATAGTGCTTTGTCTGACATTTCTGGTGGGTTGACCTTGGTATTATTACATTATTATTATTATTTCAGTTTTGACTCAGTCCTCTTTATCACACACTACTGAGCAACATTTTTTACCCTTTCTACATGTGTTTCCTCAGCCCTCCCCTCGTCTGTGGGCTCAGCCGTGCCTTGCAGTGAATGTGTCAGAGACAGCTGGAACTGACTGTCTCCCCACTGCACACATATGGGCACCTGCATCTAATGCTACATTACATATGCATATATCTTTCTGTTAAAACAGAGTGAGATATTCAGCTGGGAAAATTACCTATATTTCAGCACAAGGTTTATAAATATTTTCAAGCCTTAGTGCATCCCTTGCAAGCTGCCCAAAAGGCAGTCCTGGGGCTTTCTGCAATGCAGGCACAAAATAGAAGGTTGGTGTTTATAACATATTTTGCTCATATTTTGGGTGCAGATGGGAGAGAAAGCAACTTCGACATCCACAGCACTGCCAAAGGGCTGATTCCAATGGAAATATGTAAAAGGACATCCTGGTATGGGAATGGAGAGGAAATAGACTTCATTTTCATAAGTGCAGGTTATAGAGAGACTATAGTGGAAAAGAGCTTAATTGTATAAATGGCAGTTGTGCTGTGCCAGTTGTCTCAGAACCAGAGAACAGGCCTTGCAAAATTTTGCCTTTACTTCCTTTGGATCCTCAGGAGTATTGTGCTAACAGATCTATGAAAGAAGTATCTAAAAGATTGCTCAGAACAACTTTCTTTCAGGTAAATCTTTCTTATATCTCCAAGGAATATCTTTAAGTATGCTCAACATTACTCATAAATGTTCTGAAGGATAATTGAGTTTCTTGAATGTTTCTTTAGGGTTTTCTGAAGGTTTTTGGTTTTGATTTTTAGGTAGTTTATTAAATTATTTATAAACCATGTATGTGCGAAGCTTCTGGGAGACATATATCACATTCAAGCAACTCAGTGGGCAATTAAGTGCTTTCTTGGCTTATACATCTGTTCAGAGAAAAAGTACTTTTGGGGATCTGCACTGTCAGACCATGGATAATGGGAACAAAGGACAATATAGACCACATATTTTGCTCACCTACTCAATTCTCTTTAATCTAAAAGCAAAACCATAGACCAAGGTCTTGCAGTGTTTTATACAGGGTGGCCACACAAGCATGTAGGAGTTTATCATCAACAATTTAGTGGGAAAAGATAGAGAAAATGCCGTTCTTTTTATTGTAACTTTCTGATATTATTAGGGGATTCTCAAAACTTTGCATATTTCATGGTCAAATGCAAACTGTACTTGTTGAAAAGCACAAATATAACAACAAAAATACAAGCATCTATATTAAAATGATTTTTTTTCTTTTTGCCTCCTTGCCTCATCCTATCTCTAAATGACTTGTTCTTTGGAGGAAATGCATAACTTGGAATTGAATTGTCACACTTAATTACATAAAGAATCTTTTAAAATGACAAAATGGATAAAAATATAGCCACCAAAATTTGATCCATGACAATGATATCTTTAAAATCCTTGTGGGAAGCATTAAGTGCAAATAAAAAAAAAATAAAAATCAATGTTAAAATGTAGACAGCAATTTCTAACATGTTAAATGGAGTGCTGGGAGATCTCCAGAAAGGAAGTTGATAATTGAATTCTGAATATTTTGTGATTTTAAGTGTTAATTACTTGAAAATTTGGAGACATAAATTTGAAAGTCTAACTTCATTTATGGTCAATACTTCTCTCTATTTAAATGAGTAAATTAATTATTTGAAAAAAAAATCCATTGGTTCTGCTCAAGACAAAAAAAAACTCCCTGTGCTACACTTATAAATGTTGCTGCAAACATAAAATAATACTATGTATTCAAATTCCAAGTTCACATTTTATGTTTTCTTTTTACATTTTAAACCACTGTAAACAGTCTAATACTTCTAGAAATGTAATTGAATTCTTAAAACCTATAGTTTCTTTGAATCTAGTATAAATCATTGACTCTAGTATAAAGGAAGTGATGCTGTCCACTTAGAATTCATTAATTTTGGGTCAGAAAGTGGAATGAAAATAAAGATAATTGGCACTAAAACCAGATTTGTTCATGCATTGTGAATGTTTAACATGATAGAAAGTGGAATTATTTTCTTATTACCTTAACAATATCTCCTTCATGCAGTTGAAAGCTCCTGGCTCTAAGATGGATCCCTTTTCCAGCCTCTGTTTCAATTTTATAGATACATTCATGGTTATTGTCATAATTAGATGGAAAATTTGGAGACAACAATGTTCCTTCATTTCCAGAGACAGTTGCTCCACATTCAGCTAAAGAAAACAGACACATGTAAAATAGAAAAAAAAAAAAAAAGTGAATTATCCATTTCAAGAAAATACAGGTTATTAGCAGTAATATTTAAACCCTATGAAAATTCTGACAGGCTATCTAGGAAAAGTATATTTCTAACAGATCTCTGTAGGAACAACTCCTAGAAACCCTATCAAAGTTGCTATCTCCTGCATTTCACTGAGTCCTTTTATTATATGCACTTATCTGCTTCTACCTCCAGTTTATCCCTTGGTCTTCCCCTCAGACTAACCAATAATGCAGGCTAGCCTAGATACCATAAACATTGAACATCTTATTGAGATATAGTTATTGTGGTAACATTTCAAATAAACATAACATTGATTTTACTTCTGTATTCAGCTTTACAAATAAGTATTAGAAAAAGCAGACAGTAAGCTGCTGGGGAAAAAAAAAAAAAGAATCTGGTAATAAATCAAGATAATTCGACCATGTTTTATTCTCTACCTGGAATAAAACCAAAAAACTAAAAATCAAATAAACATTTATTGATATTAGTCAGGGCTAAGCAGACAGATCCTTTCTTTTCTGGGTAAAGAGAGGGTGAGTCTTTTTCACAACTGTCTGTAGTAAGCACCTATTAACACTTTCATTAGACATTTTTTAGTTGTAGCTGCCCAGTAAAGACAATAAAAAAGTGTAGGAGGAGTGGTATGTTCCAGCCCATGGACTGAATTTGAATTCAGAATAAAGACTAGAAAAATTATTCCAAATATGCAACATAAATTTCATCATATAGATGAAAATATCCAGAGAGCAAATAATATTGGTGTTCTTCAAACAAATATTCAAAATGCTTAAAAATAGCCTAAAAACACCTTACAAATCCCACAGTAATATTAACATACCAACTATTAATCTACAACTTTTTTTAAGGTGAACAAGATTGATATTTGCATCTCACTGTTCAGTCTAGGGATAAAATATACTGAGTTATTTTGACATAAACACCATTTAAACCTCATTCAGAGTTTGTTAAAAACTTGTTATAACAATAAAAATAATAATAAATTAATGTATAATTGTAAATCAACAGATATGCTCTATCAAAGAAGCAATAGGTTTAGAAACAAATCTGTATTCTTTCCAAAAATGTTAAATTGATTTTTAAACTTCATATGACATTAAAATATTTACTTGAGGAACTTCAATTACATTGCAAAATTCTCTGAACTCAAGCTGGCACTCATATACCTCTAACCTATGCTATAAAACCATAGTCTGTTTTCAGCACATATTATTCCTTTCCAAATAGATTGCAAATATCTGACAGCTATGCAGTTTCATCAGACCCCATCATTTCCTTCATTATCATGACAAACGGTTGCTCGTGTCCTCTGACCAGTCGAGTTTCCCTGCTCATCTTCTGTCAGTCAGTAAATCACTGACATAGACCCCAGAAAGAGGTTTCCAAAGGAAATCAAGTCTTCTTTGTCAACTTCCCTTCCTCAATTTATGCAAAACATGTCACAGATCAGGTTTAAGGATCTTATGCAAGGACTTTAATTGCGTATTTTTTCTAACCATTTTTGAGCACTTCAATCCAGACCACACGTCACGTAATGAGGGACTAGAAATTCAAAAGAGCAGCCATCAACCACAATACTGAGCCTGGTCTTGACAGCAGGAAAAGTTTATGCACTCAAAGGCATCTCTCCCCTTCAAGACCCTAATATTTTACCCAGTGGTATAGGAAAAGTCATTCTTTTTCTTTAAAAATACTTACAGTAGTTGATACTGCTGCTGTTTTTAAGTAGTAGCTAAAACATGCAGCCAAAATGTGTGACATCTAAATTCAATTCACTTTGACTCTGGGGATCTGGACATGCCTTTCCTATGATCTGTCTCTCACATAAAGAGATTAGAAAATCAGTCACAAAGTAAGTGTTGACTAACCTCTTTAGCATAACAAGTAGGGCATTAAATAGGGGAGAAGGAACACTTCTTCGAGGAAATACATACATTAAAGAGTTGGGAAATCAAATTCTGAAATAAATCATGAATTGACACTCACTGTAACCATGTGAGCACCAAAACACTAGACAAGAAAAATATATCCATGTTCACATCCATTTTCATCACCTCCCATTAATCCTCTCTATGCAAAATAAACAACAGCCTTTAACAACAATGGCATGATGATTCTGCTAGCAAGGATCAGATACAATTTAAAATGCTTTTACATAAGCAAAGGAAATGAAGCCATGGAAGTTTTACAGTAAGAAGTGATATGGCTCATATCAACTAAGAAGCAAAAACTGCCAATCAGTCTTGAAATATGTCATGTAATATTCTGTACCTAGCATGTATTCCATGAATAGATTTTAGTGTCTCAAGTTAAGCAGACAAGTATTATCATATGATATTGAAAGAGCTCTTTAGTTCTTGACTGCAGAGGACACTTCCTTACTTCAGTGCCTTCCAGATACCTTCTGAGTTCCAGAGACCTGCCTTAATCTTGACAGAATGCCTGTCAAACCCCAAACCCTGCCTCCATCAGGAGCATCTGTAACTCAGAGAGATGAAAGAGAAACAATTTCTCATTCGCCCACATGAGAAAAGCATTTTGTAACTGTTTCTCATTTCATTTATTAAATATAATTCACTGAATATTAACCATATGTATTCTTCTTCCATAAAAATCAACTATATCAGTATTAGTATCTAAAATTCTTAAATTATGCAAACATTGAGGTGCCCAGAGTTTTCCAGGAGAATAAATCTTTACTGATCTTAAAGTGATTACTTCCTCCATCATTCTGTCTTCATACTTTGGTCCACAAACTTGTGTGGGAAAAATCAGCATGAATTTAGGTGAACAAGTATTCCATAACATACCCACTGAACATGCTCTATGTAAATAATATTTTCAGGAATAGCCCCTCCAGCTGTAGCCCATAAAGAAAAGGAATATATTTCCTAGTGTTATGTGATATGCTTAGACTAGTATAACATGAGTACAATGTAAGAATGTAAAATCTGTATATGATATAGTAAACTGATGTAGAAAGAGACAGCACTGAAATATGTATTTTGTTGCAATAGAGATCCTTTCTTTATGTTGCATGTCTACCTTTCTTTTTTTTCTGTATTAATCTATTTGATTTTTCAAGATACAGAATAAATTGATTCAAAGTTCTATGTTTTTTCCTATCAATATAGTCAGTAGTGCCTAAATTGAATGTGTAGATTAAACAATAAAGATCCAGTTCACAATTTATGTATTTCAATTTAATCAGGTATGTGATGAAAAAAAAACAAAAATATGTGTAATCCAAGATATTTTTTCAAAGGAGAATACATACAAAAGTCTGTTTGGAGCAAAAAGCAGCAAAATAAATAAAAAACCCCCTGTGAATTAGAAAACCATAAAAGAAAAGAACTGCAGTTTATTAGAGGACATAAGAAATGACACAAAGCTTCCATTTACATGTATAGGAGAGACTTCTCTTTCCTTTAGGAAGGACACAGGGGGATTGTTGCAACTTGTGGACTATTCTTTTGAGTCTGAGGGAGAAAGAAAGAGGAAGGAAGGTAAGAAGGGAGGGGAGGGGAGGGAGGGACGGAGGAAAGGAGAAAGGGAGGAAGGAAGGAGGGAAAGAGGAAAGGAAGGAAGATACATTTTTGCAGAAGTAACATGAAATAGCACCTACTGTGTTCTGACAAGATCTTTAAAATTAAGAGGCTGTTGGTACATTAAAACACATCTAAATTGCTTGTTAAATAACTTAAAATAGCACATCATAAACAAAATTTATTCTCTAAATGTCAACTGCTTACATGGTTTTAATTTAGATTCTTCACTTCCCAAATCTGATAAGCTATGGAACTCTGCTGAACTCTAGCATCCAAAAGACAAGGATGCTTAAACATATTGTCATTTTAAAGAAAAAATCTATATGTTACTGCTTCTATGTTTCAAAAGGTGGAAAACAAAAAAAAAGCAGATTAATCAAGTTCCCTATTACAACTTTTGAATCTTGTATACTTTTTAATTTTATTTATTTATTATAAATCAAAAATACCCACTTTAGAATTCAAAAAGTATACTCTTTTTGATTCTATACCATCTATCTCCACAAATAAAAGGTTTTAGAGGAGGAACTACATGCTTTGTTTTTACTACAGTTTCAGAGTTCTCTGTTATAGCCTTTTCAAGGACTGTAGCAGACTGAAAAATGCTACTTTATCAAGCTCTTCTTTTACTCTCTTTCAGTGAGTGCAATCTGTCTGGAATGGGTACTTGACCCCACTGTTTGTTCTTTTCCTTAATAAAGTCACTTAAATTCCAATTATATAAGTAACTCTTTTTCTTCTTTCATTGTCTCACTTGAAATTCGATAAAAGGAAACTGCAGAGGGTAGATCTTTTGAAGATCATTGAACACTTCCTGAATATGAACACAAACTGTAATACAAACAAAACTCAGGGATTCTTGAATTGCTTTGAAATATAGTTCATGTAAAATGTAACAATAACTTTGCTTAATGGAAAAGTTTGCTTTACTATTTTTCTTTCATATATCTTGCTGAAAGGTTTGACAGAATTTTAAGCAGATCTGCAAAGCAGAGATCAAATAAAAGTAGTATACTGTCAGTTTAAAGGCTTCTCTGACACAAAGCACTCTACTGAGTGCAGAATACCTCTTATATTTACAAAATTGTGCAGCAGATCATAAAATATAAGAAGCAGAGCTCAGACAGTCAATATTTTTTTATGTTTCTGTTGGACAGTACTGTTACCCAGTAGGATGGTCATGTAGCATTAATACAGGAGCAAAAGGGATCACAGATAAAACTGAATCAAGCATCATATGCTTTGTCTTCACAAAGCAAAAACTTAGGGTTTCTCCACAGTCATTGAGGGCTCTCTAAAGCTGAGCATGTGACTTCTGCATGGCAGACACAACACATGACTGGACTCAAGCACGGCTTCATGGACCAACTCTAACATAATGTTAGGAGCTGAAACTTCCTGTTAAATGGAATGTTGCATCAAGCCGAGGTGCACATGGAGTATCCACAGCACCTCTGTCGCACAGTGCCTGAATCTTTGTAATGTTAGTAGTCTTACATCTGCAGTTCTGCAGCCTGCCCTTCACGTGTGAGCCTGTAACCTGTCACACACTGCGACAGATTTTTTAAAATCATACTGTTCTCTTCCCACTTCCCATTCTTTTGCCTTGTGGCTTTTAGCCTGTAAATCTACACTAAGATCACATCACTCCAGACCTGGAGTTTTTAGCATGTGACTTCATATTGGAATAGAACATCAATAACAAGTAGTTAATAGTTATTTTAGCACCCAATAAATTTTACACAATAAAATACAGGCACAAACCTTAATTACTATTTAGTCTGCAGCACCCACATACATATATTCCATTCAGTGTTAACAATATAATAAGCTATCACTGAGGAGCTTGAGAAGGTCTGCGTGAAAAATGTAACTATACCAGGGAGAAAGTAGGAAGATGTTGGCTTTTTTGTCATTACTATTATCATCATCGTTGTCACCACTACATTTACTTGAGAGAATTATTTCTCTGAGGATTCTTTCCTTTGTCTTACTAACTGGTGTCTGAGGAGTGGCTTTCCCTTTTTTCCCTTTTTTTTTCCTCTCTCTCTTTCTCTTTTCCCCTCATTGTTTGCTTCTCTAAGATAGATTTCAAGCAAAGGTACTACCACATTACTAAAGTATGTTTATGTCAGCCTCCCACAATATTCTTTAAGCAACACCCATATGATTGTGGTGAGGGTAGAATACCTCACCAAAAATCCAACTGAAGTGCCTTGCTGAAAACAAACAGCTTGCTGAAAACAAACAACTTACTCTGTATTTTTTGCACCGTTCACATGCAAAGAATAACGGAGTAGTAAAGGAAGGACTAGGCAGCAGGGAAAGCCTTTTCTGTGGTTTACTTAATTTGTTCTCTATCCATATGCCACAAACATAAGGTACTGCTCAGGTTCTCAAAACAAATCCTATGATGTTAATTGGCCTCAGGGGATTATTGGCAGAACCAAGGTGAAAGCATTGTTTGGATTCAAATTGTTTTGAGATTTTTGACTACTCTCTCTAGTATCATCTGATAATAAGCTATGGACTTAACATGCCAACATGATTTGTCTTAGCAAGAAACAACATGTGGTGGTTTTGGTCTATGCCTTCCTGGTGACCAGTTTGTTACCAAGGAAGTGGCCATGTATCCAGTATTCCATACGAGATTAGAGACCTCGCTCTCTTCTCTTCCGGTGAGGTTCAAGAGCAGTGGGTCCTTGCGTTGGTCTCACCTATCTAAGGCTGAGGCCTGCAGTGTCCACTGTCCTGCCACGTGGAGGTTTGGGGAGTGCTGGTCGTGTCTGCCAATCCTGCTGTTTTAAAGAACGTGGTGAGATCTGTTTTGCTAGTTATTAGTATAGTTCTTGAGTTTGTTCGCGTGTACCTGTTCGGTGCCCCTTTTTGTCCCCTTCTGTCCCTTTTTCCCCTTTCTCTATCCCTTTGGGGGGTGTTTGGATTCCCTTTTACTGTGTACATAGCATCTTAACTGTATATAACTCTAATATACGTAAATATATATATTTTTATATAAGTAGCTTGACTTTGAGTTCTTTAATTTTTATAGGTTTTTTTTCCTTTGCCCTAAGGGAAGAAGGAAGGGGAGGGAAGGGGGTTGCTACCATGACTTTCAGGCATTTGGCAGGGAGTCAAGTCCGAACTATCACACAACACTAAGCCTACATAACCTTAATGTGTAGAAAGAAGGCAAAAGGGTGACTCAGGGCAATAATTATTCTTTCTAACTAAAGGTGACTAATATTTCATACCAGGTCTTAGATAAAGGTCATTAAGTCTCATACAAATCACTCCTTTTCATTGAGAAAACAGAATCAGAGTGCCCACTATGCACCAGCTGAAATCTTTTAGTGTTTGACTATTGAAGTTTCAGTTTTCAGATAGAGACAATTCAAACCTGTAATTAATACATGGCACTGTATTTTAAAGATTCAGGTGCAGTAAGACTCAAACACTAATTCAGACAAATCTTAAATTTTCAATCAAACACCGAAAGTAAAAGGAGGGGTTAAAAAGAATCACCTTTTGATTGCATTTATAAAAATGCAATGTTATAAGATAAAGAAATAGAAATTATAAAAAACCTTATCAAATAACTTTATTAAACACATTGTACAAAATAGAAAATAACCTAAAGATTTAACAATTTAAATGTAACAGCATTTAAATAAAGCATTCTGAAATACAGTGGATCCTAAATCCATCCTTATTAACATCGGAAGATTCAGAGACTCAGCTACTGATAAGATTTCTTGCTCATGAGCAGCTCTTAAATGAGAGTTCTCTCTACCTAAAAATTAGATAAAAATGAATAGCCATTTTCAGACTTAGTTTGACTTCTCAAAGGTGAACTCAAATCCAAATTTTATGCTACAGAGAATTTAAAGAAAACAATGAATGCCAGATCTCAAGATTTTCACAGAAATCTCCAGTGCTATTCAGGCTAACAAGGTTCCCACTTATGTTTCAATCTCAATGAAAATTAACTCAATGCTACAACATGACAGAGTATATTAATTATAATTGATGACTTTGCAATGAATGCTAACTAAACTATTAAAAAGAAACAGCTTATTAAATATTATCAGCATTTTATTGTAGCACCCTATCAATTATTCAAATAGTATTTAATATAAAAACTGAATATGATAAATTAATGTGATATTAATGTGAATAACAGTGAACAATACCTCAGTGAAGATTTTACTCAAATACTGTATTAATGCACTATTAAAAATCAAATGCCATGTAAAATTTAATAAAGGAGCTACACCATTAAATATGAAATGAAAATATTAAGTAGCTCATTCTTTTCTGCTTTACCATTTAAGTTTTCCACTGCTTGCTTTGGAACACTCCATAAAGCTGAAATTACTTATAGGGGACAGGAAATAATGCAGATTAAAAACCAAACCAAATAAAAAAGCTCCAGCACTCAAAACTATTATATTGATGTGTTCTGCTCAAACTCTGTGCAATGCTTACCATGAAAGGCTAGTTTGATCTGAATATACAGTTTAAACTGAACATGCAGTGTACACTGTATAGTGCACAAATAATATTTTCATTATGTATCATATGTAAAATTATACACAGTTTCTTAAAGAGAGAGTGAGCAGGGAAAATCCAGGCAAGTAGACAGAAGCTGATAACACAATTGTTAAGACAATCACACGAGAGAGCTGAAGAACTAATTCAGACGTTTCTTCTCTTTTGTGACAGACTGAAATGTTAATGGTTAATGACTCAAACAATCAGCCATTTGAAAAAGCAGCAGGGGACTTTGCTGAGGCCAGGTTTGCACCCCCAAGCAATGAGGAGGAGGAGAGTGTGGGGGCTATGGTGAAACTTCTGATCTGCAAAACAGCCCAGATGCAGAGAGGGTGAACATCCACCACCACCAGAGGATGACAAGGATAAACTGCCCTTTGTTTAGTAACAAGCTGGGTTTTGAGACAGATAAGGGAAAAGGCCAGTAAGAATCAGATCATGCTAGGTGGGATAACACTTTTTATCCTACCAATGTCCTCCCTTACACAATTGGCTCAGGTGTAAACTTCACCCCAGTGAGAGGTATTGGGACATTCACCTGGGGTATTCATCCCTTCTGTTAAGGTGGAACTGGCTCAACTATGCTTATGCATTGTCATAAATATCAGAAACCATCAAAGACCCCTGAAGTGCCCCGCAGACTCATTTCTGGGAACTTCCACCAGAGGACTGCTCATGATTCACAGTGTTGCAGAAGAGAGTGTAAAATTCCCCTGCTCAGGACCCATTGAATTTATGTTATGGGGGCTTCCCCTGGACCTGACAGGTCAAGTCTGCAACCATCACTTCAACCAATGGACATCTAAATTACAACAATCAAGTCTTGACACCAGATCCACGAGTAGCAATAACTTTCCTCTCCACCACCTACTCTTATCCTTTCTTTCTTTTCCTTATATATTTTCTTAAATGATGTTTTTGAATTTCCATAGATTATAACCAAAACGGCCATATATCACCTTTCCATTGCAGCCACATTGTTCTAAAATAAACCTGCCACACATACATATTTATAAACATGTAATTCAGTGTCATTTCACTCTGATCTGCCCCAATGGATCTACTAACAAGAACCTCAGCTACCCCACCTTCAGGGGCAGGTCATAACATTAAATTTGTGCCAGTGACAAGATTACTCTCTGAGAACCAATGAGGAGGTTTTTCTACAGGCATAACAGCCAGAGTATTGGACAAAGGAGAACTGATTTTTGGTCTATGCCAAAATCTCCAGCAGGAGATCATGGCAACCAGGGATATATGCCTGATTTCAACTGTTCCCCACTGGTAAAAGTTAATGATAATTTTTCTCCTCTCAGTAGGACCTGGGCACATCAGATTTGTTGAAAGGTTTTCTGGTGTAACTGAGATTTGACCTGCTGTGTAAGATTTCCTCTGTGAGAAAGTGAAGCTGACCCTCAGAGAGGGTTAATGGGAAGAAAGACATTAACCCCTCTTTGGGTTAATGACCAGTACATTATTGAACCCCCCCAGAATTCCTGTTTCTCCCATGCACTGCCCAGAGAAAATCAAACTACCTTCCCCTAAACCTGCCGAGTGGACCAGAGCATTACATAATTGTAACATTGGACTGGATCCCTTGAATATGGTGAAGTGATCATTGTGGTCCAAAGCTGTTGTAGGGTTTTGTGGTGTGACCCAGAGCTGTTAAAAGGTTTTCTCTGGGAGAAAGTCAAGCTGACCCTCAGGGAAGGTAGTGAGGAGAAAGGACACTGACCTTCAGTGGGTTACTGAAGGGTATTACTACCAAGAGTGAGTCAAATGGTGACTGTGTCCTCATTATGAAACCATAATGATAATTTTTCCCCTCTTGGGCACATCAGACCTGTTGAAAGTTTTTCTGGTGTAACCTAGACCTGCTGGAAGGTTTTCTCTGGGAGAAAGTCAAGCTGACCCTCAGAGAAGTTTAATAGGAGCAAGACATTAACCCTCTCTGGGTTAATGACTGATTTGAAAGGAATGAGCACCCAGGGTGAGTCAAATGGGAATTGTTCCCTCCCGGTGAAATTAGAGTATTTTGAAAACAGAAGGTACCTACATCTGGGCCCTGTATTTCTCAATTCACTGTAAAGGGGTCTCCACTTGGTTTTACCCGTTGTGTTCAACAATCGGTGAACAGGATATCTTTGACAAGGAATGGCTGAAATTTTTACTTTCTTTTAGAATTTCATAAGTATTTCACAGTGCACCATAAAGGAATACCAGATCTATAAGACTCATTCCTTATCTTTTTAAACAATCACAGCAAATTATAAAGTCACATTTCAAAAAGTACTTAGGAGATGATGTAAGTGCATATCAAATGCATGCATTTATTACTGCAATTTAAACTCCCTCCACTCCCTCAGACCCTACTTGTTGGCCACATCTCTCTGGACATGTGCATATTCACCAGGTATCTTGTTTTGTGTCCTATTTCTTCTTTTGCATATATCCTACTCCTCACCAAGTCTGAGAAGACACAGATTATCATATAGATTTCTTTCTTTAAAAAGATGATGAGTTTAAGGACCTTGTCTTTTGGATGCTATAGTTCAGCAGACTTCCATAGCTTGGCAGATTTGGGAAGTAAAGAATCTAAATTGGAACCATGTAGACAGCTGATATTTACAGAACAAATTTTGTTTTCTAGGTGCTATTTTAAGCTACATAACAAGCAATTTGGATTGGTTTTAATATGACAACAACCTCTTAATTTTATAGATCTTGTCAGAAGAAAATAGGTGCAAGAATGATCCTTCTTTCTTTAATTTCTTTAATTCCTTTCTTTCTTTCTTTCTTTCTTTCCTTTCTTTCTTTCTTTCTTTCTTTCTTTCTTTCTTGCTTTCTTTCTTGCTTTTTTCTTACTTTCTTGCTTTCCTACTTCCTTTCCTCCTTGCTTTTGTCCTTGCTTTCTTGCTTTCTTTCTCTCTCCCTCAGATTCAAAACAATTGAGTTCAAGTTGAAACAATACCCCTATATTCTTCCTGAAGGAAAGAGAAATCTCTCCTACCCTTGCAAATGGAAGCTTTTGGTCATTTCTTATGACCCCTAATAGACTATAATTTTTTTCCTTTTGCTTTCATGGTCTTCTGGTTTTGCGGTTTGGTTGTTTACTTGTTTAATTTTTTTTTTTTTTTTTTTTTTTTATTTAGGAGTGCTTTGCTTATCCTATGAGTCCTCCAGTTCCTTTTCTAACAGTAACATAACTCCAATACAGAATGTTAGAAATCTCCTGACTAGTTTGACTTAAACTAGACATTAAGAAAATACAATTAAAAGCATAGTTTGCTGGATAAGTTGTAGGAAATCTGCCTCAGTAACAGATTTCCCAGAAATGGTATGTGGATTCTATTTAAAAGGTTAGTGGTGGCAATAAGCAGTCGAAACATGATTGTGATGTTCTCCTTTAGGAGGACAGTAGCCTCCGAATCAGGTACTTAACAGACAAAATTGTTCCACCTAATTTCTGAACTCCAGGATTCACCAAGCTCCTGAAATTCACACAGCTTTGTGGATATTCAGAAGTGCGTGACTGCCTAGCAGCTTTACGCTTGAATCTGTACTCTAGGGGACCAACTCACTAAAAGCTGGGTTTTGTCCTCAGGAAAAAGTATTCAACTGTGAAATGTAAATGAAACTGTAATAGAACTCTTTAATTATAGGTAGAGAAAAAAAGACATTGCTGGAAGAAAAAAGTGAGAAGAATATGCATCCACACTCTTTGACAATTTTGCCTTCATAGCAATGAAATAAGTATAAAGTTATACATACATTTGCAGCTATGTAAAAGCAAGCTACGCAATGGGAATAAATCGTACATGTGGAGTTAGTGTCAGTAACCCATCACAACCATAAAACATATGTGTTGAGGTCTTGAGGTTTTTTCTTCTGGAAAATACTGGAATAATAATTGCAGCAATAATAACAAAACAATTAATAATAACAATGGATAAGATGTAAAAAAATGAAGGGGACCAAATCTGTTTTCTGTTTACAAATCCCAACTAGACAAAAGATAACTACAAGAAGCTTTCCTGTACTCCAGTACCTGGGTTTTTACCCTCCACACAAGTAATTTAAATTATAATTAAATTATTCAGAAGTAGGTCTGGAAAATTAAACTTACACATATAGAGAAACATGCCAATTACAGTAACATACCAGATGACAATAAATAATAAAGCAATCTTATAGGTGACTGACTAGCTGTTTCAGAACAGTAAAAGCCAGATGCTTAAATCAGTAGTCTCAAATCTAAAGACATGGATTAGTGACATTTCCTCCACAAGACAATATGCATGTTTATTTTCCAGGTAGCCCTGTGTCAGGATTGCTGGGAAGATATTTTTTCCTTGACACTATCTGTAGACATGAGCTCATACCTCGATTAATTCTTTGCATCACACAAATAGCAAAGCAGTGGAGTTCTCATTAATGTCATATTCCTCTCAGTTGCAGTAAATTTTGAGTAGAGGGGTAAAAGGGAACACTGTGAATGTGCATTCAGACAACATATCCCAAAGAACAGCTGCATATAGGTAGACACAGAAGACTGTCTATTATGTGTTTATACAGTGGGTAACTGCAGAAAAACCTTAATGTAGCATATGTGCTGGAGCCAACCCCTAGCTCAGTAAAAATTATGGGATAGTTCTCCCAAATGCATCTACTGTGTCTATAAAGCTGGGAAACAGTACTCTTGTGTGAAAAGAGCTTGAAGTGTCTCTTCAGTGTAATCTGCAGTTACCAACTACTGACACATTTGTCAGGGAAACCATCATTGTTACTTGAGTGCTTTGAGGAAGCTCTTACAGGAAATGAGATTTCTTTATGGATGACCTTGCTACCATTCTTTCAAACAATTCAAGAACGAGAAATTCTCTGTGAAGAGATTGGTAGTCCCAGTGTTTCTACAGTTTGTATAAAGAGGTAAAGGGAAGGGATCTTCCTCAGAAGCCACATCATGTCAATGCATAAAGAGAATTCACCAGGCAGGTAAAGGGATTTGCTTCCATAGGAGAAGCAAAGCTTTAAGGAAGAGAAGGAAGAAAAAGTTTAATCTTCCGAGATGGGGAAAATTTGACACCACTTTGAGTAATGAGCATATCCATTCTTCAAAAAGTGTAAAAGGGAGTCAGCCCTAAGAGCCTAGATCTTCTCTACGCTTTTAATATTAAACATTTTTCATCAAATAGTAGCAAGCAAATGTCTGTAGGCACAAATTGCTTTCTAGTCAAGGGAGAGATCTGAATTGAGGACACATTTAGCAATAGAGTGGCTACTCAAAGGGAAACTAGTTAGAGTCTTCAAAACTCTGGGATGAAGTGGAATAATACTGCATAACAACTTGAAGTACATAGCTGAGATACACAAAATTATTCTAATTGAAAAGACAAGAGAGTGAAGGGCTGACACAGGGAAATAAGATTTACAAGGCCACCTGTTTATGAACATGAATCTGATTTTGCAAGTAGACTTGGTGGTGTCTTTTTGTTGTGACAAGGAGGGTCTTTACTGCAAAAGAGGGGATGCTGTCTTACTGCAAGAGCCAACCAACCTCCAGGCAATCAGATAAAGACCTTCAAAGTCCAGGGAAAGATCATCTACCTTCACAGCCACTGAAAATTATGATTATGTTGTTAATATGGGACTCAAAGTCTTAAAACAACAATCCCAGCATCATGATGTTAGGACAACCAGATGTTCCAAGCTCTGCTTTTCCCTTCCCTGGAAAATAACTCTTCAAAGAAGAAGAAATGGTGAAAAGGTACAAATAGTTCTCTGACCAGGAAAGTTGTAAAACACATTGGAGATAACCCTAGAGGAAGGACTTGAAATTATTTACTTTGATAGAGAAGGGCAATACCTTTGGAAACACTGTTAATTTGTTGTCTTTTCATCAGCAGATAAAACAGAATACAACTTCTCTGATACAAATCAGAATGTGCTTGTGTGAATGCGTAGTTTACAAATTAAATGCAATTAAATTTAAAGGGTTTTCATTCTGAATCTGATTAAATCATTAATCATGAAAGAATATATTACCATGTATCATAGAAGGATTGAAAAATCCTTGTTGATACATAAAGGTTGGTGTGTATACATTATGTATGAGTTTGGTCAGTGTAGAAATGATAATGAAGAAGAAATAATCAAGAGGCTATTGAGTCCAGTAATGTACTTATGTATTTGTGACACTTGAGTCCAGAGTAGATTTAACTTTTGAATGTACACTCCAAAGCCAGCAGATTTCAGGACAAGTAGTTTCTTTTCACTCTTCTGTGAAAGAAGTAGTCTTTATGTGAACTCCTTTTCAGGGTGAGAGGATATCTTCACCCCTAATGTCTTAGGTGCCATGGTGACAAGAAAAGAGACCTTTGTAAAACCTTCTTAGTGTTAAAGAAAAAAATCACTTATTAAAGCAGTTTGAATGGCACTGAGTGTGTCCTTTCCCCTCAGTTTCTTCAGCGGCTTAGCAAAGTTTCTTTCCTTGTATTTGTTTTAGTTGCACTATAGATATATTTAGTTTGCTACACAACAAGAGACCAAATTTTCTTCAAAGGTTGAGTTAAAAGAGTTATTTAGATTATCTTATTTTAGAGAAGTGCCACTTGTCTATGCATATTTTATATAAGGTTTTACTAATCATTTAGAAATAGAGGTCTTTTACATGGGTTTAGTGACAGAAGTCTCAGGGTCAGTCAATAAATGTATGCAAAAGTGAACATAATAAAATCAAATAAATTCCAAAATAAATTCCATTTCTATATGAATTACAGACTTATCACATATATGCATGATTAGTTATATATCACTAAATTATACATGGAACAATATATAGGCATTTCGGTGTCTGGCACAATAAATGCTTACATTTGTCTTAAAAATTCATGACTAATTCAATGTTTGATACTTCATTAAGCTAATTATTGATACTTTGGTAAGTTTTGTAACTTTACAATGTGTCATTCACATAATAAGGATAACTAAATAAGCATCTTCAAGATACCAGATATGAATCTCATATTACTGTAGATAATGCAGGAAAGGTTTTCTAAAAGATAACAACATTTACAAAATAAAACCTACATGACCATCATATAAAATTACTCTTTTCTTCAGGGCAAGATAACAGTATTTCTGCAGATGAATACAATTTTATGACATTTAAATTAAACTAAATGTGTTTGAATGGAACTCAGAGAAGGAGAGACAACAACAAAAAAAAGCCCAAATAACCCAAACCAGGCCAATATCCCAGGGCTGATATAGCCCTGAATATAGCCCTGAGTATAGCCTAAAACTTAAATCTAGAATTTCCAGATGAATGGTAACTTGTAACTTCCTTTCATCACATGTTGAATAACTCCAGTCTTTAAACACAAAATTTGAGATAATTTATTTTTTCCATGTATCTTACGTGTACATACAATGTAGGTGACTTTTTCAGATATCAAGATCTGTCCCTTTAAAACAAACAAAATAAAAAAGCTGAAGCTGAGTTTCCCCTTCATGAAATAAAATCCTATTTAAAACAAGAACCCTTTTAAGAAATCCATTTAGAGGTGTATGGAACTATTTGACATTTCAGAAACATTATGTCAATAGGAGCTGATGAGATTCAATTGACATGGTGGTGATAAAACCATCTCACAAATCAAATATAGCAACTGTACAAATTTTATAAAATACAGTCCCAGAGTTCTTCCCCAAAAAGAACTGTTCACTCAGTTTTTTCACCAAGTTTTTAAGGACAGTAGGTTAATTTTTTTAAAATGTGGTTTAGAGTGCTGTAATACAATTTATAAACTGTAAAAATTCTAAAAGTTTAGAGTTACAAGAATAGAAACTCAATATGAAAAAAAAACACCTTTAAAGTCAACTGGGGGGCTCTAAAGCAGGGTATTTTCACCTAAGCATTGTTTCTCTACCCTGAAAGACAAAGTATGAAATTTATAACTTAACTGTGTCATACACTTAATAATTAGTTTTATATTTTACCTTACATGACATTTTGATCCTATTTTCTAGCACAATTCTAATCATTCCTCCTTATTTTCTCAAAGTTCTCTAAGTAAAAGACACATGCATTACTTATACTTTGCACTGACTTTAAAGTTTTTACAGCTCGGGGATCAGTTCTTTCAACCCAAGCTCATTGTTCTCTGCCCAGTATTCTGACACATGCCATGTGCTATCAACGATTTGATGAATGAAATGAAAGCATGTGACCACCTACCCACACACCTTGGCAGAGGTGCACTCCATACACGCCGACCACCTCCCAGGCAGGTAAGTTTATTAGCACCTTCCAGGCGATATCCAGGGAAACAAGAAAATATCAAGGAATCTCCAACACCAAAATGAAAACCAACTCGTCTGCTGAAGGCAGGAACACCAGGATCATCACATGGCTCCAGATCATATTCTGCAGACAACAAAACATAATGTATAAATAATTTGGACAAATTGTCCCCATGAGAAAACCAAACTTGCCATATTAGTTGCATTCTTTTTGTCTGGAACACTTGGAAAACATGTTTTGGAGTTGCATTCTCTACTAAAACCCACTACTATTTCTATAAGTCTATCATGGCCATATATACAGTAATTACGCATCTATTGTATCCCACCCACACTACATTTATTTTCTTAATTTCAAGGGCTGTAATCAGCTTGGACTGTGAGCAGTTTACTATAATTTTGTTTAATTACTGTCTTTGTATATAAGTCTTGTTTCGTTTCATCTGAAACCCTAAACAGTTTTAGAAGTGAGACTTATAATTAAAAAAACCCAACACCATTATGTAACGAAGAAAATGTAATAAAAAATCAAACACGTGGTTAGGTGAATGAAAGACATATGACTATATTTTCAAAAAGTGTGATTTTATAACTACACATCAGGAATAATTCAGGAAGAGTGAGAATAAATTAATGGGAAAAAGTCAGGGCTATTACATAGGGACCAAATCAAACTCAGAAAATATCTGAGTCACAAATTTTTTCATTCCCACAGAGTGTGTTGGGGAAGTATCACTCTATGTTTCCCTGTTTTGTAATTTCCTTTTCTTCCCTAGATATTCACTACCAAACATTGCTCAAGAAAAGATGTTGAAAGAGATCAACATGTAACCCAATAAGTCTGATTTTATATTCTTCAAAATACGATCCAAAAAACCCAAGAGATCACTTCTGATAACACACAGGAAAAGTCACTTTCTAAAACATTTACCTTGGACTTTGGTGGAAGGTAGGGTCAAATCCACTTATTTGGAGGAAGAGACTCCATTTAGCCAGGGGAAAAAAACAACCTCTGAGTGTTTTAACAGCTGACTTACTGAATATTAAGTTACTGCCTTGTAGGAAAGTCCTGAATATTAGATGGAATCTATGAACCACACTAGTTTCTACTAGCAAAAGTTGTAACTTTTGAAAACACATGATCTATTATCTCTTCTTAGTACTACAGAGGCTAAGGTAGACATGGAGATACCCTGTGGCACATGTTTAGGCTCGTGGGAATTTTTCTGTGTTAGATGACATTCAAAACACATTAATGTCTTCTCACTAAATACTTCTAACTACAAAGAACTTAATTCTGATGGTGTGAAAATAAGAAAGCAGACTCACCTATTTGTTTCACAAAATTAATGTACCTGATAATATTTATGAAACTATATATTTAATATAATGATAGCATATGCTGGCTATCTGTGCATGTAGCGGTTGTAGGTAGGGTATAAACCTTTGACTGTGTTTGAAAAGTTCTGCGATCTGCATCTTTTGTTACTGTATAATTTTCCCCCTTGTATCCACAATTTTTTGTGTGTATTTCTACAAGTTGACTAGTGATCTACTATTTTGATTTTTTGATCATCAAACTATCAGAGATATAATTTAGCACTTGTATTTACATTTCAAACCTGTAAAACTCTTGACTTCTGATTTGGTAAGTCCAAAGTATCCAGATTGAATGCATTTCAGCATTTGATAGGAGTAAATCTAACATTATTGCTCTAATTAGTGAGGTAGAGCTTTTTTCCTTTTTTAAATAAGCAAGTTAAATGAGATATATTATTCATACATAGCATGTTCATCTGTAAACATTGCCAGATCTCAAGAAAGCTTACTGGTTTTCAAGGATTTGGATATGAGTTCCTTCTATACTTCTTCCACAGAATACCCATGTGCATGTACATCTCAACAAGCACCTGATTCATTCATATCCAAATCCATAAATATTATACTTTCCAGTAATAGAGATAGGCAAAGAAAATTATTGAGAAATGTATTTTAGATGTCATCTAGTTTTAGAAGACTGTAATTAAGAGGCAGTAACTTAAATGTTTCAAGTATCTTAAAGAGGTAATTTGTGAAAATACATCAACATCTAATAAATATTTTATTTCATTTTATCTTTATGTAAACATTTGCTATTCCAAAATCAGTCTTCAATGTAGACTCCTTTGTGAATCTGAGTTGGCACACCACTGCTTTTTTAAAGTTTCAATACCTCTTTTAGTAAGACCTTCTATCTCTGTAGTAGTACCTTCTATCTCTGTAACTTTTTCCCCTTAATTTTCCTTCAAACTTCCTTTTTACACATTTGATGGTCCTTTGAGAACAGGGAAAACTTCTTAAAACAGTGACTTCACCAAAATCCTTCTCAGTTTCTTGGTTGCTTTTATAAACCTTAGTCAGTTTTCTGTGATAGAGACTATACAGTTTTGATTAACTTTTCTTTACTGGTGATTCACTGTGTTTCTGTTATCTACAGGTAAAAAATTCTGTGGAACAGTTTCAGAACACTTAGAAAAATGGAATTTATTACCTGAAAATGTTATGTTGAAACCTTCATAAGAAATTGAAAAATCAGATATAAATCGAAGCTGTGCAGTAAAATTTCCAAAGAGGCCAGCTTTAATTGTAGGGGGTAAGACTGAGCCAGTTAACCTGGCTACTGGTTCTGTGAAGCTGCCATCTTCAGTGATGAGCAAATAGTCATGAGAGCTCTCAAGGTGAAAGGTATGAAAAACCAGTTGTACACCTTTAAAAATATCAGAAAGGGGGGAAAGAAAAGTATTTAGTAGGAAGGGTTTTTTTATTCATACAAACTTGACACAGAAAGCAATTCTTACATTATATGGAAACAGTTTTAGAAAAAGTTTTGCATGGATTCAAAACTTGATTCTGAAAACAAAGCTTGCAGAAAGCACCTGCACTCAACCAATCAATCAATATGTGCAGAGTGGATGCTTGTTTAGCTCACTTTAAATCAATAGTTCCCATAACAGAATTGAGGGCATTCAGTGTAATTTGTATACATCAGTATGAAAATCCAAATTTGTATTTCTTAGTCTTATTGGACTATGGTTTTATTCAAGGTCCTCTATGTCTCTTTTATTAGTAATCTCTACCACGACCTCAAAATTAAACTAGGAGACATACTTGGCTAAAATTTTGTATTTATGTTTTATTTTTGCATTGATTCTCTTCTTTTATTCTAAACTTCAGGGAAGTGCCCATAAACAAGAACAAAGTAAAAATTTTATGTACAGTCTTACATATATACAGTTTCATATTTTCTGGGACCAGTCCCTTACTGAAGTCATGACTGTTCTTCCATTTGCCATCTTCCAGCTCAGCAATTAGTTACATTTTGACTTAGAGTTTGGTTTTCAAATAGAATAGATTTCAAATACAATAAATTTTAAAGTATAACAAGTACAATAAAATTACTGTGAGGAATAACATTCTTAGAAGGTCTTCTCATATATATTTCACATTTATATGAGTTATAAACAAAAAATCCAGTCTGTAAGAAGATTTTAAATAGTAAAAACTTCCAATACACTTCTCAGAAAATTTTTTATTATGTTTTGATTTAATGGTATATAAGACATTTTTAGTAGTTTCTGGGTTTTTTCCTTAGATTATTGTACACATTTCCCTAATGGATAAGCTGACAAGATTAGCTATGCATTCAAATATGACTCTACTCTACATATAACATAAGGATATCTAATTTTTGGCCCTAATGATTTAAGTATGAATACACCAATCAAATCTGTTTCTTTATGCTTAATAATGGTGAGGAGCTATGAACAAGGTCCTAACATCCTTGACTGGAAAAAAATTAGTGCTATTTAACAAATAGCTATTATTTTCACATATTTTACTTCTTTTCCATTTTTCTGAGACAAAATCCCATTTCCTCTAGTAACTGTTATAATAATGTTGCTTTTGAAAAATAAACACAATCTGGAAATATCATATTTGAAGATATTTGTTTTGAGAAATTAGATTTCTTCCTCAAAGGAATGGTAAAAAGTGCTGGTTTAACTTATAAAAGACATTTTTTGTCTATGTGTGTCTGCATTTTTTAAATATAGACATTTGATATGCATATGTGATTCATATTAGATGCTTACCCTTGCCATGAGACACTTCAATAGTCCAAGTGCAGTTTAAAGAGTTTGGGTAAAAGTCAGGAAAACCTGGGGAAAGAACAGTTCCACTCTTCCCATGGATATATCCACCACATAAAGCTTAAGAAGAGGGGGGGAAAAAAAGGGAGGAAGCAAAAGAAGTCATATAGAAATCCTGGATTTCAACTAAAAAAAAAATAGTCAATTTTTGAGCTACCCTTAAAATTAGAAATAGGCATAAGTGTTAAAATAAGAAGTTAATTAATCCAAAGCCATAACATTCATATTTCACCACAGTTTATTTATTCCTACATTAGTCTTTGAAAGTGAGTTTATTTTTCATCTACAGCCTCTCCTGTTAGTTATCAGAATACAAAAATAAGTATAAATTTATTCAAGAATATTGCAAGTATTAACTCCTATTAGAGTAGTATGTATGAAGCAAGATTCTTTTTTTGTGAAGTCAAAAATAAATATCTTGCTGCAACTTTTCTTGCACTAAGATTTAGAAAGGTAAAAATTTAACTGCATTTTTAAACAAAGAAAATACTTAAGTAAAAAGGTTTATGGTTTTCAAATAATAAAATGTTGTCTCTGACATCTACTGAGATGTTCAGGGAAAAAAAGTCCATTTTCCTCTCTTTCAAAGATTCAGATTGTTCCATTATAAGTAATTTATTTGAAACTGAATATTTTGGAAGACACAAGAACTAGGAAACATTTTATGCATACTAGAATCTGCTTAACTATGCTGCTCAAATTTGCATGGCAAATTAATTAAAGTTTAAGGTTTCCATGCTGAATTCCTCACAGATCTTATAAATACAGCATGGCTGTGCTTTTCACTCGTCTGTGCCTGTCTGGTTTTTATGTTGTTGGGGTTTTTTTTAAATTTTAATGTACTAAATATTTAAACAATAAAACAACACAGCATTAAAATGCTTTTTAGTCTTCCTCACTTAGAGTGATACACTTTGCCATAAACTAGATGGTAAATATACATGACAAAATGTTCACTAAACTTGCAGTGCCTGTATGTAATGTATATTTTAGATAGATAGACAGATAAATATTAGATATACATATTAGATATACATATTAGATATGGATATTAGATACATATAGACAAAACATGCTGGAATTATGAGGTTTTTCTTAAAGTTTTTAAGGTTGTAATGAATTTAGGTATTACATATATATTTATAATAAGTAGAAGGAAAGGAAATGTTTCTAGCCTGGTTTTACCTGCATATATGCATTTCTGCATAAAAGTATGAATGAGAATATGCTTGGTGAAACCCACAGTAAATATATGGTTGATAACATTACTTAGTAATAAATAACATAATTACAGAAATCAGATTCATAGTACCATAAATGAACAAAGTATATTAATTCAAAATCCATCTTATTCTGTAAACATCATAGAAGGACGAAAAATAGTTAACTGTGCAATCCCTAAAGCAAATGTTAAATATTTCAAAATAATTTACATATTTTATAGATTGAATTAGGAACATGTAATTTATCCATTTTAATTTAGCTCTCCCTCAAAAATTATTTTCATACCCTAACTTGACATTAACATATTTTGAGAATGACACATTATTTAGCCACTGTATCTCTGTATGCAGTTCTATTTCTTCTTTGTTGGCATGAAACAAAGCAACGTGTTTTTCCCAAAGGCAACTATTGTGCTGATTTAATTTCTGAAGTTGCAATTTTAAGAACAATAGTCTGCAAATGACTGCAAAATACTCATTTCAACCTCAGTTAAATCTGTCACGTGCCAAAAATTTGGGTCACAACTTTTTGATCCTCAAAAGGCAAATACAGCAACAGAATGATTACATAATAGAACGAGTTTTATTTTATCTTTTCAGACTAGTTAATACAATATAGTTGAATATATGAGGAAAAAAAGAAGAGACTGTGTAATCCTTGTATGTTGCTTGCCTAGAGGACATATTCCAGAAAGGTTTGAAAATTTCTCTTATACATTCACACTGGGAAGTGGGTGAAGGACCTGGGAAATAAGGAGACTCTTTCAATGAATGAAAATTAACTAGATCTTCCTGTAGTTCAACATTCACATGCAAAAAAAAGAGATAAATATTGGTGTTTTAACTCAAAAATACATCCACACATTTTAGTACAAAGTAAATAGATAAAGAATAAGACATTAGTCAAAGTTAAGATTCCTACAATAGTGTTCTTCAATCCAGTACAGCAAAGCAAACAAGCAAAAGAAGTAAAAGGAAAAATTCTAAAAAACACTTTTTTTCTGCAATTTTAAAGGAGAAATAAGTTGCAATGATTACAAGGTGAGTTTGAATTCTACATTAAATAACTATTATAATAATCTTTCAGTAGCTTATATATTTTCTGCATGGGGCATAAGCCTGCAGTGAGAATTAGAAGCTGGAGAAGAGTAATGCTCAGACTTAACAAAACTGTTTAAAACAGAGTGAGAAACTGAAATACTTTGTTAATCTAACTCTAAGTTTGTCCTCTGACATTCCATTGTAATCCAAGAAAACCTTGAACCTGAAAAGGAAGTTAAAAATTCACTGATGTAAGCAATTCACTAAAATGAGTCTTTGTTGGTTGTTGTCCTATGGTTTCTATAAGAGGGCTTTTATAGCAAAAATACAAGCATTCCATGCAAAAAATAAGTTGATTCAGTGGTTCACAGAAAAAGAACATAGCAAAAAAATCCAATTATAAAAAAGAGCAAAGAAATATTTGCTAGCATAGTTGTGCTGGTTTTGGCTGTAGTAGAGTTAATTTTCTTCACAGTGGCTGGTATGGGGCTGTGTTTTGCATTTGGGCTGAGAGGCCAGTTTATAATACAGAGGTGTTTTTGTTATTGCTGAGCAGGGTTTACACAGATGCACGGCCTGTTCTGCTTCACATAGTGCCCCACTGGTGAGGAGGCTGATGTTGCATGGGAGGCTGGGAGGAGACAAAGCTGGGACAGGTGACTGAAACTGATCCAAGGAATATCCTACACCATATGGCATCAGGCTTAGTATATAAAGTGGGTGGAAAAAGGAAGAAGGGGGAGAAGTTCAAAGTGACAGTGTTTGTCTTCCCAAGTAACTGTTACACGTCATGGGGCCCTGCTCTCCTGGAGATGGCTGAACACCCGCCAGCACATGGGAAGCAGTGAATTTGTTTCTTGTTTTGCTTTGCTTGGGTGCATGGCTTTGGTTTTTTCTATTAAACTATCTTTATCTCAATACCCATTAACTTTTACCCTTCCAATTCTCTCCCTGCTGGTAGAGGAGTGAGTGAGCAGCTGAGTGGGGTTTCGTTGTTGACTGGGCTTAAACCATGAGAGTAGTTCAGCATTTTAAAAATGGGCATAGGCTTAAGCTCTGCCAAGGGAGGTTTAGGTTGGATATTAGAAAGAAGTTCTTTACAGAGAGAGTGATCAGGCATTGGAATGGCCTGCCCAGAGAGGTGGTGGATTCATCGTCCCTGGAGGTTTTTAAGATGAGGCTGGATGTGGCACTGAGTGCCATGATCCAGTAATCACAGTGGGGTTGGATCAAGGGTTGGACTTGATGATCTTGGAGGTCTCTTCCAACCCAGTTAATTCTATGATTCTACAATTTTAGAAAATGTTTCATGGAAGCTATAGACAGTTTGATACTGTATACCCCCTAAAACCATTAATAAACTAACGAAAATTTCAAAACAAAAGCATATTAAGAAAATTAATTACATAGACTGATCATCATCTCTTTTACTATTGAGTATCCTAAATTTTGAGCAATCATTTTGGTATTCAATATTCCAAATTTAAAATATAAATTAAGTTTATTGGCTTTTCTTTGAAATCATTAGCTGTATGGCTCCACTTTCATTCACAGTTGAACAATGGAAGATTTCTAATTTTTCTGTTTGTTAATACATGCCTGGGTTTTTTTCATCATCTTGACTGAAAGTTGATAAAGAGAAGCAAATTATGTCTTTTAATAACAGTACAATTTTTTTTAAAAGCATGGATCTTGGTGTAATTTAAGGGACATAGTAGCAATGACAAGCTTAATTAGTTTGGAAAAATAGGAGATTAACTTTTGTGGACTTAAAAGTTACCATCTGAAGAGCTTGACACTTACCATCACAGCTGGGTAATGCATGATTCCACTGATGGTTTCTTTCACATATGAGTGGTTCTTCATCACTCAGTGTATATCCTGGATCGCAGCTAAAAGTTACTGTGGAGCGGATATTAAAGTTGTTACCATGACGATGGCCATTCACAGGAATCCCTGGGTCAAGGCAGGAATCTGATTCCAGAGTAACACCTGAAACACACAGATTTAATTTGGTTTTTACCTCTTTGTTTTTCAGACAGTACACAGAAAAAAATCCCAAACAAAACAGAAAATGAGGAAGACAGGAGGAAGAAAGAGCCTTCAAAAGATAGTGGTTAGCATTGCCTGAGAACTGATGTGGGATATAAAGCACTTTCTCTAGTTTCTCTTGTTGTTATTGACTCAGAGCACCATTTTCCAATTTTCAATTTTGTAGAATAGAGAAATCCAAATGAAGTAGAAAAAGATTGGAGCTTTAAAGTAAATTTCATCAATCAATAAAACAAAAAACAGACACACAAAAAATAGACACAAAAGGACTGGTCATCTGAAACTATAGGAAGATATTAAAACTCAAAATATGAATACAAATTTTACTAGTATATAAAAGATATTTGATTATTTCATTTCATCTATTCAGTTTCTGATGCTGCAGGACAATTCAATTTTCTTCTGCCATGGTATTTTGATATAGCAAAAAGCAATGTCAAAAAACTGCAATTGAAGAACTCAAAAACTACTTGTTAATTTTTATAGATATTATCCTATGCATCTAAAATAGAAAGACAAATAATATAGCTTACACAATTGTATAACTCTTATCTGACAGAAAGGAGTCTCTGGTAATTATGTTTCATAAGAGAGATTGAATAGTGTTTGGTAAATAAACCTGGAGCTATTGAGTGCGGAAGAAAAAACCCTCTGAAATTATCAAATGAAGGCTCATTAACTGAGCATTATCCATTATGCTTATAGTGATAGCAAACAATTGTGGAATTTAATCATATAATCATGTAATGTATACACGAGGGAAACAAATAAAGACTCTCTATTGGAATTACAGAAATTTCTTTTCTTTTCTGTTGCTAAGTATGGTGGGTTGACCTTGGTTAGCTGCCAGTCCACCATTCACCTGCTCTCTCATTACCCACTTCCAATGTACAGGGGGAAAAAGATAAGATAGAAAATAACATGAAGAAGCTCATGGTCTAAGAGAATGACAAGGAGATCACTTAATAGTTGCCATCATAGTCAAAACAGACTTGAGGAGATTTAAGTTAATGCATAGTCAATTAAAAATAGACTGGAATGGTAAGAAACAAAGACAAAAGCTAAAACATCCCCTCACCTCCTAACCCCTGTATTAGGTCTGTATGGCCAAGCGTTAGTAACGGGGCGTGGCTATAGGTGTGGCTTCTGTGAGAAGCTGCTAGAAACTTCCCTCATGTCCAACAGAGCCAATGTCACCTGGCTCCAAGATGCTCCTTCTGCTGAGCCAAAACTGAGGCCATTAGATATGGTGGTAGTGCCTCTGGGAAAACACAGTTAAGAAGGGCAAAAACAATTTCTGCAGAGCAACAGCAGCTGTAGAGAAGAGTGAGAATATGTGAGAGCAAAACTATGAGATACCAAGGTCAGCGAAAAAGGAGAGGGAGAGGGTGCTCCAGGTGTGGAAGCAGAGATTCCCCTGCAGTCTGTGGTGAAGCCTGTGCTGAGTCAGGTTGTCCCCCTGCAGCCCACAGAGGTCCAGGGTGCATCGCTGTGGGACAACCCCACACTGAAGCAGGTGGATGTCCAGAGGGCTGTGACCCTATGTAAAGTTTGCACTGGAGCAGGCTCCAGGTAGGACCTGAGGACATGTGGAGAGAGGACCTCATGTTGGAGCAGGTTTTCTGGCAGGACTTGTGACCCTGCAGGGGACCCATGCTGGAGCAGTCTGTTAGTGAAGGATTGAATGCTGTGGAAGGAACCTATGCTGGACCAGTAACTGAAGCCTGTGGGAAGCACTCACACTGGAAAAGTTCAGGGAGGATTGTCTCCTGTGGGAGGAACTCAGTGCTAAGCAGGGGAAGGGTCCAGGGAAAGAGAAGCAGCAAAGACAATGTGTGATGAACTGACCACAACCCTCATTCCCCATGGCCCTCCACCTCTCAGAAGTAGAAGATAGATAAAATTGAAAATTCAGTTGAGCCTGGGAAAAAGGGAGGGGTAGTGGGAAGGTATTTTTAAGATATGGGCACCTAGTATCTAGCCAAGGTTAACCTACCACAACCCCCTTCTTCCCAGACTCAACTTCACTCCTCCATTTGAAGATTCTCTTCTTCCCCACCCCTCCCCAAGAAGGATAGGGAATGGGGATTGTGATCAGTCCATAACAGCTGTCCATAACAGCTCCTATCTGCTGCTTCTTCCTCCTCACACTTTTCCCTGATCTAAGGGTGGGTCCTTCCCTTAGGCTGCAGTCATTCTGGATAACCCTGCATGGGCCTGCATGCACCGCAATGTCCTTCAGACAATATCTACCTGCTCCTGAAATGATGTCCACCACATACTGCAGTGTGGATATCTGCCCCACTGTGGTCTCTTCCACGGGCTACAGGGGACTGTCTGCCTGAAGCACTGTTTTCTCTGACCTTGGTGTTTGTAGGATTGTTTCTCACACTTTCTTTTCCTCACTCCTCACTCACCCATGCAGCCTTTTGTCCTGCCTGAAATATTTTGTCACAGAGGTACCACCAGCTTGGCTGACGGGCTGTGTACTGAGGTGGGTCCACTGGAGCCAACTGGAACCATCTGTGCAGAGCAGCCCTAGTCTCTCCTCAAAAAAAGCCACTCCTGCAACTCCCACTGAACCAAACCCTTGCCTCCTACACTGATACAATGTGTTCCTGAAACGAGAATGACTGAGGCAGAACCTGTTCAGCCTTAGGAGGGATGGGGGATGCTGTTCCTTCTTTTGTGAGAAGATGAACACATCCAGAGGAAAATCTTGAAGATACTGGCTGTGGTAGGTAAAAAAGATTACAGGTTATAGTGTTGCAACCAGCAACCAGAAGCCTGCAGTAAAAGAAAAAAAAAAAAATAAAACCACCCTAGAAGCTGGATGAAAACAGCAGCTAGAGACAATAGGAAGACATAGAGGATGCTGTGTAAAGTGGTTTGCAACCCAAAAATCCACTGACTTGTGAAAAAACTTCCAAATGAAGGGATAGGAATCATATGGTGGGGAGAAGGGAAGGGGAAGCATTGTAAACACTTTTTATTGAGGCAATTTTGATCTACTTTATTTAGAAAAATTATTTGTTGAGTCTCTGTTTAAATAATACTGGACTTTTGAGTTTAGAATTTCTTGTCAGTTTTTTATATCAAATTTAGACATAGATACCTCAAAGCTGTGGCATTAATTTCATTTACTTAAGTATTTTCACATTAATTGTCACACTAATTTCAGTATTTTGGCAGTATGATTTCATAAGAATGATATCATCATTCATAAATACTGTGAGAGCCTTGAGCAAGAGTAGTTCTCTTGAGGTCTTCAAAGATTTTATGTGCTTTCTCATAGGTGACCTGAATTTTTAGCATGATATTTTAGAGTGTACTTTTTGCCAAAGAAGTTCCTTCTGCAAAACCAACTGTTGACAGCACAAAATTCTGTATAGCAGGATGTTACGCATTTCCTAGCTTCTTAGCCCCCTAAACACATCCTGGAGGTCCTGGTCCTCTCAGCTGCCTGCACATCTATATCTGTTTCAGTGGAAGTTGTACTCTCAGTTTACTGCTTCTACCCTGCTCTATTTATCCAGGACTACCACATAGCCTTCGGAATAAAGTAGGAGGAGTTCGAAACTAAGGAAAAGATTGATTTATCGGGGCATAAAGTGAAGGGTTTAGAATTATACATATGAGAGTTGGAGGCAGGACTACAAATAAACATATCATAAATAATGACTCTAGCTCTCACAGCAAAATATTCCCCATACCCTGCAGCTCTTCTTATACCTCACTTAGAATTCAGATTTGAAAGCTTATGATCTAGTTTTCATGAGGTAACCCTGACATACTTAAATTCTAGATGAATAAGTTTCTTCTAGACTTGACTGCATGCCCTTAATGCAAATGTACCATGTTAGCTGACAGAGTGCATTTTCAGATTCCCTTCGCGTGGTTGAAATTGCATAATATAGTCTCAAAGAACCCTTTTAAGTCTATAATATTCTGTACTCTATGTGCCCTAAATAATTTCATGTGTATGAAATTTTAACTTTGATAGATACACATTAATTTTTTTCAGACAAATCATACTTCATATTTTGAAGTGTTAGTGTAAATGGATATCCACAGTAGTGCTGTTAAATTTCCTTCCTCTTACGACAGCCTCCCAACCCTGTCTGAACACATCAACTGCTTTAGCATTCTGAGTCACATACAACAGGTAAACTCATCAGTTTCTTTTTGAAATTATAACTCTAGATTACATTCACTATGTTGTTTCAGATTTTTGCAAGAGGACCAAAAGTTATAACAAATCTATCAACTTCCAAGTTTCTGAATGAAAATGTGGTGCTGTATAAATAAAAAAAAATCAGTTCAGGCTTGTTCCCAGGGGAAAATATTCAGTATGTAAGTTTTAGCAACCCTTAACATAGCTGAAAACAAATAATTTTTCTTTGTTTGTTTGGATGAAGATTTGATTTGGTTTTTATTAATAGAAGATAAGATAAGATAATGGACAGTACTTAAAGTCTTGACTACAAAAAGACAATATATATGAGAAATTCTGACATAACAGTGATAAATTCAGTTGGAAAATTAAAGAGTTGATTGAGAGGGAGCACATGCAGTAGACAACTCTAGGACTAGCTGAAATTCTTAGATACTAGAAATATGGCACTATTATCATGCCTTCCCTCCTGCCTGCCAAGTTGTACTTTTTCTAGACTAAACAAGTAAAAATGTTTCGATGACTCCTTATGTGTCATACTTTCCGTGGTAACAACCTGCTATTGTCCCAAACTGCACATGATTCTCCCTGGTCATCAAGTGAAGTGAAATAACTTTTGAAGAAGTCCTAGATAAAATAGTCCCCCCCTCAAAAAAAAAAAAAAAAAAAAAAATTCTGAGATTATTTTTTTTTATGGTTAAATACAATGCCCAGAAGATTTGTTTTTTTGTTTTTGTTTTTTTTTTAATAGTGCTGCATTTTTCTCTAGATTATTTAAGTTCTGTGTAAAACACATCTTTTTCTATTGTACTTCTATTTTGTATGTATGCATGATATTTCTTCCCCATTTAGGTTTAGCATATTTCTTTATAGAATTTAATTGCCTTTGTTTCAGACAGTTTCTTCAGTCCATCTAACTTGTTTTGAACCCTAACCTTCTCATAGTAGTTGCTCTAATTTTAAGTTGGAATCATTCTCAGAAATTGTAATTGCTCTTCTTATATTATCAAAATCATTAATAAAATATGAGAGACTTACGAAACTAAGCCAGATCATAGTAGAATCCTTAAAAATTTGAGTTAGTGAACTACTAATAAATGCTGGTTGCTCTTTTACATAAAAATTTTCAAAATTTTTCACAGCATCACAGAATCAAATAACAATTCAGTGTGGAAGGAACTGTTGGAGGTCATCTAGTCCAACTCCCCTGCTCAAGCAGAGACACTCAAAGCTTGTTGCCTGGGTGGATCCATGTCTCGATGCATTTTTAGTATCTCCAATGATCGAGATTCCACAATGCCTCTGGAAAATTTTTTCCAGTGATTACTGAAGTGCTCATACCTGTAATAGTTTCATATAAATGTCTATGTTTTCTCTGGAAAACCTCCAAAAACCTTATAAATGTCAGTACAGAACTTTCCTTCAATTTCCATTCCCCAATCTATAAAACCAGTTAACCTATCAAGAAAGAAATTAGGTTGGTTTGACATAATCTGTTTTTATCAAATACGAATCCTTCATTTCTTATCATTTTGTTTATCAGCTTGAAACCAGTATCTTCAAGACTGATGATAAATCTAATGTCCTTGATCCTTCTGGTCCTCATATTTTCTTTTTTTCACTCCATCCTGGCTTCAATAAGTGTATGCCCTTCTGAATATTTTTTTAAACTTCCTTATAGGTTTGAATTTTCATACGCAATTTTCAGTGAAATTTCAGTGGTGCTTCTGCTTTGCCTCTGCGTATGGCACAGGAAATTTCAACAATTCCTGATGAATAAAATATATTTCATTATTTCAATATTGTGCAGAATCCTTTCTCTATATGCTATACTCTTACCCTGTAAATGTTTACTTAATTGTGTAAGCATGTGGTAAAAGTTAAACTTTTCCACAAAAGTTGCAAAACAGGAACAAATGCTTAGTCTTCCCTGTGACAGCTGATGTTTGGTCAAATTTTTGTAAAGTAGTTGTTGTTATTATTATTTTTTCTCTTATTTGAATATATTTATAGATATTTTTGTTATTGTCTTTCTGTCTCTTGTTCTTGGAACTAAATACGTACATTAGATTTTTTTGTTTTATCCTAAGAGATCTGTGTTAGTCTTTGATTACCATCTATAGCAAAGTTTGAATATATCCAATATTTACATTATTAACTTTTGGGTTACATCATTAAAAGGGATTTTTAAATAGTTAGAGAAATCTTTTTCAAAAAAAAACAACCAACCAACCAAACCAAACCAAACTAATAAAACAAAACAAAACAAAACCTAAAAAAATCAAACAAAAACCAATTAACAGTTTTCTATTGGGCTTTAATGCAATTTATTTAATAAATGACTTTCAGAGGTCACTCAAAAAGGCATAAGGAAATTCACCTACCAATTTGTCAAATTTAGTGAAGATTAGATTTTTGAAAACCATTGATTTAATCACAACTCTGTTGCTTCATTCTTTCATTGCTTAACAGTCATAAACTATATTATTTCACAAAAACTGCCCTTTTTATTCAGGCTCTGTGCTTATTCTTAGTCAGAGTAAAATGGACTGCTGACATTAAAAACATTTCTTGAATATTCAAAATCTTTTTTCATTGACTGCATCCTGCCACTGAAAATTTTATAAATCTTTGCCTCATATTCAAACTATTAAAGGAATTGTTTTTTCCTTAAATGAAAAAGTTTAAGGAAGTATTTTTTTTCTGTGTTATCATTGCTAAAACTGATTGTTAGCTGTCTGAATAATCTCAATATTTTGTCAAATCCCTGAAGATTATGTATTTGTGAGACTAAAAATACTTTTCTGAAACCAACCTAAACAAAGACGTACATTTATACAGTGTGAATAAAGGATTACCTTTATCTTTTTTTATTACTGATAATTTTCATTTGAGAAAGATCACAATACTAATTTTCTAGATTTTTTTCAATAGTCTCAATAAGGAAAGTTTTTACAAAGATTTGTGACACTTGAAGTCAAAACAATTTCCCTGATGATGTAAGAGAATTGTAATGTTTATCAAATACATACTGGTGTACACTGTAATATGACTGTCTCAATGAATGACTAAAATATGATTTCTCTTCTATATTTCAGATTTTAGTATAGAAGGAAATATTAATACATTATTTAGTGCCCTTGCACTTTATCATAATATTATCTATTCAGCCATTACCAGCATCTTGTAGCCAAAATTAAAAGAAGCTATGCAGAATTTCCAAGTTTTGATGTGGCTATAAAATATAACCTTGGTCACTCATTTCAGATTCAATATTAGAGTAAGTTTACTGCAATCAGATTAGTTTTCAAATAAGAACAAAAATGATAAAAATTATGTCGTGTTTGGCACAACTGCTGTAAACACATAAGTTCTCTTTAGTCAATAATTAAGTGAATGGCTGTACTATTATATAAGGAACAGTGTTACTTCAGACCATTTAATATATATCATTTGACGCATTTAATTTCAAAGAAAATGCTATTATGATGATTCTGCAGTTTACAAGGAGAGATTAATTTTTTTGCATTTTGTAACCATCATGGAAAAGGTCCAAATCTGTTCAGCATTGCAAAGATGTGTTAAAATCAGAAAAAGAGAGAAAGTGAAAGAGAAGATAGGGGAATCCCCAAAAAACCCCCCAAAAAGAACAATGTATCTTTACTCATGAGGGAAAGTTTCTAAAATTACTTTGCATTTGGTTAAATGAGGCCCATAAGTACTCTGAATGACAGAAGAACTCATGTAGGAAAAAATTCCAAAATGAATAGTTTCAGAATTACCTGTCAGTACAACATAAACATAATTTATTCTTACACAAATATAATTACTGTATTTTATTCGTTCACATTCATTTGCTCATTTTCAAACTGAATGTTTTTTTCAAGATTAAATAAAAATCTATTTGATAAATATTAGACTTACTCTCATAGTGAATTAGGAAACCAACACTGGAACGACTATTGTCCGTCGTGAACAGCAGATACATATAATTTCCAGTACTGATAAGAAATTGGGGTGCTTGTGTTCCATGGTATTCTCCAATTAATGGTGATGAATTTGCTGGCCCATCTCTGACTTCCAAAGTATCATAATTAACTTCAGTCTGAAATCTGAAAAGGAATATGCAAGTCAGCTGATAGATAAAGGAATGGTGTTATTTTCTTTAACTCAGTAATGCAATCCATGTGTAACTCATCAAGAATATCATACATAAAAAATCTGCATATCTACAGGTCCATCCATGTATTACTGACGATAGTAACTAAGAAAGGTTTTATGCATCTTTTTCCTCGCCTTGTTATATCTGTTATCATATAGAATTAATAAGGGATGCAATATACTTCAGATCAGCCATATGACTGGCCTTCAGAAAGATATTTAGTGGGGAAGCTGGGTATAAAATGTAAATTTTCTCAAACAAAATTGCATATAACCATCTACAAAATTTCTTACCCTCAGGTTAAAAATAGTTGTACATCCTAGGGAACATCTTCAATAATATTCATTATTTCATCACATGTGTACAGTCATTTAGCAGTAGTTCTTAAATCAAACAACCCAAATCTGCTCTTTCTGTAGATGAAACTTGGCCTGGCAGTTTTTTACCTCAGATGCTTTTCAAAACAGTTTGTGGTTATATCAGATTCTGTTGGAAGCTGCATCATCTAAACCATGCACACATAAATTTTCCTGTCAGTGAAGTTTGTATTATTACACAGATACACTGGTCTAAATATATTTGCCTGCAAACTCAATATTCTTATTCTCATTCTCATGTTTCAGAAATGCGTATGTTCTGAGATTTTTCTCTTCTATTCCCATGGGGCTTATTAGTTCAACTTCTGAGAGCATCAGAGTGTCCCTATGCAATACAACACTTTTTTCAAACTGAATACCCTTAGCTCTCTTGCCAATATGGGACAGGTTTTGTGGGTCTAGAGATAAGATCCTGTGTTCTTTTAACTAAAGAAAACTCCAAATTATTAAACACTCAGAAAAGTGGAAATATATGTGAAAATTCCTTCAATGTAAATGAACATTATATTTTGTTAGGCAATGATGACAGAATGACCAAGTTCCCCATTCAGGTCATTATATTTTACAGGCCAAACAGCATTGGTCTTCTAAAACCATCTTCCCAGAAATATCAGTATCAGCAACTTCATTTTCAGTAAATATTTAATAGTCTCTCTAATTCTTCTCTTATGATTCCCTGAAAACAAAAGCACATTCAGAAATCAGAAAGCTTTTGCTTAGCTATCAGAGCTAATGACTGCTTGGAAACTGACATAGGCCCCTTCATATCATTCCTTACTCTTCACACAGAAAACTCTCTAGATTTATGGTGCTACCTACCCTATTTGGATATGCTGGATAAAATCAACATGATTGCTTTTACTGCTGTCTATCTACTCTGACAGTGGAATACAGGGCTTGCAGGTTTGTTAATACACTAAGCATTTTCAAGATCCATTTCTGGAAGTGAAGTCAGCTAGCATGGAATGGACCACATCCATATTATTAAATACATTCTTTAGCCTCTCAAAGAAGAAGATACTATTCAAATTTCCTATTGTGAATGGTTGTTTGACCACAGTAACTCCTGGCCATGCTTGATAATTATTTGATTGACAAGCTCAAGAAGCATCTTGGAGACTATTTTAACAATTTAGCTGCATAAACACATGAGTTCTTGTGTCTGGAAGGCTCTCTGGTTTTATTTAATTTACCAAAAAAAAGACAGTCACAGAGATCATCACTAAAGTTCTTGAAAGTTTTTCAGTACCTTTCCATGATTTCAGAGATTATACATTGATTTACCCTGCAGCAGAATGATGAAAACAGACAGATACTGCTAGGTTGGTTTAAATACTTTATTTGTACTCATAATGAATAGACTCAGCCAGCAATTGCAGTTTTCTTAGCAGAGCAGTATGAAAACAGTGGATTGCAAACCCTTCTTATAGGAGTTGTTACCAATTACAGTGATCCTTATTCCCAGTATGTTCTTGCTCATCTCAAACTCAGAAACAAAGTTATAATTCACTTCTCTGTTTTTGAGGGTTTGAGGGAGTGAGTTGCTTTTTGCATTGGCTTGGGTTTGTTGATGAGTTGTTTTTGTGAGTTTTTTTTCAGTCCTTGCGTTGTCACTAAAACAATTAATCCCGATAATTTGCTATTGAAAGTTCTTCATCACTACCAAAAGTACCTAATTAAGAGTTACTTTTGGGGTTTTCCATTTCTTTTAATGCATATTAGCTTACTTATGTTAGTAAAAGGTAGGACATTCTCCAAAGGCACACAAATAATTTTAAAAAGACCTAAAGAATTCTATGTTGTACTATTCTTCATATAATTAGCTAGGTTTCAAATAAAGAGGTCTGTTGCATATATTACTCAATGATTTTTGATTAATATTCAAAGTAACAAAAATCTTTTAGTCAGCAGTTATCCATCTAGCCCCTGTCCTTATGTATTACCCTTCCAGGCATTAGTCACAATCTGAAATGTATGTGCTAGTTTTCATTCACATTTCTTGACAGTTACCCGAATTTTAGTAGCTCAGTAACCAGTTTAAGTTCAAACCACATGTTTTATATATCAAGGTGGAATTCTTTTCTTCATGTGATTCACTTTGCATTTACTTAACCTGCCTGCAATTTGGTTTCCCAGACATCTAGTCTTGTAAGAAATTTCAGCAATTCTTCAGTTATACCTTTTTTTTTTAATATCCTGAATAGCTTAGTATTATTAGTCTAATTTTCTCTTTTTTAAGATCATTTCTGAACATGCTGAACAATTTTGAGCATACTACAGGTCTCTGCAGAACACCCAGAATTCCACTGTGAGACTTTTATTGACTGTTAAGTTCTTTTAATGTCCCTCCTTGTGCTTAAATGATGCTTAACCTTTTAATAGCCCTTTGCAGGGGGAAATGCAAGATATAAAACTTGCATTTTGAAAACCCAGGTAAACTATATCCAACATTTTTCTATGCTTTCTTACACCATCAAGGAATTCCAACGTCAGTTCCCTCAGGAATCAGGGGTGTATCTCATCAGGTCCCATGGATATATCTCATCAGGTCCCATGGACTTGGGCACCTTCAGGTTACTTAGTCTCAGAACTAAGTGGTCTGCATTCTTCCAATCCTTGCCTTTGCCTTTTGAGAACTGGGCAGAATGGCTGGAGCACTTGCCAGTTGTCATAGTTCATATTTTTAGCAAGGAATTTTTCTTTCCTTTCCTCCTGCTGTGTGTGTGTGTGTGTGTGTGTGTGTGTGTGTGTGTGTGTGTGTGTGCTCTGTATATGGGCCATTTAGTTGAACAAAGGAATCAGCTCGAACCCCTAATGGTCAAGATTTGTTTCCTTGACAACGAAGGGGGGAGTTGGCTGGTGTGTGACTGGAAGGGGGTGGAGGCTGGGGGGGGAGGAGAGTCTCTCTCTCTGCCGGGGTGAGAGGCTGCTGTGGGCTGCAGACACTGCCGGGTTCCTTTGTCTTTTTCCTGTCGGAGGGGAGTTTCTGGCTGCTGCTCTTGGCTCAACTCTGGCTGGCTGCAAGCCCTGCTTACAACAGACCCTAATCAGCTGAAGTTTTTGAGTTTTCTTCCATTGGGAGAACTTTCTGTTTTATTGCTGTTGTTTTCCTTCCCCTTCTTCCCCCGCCTCCCCGGCGGCAGCCAAGGATCTCACAGCGCCACTTGGTGACGGGCACTGGACATTACAAGTTCTACTCCATCAGTGATCCAACAGCGCCACCTGGTGACTACAATAGGACACTACAAGTTTTTTACACCTTCCGTGACCCAACAGCGTCACCTGGTGAATGGTACAGGACATTACAAATTTTGCATCTCCAGTGACCCGACGGCGCCCCCTGCTGACTGTGGTTGGAACCGCACCAAAGGGTGCAAGAAATTGAACTATTTTCCTTTTGCCGGTTTATCGGTTTTGTTCTTGAAGGGGATTATTGGTGGGTATAGGAGTATTACTTAGTTATTTTACTTGGGTTTTTTTCGTGTTCCTGTTAATACACACATACCTTTTAATAAAGGGCTGTTATTTTCCCTTTTCCATAATTTGTTTTCCTTCAATCAAAGCCTCTTAATTTTGGATTTATAATTGCTTGGAAAGAGAAGTTTGGGTCTTTTCCTCCTAATCCATCCTCAGCAAAAGACCCTTGTCTCATTTAAACTGGGACACCAGTGAAGACTGAGACAAAAAAGTCAGACATCTCTATATTCTGGGTAATCTGCTGTTCCATTTCCTTCTGGAGAGGGCCCACATTTTCCCTAGTTTTCCTTTTACCGTCAAAGTAACTATAGAAGTTTTTCTTGTTGCCCTTGATGCTACTGCTCCCCTGACCAAGTTACAAACAGTCATAATGTCATCCCTCAGTATTGTCCAAGTTGAACAAACCAAGTGACCTCAGCCACTCTTTTTAAGTCTTGTCTTTGAAAACTCTCACCACCTTGGTCATTCTTCTTTGCACACACTCTAATTGCTCGATGTCCTTCTGACACTTAGGCACTCAAAACTGCACACAGTACTTGAGGTGATGCCACAGCAGAGCAGCGTAGGGTGGGACAATCACCTCCCTTGAGCAGCTAGGTGTGCTGTGCTTGATACAACCGAGAACATGGTTGGGTTTTTGGCTTCCAGGGCACACTTTTGCCTCATATTCAACTTATCATTAACACAATTCCCCAAAGCTCCTTCCACAGGGTTCCTCTCCAGTGTCTCCAGTGTTGTAAATAAAGACAACATAAATACAGCAGAAAACTTTAATTTCCTACTTGAAGAATACTGAGTGTTTAATTGAAGTTCCTTTCTGTGGTTTCCTTTTTGTTTTCTTCTTCAATATTAAGGCAAATATTTATTCTCATACCTTAGTTCTTGTTTGACTTTGTGACTCTCACCTGTCAAAAGTGATCTTAATGGAATGTCCTGGTCTTGCTTCAATTACCCATTCACAATTAAGTGAGTCCTTGTAATATCCTGGCCACCCTGGTGGTAAGATAACACCACTTGATGCTGTCAAATGTCCACCACATGGTGCTGAAAGAAAAAAGCATGTATTCTTGTATCATACACAGTATTTCTAATATAATATGATATATTCAAAGAACAGACAAAAATTGAATTAAAAAGCATAGAAAAATAAACTTAATATAATTAGCTTTAATAGTCTAACAAAACTAAATTTTCTATTTTATGTTTTGAGTACTTTTTTGGTTTTGGGTTTTTTTTTAAATTATAAACCCTGCAATGTATCTTATCATAGCTTATTACTCTACATATATTTTAACGCACAGAGGATGTCACTTGATTATGCCAGCCTTTCTTCTGTTGTAAAGCACATTATATCATTAAAAAAAAAAAAAAACCTAATCATTTTTTAGATGCAGTATGATTCCACATTTACATGGAAATATCAGACAAATTGTTCCAAGTAATATTTATCACTGTACTGTCCCACTTTTTTGAATGTCATTGAATTCAGTGGAACTGATTGCTATGAATATTCCATTGGATCATAGAATGGTTTAAGTTGAAAGGGGTGTCTGGAAACCCTCTAGTCCATTTCCTGCTTGATATAGCAGGTTGCACAGGACCATGTCCAGCCAAGATCATGCCGTCCCTCCAAAGGCTCTCTGGGCAATCTGTTTCCATGTTCGATTACTCTCACAGTGACAGTTTTTCTTATGTGGAGACAGAACTTCTTATATTTCAGTTTGTATTCACTGTCTCTTGTCCTGTCACTGTACACCACTGAGAAGAGTCTAGTGCCACCTTCTTCACACCATCCCATCAGATATTGGTACATATCAACACAAGTCCTGAGCCTTTTCTTCTCCAGTTGAGACAAGCCCAGTTCTCTCAACCTCTTCTTTTATGACAGACGCTCCAAGTCTTTAATTATCTTTCTGACTCTTCACTGGACTCACTGCAGCATGTCCATGTTTTTTGTGTGCTGTGGACCCCAGGACTTCACACAGCACTCCTGACATAGCCTTACCAATGCTGAATAGGTGGTAAGGACCTGTCCTTTCTTCTAGGTCCAGATCTCCTGCCTCTCTGTCAAGGTTCCTTTGAACAGCAGCACAAACATATCGAGTACCAGCCACTCCTGCCAGTTTTACATGATCTACAGACTTGCTCAGAAGTACACTCTGCCCCAGCATTCAGTTCATTACTGAAGACTTTAAACAGTATTGGACATGGGGTTGACCCCTGGGCTACACCATTATGAATTAGCCTCCAGTTAGACTTCATGCCACTGACCACAATCCTATGAGGCAAACACTTCAATCAGTGTTTGGTCCACTTCACTGTTCACTTCTCCAGTCCACACTTCATCAGTTTGTCATTGAGAATCTTGCATGACACAGTGTCAAATACCTTACTAAAACTAAGATTAAAAATGTCCATTACTCTCCCCTCTTCCATTAGGTTGGTCATCTTAATGCAGAAGGCTATCAGGTTGGTCAGGCATGATTTCCTCTTCATAAATCCATGTTGACTGCTCCCAGTCACCATCTTTTTCTTCACTGTTTGGAAATGGTTTCAAGGAATATTGCTGCATCACCTTTCCCAGCGATATAGATGAGACCTGCAGTTATTCAGATACTCCTTCTTTCATTTCTTGAAGATTGGAATTTGCTTTCTCCCAGTCTTCAGGAATCTCCCTGAGATAAGTCAGCTTCCCAAGATATTGAGTGACCTTGTGATTTCACTGGATGTCTTCTTCAGAATTCTTGGGTAGATCCCATCAAGCCCATTCCTGTCAAATTTGTATGTCAAATTTGCTTAAATATTCTCAAACTTGATCCTCCACCATAAAAAACTTGAAAAAAAAAAAGATTTTGCAAGAGGGCTATGAAAGTAGCAGGGCTAGACAGCAAGCATTTTTCAGAGCAGAATCAAAGGACTTTGGAGCAGGATTAAACAACAGCAGAAATGACAGAACAAATTTTGGAAAACACGAGTCCTTAAAAAATTCAGCTGTCATAGAACAAGGCTTTTGAGATGTTATGTTTACCAAAGACTATGGAGTAATCTAACACAGGAACACTTGCAAGGTCAGGTAAATTTATCTTAGTATCTTTTGTATTGTCCTCAAGTAATCTGTGGTATCATTATCAGAAATTTCCATATTTCAGTGCAGGAAATCTTACCACTTCTGTTTCTCTATGTAGTGACAAAAATACCCTTTATGCCATATAGAATTGGATAATAACATGAATTTCTGAGTAGTAAATTCATAAACCTACTTTTGATTCAACGTTTTTAACAAAAACAAAACAAAACAAAACAAAAAACCAACAACAAAACCCCCCAAAAAACCAACCAACCAAAAAAAAAACCCCCCCCCCCCAAAAAAAAAGAAAAAAAAAAAACAAAAAACCAAACTAAGTATATTTGATTTCACTGAAGACTTGAACTGGTCTGTAGGAAGTTTTTCCAGTGGGAAAAGCAGCCCACAACTCATGGAACACACACACTAAATTGTCACTGAAGCAAAATGAAATGCCAGGAAAATGTAATTTACTTTACACGTGTATAATGAATGAAGAAAGAGATTTATTTCATGGGGTTTTTTTAAATTAAATTTTGTCATATCATAAACAAGAAAAGTTAGAAGACTGTTGAACCTCAGCTGACTATAACATTTCATGTAGATCACTTATTTCATGTATTCCAAAGATTACATTGAATTCTTTACCTATTATGTATAGAGTTCCAAAAAGAGAAAACATCTTTTAATGAAAACCAACGTGCTACTCCCTGCTTTAGAGTGGGCTGGGTTTGCTCTAGGAATAAAAAAACCCTGCCTACTCCACCATGTAACATTCTTTAATCAGGATAAGAAATCCTGCTAGTACAACATCTAGGTTCACATACACTAATTCCAGCAGACTACTAACAGGGAGGTTCTTTCAATATTTCTAAATTTTCTTTGAAATGCACAGTCTTATGGTATCTGAGTTCTCAAATTGTCCAAATAACAAAAAACATAAAAATAATATGAAAATAATATGATCCAGACTCTTAAGTTATTGCAATGACACTGAAATTAATGGAAGTGTGATATTTACACCACTTAGAGGGTTTGGATTAGTTTTCAAAAAAATACCTTTAAATGTGGTGCCTGTCTACATATCTATTGTTTAATAAAAGGTATACAGTTTTGAACATTACTTTTAGAAAACATACTCTAGTCATTTATTAAATGCACTCATCTGTCTTGCCTTAGGACTCATGACTGTTAAGCATCAAGGAATCAGTCTGCTGTTTGTTTTAGGTTTTTTTCTCACTATATTTCATTCTAAAGAGAGATTTGAACATAAGTATAGACAACATTTTTCTGCTTATTCACCTAGGAAAGAACAAGCAAATAAATTTGGAAATTTGGGGTAATATAATGAATATTTAACATAGCTCTGGTTTTCACTATATTTCGTAGGAATAGATGTACTGCAGGTTATAATATTACACAGAGAATTTCAGGTATACTTTCATTTTGAGAAAATTAAAGGGGTAAACCTTCAAAAAGGACTTTTAAATAGAAGCTTTACTTCACTTTCTATGTGGTAGATAACAATAATATGTTCTTCAGTATGCTACAGCCGAAACTGTTATAGCAGTTATAACTCGCAATTGAGTAATGATGATGAACTTGAAAACAATCACAACCAGATTTTTAGAGTGCTAATTTATTTCAAGAATATAGAAGCAAGATATCTTGTTTCTATTTTTGCACTCTTGTTTGACTGGAAGAGCGTTAAAATAAGACGAGTAAATAACTTCAGCTAAAGCAGCCATGTGCAAAATGTAAAAAGTAAGCTAAATAGTGTCATTACTCAAACTGTAGGTGCAAGGTAAAGATTGTGTCCTTACCTTCACAACGTGGGACAGTGGAGCTCCATACTACATTTCCATCTTGCATAATACAGGTTATGGATTCAGAACCTTGAGTCTTCACAAATCCATCATCACAGTGAAAGGAAACAGAACTTCCCAGAAGGAATCTGTCTCCAAAGCGCCTCCCATTTATGGGAATGCCTGGATCATGGCACTCATTCTGACCAAAGGCTGATAAAAACATAGTAATAATACTAGTAATAATAACAACAATAATAGTAATAATAATAATTATAATAACTTCCCCTTTAATTTTTTTTCTCTTTTTTTTCTTGAGAAGGAGATTAATATTTCAGTGGGAATTTCAATGGGAAATGGGATTGTTTAACCTGGAGAAAGGGAGGCTCAGAGGAGCCCTTATTACTCTCTACAACTACATGAAAGGAGTTGTAGCAAGATGGGTATTGGTCTCTTCTCACAAGTAACAAGCGATAGAACAAGGGGAGATGGCCTCCTCTTTTCTCTCCCTGCTACTTTTCAAAGGATAAAAATTACAAAATTTTCCTATAAAAATCAAAAGACCAGTTTAGGCATCTAAGACTTAAAAAGGATTGAAACCAATGAATTCCAGCATTATGTGAGGCATCTTTCTAAATAATTTAACCTTGGCAACAAACACTGTTGTTTGATTATCTTAACTGACACAACATAGGAACAGTGCAAAAGGTCTCAAAGAAAACTTTATTGTCTATTAACTTCTATAACGTTAGGAGATAATTTCTTGAGCTAAAAAGATAATCTCCATATAAGTAATGTCTTTGAATGAATCATAAAACTTTTAGGAGAGTTAGCAGTCTATGACAACTGTAATAATGTTTTCTACATGATGATGTTGTTACTAGAGTTTTGAGCTGAGAGTACTGTTTAGTGATATATTTTCATATAAACAAAACACAGGGCTATCTGGTTTTTTTTATCCTGCTTTCCCAAATGGGAAAGACTTATGCTTTCAGTAGCTCTCTATATGTGTGTGACTGGTAGGTTCACATTTAACAACTTTTGAACTGGTTGACCAATTGCAACTAAGTTTTAGTTGCAACTTTAGAAATTGTGTTCTCAGAGAGAGTACATTCTTAAAATTCTTAAAGAAACTGTAGCCAGAGAGAAAAATTATTCTAAATTAGTTCTCTCTTATAGGAAAGACTTCTGCATATCAGACCAGTTATGTTCTAGACAATAGAAAAAACACAGAGGGTAACTATCATGTGTAACCCAAAAAAGAGATCTCTATTCTTAGGGGTCTGTATTCTTAAATACCACACCATCAAACTGCAAGAAAAAATGTAAAAGCAAATCAGGTTCCCAGATTTATTTATTTGCAGTGAAATTCTAGTTGTTTTTTTATACTTCTTTGCTTTTCAGATTAACATCTCAGTATTCAGGATCTAACCTTTACACCTTTGTGAACTTATTTCTAATTGTTCCATTGAGAAGTATATTAAAGAACTTGCACTGGATGCTTAGATCTGAATGATCTGGACTTTAGTTATGTGCTCTGCATTTATGTAGTGACAACCAAAAAGACCGTTAAATAACAAAGGGAATTCATCTAAAATAAATAAATTATAAGGATTCAGATAAGCCAATGAATACCGGGAAGACAGCTGAAAAGAATGAATTATACAAGCATCACAATTTACTTCCATGTTAGAAATATGGGTTTTTTTCATTATTATGAAGAAAGATGACATAAGAAATTGCCTAAAAGAAAAGCAGAAATTCTTACTTGTATAAGTGATATTAAATCCTCTTCCAGTGGTAGAATGATCCGACTGAAATTCAAGTCTTACTATGTGCCCACTACTAGCCAATTGAGAAGGGACCTCATTGCCAGAAAATGTGCCAAGAGGTGGTAAATCTGAAATCCCATCATCTTTGACTGTCAGGTAGTCAAACTGAGGTTCTACATCAAAGTCATTGAAAATCAGATGGATTCTGCTTCCTGGCTCTGAGATAATTAACCAAACACAGTTCATATTGTTCCCATATTCCTCAGGATAATTTGGAGAAAGAATAATTCCAGATGGTGTGGTGAAGTTGAAGAAACATGAGACTAAAGGAAAGAACAATAATATTCTCAAAATACTATCCACAAACATTAAAAATGCTTCTTTTTATATTATTTTTATTTCTTTATTTCAGGCTTCTGCAGCCTGAATTTCAAAACTACTACACATGCAAGTTAGAAATATTTAACACTCTAAGAACATTACTCCAGTATAAAATGTTTTTTTTTCCCCGAGTCTAAGTAACTGCAGTAGGGCCTGCAAAAGATTTACATGTAGCAAATGACAAAGAAAGTAAAAATAATGCCTGATGTATTACAATTTGGAAAAATTGGCAGGTCTGTTCCAAAATGAAAATGTGACCTCCAAATTGAAATAATTTTTTTCCAAAAGGAATGTGCATGAAATTGTATTTAACAATCAAAAAAATCAAGCACAAGGGCCAATTTTGTCTGTGGTATACAAAGATAATGCTGATGTAAATAATAGCAGAAATTTGGAAGTGACTCAATTAAGAACTATTAAGAATATATACTATGAACTTGTTTTACCTTATTTTATCTTTGATAGCACAGAGTAAGACCAAAAATTATTCATAGCTATCCTCTTTTTTTTACTCTTTTGGGATATGTTCATCAAAACATTTCCTAACTGATTTCAGAGTCATTAGCTTGTGACTGGTACTTTAGTTAGAAGTACAGTATATCTAGAAAGAGGAATAGTCACTGCATATTAATAAACACAAAGGATAACCATTACTCAGCTCTTCGAATGTGCCAAACTGAACTCAGTTTGTAGAAATACATGTTGTAGATTCTGAGTTCTTTTGTAGGGCATGTGCACATCTAACACTGGAGCACAGTAAAATGTTCCACACCATTGTCAACAGAAACTAATATATCAATCCAATGCAATACAGCACCATGAAGAAAAACAACTTCTCTCTTAAAAGAGAATTGCAACTACACTGTCTCTGTGCCCAAGCTTTACACACTTAGACACATTTCAGCATTTCAAGGCAAACAGAGCAGTCCAGAGCAGGTTTGCTCAGCTTAACTCCAGGACTAACATAGTTTCAAAATACATGTGTCCAAATAGAACCATACACTTTATTAAGGCTTTTCTGGATGTTAAATCCAGTACTGAATTGTAAAACTTAAGTAAATTGAAGAGCCTAAGAAGAAGAGCCTGAAGAACTGAAGAGCCTAATATACCTGTGTACTAGAAAGATTTTCTCTATTTTACCATATAAGAATAAAGAAAAGTAAAAAACAAAAAACAACAGCAACAACAACAAAAAAAAACAACAAAAATAACCCAATGCCCCACCCCCAAAACCCAACTAACAACCCTTTCTATTTGAATCCATCTACAAGCTTAATGACAAATATATTTTATGTTTTAAAACAAAATTCAGAAACTAATGATCTTACCTAACCTTTTTTCTATGTCGAATATTCCTAAATTCCTTACATTAATCTTCATGTTTTCTTAGTATATCATAAAAAAAGCCCACAATCTTTTCTTAGGTGGATCTGCAGGCTGCTTTGCAATGACAGAATGAAATGTGTATGTGCCACAGAGTCATTTTGGACACTTATATGCTATTAGCAATTGCTCATTTAGAGTCTAAGTCAACACACATTTATATTAAGAGTGTTAAGTGGTTCAATTAAATATAAAATGGGAGGAAAGAACATTCTAAAAACAGTCCTACGTGATGTTCCCATAAATGAGCTACTGAGCCAACTGAAAAAAAGTGTGAATGAAAAAGTCTTCAAGGTATTTTGAAATGTCTTCCTGTTGTTTAGTCACAAATTCTAAGAAAAGCAAGAGGCTAAGATCAGGAAAATAATGCAGAAAAAAGTGTAATAATTCTTACAAACACAGCTGGGTTTGTTGCCAGACCACTGGTTATTTTGTTGACATGTAATTGTTCTCTCTCCCACCAGTTCAAAAGCTGCTTGACATTCAAAGGTAAGTGTGTCTCCATGCAGAAAACTGCTGCCAGTCCTCTTTCCATATGATGGAATTCCAGGGTCTCCACAACCTCCTTTCTCAATTTCTGAACATCAAGAAATTCAAATGCAATAATAAGGTAAATATATTTGCAAAGAATTTATATATCAGTATCAGAAGTACTTTAAAAATATTTGGCATTATGCCGTAAACCTATGTTTACAGTTGAAAGTGAATTAAAGGTAAAAGTTACCTCTAGAAGCATCTGCCTAAAAAATTACTTAGGATCTAAAGTCTTTTCACAAGGTAATAGCCTCCATACATGCATTGCTGCATTGATGAAGGTAACAAAATATTCATATTTAACTGCATGACTGCACTGAATTACAACATATTTGAAGTTAAAATCATAAAGCCACAGTCTCCATTCTAACCATGGAGACATTCTGTATGTAGATCACTTTTCTGGCAATGAAGTACTAGTGCCGAAAAAAATCTCTTAACTCTCACATCTGCAATTACACTTCTAAGGTGATTAACAATATGACTAAAAGTATATAATTTATTGACAAAGTCATTGAATTTCAGTTGAAATATATTTTAAAATATATTTTAAAAATAAAAATATATTAAAATATATTTTAAAACATAATAAAAATAAAACTGATGAATTTTTTCTTAATCTCATACTTCAAATTAGAGCCACATTTTTCCCAGCTGCATTCAGCTACACTGAAAATAAATTAACATTTTGGATTATACTTCATAGATACTTCTCTAGGAGATCTGCTACTTAAATTAACTAATTTGTAGATCTTGAATCTACTTAAACAAGATAAAACTATAAAAAACTCAAGTCTTAGGAAAGGAAATGTAAATATCAATTGCCCATGATAGCATCATCTTACAAAATACTATCCACATGGCTGCCCATCAGAAAATGAAGGCTATATTTCTTTGCCATTAAATTTAAAGCAAATTTTTAAAATTAATTTGCCTTTGAGCAGAAAAAGGAACAACAAAGGACTGCTGGTGCTATCAACTGTGTTGCTACATATGTAGTGAAATTATGTAAATCTTATTCAAATTAAAATAAAGTTCTTGTTATTTAAATATTTATAAAGTTCTTGTTATTTAAATATTTCACAGTGAATTCCAAGGTATGAAATCTGAACAATTCAAGATAACAAGAAAATTCAACTCACAGAATAGTATTAAATATCAATATAATTTAACATCATTCAAAATGTCTGCTGTCAAATATTGTTTAATCTATTAGTGTTGAATCCTGGCAGAAGTATATATCTTGACAAGCCAACTCAAACAGGAATTTTAAGACATAGAATGACAACATTATGATATGTAAAGTCAATCCACTAAGTTTAAACCCTTAAAGCAGTCATGAACAGATTGTTGGCAAGCATGTTTAGAAAGGTATGGCACATATTTCACAACATACCAGGTTACTTATCAGAATAAAAAGAGGTCTACATTGTTTTCTTGTTCATCTTAAAATCAAACCTTGAAGAGAAAATTAGAAATAACTATTTCATCTATGAATTCAAAGCAATTGCTGAATCAGTTTTTTTAGAATCATGGAATCATAGAATATTCTGAGTTGAAAAGAATCCATAAGGATCACCAAGTCCATCTCCTGGCCCTGCACATGACAGCCCCAAGATTCACAATCACACCATGTGCCTGAGAGTATTGTCCAAACACTTCTTGAATTCTGTCAGGCTTGGTGCTGTGACCACTTCCCTGGGGAGCCTGTTCCAGTGCCCAGCCACCCTCTGGGTGAATATCCAACCTAAACCTCCCCTGACTGGCTTCAGACCATTCCCTTAGGCTCTGTCACTGGTCACCACGGAGAAGATATCAGTGCCTTCCCCTCCTCTTCCCCTCACAAGGAAGTTGTAACTGCAATGAGGTCTCCCCTCTATCTCCTTCACCTCAAAAAAATCTCATATGGCTTCCCCTCTAGATCCTTCACCATCTTTGTGGCCCTTCTTTGGGCATTCTCCAATAAAGTTTAGATCCTCTTTGTATTTGTTGCAAAGCTGCATACAGGAATCAAGGTGAGGACACTCCAGTGCAGAGAAGAGTGAGACAATCATCTCTCTCCACTGGATGGCAATGCTGTGCTTGATGCACCCATTATTTTTTTATTTAAATACTTTGTCTTACCAGAAAGCTGAGGATTTATCCCTTAACTATGTTCTTTTTCCATAGTCTACAAAGGAACTAACAAAATATCTATAAGAAATGGATTTATTGAAGTAGAAGACAGATCAGGATACTTTCTAACTCTCACGATATTCACCAAGCTGTAGGAGAGGGGTATGGATCAGTGAACCAAAATGTTTCAACAGAAATTAACATGAATTAAGCTTTCTGGTTGGTTAAAAATTCTTTTTTTTTTTTTGTAGGAAACTGCTTCAGTATGTCTTTAGTCAGATACGAGTTCTTAGTGAGGAAGGCAAGAATGCAGTATAAACTTTGGAGACTAAGCAAATGCTTTGTTATTCTTAATATATAACTCCTCATCCAAGAATGTCCAGTTTTACTTGTGGGGATATATAATTTGGATTTGTAAATATCTTATTTGCAAGCACAAACAAACAAAAATATAAAATCTAATTTCAGATCAAGCACATTAAAAATATTTTTATCCTTTGAAAAAATAAAGATATACTAAAGTCTGTCTCATAAAAAACAGTTTAATGATAAATTTCAGGTTCTCTCAAAAATAATTAGAAGGAATTTTTGAATAAAATTATTTTACATTAAAAATCCAAGTAACTAATAAAAATGTCAAAATTAAATATATTAACTTTATTTCTATTTAAACCTTAGGGTTTGTGCTCATTTATTCAACATAAAAACAATTCAGAAAACATTGCAGATTTATAAAACACTTCTGAGGATATCTTATTTGCATTTTAACAATAAAAACTTGAAAAATTCTATCCAGGTCTGGAAATCTACATCATCACAAACTTTAAGCTGAAGACTATATACCTCTAACAGAAATGTACTCTAGTCAAAAATTATTTAGGTTGACAAAAATCACTCATTTAAATTCATAGAATCATCACAGAGTCATAGAATGATTTGGGTTTGAAGGGACCTTAAAAATCATCTACTTCTAACCCATGGACAGGATCACTTTCCATAGACCTGGTTCCTCAGGGCTCCACCCTACCTAGCCTTGAACACTCCCAGGGATGGGCTATCAGCTTCTCTGGGCAACCTGTTCCAGTGTCTCACCAGCTTCACAGTAAAGAATTTCTTCCTAATACCTAATCTAAACCTACTCTCTTTTAGTTTAGAGTAATTCTCTCTTGTCCTATCACAAAATGCTGTTGTGAAAAGTCCCTCTGTAGCTCTCTTCTAGGCTGTACTTCAGGTTGTACTGGTTGTACTCAATGATCTTAAATGATTCTGTGACTCTCTCCAGTCAAAAGCTACATTTCCATTAACACCCCAAAACTTAGTGAGGACAAAGAAAGCCAAATTCAGGGTTTTGCATTTATACATGAAGAATATTCTTTGTTTATAAGGAGATATAGAGTAGGAGGCATGTGATGATTCTCAACAATTTTGTGTCCTCTGGGATTCAGCATAGCTTTTTACTTCACTTCTGGTACCTGTTCAACTTGCACTGATTTGGTCAGTGAAAAAAATTTTTAAATGTCTAAATGTAAATGAGATCCACTGTGTGTATTGCTTAAAGACATGCACCAATTATTCTGTTTCATAAATTACAAAGAGAACATCTTCAGATCAATTCAGCTGACATCATGTTGAGCTTTTAGAAAATTCGTATGGGATAGAAAATGTTCTTAAAATGACAAACATGAAAATAAAATCTACGTTAACCTATTTAAGTATGGCATTAAAGCACTGTTTTTTTAGGATTATTCTGTGTACTCATTAAATGTTGAACTTCTTTTGATCTGAGTTTTTAGAGCTGTGTGAACTTCATGATGTTGACACAAACTCTCAAGCTTAAATTTAAACATCAGTGTCCTCTGGTTACCAAAATATTAGCACTGATCTTATGCAATTGTTTTTGGCTTTCATGTACTCTCTTTCAGTAGCCTGGGGAAACAGACTTTTCATCTTGTTTGTAAACTAGAAATATTTACTCAGTTTCATGAAATATTCTTTCTTTAATGTTAGAAGAATAACAAGATTAGATTTCTGACTATGAGATCATCTCTCTCTCTCTGAATTTAATCAAAGACATTTCAGTTGCTGTGTTTTCATTTAAATGAAGAAATATGGCAATTTAAAGTGATATTAAGCATCTAAATATGTATTATAACCACTATTTGAAAGGTATCACATTGCAATTCAAGTCTTTTTTGATGAAAAAGGATTTGTATTACTTTGACTCAGGTATCTAAAGTGTATAATAAAATAATTCATAGATGATAAGATTTTTGTACTCTTGAATGTATTATTAATGGCAGTAATGTTACTAGATTGTAAATACACAGTTAAAATTAAATTCTTAGTGTCACTGTGTTTTCATTCACACTATCCAATTTTTTAGCTTAGATGATTAGTGAATCATCTGATCACTAAATCTGAATCTGGATATAACTTTTACCAGAAGAATATAAATAATAACCTCACATTATTAATTCAGATATATAAATACAATTTAAATTAAATTAGTGTTTTAAACATATGCGGGTTATGCATAAATCCATTATTTTAAATAAGAGATACATAAACTTCAGTACTTCAAGGTCTACCAGAAAGTTGAAGTCAATACCTCTAAAAACCAAACACATTAATTTGACAACATTTCATAATGACCATCTTAGCTATAGCCATGATAGGTTAAGGGAAGCTGTGAACTGGTACGGTTATACATTTACCCAGAAAAAAACAGAAACAAAACATGTAAACCCTTAAATGAGAGATCAAAGAAATTCATGTTTCAAATTCAAGAAAGCTGATAATTTATTTTATTTCCTCTCATTGCCCGTACCTCCCTGCATTAACAGTCACAATACCCGATGCAGTGGAATCTGATGTAAAAACACAAAGAAACCCTTATACAAAGAAAACATTTAATACAAAGAGAAGGGATAGAGAGATGCTCAGGATTGCAGAAAAGGACATAAGTAAAGGAGTGATATTAAATGCATGATTCCTGCAATAGGAACAACTCCTGAAAGAGAAAATGATAAATCAAAATTAATAGAAAAAAATATTTCAGATAGTACATAATTGGACTGTAAAAGTGGCTAATAAAGTTAAAATGAGGTTGGCCTAATGCTAAAAAGAGAGTGGCCTTACAAGATAATTTTATAGATTGTCACAATTTTATCATTATTCCAGTAAATTTCTTCAAAGAAATTTTACAGTGCAATTTATTATCAGTCTCCAACTATAAAAAGAGAAGGTCTTCTTCACAGATCATATAGTTCCCAGTAGCATTCTAAGAGATTCTCACATTTTCTCTGAAATGTTTTGTCCTTGCTGTTATCAAAAAGACTACAGATCATATCCAGTAGATTAATTTTTGCTACTTCTACGTTATTGCATTTTGTATTGATATTAAAAATAAACATGACCTTAGAATCAGATAGATGGGAAAAAAACAACATGAAAAACTTTAATAGGAAGTCCATTTAAACTAACAGTTCACTATCATAGCATAGAGGTGGCTTGCTGGTAATAACACTATATTTTATCATATCTTATAACACAAAAATCCCTGAAAGCAGTAAAAAAATTAAAACAGAAAACAAATCAGACCTTTACAACAAGTATATTCTTTAAGTATAATATTTACTGTGTACTTAAATATGTTATTACAGAATGCAGAAAAATGAATGTTGGTTGTTTACAATCAGTTTTACATATCTGGGGTAAATGCAGATCAAATCTGAATAGGGATGAGGAAGAAGCTTTTTGTTATTTGTTGCAGAAAAATGTATAATACCTATTGACCAATAATGATATAGCAGGTGAAATTCATTATCAATAACCGTAGAAAAACAAATCTGGAAAAAAAAAATTATGACTTTGCAGGCACAATGACAGGTTCTGACTTGCAGTTAGGACTTGGGAACAGAAAGTTTGGCCTACTAAAGGTAATTCTGTGAAACTGTAAGCTATTGAAAATGTTAAGAATTGCTGGCAAAGGAACAATGAACAAAACAGATAATAGAATTCTAACATCGCACAAAAACCTATTTCATTTGCATGTTAAATTTTCTATGTAGTTCTGCTCCTCCACTTAAAAAAAGGAAAAATTAGAACCAGGAGAGGAAAGCAAAAGATTAAAGTTACTGAGTAACTGAAGATTAATTAGACAGACTCCAAATCTCTTTTTTGGGAGGTGAAATATATGTGTTCAAAAATGATTGGACAAATACATGGAAGAGAATCTTATTGAGGGACAAAGGAGTACTTGAGGCATGTATCACTGGAAACAGAGAAAGTACTAAGATTATCTCTGTCTTCTGATTTATCACTGTGTAATTCACAATCTCCTCCTTAAAAATCTATTTTTGCCAAGTATCAACATGCTATTGGCTTTTGGTCTCACTGTAGATTTTTATCCTAATGTTTTGTGATAAGGAACAGGATACTGTTCAAACTACAGTGTTCATCTTGCTTTACTAGAGTAGAACCTGTCTGTACAAAAGGCTGAGCAGTGCCTTGAACAAAAGTTAACACAAAGTTATCCTGTGGAAAGCAAGTTAGCATGTTATCATGGAAAATAGAAAGTACAGGAAAAAGTAAGTGCAGTTGCCTCAGAAATGATCAGAATAACATAAGGATGAATATCAGGAAAAGGGGAACCATGGAATGAGGTAAAAGGTAATAATAGAACTTGTAGAATTAAATCGTTGCAATTTAAATGAAGAGGAAAAAAATAGCTAGCATAAAAGGAGAATGAAGAACACTTTCACTTTTCTAGAAAAAAAATCCTATCTAGATAACATAAGTTTAAATAAAATTAAGTGAAGGGTATGATAGGAAGAGAGCGGTTTAAGGACCATTTAGAAAATGTAGACACGTTTAAGCGAACAGGGTCTAATTAAGTTCACATTAAAGTCCTTAAACTGAAGCAGTCGATGAACTATTAGCAATTATCTACAAGAACTTCTGGAGAACAAGGGTAGTCCCAGATGACTGGGCAAGGTCACATGTAATAATTGTCTCAAAAACTGGAGAAAAGAGGACCCAAGGAATTACACAAATCCTTGTGATTTGTCCCCTCAAGCTGGGAAAATGATATGCTTTATCTTCCTTTACAATGGAATATCCTTGAACATCTTTACCTAAAATTATCCCAAGTCCTGACAAGAAAAGCATGGTAGTTTTCTAGAAAAGAAAATCAATGAGCTATCAACATTTTTAAAGTACAAGCAAATCGTGTGTAATAGGATTGTAAAGCCAACACTGATCCTAAGCAAAATAATGGAACAACCAACACAAAAGTTTATTTCAAAAGGGTTAAAAGACAAAAATTTAATTACCACCAATTAACATTGTTTTATGGAAAATTAGCCATGTCATACAAACAATATGATTTTCAGATTATAAACTCGGTTGACACAATATATTTGGACTTCTTTCAACCATTTAAATTAGTGACACATGGTATGCTAATTGAGAATTGGCATGATAGAAAATTAATTTAGCACACATTAAATGGATTGAAATTAGATAATTATAGTATTTCAAAGCATAAATGTGAATAAAGAATTATTGTTAGACAATGGAATAGCTTCAGTTAGTTTAATATATATTGTTTGAGCCCAATCCTAACAATTTGTAACACAAATATTACAGTAAACTAGGTAAATGATATTGCCACAGTATTTTTGATATGTCCCTTGACATATATTATAGGTGTGCATGTCTTCTTGTGCATAAGTTTGCACATAAATACTGTTTTTTCTCATACTCTTACAAAAAACAAAACAAAACATCGAAATTTCAGGCCTATGGCAGCTGAGAATTTTCTAAAATAAAACTGTAGGAGCTTCAAGATCTATATGCTTCTAATGCAGGTTATAGAAGCAGTAAGAGCTCAAGTGAAAAATGTTAGCTTTGGAAGCTATCCATGGATAAGGCTACAGAGGGAGAAAGATACCTTGGTAGTAGTATTTGGGATGGGAAAGGTGATTACACTGTAAACAAGTGTACTGTGTGGCCAGTGTAGACATCTAAAAAACTTATTTTTTCTTTATTATATTTCAATAAAGGAACCAGAAGGAGCAAGTGTTGTTCCAAAAATATTCTTCTGAAGGGAGAAAAAAAAATAAAAAAAGACAAAACATCTTTAGGCTCTACACTCCTATACTCTGCCCTTGCAGGACAAATCCTGCACTCCAATGCTGGTCTCAGTCCAGCAACTTTTAGTGGTTTTTGGGGTTGCACAATTTCCTCAAGATCTCAAAGTTTTTCACTTTGATCACCTCTGAGACTTTATTGTATGTGCACCCTTTCCATCTACAGAGAAGTTCCTGTCATTCTTATCTATATCTTGTATGATTACAGTTTTTTTGCCGTGCCTCTTTACTTATTGGCTCGGCCCCCTTGACCACCTGAGAGTTCTGGTATGTGATTAAGGAGGCCACACTTTCTTTCTCTTTCCAAGGATGTTGACATGACCAAAGCTTTAACAACAAGACTTTTTCCTCCGTAATTTAATACACTTCCTGAGGAATATAAGCTAACACAAAAGTACTCTGCAGACAAATAAAGGAAGTCTCACACCTTAGAATTCAGTCTGGAAGCTATTTCATAGAAACATACCAAAACAGTGCATACCTACTTGTACATGTAAATATTTGGTGGGGATATTATATATAAGAAAGAAAAAATCCAAGCAAATAAAATTCATGTGGTCTTTTCAGTGAGAGCAGTCAAAACCCTGAAATTTCACAGAAGCATTGTTAGAGAGTCCTCATGAGCATTAACTGTCTATTTGACTTTGAATAGATAGACTGGACTTCTCAATCTTAAAATTCCATTCATCATCTTGGTTTTCCACCTACACACACAGAAGAAAAAGAATGGGCAGGATGAGTTATGATGGGAATTCAACAGTGTTGGGGTTTTTTAGGGAAAAAAAGTCTCCCTCTGAATATTGCTAGTCTGTGGAAGTTAACTGCACAAACCTATTTTAGAAGATCCATTTTCTAGTAAATGTCATTGGTTCTTCATGATTAAAATAAAACTGAGTTTTCAAAAATGTCTAGATGCAAAAGAGAGCATGCAAGCACACACAATACTAAGATATCATTGCAGCATTTCATTAATCTAATTCAGCAATTCTCACATATAATAAAGAGTCTGAAGGGGTTTTATTTTTATATGCTATCATGTATATAATGAGAAATTAAATGCATGAAATCTAAAATTTGTTCTTGATAATGTTTTAGATTAGGAACTATTGTTTTTCTCAAACTTCATAATAACATAAATATTTCATCTGAATAACAATAACCACCTTTAATCTGAATTGCTAATAAAACAGGAGAGTAATTTAAAAAGGTTGCTCTGGAGGATATGCTGACTTTGTAACAGGTGGAGGTGTTTGTATGTCAAATCAATTTCAGTCAAAGTGTGAAATTAATATCTGTTTATGAGCTAAATAGATAAATCACACAGTTGGTGAAAGGAGTTGGGAAAGAAAAAAAATATTGAAGAATTCTTTAGTGAAATAAATCAGTTCTACAGAGGATCTTACTAATAGACATCTGTGTGTCGAAATTAAAATCTTCAGCAGTTTACTTAACATTTCCCATAGATCTTACTTTAGTAACAGCTATCAGTATTAATTTTGTTTTGAAAAGTGTCTGAGGTTTAAATATAATTCTCCATTTGAAATCATGTGACATTAGGAAATATTCCCATTTGATACTTAGTAATCAACCATGACATTTAAAAAATTCAATAAATGCTATAATGAAGGCACAAATTCTGCAGATACCGTTTAATGACCCAAACCTGACCATCTTTTGTCCTTTCATGGTATAACTACTAGAACAAAAGATGCTAATAGGCACCAAAATCCTAACAGTTGTAATTGATTTTAATTAGATGATACTGGGAATCTAGTTTAGCTTAAAAAAAATAGAAAAATACATATGAACAAGAAATTCCAGATCTTTAAAAAATTATAATAACAGTTAAAACTAATCTTTTATATAAAAAATCATTATGTGGATCGTACAAAACTCCAGTAGAGCATTTCTAAGGCACCAGTTTTACTGTGTAAATTTACACACTTTACTGGGAATTAGCAGGGGTGGAGGTGGTCTACAGTGACCTGGGGAATAACCAGGACTCCAAGGTTTGGATGCAATCCAGTGCAGGTGAAAGCTTGTATGGAGCACACTGATGTCATACACCAGCACCCTGGTGTTAAAGGACTGGGCAAACACTGAGGCACCAGTTGTGTATATCCTGGTCTGCCAGCTCCAGCAATTCAAAGAGAATCTCCATCCCCCCTTCTCCTCAACCCTATGGGCTTGCATCTCAGCCATGGAAAGACATTCCCACCAGGTCTGACCTCTCAAAGGAAATGTGGAGAATGTCCCTCCTTCCTTGTCCCTGCTGGGCTTAAACCCAGCACACATGTACACACACACTTTTCCCTAACTAGGAAGAGACACAGCCAAGGACACTAAAGCCACATGGACAAGTAGAAGTACATGCTCAGGTGTACCACTGCCCTCAGACTACTGCAGTTTAATCCTCCTCAGAGGATTTGCATTCTTCTTTCAAAGAAGATTAAGCTGCAGTTATGAAGGGTCAAAATGTCACTGAAGGAGAATCCTCACATAGGTTACTCAGCTAAATCTGTTCTTTAAATTTATTGTGCTTTGTTAATTTTAACATTTCTGAACATCTCCTTGCAGATGTAACAGACATTTTCAGAAAATAAAGCTAACTCTTATTCCCAGGGTTTTATCACTGGTTTTGATGAAAAGAACACCAATTTTTTATAACTGGGTTTATCTTCAAAATCAGAACATTATCTTTTTATATTATAACACTAAATATAAGTTAAACTATATTAATTTAAATTTTTATGCAAAACTCAATTAATTTCATGGTATGCAATGTATTCTAATACACATAAAAGAAAACCACAATATGAAAAAAATTAGGTAAATTTTGAGATTAGAGATTATTCAGATTCTTTGAAATTATGTAATATGTGAAAAGCACTTTATATACTTTATATATCTATAAATGCATATATATATATTTAAATGGCTACCATAAAGTCTTAAAACTCTGTATACAAAATCCTGCCTCCACTTAAGATCACCTTAGCTTTTTCTTCACCTTGTATTTAATATTTTATTCATCAAATTACCTTGTGTTGTTTCATAAAAAGATTTGTTAATATGCTGACATTATGTGTATATATGCAGAGAAAATCCTGTGAGAGTTAGACTCAAAAAATACTGTGTTTTTTTTAGGTTCCAGATAAATATTTGCTTCAAGAAAAATTACAATAATATTGCATTTTGCCTTAGAGAAGCAAATTAAATATTTATCAAGATTACTAAAACAATGTTTTCTTCAAAGTTTATTGACTTCAGGAATAACATCAGTTCTCAAAGCTTATTCACACATTTCTTCAGTTAGATATACTTTAAAAAGTCATCAATACTAGAATTTTTTGACTTGGTAGTGTTAGGTTAACTGTTAGACTCAACAACATTAAGGGTCATTTCCAACCTAAATGTTTCTATGACTCCATCAATACAGTCCAAGGTGTGTCAGACATCATATCATTTAATCAATTCTTTCTTTCATTACTGTTACAAAAAGGTTGGCTACTTAAAATGACATAGACAGGAAAATAAAGCTTAAACTAAGTGGTAGCACTGTTGAGACAATGAACTGACGTTTTGCTCATTTGAAATCAAGGGTTTTATTTTTAAAACCGTAGTGTGGGTGTCATGCATCAAAAGGCTCCAAAACTAAAGGGCAATATAATTCTCATGATTTGATTTTTGTAGCAAAAAAATATAGAAAACTGGCACAAAATTAAAATACTTTGATAAGAATTTATCATAGTCTTATTTAAAAGAAAAAATCATAACATCGATCTGTTGCTTACTAACTGTGATCATTTGCAGAAATCTTACAAATGAGTGGAGGGTGTTTAATAATGCCAATCAATCTCAGCCATAGATATTAACAGGAGATTTTGAGTATGTCACCACTTTACAAATTAAATAAGACAAATGAATAAAATAGAATTATTTTGGTTTAAAGAGTGAAAGGACTATCTTCTAAGGTAATTTCAATGGACAGTAAAGTTCATGGTGCATACATTGTGTTTTCTATATTTAAAAAAAACAGGAGAAAATTTTAACTGGTAAAAAGAACCAAATAGCGTTAACCTATGAAAATATTTACATAAAACAAGACATATTGCCTGTCCTCCAAAAGTATACACTTGAGTAATGCCATTATTATAATACACAGGAACAAAATACAAAAAGAAAACTTCATATACATGAAATAGATGAAAGAAAGAGAAAAGCTTAGAGCAAAATCAGAAACTTAAAATTTTCATTGAATGACTTATGAGTTGTTTTCTTTCTAAGTATTACAGTGTACATAATGATTTTGCTATGTGCACATCCAACTGAGTCCTAAAAAAGCATAATTTCATTAATTTCTTTCAGCACAGGTTTTATCAAACCTCCAAGCAATAACAAATTTTATACCAATAGTGATAGTGCAATCACATTTATAAAGTAGTTGTGTTTGTAAAAAACTGCACTGATTTAAGGTTTAATGATTACTGTAGCTGGATGCAAAAAGACATTTATCTGAGCAACTGAAATATGTTTTTGAAAGTACTCATGAGAAAAGAAGAATCATCTTCTACACAGTCATAATGATGAGCTTAAAGTTTAACCATTTTCAGCTGCTTGCAGGGGATGATATACTTCCTGACATCTCCAAGAATTCTTAATAACTTCAAATTATATAAAATGCTAGGATTATATCACTGAGTCACCAGATTTCTTTTATGAACTAAAGAATAGGCTAGTGAAATAACCTAATTAGGTTATATAATCACATAAAGGCAGGAATAAAAAAATGAGTTCTAAACAGACCATAAAACAGATGTTGTTATACCTGTTATCAAGAAGTCTGAAAGTCTTTAGACTGACAGATTTAAAGTGTTGAATGGGAGAAAAATCTCAAGTGTAATAAAATTCTAAAACATTCACATCTAAAAATTCAAGCTGCCTGTCATCTGCTTTTGTGTCAGTGTGATACAGTGGACAGGACCACAAGCAAGGAAGGGACCTGGGGGTCTTGGTCAGCGGCAGTGCCCTGGCAGCTAGGAGGGCCAACCTTGTCCCAGGAGGCGTCAGGCAAAGCATCACCAGCAGGTCGAGGGAGGGGATTGTCCCGCTCTGCTCTGTGCTGGGGCAGCCTCACCTTGAATATTGTGTGCACTTTTGGGCACTGCAATTTAAGAAAGATATTAAGCTGTAAGAGAGCATCCAAAGGAGGGCAACGAAGATGGTGAAGGGCCTGGAAGGGAAGCTGTATGAGGAGTGACTGAGGTCCCTTGGTCTGTTCAGCCTGGAGAAGAGGAGACTGAGGGGTGACACAATTGCAGTATACAACTTCCTTGTGAGGGGAAGAGGAGGGGCAGGCACTGATCTCCTCTGTGGTGACCAGTGACAGGACCTGAGGGAATGGTCTGAAGTTGTGTCAGGGAAGGTTTAGGTTGGATATTAGAAAAAGTTTCTTTACCCAGAAGGTGGTTGGGCGGTGGAACAGGTTCTTCAGGGAAGTCTTCACAGCATCAAACCTGACAGATTTCAAGAAGCATTTGGATGATACTCTCAGGCATATGGTGCGACTCTTGGGGATGGCCCTGTGCAGGGCTAAGGGTTGGACTTGATGGTCCTTATGATTCCCTTCCAACTCAGCATATTCTGTGTTTCTGTGATGCTGTGAAGCACCCTAGTGATTAGCTGGCTGTACGATCCACCTTGGACTTAAAAGCCCTAAAACACCTATTTTTATATATGGCACACTCATAACATGACTGAAAGAAGCCAAACTCAGGCACATTATTCACCTCATCAATACTCTTTTTTGGCTGCAACTGCGACCTAACATGCCTGTTTGATATTGTTACAAGGCCGAATGTCACAGTATCATGTTACATTATCCTGACCTGGATATGCATGGCAATGACTATGTCTAACTCATCCATCTAAAAGGTAAATGCATGCTTCAATCAATATTAAGAAATGGCATAAACCATTCTGTTGATTCAAATCTGCCCAAAATATTGCATCTGATCACTTATGGTGGGCAAGTTTGGGCATGAATGGTCCACTTATAGTCAAAACAAAATGAAAATGCAGCCCAAGCAGAAAACTAACTGGAAAAAAAAAAAAAAAAAGTGTATGAATAAAGAATTACTTTAACTACAAACTCTTTATCCATTTTATCTAAAAAAGTTCCTACCTTAGACCATGACTATCAATGAATTTCAAAAAAATTCTTGCTTGTAAAATATAGTCTTAGAATGTCATTGGTAGAAACATGCTTTGTTGGTGTTACAAGACCAACCTGTGACCTCAAAGTTTTCGTATGCTGATATTAATTTTCTTTTTGTCCCTTCATGCATGTTATATCTCTTAAATGTATGTGTTGTGTTGTTCTTTATTATATATATAGTACCCCAAACCAGTCAGATTTGAGAGTGATTGCATGGCAGGACTGGCATTTAAGTTAGAGGTTTATTCATTCAAAACAAGTACTGTTGGTGAACCTAAATCAATTTAATCAGAGTGTTCAGAAGATATCAGGCCCTGTTCTAATGCATATTTAAAATTTATTCAGACTGAAGTAACTTCAACAAGGGAGATTGGCAACAACCTTCAAAATAACCATTTAGCAAGTTCACATTATTTTTCCAGGAGATGATGTACAAGGATATCAGATCTGTCCCTTGTGTGGAAAAATACACTGAGGTCTTTCATAACCTTACTAAATAACCAGGTAAAAGGAAAAATTATATTAGGAACAACTAGAACTTACAGTCCATTTTCTTAATTAGTAATTCTTTCTAAATAGGTCTATTGCTAAAATTCTGAAAGCTACGTTAACAACTGTATTTTTTCCTCTAAATAAGTTTCCTTCTCATTTTTCTTGGTTGAAAAATCTATTTTTAAAGCTGCACTCTATACACAATATTCACTTACAAATCTTAGTGGGTTTTATCATGAAATCTCAGCTGTGAAACATGCAATGTAATTGTGTTTTCTTTGTCTTTAGTTTATGAAAATGTATGGAGTAACATCTGGTCTTCTTGGTTTAAGTAAAGAAAATTGTCGTAGGTTATAATGAGAAGAAGATTTCAATATAGATCCTTTGATACACTTAAGTGTGGTATTACAATATATCTTGCTCTTCAAGGACAGATAAATTTAAATTTCTGGCCTTTTCAAAGAAAAAATACTTTCAGAGGATTCTTTCAAAAATGTATTAAACCATTCTATTAAGATATCTGGGATCTATAAGAGAGAATGAGGGATTTTCAGATACATTCTATAAAAATAGCTTTTTTAAGAAAAAGTAACCATAGGTGCAGATTAATCTTCAGGATTGTTTGGGGGTTTTATGGGTAAATTGTAAATTTGTAAAATTTATTTGCCCAAGAGGTTGAGGAATTATGGTAAAAAATATCAAGATAAGAATGTCCTTTACTTTGTCTCTATAGAACATGTATAAGCCATCAAAGCCTACAGTTTGCCTTCTTTTTTGATAGCTGCTAGCACAAAGACAGTGTCCTCAAGGTTACATGTCACAGATCATTAACTTTCTCACAATTAAAATTAAATTCTATTTTTAGACAGGTTCTTTGACTGCTAAACAAAGGGGAAGCAGAATCATTGAGGCGTCTCGTGACAGAATAGAGGTTCAAGGTTTACAGTTACCCTAAAGCAGGAGATATATTTAGAGTGCAGATGTATAAAAGTTTTGCCAACAATAAAAGATGAGAAATTCTAATAAAACTAATAGAAGCATTGAGATGAAAGAAAGAAAAAAGTTATAATTCATCTTTATATTAAGATGTTTACTATACTTCTGACATTGTAAACATTTCATACTTTACAATTCTGAAATTAACTACCAAAACTTAACCCCATCCCCTCAAAATAACTCACAATTGGTTGTAAAACAAGACTGAAAGCCAGAATCCATCTGTCAAATGATAAAAATATACTTCACAAGAGAGATCCCACTACTACTGCAAAATTCACGGTGTATACTTCAGGTCAGAAAGTCCTCAGAAGTAAGAGGTTGAACTCCATAAATAAAATATCTTTGTTAGACAAACAGAAATCAAAACAGCTGAATTCACATTAGAAGTACTGGAAAGAAATTAGGATGAGAAGTTCATAATTTTGTTTTGAGGAAATAGTCTAAAATGTCAGATACATAACTTGTGCCAATACTCTCTTTCCACTATATAATCACTTTTTCCACTTTATGTAGTTCACAAATGGATTCTATAAAGACAATATATTGTCTTAATAAACACAGAACCTAGAAATTACATAAGTACAAAAGATGAAACCAAAAGATGGGGTGAGAAAAGGTAGGATTAATTCAGATAGAATGTGTCATTTTCTGCAGGCAATACAACAAACTTGAGCTCTGTAACTATAAAGGCTGAATGTGTGGCACCATGTCTTAAGATTCCTTTATATCTTAGCCGTGGAAATACTACAGGCCTGTATATGCTTTTTCATTAACAGCTCTGTAGCATCCCACTTAAGTAATTATGACAGTGTTTCAAGAGCCTCTGTGATTTTTCTTGATGTTCTCATATTGTTATTGTCATGGCCATGGACCTGCAAATCTCAGTATGTTGCTAAGGAGGATTCTCATGAGAAGTGATTGCCACCCTCATGAGAATCATGCCTTGTTTCTCCTTCCTTCTTTTCCCCTTCTTCCTTCTTGCTTTGTTGATTTCAGTTCATATTAATGAAAACCAAAACAAGGTTCATTAAAAAAAAGTATATAGTAGTAATTTAAACACTCAAAAAATATTATCCAACAATACATGCACATAGAAACTTAATCTCTCATAGAACCATAGAATTAACTGGGTTGGAAGAAACCTGGAGATCATCAAGTCCAACCCTTAATCCAACCCCACTGTGATTACTAGATCATGGCACTCAGTGCCACATCCAGCCTCATCTTAAAAACCTCCAGGGATGGTGAATCCACTGCCTCTCTGGGCAGGCCATTCCAATGAATGTACACTTGATCTAATTAGCATGCTCCAGTCACTGTCATGACTGGGAATAACTAGTGGTTGAGCTTGAGTCTCCATTATCACCACCTGCTTCAATGGAGAGAGACCACTAGTAGAAGAATATTGGTGTGGAGAGCCAACACCATGTTTCCTGGCTGAAGACTAGGGAACATTTTCCCTTCCTCTTCCTTTCAATGTTCACAATATGCCACCAGCCACAGATATCACTTTGAAAAACCTGCTCAGGCCAGCCTGTCTTAATGTCCTTAGTCAATAAATGTATAGGTTGCTAAACTTGAAGTTAAGATCCATATAATTTTTCATTCTTTATTTTGAGTGGTTTGGTGTTGACACACTTAGGTCATTCAAATGAAATTTGGTGTTTCATCAGAAATATAGTGTTTCATCTACAAGTGAAATGAAACACTTAGAAAGGGTGCTTCATTTTATGGAAAATATTTAAGGAGAACTCCCACTCTTCTAGTTCCATAATTTTTAGTTGTTGAAAAGTGAGCAGTCTCTTAATGTTTTGCAATATCTTTTGTGTGAAAGTAATTTTGAAACAATTATCAAATAATTTTCATCATATGTGTCCATAAGGAACTATTGTAATAGTATTAAGTGATTTCCCTTATCCTTAAGGTGAACTAATTAACATGGAAATTAACCAAAATGATACCATATGTTAAAAAGCAACAGCTCTTTCTATCTGCAGGTCTATGTAACATATTAAAATGGAAATTATCAATACATGCATATGTACTAACAGATATCATGTATTTTTTTAATAGAGTGGATCAACTTCAGAAAGTATTAAACTGTAGCACATAGTCAAAACAATTAAAGGTGTTTGTGTTTCAAAACTTCTCATCTTTTTGAGACAGAAACAACAAAAATGAGGCTAGAGTAATTTGGATCATTCTTTTTGAGTTAAATTCCCACAATCTTACACATCATCTTAATTTCCATTTGCATATGCAATATCTCTGGTTTTGTTGCATCCTATTTTTGACCTGGGTCTGTGAATATTCTCAGTGAGGCATGAAAACATGTTTTGTAACTACCCTGATAAAGTCCTGAGAATATTAACCATAATTTTCAAATAGTATCCAATATGAGAAAATATACAGATTAGCAGAATGTGAAAGTTAAGATCTTTCAAATTTTATAGAAATTCATATCTTCTGTAGACCTCCCAGCAAAAACCCTTAGAATAATAAATTTACTTGCAAATATTTTTAGTTATTTTGTGGGTATTTGCAAATCCATATCTTCATTAACCTTTAAATAACAATAGAGAAACTATCAAAACTCTAAATTTGTGAAAGGACTAAATGCCTATTTGAAATAAATTTGTTGTGGTATAATGATGTAAGTTACTACATGAGTTTAAAATAGTTAATTTAGCTCATACCTTGATAAACGGCTTTGAATCCTGGTGAGCCAATGCTGTCATCAGATTGCAAATGAAGCCACATCTGGTTGCTCATGCTCACAATAAGATCAGGAACACTAGATCCAGTGAGTCTGTATGTAGGATAAATGGTAGAGTCATTTGTAGAGGCATAAATTGCTATTATTATTATTACTTCTGCTACTACCACAAAACAAAACCTTTTACACTATTCACGTATATTCATTGCCTATTTGCAGTATATTATCCTCGTGTTCTGATCAGCTGTTTTTTGATAAAATTAACTATTCCACATGAATTAGAATAATAGGACGTAATAGAAAAAATACATTTTTAAATAACACATTCAACAATGATTAAACACTTCTCATAAACCTGTTCCTACCTAAAGCTTTCCTTAAGTTATTAAGTGACTGCATGAATTAATTTCCAACTGTTTAGATTAGTATTGCTTTTTTTGCCATGTTTTCTGAAAGTGAAGGAAATTGTTCCACATGCCTTACAGCCTATATGTCCAGAACTAACTAGGATCACATCTATTCAAATATCTTACAGAGACCTCTCTAAATTTCAGGGGAAACTACTCTTTCTTGTAAAAAAGGTAAACTGGTGAATCCTACCATAAAACCTTAGCACTTCTCAGTAATATACTTTGCACGTCTATAATTCTGGTATCAAAAAGTTCTGTGTCAAAAAAAAAAAAAAATCCTTAAGAAAAAACTGCTTCTTAATAGTGAAAATAATCATAGTGCATAGTCAGGTTCTAGTATGGCTACAAACCGTGCAGATCTTGGTGATGGCTTTACAGTTTTACAAAACGTAGTGGGAAAAGTTACACATAAAACGCGGCTGCAGAATTTCACCATCTAAACTCTTACCAGATATACAAAGCAAAAATGTCTCTGCCTTTGTTCCAACCCTCAGCTTTGATTATGCTAAACAAATACATGTGAAATAAGTAAAACACTGTGCCAAACTGAGGCAATATGTTCTAGAAGCAGAATTTCTCAAGGAAGAAATTATAAAGAAAACAGAAAACAGTATTTGAATTATTCCACAAACATACTGTTTAAATATAAGTAACCAGATGTTATTATTATTAAAACTTAATGCAAAGACATAATAATCAGAGAGGCTAAAGCAAATTGTAGGAATTGTCTCCATCAAAGTTGTGAACAAGAAGCTGTATATCTTATATCTAAAATAATTTGGTTTTTTTACTCTTATATATTGAAAATAAAATTAACAAAAACAATCCCCATATGAGTGGAATGGACTAGGGTCTTACTACTGCACTGGAACTGCTGCTGCAATGTGTGAGTGTGCTCTGATATGGTCTACAAGATTTCTGGTTAGTAGTAGTTGATTATTATGACAATAGGTTCAGAAAAGGAGGTGAAAAAAATAAATTTTTCATAGCTCAGCATATGCAAACACACAAACAGCACTTAGCTTGGATAAATATGGAAATTAAGTCACACTGATATGTACTTATGTTGTACTGTTTGACCTGTGTTAATAGTAAGAATGAAAACAAAGCAGTTCCTTAGTCTGAAAATTGAGTTGCTTGCTAAACTAATTAGGGACTGTACAGGTTCAAAGACCTGCTAAGTTATAGCCAGCAAACTGAACATACTCTGGCTGATGAAATAATGACTGTTGATAAAATTGTGATATTCATTTAAATAATTAATAGAGGTAGCCTATAAAAGAAAGAAACCTCACCAGACAGTGAGTAACAAACAAAATTAGATTAGGAGATGCCTGCAGAGATAGATATATAAATAAAGAAAAGGTAAAGATTACATAAACATTTTGGGGATCATTCTGAAACTGCACCAAGAGCCATTAATTTCTGACCAGTTCAAAAACTGAACTTAAGTGCTGGATTGTAACTCTTAAGTCACCTTTGAATTCTGCAGTTGGTTACAAACAAAGATTTGAGGGGTTTTAGTAAAGAAGAAAAATTCACTGATCTCTCTTGACAATAGGGGAGATCTATCGAAAGACAACTGGAAACCTATGGTTTTTCTTCAAGAATTTCTCAATGGCTATTCAGATGTGTAAACCTACTGCCTTAAAAATTAACAACTGTATAGTAGGCTTTGTTTATACTCAGTAACCCGATTAATGCATGAGACCTACATTGGTAATTTCTGAACTCACACAAGATGAACTCTAAAATTCTGTCTTTATGGGTAGGATGGAATGCTTTTAATGTATATAAATGTCTCTGGATCATGCGAGTAAAAAAATGAAAAATAAAAAAAAGGCAAATAAAACCCCACAACAGAATAAGGTGTAAGCTCATCACACAGAGTCTTTTAATTATGAAAAAAAAAACCAACAGGTGTATTTGTTGGATTTTCTAAAACTTTTGTCCTAGTGAAAAACTAACTATACATTCCCATCTCTCTGACTCTTAGTTGTCTCCCTAATATAACTTGAATTGACAATTTATATTAATTTTGTCAGAAGACTGAGGTAATAAAGATATATGAGTTCCCACAGGTTTAATGAAAACTACCAACTTGATAACAAACTCAGATTAAGGAGTCATCTTTAAGCTTGACGTCATCTCCCTTCAAAACACCAGTGGTTTATCCATAGATGGTAGATATGAACCAGTCAAAATACATTCAATTTTTTCCCCAGATTCACATACAGGGGATACAGGAAGAAAGCCAAGACTGCTGGAGGGAAAGGGAAGGGAAAGGGAGAAAACAAAACCTAAAGGAAAAAAAAAAAAAAAAAAATCAATAAATCAATAAATCAATAAATAGCAGAATCAGTTTTTGTAATGGTAGTAGTTTTGTGTCCGGTGGGGGATTTTTGTGTGGTTTTGTTTGTTTTCTTCTTTGGTGTTTTGTTTTTTGTTTATTTTTACTAGGGGTTCCCTGAGAATACCCCTGCATATTGAACTACATCCTTCAATTAAGAGGAGTAGCAGATAGGGTAGATCAAATGTTTAGGGAATAGAAGTCTGCCTGCCAACACATGTAGTTGCTGACTCTTGAGTTTGTCCCAGTCTGTAATCATCTTAAGATCAGATTGTTTTCAAGTTCAAGAACAGAGACTTGCACACCAGCCATTCAGACAGATCGAATGGTGCTAATCTCATTTGACGTAGAGATGAACAATTCTAGGTGATGTCTACATGAATGAACATTAGAATGTTGAGGGAATTGATGCAACTGGTGAAGTAGTGGAAGTCAAACTCGAGCCAAGCTTCTGAGTACTCTGAACAGACTCACAGATGAGAAAAGATAACTCTAAGAGAAAGACATTTTTTGTGCTAGTTTACTCTCTGCTTACTTGTCCAAGAGAAACCATAGCCAGGTTATTAAGAATGGTCTCCAGAATCAGAAATACTGGTTATTTTACCATTTATAAAAGTGTAGGTTGTTTTCCAAGCCCCCAGGAAGTTTTCAAACTTTGTGTGAATAGAAGAAAATTATAAGGGTTTACTAAAATGTATTTCACTACCATGAATGATTTTTGTGCACTGAAATAGCTGACATAAGCAGCTGGGTTTGAATCACTAATATACAATTCCTTCTTTGTATCAGAGAAAAAAACATACAAATTTTCTATACAGGAAAAGTTAAAAAACTCATGTCTTAAGGGGAATTATTTAGGAAAAGATAAGTTTTAATGTAACTGCTGCAAGAAAAATATGAATCATAACATTTGAAGGCAAAGCACACTTTCTAAAACAAAATGTTAGCTTAATATACAAGAATTTAAAAACACAAAACAGAGCAATGCAGGAAACATCCTGACTGATAAACTTCATCTCATACATGATGATCACTACCAAATTATTTTGTAAGAATAGTCACTACCTTCCGGAAAAACTCTGTTAAATATGAGAAATAACTTCCAAAACTTTATAGTATAAACATATTTAGATTACTAATAAGTAAGTTTTATTACTGTATTTCCAGAGCTAACCATCTCAGCATACATAATCCATGAAATAAGACTACGAAATTTTAAACAGTTAAGGATTACAGATGAAGCAATTGTTAAAAATTATAAAATTGATGGGCATATCCCCCTTTAAATAATTAAGCTGTTGATGATTAGATTTTCTAAAAATTTTACTATGAATAATAAAATTAGACTGCTTAAATAAATTAAATCCAACAGACCCTTAATCAATATGCCAACTAGACAGTCAGAGAAATGCATTAAATTGATTTGAAATAATTTGCTTTTTATCAAAGCATATTGATATCTTGTACCATCTCCATGATATTTTACAAGAACTTAAAATACTTTTTCCAATTATTTTCCCAATTTCCTCCAAAAATAAATTTGACATCGAGCACCTACACTTTATTTTTTTCTCCTTTTTAAACATCAGTATTCCTTCTTATTCCCCTCTAGCTGTAGTGCTACAGCTTTGAGGTTACATAAATAATTACTGATGGATGAGAGTTTGGACATTATAAGAAAGTTTGTGATAGGATAGATCATTTAAATATTATGATCCTCAACTCCACCAGTCTTTCCATAAAGGTCCCTTATTAACTGACCTGTCTTCACTCAGTTCCAATATTCATAAGATGTCTGGCTTATAAACATCCTGACATGACTGAGCTCATTGTAAAGTTTGGGTTTGTTTACAATACAAGGTTTGTTTGCAATGTTGCCATAAGTTTAAAAGCACCCAGAAGTAGATACTGCCTTGAGGGTTCTAACACCTGAGAACTGAAAAATTTTGCATGGGCCTGAGGCTTATGTGTTCAGACATAACAATTGAAAGGTTCAAATCACTTAGAATTAGCTTTGAATTTAAAAGTTATTTCAGCATATTTTGTTCAAACTAAATTGTAAATCCTGAAGTTTTCAAATCAAATGCATGAGATTCTATGGTAATGTTATTCAGAATTTTAGCAGAAATGCTGACATTTAGTCTGCTAACAGAAGTTTGAAGAGTATAGTAAAAGCTATATTATTTCTTTATATATCCTGAGAAATTTAGAAATTAAATCTAGCCAGAAAAGACTTTGCTATAACTTCCTTCATTCCCCTGGGAAGAATAAGAAACTGCAAGGTGCTGCTCAAACTGCATTAAATATAACAGATGTTATTAAAACCAACTAATAAAAAGTGTTGATAAGAAAATCACTCTGACATTTAGTTATGAACTTTCTCATGATAATTTAGTCTAAAAGTGGCCTTAATGTTTTATAAGGAATGTTACTTTGCATTCACAGAAGACCTTTCTCAAAAGCAACTGAAATGGAGCATTTCCATGATGCTGTTTAAATATAATGTATTTCATAATGCAGTGTCTAATAATGGCAAGAACAATGTCTCAATAGAAATTCAGATTCATTGCTAATTATTGTGAGACTGCAGTTTCATCTTTTGGCCTTCCTGTATTTCTTGTATATTTTAGTTATTAATCATTTACTGTCTCAATTGGTTTTCAGAGTAATGCTAATATTGTAACCCAAAAGGCAGATAAATTTAATTGCATAGACCTCACTTTCATCAAACATATAATTTACAGTAAGGATGATAGATCCAGCACTGTACTGTAATCCTAAGTGATAGGTTGAGGAGTAATAGGGGTAAAGCAGTTGCTGTTTTAGTAAAAAAACATACTGAAGAAATGGCATAAAGTATTGCCTTTCTCTGGTCAGAACATTGTACTAGTTCCAGAAATGCCATTGATAGATTTAGAAGTGGATGTATGCTACAGGATCTTTAAAGTGTTATTAAAGTGAAAAAAAAATTATAGGAGGTGATGTTATTATGGAGTGCTGTCTTCTTAAGATGATAAAAACAACAATCAGTATTAGAAAATAATATTTTAGATTTTATTTTATTTTATTTTATTTTGGCAGTCATGGAAAATACACGTGGAATAGGTAGTGCAGGCTAAATGCCTTCAGATGAAAAGACAAACAACCCAAAATTTAGCAATTACTTGATAAATCATTTTAAACTGGCAAACTCTGACATAGGAAGCAGGTACAGTGTAAAAAACAACAAACAATTTGAGTTAGCAAATTTACTACTTAAAAACTTGACTGAAGGAGTTTTGGGATCCCTGTGAGCAAATATGTATGCCAGTTCAAAAAGTAAAAACTGTATAGTTACAAGTCATAGTTACAAGTAGTTAAATTAACATGACCAGAGAGATCATCGCATTATATAATTGGTCTGCAAAATATGAGACAAAATAAAGATATCTGTGGAAATTAATTCCCAGTTTGTGGTTTTCTTGTTAGCCTAAAGTGTAAGCTCTTAAAAGATTTTGGTTTTGTTTTTATTTATTTGTTTGGGTTTGGTTTTTGTTTGTTTGGGGTTTTGTTTGGTTTTTCTTTTTGTTTGTTTGGGGAATGTTGGTTTGGTTTGGTTTGGTTTTTTCTTTTTCAGGTACTCAGAACATGGAATTCAATTTACTCACTAGCAACTACTTGGTATTGCAAAACAAGAAACACAAGCATAGCACTAATAATTCAATAATTTTCCAGTCTTACTTTTTAAGCCAAATTAAACTATGGGTTTTCTATGTACTTTGATATCACAGTTCAGAAATTAGCCATCAACAAATTTATAAATTCATACGCAAATACATATAACAAATTTATTGTTCTCAGACTTGTGCCTCCAAAAATATTCTAATTACTTTAAAATAAATTGTGTAGGTGCACTCATTTGTTATAATTAAGTAAAAGAAACATTGTAATTATTTATATGGATTAAAACCCCCTCAAAATGGAAAAGATGATGGATTCTTTTTAACAAATGTTTCAATACTGTCTCTATCCAATAAGTTTTTATGCAATGTCAAGTAATGTTATTATGAAATAAATGATGTTAGTTTCTCTTATTCATTTGCTGCTAATTTATTAATCCTGTAATTTTGTTTTGTATTTGGTGATCGGGATTCATATGAAAATTTAACCCTCTAAAAGCTATAGCTAAAATACCTTGTAAACACAAGCTTTCATTAGGCAGGAAGGAAAATAAGCATATGCAACCAAAATGAGGTGGTTAAGGTAGATGAGATTAATTATCTGTACAGGATTATATTCTTTCCGTTAGTCCAAACAGTAACGAGGACCTCTATATTAAGAGTAGCTATCTAGTTTGTAATTTTCTTTCAAATTTATGTAAGCTCCTACTCTTTCAATATATTATATTATATTAATCTTTAAAGCATGTATAACTTTACGAAAAGGTGGCCTATGTCCTTTTATGAAAATTTTTTACACAAATCCAATTTTAAGTATAAGAATTTTGAAATTATTCAATTAATTATTTATTTTACACAAGTTGTATTTGCTATTTTATGAAATCCAAGCCTTTTTTTATTCTCTTTATTGTTTGTAAATAAAATTATACAGGTAGTACTTTTTTTTTAAAGGGAGTTATATTTTTTTTCTTTTAAGAAAGTCTAATCTTCAATTTTCAGTCTCTGATATTAAAGCCTATAAAGATGCTACTAAGGTTCTGGAGTGAATTTTGTAATAAACAATTTTCTTTGACAGTACTTGGATTTTAAGCTTACATTATATATGCAAATTACATAAATTAAAATTACAAATTTAAGTAATATATCCTGACCGAGCAGAAACAACATGACAAAAAATTTCCAAGGAAAACTTTTTGAAGTTCTGTACTTACACATACAACACTGTTCTGGTATCACCAACTTTCCCAGCATCTCCAACAGTAAGCGTATCATAGCCTCTTTCCAGTTCAAATTCTTCAAAAGCAAGCTTTATGACCTATCAAAATTAAATAACTCAGTTATTTCAAAACATATCCACATGTCATCTGATCTGTCCTAGTCTTAAAAAAATTATTTGGTTATCATAAATCAAGTAGTAAGGCAATAATTATTTCAGTTAGTTATATTTGAATTTACAAAGATACCTAAAAAGAGCAGAAGTGAAGCAAATTCTATTTTTTCTAATACCCAAGGGCAAGTTACTGCCACAATGTTCTACAGGTATCATATACTGAAGATGCCAGTCACCTCTAACTGGTCATAATTGTTCATTATTGACGCAGTAAATCCTCTTCTTTTACTATAATAGATATATAAAAATTACACAGAATAGTACTGAAAGTAGAGTAAAACATTCTCATCTGTTGAATTATACAAGAACAAGATAGGTATGAACCACCAATTCATAAGAAGATGGAGGAGGCTGGTGCACAGAAATACAAAAGCAGAAATGTCCTTGAATAAATTACTAAATTAAACTCTGATTCCACTCAATGCCTAATCATGAATTGCCAAGAAAATTAAAAATGTATCTCTCACAATTCTTTGAAAAAGTATTAACTGAAACTAATTTTATAAAATAAAACATAGTATGAAAATGGAACTAGATTGGTATGAAAGAACACTTCTAAGACAAGTAGTTTTAGAGTTCAGTATTGGTAAGTAGTTGTAGATTATATGTAGGTAAATATATATGGACATTGTACATTTTTGTAATTTGATATCAAATTTTCTGCAGACAACTTGATATGAATGTGCAGTCACAGTGACTTCCCATAAAATTATTCATTTTATCTCTATACTAACTTTTACAGATATCCCTGGGTACACTTTCAGACAACTTCAACCATTGCATAAAAATGCAATTAATTTTTTTTCTGTTTTGTGGATAGAAACAACATCTGGGTCAGATTTGAGCTTTTGGCATCAGCTGTAATATGCTGCTATTTTGGCAGCCACACATGAAAAAAAAATGGTTTTCATCCACTTAAGTTTATGTCTATCTGATTATTGAGGCAGAATTCATCGCAATCAAATTATAGCGCTTTAAAAAAGCAGCATCCAAGCTAAGTTACTTGTCTAAACTTTCTTAGTATTAAAAAAGAAAGCCAGACCATCTCATCTCTCTCTTTTGGAATTAGAAAAGCCTACTATAATAAACTCCAGAGAGGAACTTACACTACTAGAGCAGGTGAGCCATACACTATGTAGCTTCAGCTTGTAACTCAAAGAACAGACTGTTTTTAATAAAATACCCATTGACTTAAGATAGCATATTGCCTTTTGCCCTAAATTCATATCTTGCTTCTCAGAACTTACTTTACCATCTCTGCTATTTGTACAATTACATTTTTTAAACTATGCTAAATTGACTCCAATTGTATATTTTAAAATGGAGCTAATATTTACTGGAGTGTTGCTAAAAAATCAAAGAGAAAGAGGTCTAAAGAAAAGCTAAATGGTCCTAGGATATCCACTATTAACACAAATATCTGTATAATTATTTTGACCACAGGTCAAGAGGGTTTGTGATGTAATACAGGCTTTTTACGCCATAATTTACACACCTGCCAGGTTTTAAGACTGAGTGTAATGCATTATCTACATTCACAAAATCACAGAATTATGGAATCATTTAGGTTGGGAAAGACATGCAGTATCATTGAGTAGAACCTTTGATTAATCACAACAGTGTCAACCAGACCATAGCACTAAGGGCCACATCCAGTCATTTCTTGAACACCTCCAGGCATGGTGACTCCCTAACCTCCCTGGGCAGCCCATTCCAATGTTTAATAACCCTTTCTTTGAAGAAATTCCTTCTGATGTCCAATATGAACCTCCCTTAGCATAAATTAAGACTATATCCTCACGTCCTGTCATTAGTAGCCTGGGAGAAGAGGCCAACTCCCACCTTGCTACAACCTCCTTTCATGTAGTTGTAGAGAGTAATAAGGTCTCCCCTGAGCCTCCTTTTCTCCAGACTAAGCAACCTCAGCTCCCTCAGCTGCTCCTCATATGACTTGTGCTCCTGATACTTCACCAGCTCCATTGCCCTTCTCTGGACACATTCCAGTATCTTGATGTCTTATAGTGAGAGGCCTAGAACTGGACACAGCACTTGAGGAGTGGCCTCACCACTGTCGAGCACAGGGGAAAGAATCACTTACCTGGTCCTACTGGACACATTGTTGTTGATAAAATCAAGGATGCCATTGGCCTTTTTGGCCACCTGGGCACAGTGCTCGTTCATTTCGAGATGGCTGTCGAGCAGTGCCCGCAGGCCCTTTTCCACTGGACAGTTTTCCAGTCACCCTTTCCCCAGCCTGTAGCTCTGCATGGGGTTGTTGTGACTGAAGTGCAGGACCCAGCACTAGTTGTTGTTGAACCTCATACCACTTGGCCTCAGCCTGTCCAGATCCTTCTGCAGAACCTTTCTACTCTCCATCAGACCAACACTCCTACTTGGGAGCCGTGAGTTTGCTGAGAGTGCACTCCCCCACATTCAGATCATCAAAAAAGATATTAAACAGGACTACGCCCAATACTAACCCCTGTCAGACACCACTTGTGGGCTGGCTACAACTGGGTACAGCACCATTCACATCCCTCTCTAGACCAGGCCAGCCAGCCAGTTCTTAACCCAGCACAGAGTGCATCTGTCCAAGCCATGGGCTGTCAGCTTTTCTACAAGAATGTCATGAGAGACAGTACTGAAGGCTTTACTGAAGTCCAGGTAGACAAAATCCACAGCCTTTCCTGCATCCACTAGGTGGGTCTCATGGTCATAAAGGAGATCAGGTTGGTTAGGCAGGACCAGTAATCACAGTGGGGTTGGATCAAGGGTTGGACTTGATGATCTCGGAGGTCTCTTCCAGCCCAGTAATTCTATGATTCTATGATTCTATGATCTGCCCCTCCTAAATCCATGCTGGCTGCATCTGATTCCTCGGTTGTCCACAGTTTCAATAATAACAAGAATTTTAGGTAGTATGCTGCAGACAAAATATTATACATTTACATCTGCTCCTGATGTACCTTCTAGTATTCCTAGTTTATATCAGTGCAAAATTTAGTTATTAAATCAATACTAATAAAACCAAAGAAAAGCAAAACAAAACAAAAAAAAATACTTTTAATGTAATTTTATTTTATATGGAAGAGGAAACTTGATAGAATATTCCATGAGAAAATATGGCAATGTATTATTTAAGTATGCTCCATTTGCTTAGACTCACAAACTCTTTTACATTACAATTTAAAAACAAATATGAATGTTCACCTCTTTAATAATAAAGTAAGTTGGGAAAAAAAAGTAATTGGATATAAACTATAAATGAAAGATTTAAGTTTCTGGTTAAGCATATAGGAAATACTAAAAGAAAACTTTTTTATGGGAAATACATTGTGAAGATATGTTATACACTATTAAAAGAAATCTTGTTATCTTCATTTCCATGATAATTTTTATTCTATGCTAACACATAAAATGTTTTGGTAAGACTTTTAAATGGCTGAGAGTTAAGAGGTCTAACTTAAATTTGTTGTATCTGACTCATAAAACATTAATTGTACCATTACTGAAAACCAAAACTGTAAACAGTTAGCACCTGGTCTATTCATGGCTCCTTCCAGAGTCAATGGACAGAAAGGGAGATTTTTTTCTGTCATAAAATCTTGTGAGTTAAAAAGAACCCACAAGGATCATCAAATCCAGCCCCTGGCCCTGCACAGGGCAGCCCCAATAGTCACATCATGTCCCTGAAAGCATTGTCCAAACGCTTCTTGAATTCTGTGCTGAACTTGGTGCTGTGACCACTTCCCTGGAGAGCCTGTTCCAGTGCCCAACTACCCTTCAGGTAAAGAACCTTTTCCTAATATCTAAAGTAAACCTCCCCTGACACAACTTTAGGCCATTTCCCCAGATCCTGTCACTGTTCATCACAGAGAAGAGATCAGTGCCTGCCTCTCCTCTTCCTCTCACAAGGAAGTTGTAACTGCAATGAGGTCTCCTCTCAGTCTCCCCAGGCTGAACAGACCAAGTGACCTCAGCCACTCCTCATACGGCTTCCCCTCCAGGCCCATGACCACCTTTGTTGCCCTCCTTTGGATGCTCTCTAATAGCTTAATATCTTTCTTATATTGCAGTGACCAAAACTTCATGCATTATTCAAGAGGAGGTTGCACCAGTGAAGAGCAGAGAGGGACAATCCCCTCCCTCAACCAGCTGGAGATGCTTTGCCTGATGTAGGACACGGTTGGCCCTCCTGGCTGCCAGGACACTGCTGGCTCATATTCAACTTGCCATCAACTGGGACCCCCAGGCCCCTTTCTGTGGCACTGCTTTCCAGTGTCTCATTTTCCAACCTATACATACAAAAAGGGTTACCCTGTCCCAGGTGCAGAATCCATAATTTTCCCTTGTTAAACCTCATGTGATTGGTGATTGCCCATCTCTCAGATTTTTTGAGGTCTCTCTGCAGGACCTATCTGCCCTCAAGGGAGTTAACATCTCCTAATTTCGTATCATTGGCAAACTTAGTATCCCTTCGAGTCCTGCATCCAAGTCATTTATGAAGATGCTGAAGGGTACAGGGCCCAAGATGGAGCCCTGCAGAACCCCATTAATGATGAGTCACCAGTCTAATGTTCCCCCATTACTATTACCCTCTGTGCTTAACCCATGAGCCAATTGCTATCACCCATCCCATGATGTGTTTATCCAGCTGTGTGCTGGACAGTTTGTCCAGAAGGAGCCTGTGAAGACAGTATTGGAATCTTTACTGAAATCCAAAAAGATGACATCAGCTGGCTTCCCTTGATCAACTAGCTGGGTTACCTTGTCATAAAAGGAAATCAGGTATGTCTTAAGTCAAGCAGGACTTTCCCCTCATAAAGCCGTGCTGGCTGTGACTGACAACTGTATTGTCCTTCAGATGTATTACAATAATTCCTAGAATAATCTTGAAAATTTTACCAGGCACTAAAGTGAGACTGACATAAGTCACATTACTTAAAATCATGGAATCAGTCAGGTTGGAAAGGACCTCTGAGATCATCAAGTCCAACCCTTCATCCACTACCACTGTGGTTACTGGACTATGGCACTCAGTGCCACAGACAGTCTCATCTTAAAAACCTCCAGGGACGGAGAATCCACCACCTCCCTGGGCAGACCATTCCAATATCTGATTACCCTCTCTGTGAAGAATTTCTTCCTAAGAAATTCTGACCTAAACCTCCCCCTGGCAGAGCTTAAGACCATGCCCTTTTGTCTTACTGATAACTGCCTGGGAAAAGAGACCTGGCTGCAACCTCCTTTCACATAGTTGTAGGGAGTGATGAAGTCTCCCTTGAGCCTTCTCTTCTCCAGCCTAAACACCCCAGCTCCCTCAGCCTTTCTTCACAGGACTTGTGTTCAAGTTCCTTCACCAGCCTGGTTGTTTTTTGGAGCTGCCCCAGCATCTCAATATCCTTCCTGAACTGAGGGGTCCAGAACTGGACACAGCACTCCAGGTGTGGCCTCACCAGCACTGAGTACAGGGGAAGAATCACTTCCCTGCTCCTGCTGGCCACACTGTTCCTGATACAGGCCAGGATGCCATTGACCTTCTTGGCCACCTGGGCACACTGCTGGCTCATGTTCAACCTCCTGTCAATCCAAACTCCCAGGTCCCTTTCTGTCTGGCTGCTCTCCAACCACTCTGTGCCCAGCCTGTAGTGCTGCAAGGGGTTGTTGTGGCCAAACTACAGGACCCGGCACTTGGCCTTGTTGAACTTCATCCCATTGGAATCAGCCCAACTCTCCAGTCTGTCCAGGTCCCTCTGTAGAGCCCTGCTGTCTTCCAGCTGATCAACACTCCCCCCCAGATTGGTGTCATCTGCAAATTTGCTAATGATGGACTCAATCCCTTTATCTAAATCATCAATAAAGATATTAAACAGTACTGGGTCCAACGCTGACCCCTGGGGAACACCACTGGTGACTGGCAGACAGCTGGATGCAGCCCCGTTCACCAGCACTCTCTGGGCCTGCCCCTCCAGCCAGTTAACCCAGCAGAGAGTGCCCCTGTCCAAGCCATGGGCTGCCACCTTTTCCAGGAATATGCTGTGGGAGACAGTGTCAAAGGCTTTGCAGAAGTCCAGATAGACTACATCCACTTGTTTAAAGGTGGAGCAAACTGCCATTTAGAATTACTTCTTCCAATGAATTTATGGGGAGTTTGGATGACTGTGGGAGGCTAATATTTACATATATATATATGCATAAAATTAGCTTGTCTGGATATAAAGATCTGAATCATCAGAAGAATTTTTTAGGTTTTGTTAGATAGGAGGGGGGTTGTTTGTTGGTTTATTTTTGAGGAAGAATACAAGACAGCTCTGTATAGATATTGATATCTCTATATACAGAATAGGAAAAACTTAAAAGGATTGAACTAATATCAGAAGATATCACAGACGACCACATACATGGTTAAACAATATTGGTTTATATACTGGGGGCGGGGAAAGAAAGTTCTGAGGCACTTCTCCAGATTTAATTTTGGTTTGCAATTAAAAATTCCACTAACATGTCTGTCCTTGAACAGGCAGCAATCACGAGCATTGAGGCCATGCTGCTGAGAACACAGCTGCGCTGGGCAGGGCACGTCTCCAGGATGCAGGACTGCCGCTTCCCTAAGATCGTACTCTATGGGGAACTTGCCACTGGCTGCCACAAGAGAGGAGCCCCAAAGAGGAGATACAAGGACTGCCTGAAACAATCCCTCAGCCTTGGCCATATTGATCACCACCATTGGTCTACCCTGGCCTACAATCGGGAGGCCTGGAGACACACCATCTATAACGCTGCTGCTGCTTTTGAGAACACACGCAGGATCACTCTCGAGGAGAAAAGACAACGCAGAAAGAATCGCGTCTTGTCGATATCACCTGGGGAGTCTTTCTGCTGTGCCTTCTGCAACCGAACTTGTCTATCTCGCATTGGCCTTTTTAGCCATCAATGCGTTTGCAGCAAGCGTGGGTAGAGCCCCTCTCAAATCTTCGTTCGCAAAACCTAGCCATGATGATGATGATGAATACTAATCTGATCATTACCATTACATATGCTTCATATGAACTGATTAAAATAAAGAAAAGAATTAATTTTCATTTAGAAAAACTGGAAACACAAAATTTCCTTCCAAATCTATTATATTTATTTCTGGATGATCAGTTACATTCTTCTTACAGAAGAATGATCCTATTTCCTTTTAAAATGTATGAGATGAAATTACCTTATAAGCAATTCAGAATGATTACTTGTTATTAGATAAATAGACTGTGAAACAAACAAACAAAAAAAACTTAAAAATGCGAGACACCTAAAGAGGTACCTATAGGCAAGCTCTACAAGTGAATTTCCTGTCATAATTACTTTTTCATTTGAAATGTTTTCCTCCATGCTAGGCACTCCTACACTTTATATTTCTGCTGGCATAATTGCTATTGCAAGTAATGAAGGAAGGTAGCACCAGAGTTGTAAGGAATGACTGTAGGGTCATTCTGCCTGGAAGAAGCAGTAGGGCACATGGCAATATGACATCTCCAAAACATCTAGGTGTGCATGTTCTTTTCACTACTAATAAGGCCTATTTTCTTATTACTTAAATATGGTAGAAATGTATACACTCAGTATAGTAAAAAAAAGGTAAGAGCATGAATTTTAAGATGCAAGATGAAATGTGAACTACCTGTAAGATGGCTTATATTTACAAGCAGATCAATCAAATAACTTTAAAAAAAACACAACACATGTACTAATGGAAACGTGTCTTATCCCACAAAACAAAAAAAAAAAAAAAAAGGGAGAAAATGCAGTGAGACAATTTGTTGCTGAGTAAAAGTACAGTAAAATATATGAAAATCAGGGAAATGGAACTGAGGATCCTCGATTAAAAGTTTTAAAATTGTAAATAGAAAATGTGTTAATTACAAAGGCTTTTGATGAAAGCTGTTTGCAACTGTTACAGGTTAATCCATTTCATTGATATACTAGCTTCAAATATAATAGTATTTGCCTACTTTGCAATTCTCCCTGCTTCTATGTAAAATTTCAAAGTAACCTGAATATTTCAAAAATTTTTAACTCTGTCATTTCTTTTACAGACACCTCATGCTTAAAGGGATTTGAACGAGAAAGAGGCCATTGCTAAAGGTACAAACATAGAAGTGCTGTTTTGTCTTTCAGATTCCTAAATACTTTTTAAAAATTTCTAGAAGAATGGAGCCAGATGCTTAAACTAGAGCTTTAAAACAAGTTTTGGAGGATCTATTTCACTTAAAAAGCAACGTAATATAGAAGCAATGTCAAAAGATGTCACCAGTATTAGAGAATACATACACAAATCCAGTATTCCTTAAAACTTCCAAAGCTGTGCTCTTTCCTTAGTGCTTCCCTCCCTCTTCAAGTCTTAAGAGTCACTGTAATTATGGACAAAATCCAGAGAAAAAGGGAACATAGAAAATTGACTACAAATAATAATAAAACTAGTTTACTCTTGCACAAATTCTGTAGGTGATTAACTGTGAAAGACAGTAAAACCTTTTTCATATTCCTTTATAAAACAAGTTATTTATTTTTCCTCAGAATACCCTTAAAAGGTAACCATTTATCACAGCAGTATTATTCATACTTTGGTATAGGTACAGCTATAATTAATAGGATGCAAAATTAATAACTCATAACTCCCAGGCTCCAACCAGGCAAAATAAAGTTTATGCCAAATAGAAGGGCCTGTCCTGTAAAATTTTAGTTCCTTTAGTTTTTGTGGAGTGACAGCAAATTAATTGAAAACATTTGGATTATTCTGTCTCTTATTTTAAAGAAATGTTGAAGGTGTTTGGTACCACTGTTATCCAACAACTGCAGCTACTTAAAAAGCAATTATAAGAAGAAAATTGCTTATTTTTCAACAGTGACATTATAATTTAGATTTCTCATTCCCAGGAATTTATTTTCCTTTTAGCTCCCACTAATGACTTGAAAATGAGCCTAATAACCATACCTGGTAGAAATTAAATAAAGATAAGAAGGAAATAGCAATAATAATATATCATATGACAATAATAATGTAAAACGAAAGGTGCTGATGCTGATTTTAATAAAGGAGAGAAAAAATTACAATCACAAGAATAAAAAAAAAATAAAATCCAAAAATTTGTTTTGTAATGACTGTCCCACACCTGAAACATTTCTCAGGTAAGCAAATATAGGTTGTCTTTTTCCCCATTGCTTTTCATTCCTTGGATTGCCGATGATAACAGGTTTCTGCATTCTCTACTTTGAATGTACTTGCCATATCCAACACAGCCCTTCTTCAGCAAGCTAATTAAGGTCAAATATTAAGAAATAAATTAAGAAATAATCTTAAGAAATAACAGTTCATTTTGTTTATGTAGTAAATGTGAAGAAGTGATACGACACTGATCTTAGAATAGTTCAATAAAGAAGAACTTTCTGATAATGTATATAGATAATAAGAATGGGCATAGAGTGGCTGGAAGATGAAATTAGAGAAAATATAGAATTAAGTGTAAACATTAAAACAATAAAATTTTTGAGACTATGAAGTACCATTTCTAGTGGTAGCTGATGGTTATGTAAAATAGCTCTATAACTAATCATGTGTTTAAGTAATTTAAATACATACACAGTAAGGCAGTGAACACATTATTAAACACAGTTTTGTTTCTTGTTTGGAGGAAGACATGCAAAAAAAAATCCCTTAATGATGACTTCAGAGTTAACAGAGCTGCCACAATCTGTTACTCAGTCAGAGAAACAGCTTGTTGTCAAGTCAGATTTTAATCTTCAGCTATAGTGCCTAGACATCACGTCAAATTTCACTTTACCATCTTAAAAATTAAGACATTTTCCTTCTTCTCCTTTTGGTTTGTTTGATATGTATACAAATATGTCATTTCTAAGTACACAGAATAGTAAAAAGCATTAAAATTTAATTTTAAAGTCAAATAGCACAGCCCAATGAATGTTTCATATTTATGTGAGCCATATTTTGAATGAATTATCAATCAGCTTGATTTAAGTTTGAAAGATAAAATTAAAACAATAAAAACGAGAATCGTAAGAGAAGATAATTATTCATATGTTCACACTAAAAGTATGGAATTTATCACTATTGGACAATTTTAGACAATCCTCTGATATAGTAGGATGATCTATTTCTCATTTTCTGCCAAAGGAAAATGCCAAATATATGGCTTTCATTTTTGCTCCTGCTGTTGTTCCAACTGTCATTAGGAAACAAATATGGAAGTATAAGTTTTAAAGAAACAGGATACACTTTTTTTATTTTTTTTAACTGAACAATAGAAAAGAAGGTAAAAAAGCATGCTTCTATTATTATCTTTACTTGTCATTCATGAAAAATAATTCCAACTCTGTTCATATCTTTGGAAATCTTTCTCAAAACATTTTAAACAATTTTTCTAAAATGGTAATACCCACTGTTGAAAAAGACACAGTAATGATAAAAATTAAAGAAATACTTTTAGATTTGGCATTCAAAGCAATACCTGAAAAATATTGTCCTTTAAATTTGAAAATTAAGAGTTTCAGTTAGCATTTGTTAAAAATAAGTTAAACATAAACTAAATTAATTACCAGAAAAGAATTCTGATTTAAATAAAGGCTGAGAATGTTACTTATTAAATAAGGCTGTCTATTTTTTTGGCCTCATCTTACTTCCTAAAGTCTTTAAAGAATAGGTTAATATTATTAATTAATTCAAAGTGCATATGAGGCTTGATACAGCATAAGAAGTAAAGGGTTACACAAATAAGTGGTTAAGTATCAAAAGTGTAAAACAGTTCCAAGGGTAAAGACTATTTAATTTAGAGGGTGATGCATCTTGGCATCACAATATATTGTGCAAAAAGGCAATTGAAGTGAATACTGGAAAGCCTCCAGACGTATAAGGAGATGCCTAAAAATTTATAGAAGGAAATGCCTTAGAAAAATATAGTGTGTCAATGGAATTAATTTGCTAGAAATGAATACAATCTGAGAGTTCAACTACTATTTAATGTTATTTAGAAGAGACTGGAAAAGTCTGAACCGTACTGAGCTGAATTAGAAACTCTGGTAAAGGAGATGTGTTACTGTGCTAATATAAGGTTGTATTTATGAAAATGAACTTTTAGAGGAAAAGTAAGCAGTGTGTCAGCTTATAGTGTATCTTTCTTTGGGCTTTTTACATGTCCACACTCAGGTATTTTCTGTCATATAAGGTGTCTTTGCACCTTGTCTGACTTGTAACTGCCTCTCTAGAAGGATATGGATTTTCCCATGTCATACCTGTTAGCCTTGCATAGACATCTTGAATATCTGAGCATCTCATACAGTGATAGACACTTGAGGATGGACAAATGAATTGTGTTCTTTATGTACTGATGTGTTTGATATAATAAGAAAAAGCATGCTTCTTATAGAAAAAACCCTTAATTAAAATCTTAAAACATATAAACTGTTTATATAAACATTTATACATGTGAGATTTTTTGTTATATACATCATGAGAATAAGGGGACTATGGCTGAATGTATACTCCTGTAATAAGTGTAGTAATATTACATGGACATTGCAGTTGTGACACTAAGGTTTTACATAAATCTGGAGAATTTTCAGATAATGTCATATACTAAAAAGTTCAAATCTACTGAGGTTAACTTCATTCTGAATAAAAAAAATGCAAATAAGTTTGCCCCGTGTCTAAATGATGAATAATAAAAAGTTATGAATATGAAATTTTGGCATTCATATTAACAGATTAACTTAAACTAACTCTGAAAGTTGCATTTTCCCCCAAGCTTTTAATCCTACTATATTTTTAAAACATACAACTACATGTCTAGTTGGCCCAAGCATACTTCAAAAATAAGAAACAAATTGTTTTGAATAGTTCTCCTTATTATTATAGTAATCAAAATTCAAGGTTGAAATTCTAGCCCTATTACAGTAAACAGAAAGTATAAGGATTTTCATGTTGAAATTTCCTCCTATCACTTCAATCCATGAAAAGGAAATTGGTTTAAGTTTACCTCACAAATAAGTAAGTTTTTGGAAGTTTATGTCATGCCTATTTGTGTTTCATTGCACAAAATTACATTTTTTGCAATAAATTTAAATAAATTTGAGCAACCTCTATATATACAACCTGCATATTTTTGAGCCAGAAAATAAATGAAAATTTAAAAAAAACAAAACCAAAAGTACCCAAACCATATCAAACCAAAAAAGAGAAAGGAACAATCTTGGTATTTTTGTAAGATTTGAGCTGCCTACAGTTCAGGAAATAGTAAGAATATTAGCATGTGACATCAAACTTTGTAATTTACTGGCCATGAATAAATAACAAAGAAGTGAACTACTAACTTCAGCCTCTGAGAAGGACCCACATTCAAACAGTTTATGAAGAACTGTATCCCAAAAGAGGGACTGTGCATTGGAGCAGGGGACAAGTGTGAAGGAGTGGCAGAGAGGAGCTGTTAATGAACTGACTGCAGCCCACTTTCCCCACACCCCTGCACCACTCAGTGGAATAGGATGTAGAAGAGTTAGACTTCAGAAAAAGTTTTTTTAGTGATGTTTCTCACATCCCGCTGTATTTTTAATTTTAAATAAATTAATGTTCTTCAAGGTGAGTCTATTTTGCCTAATTGGTGAGCAATCCCACTGTCCTTACTTTGACTCATGAGGTTTTTCAGCTTGTTTTCTGCTACAGTCTTTATGAGGAGGAGGAGCAGGAGAGAAGCTTGGTGGGCACCTGCCAGCCAGCCAAGGTCAATCCACAACAACTATATAGGAGAATTGCCTTAATGTCATAAATTGGAACATTAAATTTCATAAAATTACTTATTAAGATTTTTGCATTTAACTATAATGAATATTAATCTTATATTAGTGATCATGGTGAGAAAACAAATAATTTCTTCCAAAAGCAGTAAAAATAATGACAGCATTGACAGAACATACATTTTGAACCTTATTCAGCAATGCTTCTCATAGTTTAAATTTCCAGAAATTTGAAGCACAACATAAAACCTAATTCCATATTTAACCTTTTTGGTAATAATAGTTTATCTGCCCCAGCTTTAAAACTTAATTTCCTACACAGGAATGTACTTTTTCAAATCCTATATTTTTGTTGAATATGTCCCTTACATCTCAGTGATAATGAATATATATATTTTCATCCTGTGGTATGAGGAATATATGTATTAAGAGGAAGTAGTAAATATGATTGACTTTAATGATTACAGGCCTGACTCTTAGATCATCTACCTTGATTTTACATCTTTGCATCTGTAAGCACTTGAGTAGAGCTGTTCTTGACCTGCATTTGTAAAAAATATGCCATAATCAGTGAGAATGATCTCTGGTCGTTAGTTTTAAAAGCATATAACAATCTGATCAAATATGTGAGTAATAGTGCCCTGCAAGAACACATTTGGACACAAGTAATTATTTAGGTCTAACTGAAATTATAAATGAGTAAACAGAACAGTTTCTTTCAGTTTGCATTAAATAAGGAGATTATGTAAAAACTCCATTAAAATATAAAGAGAATAATAGTTAAGGATAGCTGCAATTTTCCCTCTGCAAAATTATATGACATACTTTTAAATTAGGGTAGAAAATAATTTACCCCAGAAAAAAAAGAAATAAAAATTACGTAACAGCAAAATGTGCTGTCAATAAGGGGGGAAAGGAGAAAAAACATCTTTACAGATGTATTTCAAAGACTTTTAGACCAGTCTTAAATGTTATCTAGTTTCCAAAGATGTGCACTCACTTTCTTGCTTGTTGAAATTCTTATCAACTTGGAAACATGAAGATATGTTGGCTAGAAACTTAAATACAATGTAAACCATACTTCCGACAATTGGATCAGTGACCGAGCAAAGTAGATTTTAAGATATGAGAACAGTTTCAATTTGACAAGCACGTCAATGAAACCTGCAAACTAAAAAGCCTTAGGTGGAGTTACAGATTTCCTTTTTTCCCTTTTTAGCTAATTAAAAAAATAGTGTTCTGATGCTCTGCAATTTCTTCTTTTGTTTATATAACAAAGTATAAGCACAGCATGCATTTATTATATTTAGCATAAATTCTGACACTGGTGTTATTTTATCTCAAAGAGATGTAGAATTTGTAAGGCAGTTTGGGTTGGGGGGAACATTGATTTGGATAAATCATGTTCAGGTATGGTCTTCAATAAAACTGATCTATCTTGAACAGCAATAACAGCATTGTATCAAAGCTTAAGAAAATATGACAAAAATGTGTTCTACCACCTTAGAATAAAAGCAAATCACAAAATATCCCTGAAGGCTAGAACTACTTCTTAATACTTGACCGAGAAAATGTATGAAGTCTTTAAGATCTAAAGTGAAAATGAAAAAATAATTTTATCAAGATAAATAAAAACAAGTAAAATTTAAAGTCAAATAAATTTTGTTTTTTGACATTTATGACCTTTTTTTTAACTTAAGGACTTAGAGCAATATATGTAGTGTGGACTTTGTTATTAGGCATAGCATAGGATAGGTGTAGGATAGGTGTAGAATAGAATAGAATAGAATAGAATAGAATAGAATAGAATAGAATAGAATAGAATAGAATAGAACAGAACAACAAAACATAACCAAACAGAACTGTAGAAAAACACCTATAACAGTCATCAACTCCAACTGCCTCACCACTTCAGGACTGACCGGAAGTTAAAATATGTTATTAAGGACACTTTTCAAAACCTCTTAAACACTGACAGGTTTGGGGCATCGACCAGTCTAGGAAGCCTGTTCCACTGTTTAAGCACCCTCTTGGTAAATAAATGTTTCCTGATGCCCAGTCTAAACCTCCGCTGGCACAGCTTTGAACCATTCCCACAGGTCCTACCCCTGAATGCCAGGCAGAACAGCTCAGTACTTCTCTCTGCTTCCCCTCCTGAGGGAAGGATACTTTTAAATGATAAAAAGAATAATAAAAGATCTATGATATGAACTGTCCAATTCTGCCAAACATAGACATTAATAGAAGAGTAGTATCTTAAAACTTTACTTATTTAAGACATAATAGTCCAGGCACAATTGCCTATGCACCTTTAAAGAAAAATATGAAAGGGGAGAGGCTCTATAATAGTGTCAGGAAGAAGATATTAATTTAACATTATATGAGGTTGCACGGGTTGTTTTATATTGAAACAATACTAATGATTATGATTTTGAAAATTATAAATATAAAATTAATTTGGATTTTATATAACTATATTTTCTTTTCTCATTAAATATATATTTTAAGTACAAGTTAAAGAAAATTACTTCAATATGTGAAGCCCCATAGAAACCTTCTTTCTACAAAAATAGTTGTATTCTATGAAACATAAAGAGCAAACCAAAAGATGTTTATATCTTCTGTTTCATTCACATGCTATCAATTACAAATAATCTTTCTCTTATCTATTTCCCCATCACATAATGTTTTATCTAGATAATATAAAGAATTTTATTAATATTTCAGTTACATGAAATGCCAGAATTCTGTAAAACCAAACTAAAATAATGAACCCAGATGTACTATAACATACTTAAAACTCCAAACAAATAAAGAAATCAGTCAGAACCATCTGAAAAAACTATAAGCCATGCAATTGCATAGAACCCAAGTGTTGTGCTATGGTGTGTGACATTATGCAAAATTTCAATTATTAAGTTTTATTTACCCTCCTCTGAAAAAACGTAGAAAATTTAAACAATCATGTTGGCCTGTAACAAAGCTAGAAGGAAAATCTATTTGCTGGAGGTTGATCCTGTGGTATGTACAAATATTTTTTTTACGGAATTTAGTGAGATGATGAAATTTGATTGGGCTTCTCACCTTTGGGCTTCTCACCTTTTTCTAATTATTTCAACATCTCACTGTTTTTTTCTGATTGAAATTTGACACGGAGAGCAGCAGGAGCAATGGCAGTTTCATGCTTTGCTCAGGATGCACCATAATCTCACCTGTTAATGCAATTTACAGGTCATCTATATCCTGAAAGAGACTGGCACTCAAGATGAGATGAAATAGAAACATGGTAAAATTCATGACAGTCACTTTGGGCACAGATGATTAGAGGCTTGTTAAAACCTGTGTAATTGTAGATGAAAAGGTGTAAAGTGGTCATGAATCAAACCCATTGTGGTCATATAGCTGGATTTCACATGTAAATGTTCAAGCCTTGAAAAACACACCCCTGCTCATTCCTACTGAGATCTAACTATGTTCCCTTGGGCAAACTGCCTCAAGTGTTAACTTGAGATAAAAGCACACTGAAAGTGTATTATTAAATGCAGCACATTTCCTCATACACATAGCAGAAAGCAATTTTGGACTTCAGAATATAAGTAATTGTTTTACCTACCTGTATATATAAAAACCCCATATAGTCCATGTACACAAACGTATAATCTAATAATGCTTACAGACAGACAAATACATACAACAGCTTCACTAGGTTTGAGGAGTTGTTAGTTTTTACAATGCAGTGGTCATTATAAAATATTTTAGTGTTGAACATAGACTCCTTTCTGAGAAATAAATATATGCTGTCATTCCTCAGCTGAGACATGCAAAACCTTACAACCATTTATATATATACATACTGTCAGAGAAGTGAATATCATGAAACCAGTCATTTACTTATACTGTGAGTGTTTTCTTATATGTATAATAAGTTTAAATGTGCCTGCACATTAATAAGTCTTATACAAGCAACCATCATTAGAATGCTCAGTCAGTCTCCTAGAGTTACTTTCCTTTACAACTATTATACTAACAATTAATTCTTGGCTTTACTTAAACCTATTGTGTGCTTCTTCTTTGTCTGTGAATAAGATTTTGATTTCTTTTTGCTGAGTTATCATTTTGCAATCAGGAATCCTAAAAATAACAGTAGATTCAGCATTAGCAGATTAATTTTACTGCATTTCTCTCATATTTATTTTTTAACCTTTACTTTGCATGGTACCACAATTAATGGTGATGACTACTTGCCTTTCTATAGCTAAAATGAGCTTAAAATCTTCTAAAATTATCAATACTTGTAACACCTTGGCACCATCTCTATAGTAAAAAAACCCTGTTGTCTACGTATGTAAAACAGTTCTACATATTCAAGAGAGTTAATTCTTTGATCTGATTTGAATGCTGTCTCCAAAACCTGCCACAAAATTGTTTTTTTCTCATTTCTGGGTCTTAACAAAGACACAGCTAGGTATACATTTCAAAAAACTTAGTCAAATTAGGTGTAAATATATCCTTGTTCTTTATATTTATATAGTTAAGGTGTACATGAAACAGTAGAATTGCACAATTATGCCTATTAGAACATGATCTATTTCATTTTGAGAAAGGAGTTTTCATTAGAATCATTGTGACTAGGTATGGCATATGAAAACATTTGGAAACAGAAACTAACTTTTGTTATCTGATTTTTCTATATATAAACTTATTATCTGAAAATAATAATTTCCACACTATCAATATGCACTGCTTGAATTTATCTTTTATTTGCATATGTACACACATATATATAAATTAATTTCATACTCATGATCCTTGATCTGTCTGTATAATTTATGATTTGGAATTCAAAATGCATGAAAAGTAGAAAGAAATAAATGGAATTAAAGATTTATATTTTAGTTTTCAGTTTTGACTTAATGCTTTACAGTGAAAACTGCCACACCTGCCTATATTTTAAGTCTGCACCACAAATGCGTCAGCAAGCAAATCTGGCATTTGCAATGAGTGGATAATAAAATTCCTGATCAAGTATTATCAAATGTCATCTACCAGGATAGGTGATTTATCCTAACAGACTTCTGCTCCCGTTTTTTTGGATGTTGCAAATATAAATGAACAAAAATTCTACTATATTCAAAACAAAATATGAAGTCACATATTACTGATTCTGTTTGAATTTCATCTGTATATATTTTTTTTGCCCTTATTGAAAGCCTTATCAATGACCTGTATTTGGATCCTAAGTCAGGATACTCTTGTTTTATTCCTTTTAATAATGAGTATTTTTAATACTGAGTCTACTTATTTCTAAAGACTTTAAGCATTTTTAAACAGACTTCTATGATGTGTCAAACAATTATTGTAAAAAAAAAATTAACACTTCTAGAAGATTTTTTTGGCCTATCTATTTTATTGGATCTTCATTGTTCTTTCTTTTTGTCTTTCCCTGTACCTCCCACTTCTAGAATGTTAATGGAACAAAACTATTGGTGTTACCACGTGTAAACTGGTAACATCAGTCTGATAAGCTGTATTAGGGAATACAGCTAGATGTGAAATAAAGTTTAGTTGTGAAGATATAACTAAAACATTTAAATTATCAAAACATCGTTACTTTGTGTTTTAAGTCTAGTTGGAGATAGAGTGTACTCTTTAGTTTCAGTCACAATAGATATCAGATGTGAAGTGGTCCAATTCCTTGCTGAGTTAGATATTGATATAGAATAACTGGTTACTTAAATACTGATTCTTCAGGAAAAAAAAGACTTAATGACTCTTAGTGGGATTTTTTTATTCTAACCTAGAGCTATTTGGACAGTAGTTAGTGTTTTTAACTTGATTTTAAAGATGCTTACAGTCTTCACCATTTCTTCTCACAGGCACTTTTTTAAAACAAACTTTCATGAGAATTTTTTTAAAACAAAACTTCTACACTGGAGAGGACTGTGAGTACACTGAAGATAGGTTAAGAAAGCAAAGCGATCTTGAAGAATTGGAGAGATTGTCTTACAAGGAAAAAAAAAAAGGAGAGAGATATGAATTTGTCATTAAATAGGACTCTACATTTAGCAAGGTGTAATGTACTGCTCAGTTACAAAATGAGTGACAGCTAATCAGGTAACAGCTTTCTAGGAGAGGATCTGGATGTCATTAAAGAGCATGAGCTGAACACAGATCATTAGTTATCTCTCTGAAAAAGCCAGACATCATAAAAGAGCATACATAGTAGTCTGCAACAGATGGGGAGATATTTTTTCTCATTAATCAACATTTATGTGACCTCAACTGCAAAGCTGTGTCAGTTTGACCAGAATCTTCAAGCAAGATGTCAACCAACTAAAAACTATTTCCTTAAAAAAATATTAGTATTTATAGTTGATATTATTTAGTTTTCAGGAACAAAAAGTATGAATCATGTGAATATTCATCTTGGGTTTCTAACAATAGTACTAGGATAAGTTAGTATACTATATAAATAATAGAAACAACAGTATACATTGTTTATATCTAACCATGGAGAGAAAACAACAAAATTAACAAAACAGTTATGAAAGGCTGGTGACAATGGCATGAGGTGGATGTTTGAGAGAGTTAGCAAAGACTAGACTGTTCACCAGCAATTAAAACTGGAAATCACTTCCAGGCACAAGGAAGGACAAGAAAATAATCTGATATAGTCAGCATGGACTCACCAAGAGGACATCATGTTTAACAACATACTTCTGTAAAATTTCTTTTGAAAGAACTTTTGTTATCTTCAGTTCTTAAACTTCTTGGACTGTACATATGTGTTCAAAACTGATAGTTTTCAGGAAATATAGAAGTATCATGTAAAGCTGAAATCTGGCAGATAATGACATTTTAATTTTCATTTTAATTTTTTGTTTCAGAGCCACAGGTGACCAGGAAACTGAACACAAAGCAGTTTTGAGATTCTTTTATTTATTTTTTTTCTTACATTTCTATCATTCTGCTCTGCAAAACCTCTACAAGCTCCCTTAATGGCGATGTCCAATATCTCAAATAAGAAAGATGAAAAGCTAAGATATTAATGTGAAATCATTGGCTACAGTAAGAGTTTGTGCACACAGACAAAAGCAATTATGTTCAAAGCTGGTCAGTCTTAAAAAAATCCCTGAAAGTAAGTAATCTCTGTAATAATAACAGGTACCTGATTTCTGTTAAGTACTACTGACGTTCTGGTAAATATTTAGCCTTTGTATCTCTTTAAAATCTGAACAAATAAAGAATAAAGAAATTAAAAACATGTATACCTCACTGGTAAGAGCACATAATTGTTTACTCATTGGTCCTCACTAAAAAGACACTGGTAGAAAAATAAAAAGTAGAAATAGATAAGATAATGCTGAGTCATTTTTTTGTTCAGTTCCACACTAGTGCTATTTCTGTTTGCTTTCTGTTATTATTTGTTTTAACCATAAGTTAGTTTACACCTAAAGGAAGGACTTAATACCTCCCAATAACATGGACAAGATCTTCTTATTGTGCAGCTCTCTTTTCCATATTATTAAGACACATAAACTGCAGTAAGACTGAGTGAGAAAAAATATATGCCTGATGCCAACACAAAAGTCAACATTTGCTTTTCTATCATAGGAAGTGGTATTTTTACACGTAATAATTTATTTAAAAAAAAACATTTCAAAATGTAGATGTAACTTCATAAAAGAGATTTATTCTCATTATATTCCTGCCCTTTAATCATTTTTTAAAAACAAAAAAAACAAGCTTCTTTGTGAATTATAAATTTCAATAACAACACTAAAAAATAAATATATTTGACTCTACCATAATATTGTTAATTCTAAATATGGATCTATAATGTAATTTCCAACCTATTTTATTTTTTCTTTATCACTATTGGTGTCTATTTGATAGACATTTTTGTTACCTTTTGTTAAATAGAAAAAATACATGAATTACATCTCTGGATATACTGTTCATCCATAAAAAGGTTATAGATGGGATTAGAGAGTTACATATAGTCTAATGATTTCAATAAAAGCTTTACTAGCATATTAATTCTTAAGGTATTTTGCATATTACTTTGTATGAAAAATATATTTGAATCTGGAAACCAGCTGGTAGCTGCAATAAGAATATTTTTTCTTTTTGATACTAATGTTCGGAGGTTGTTATTGAAATTAAATATTTCTCCTAAGGAAGATATATCACAGCAATCCATAATACAGAGAAAAAACCCTGGGAAATTATAACATAAAATATTTCTTAATTTTCCAATATATTTTGAATTATCTAGAAAATCATAATGCAAACATATATCAATTTTGTTTCTGTTACTGCAAACTGTCCATTGTTATAGAAGACTATTCAGAAGTGGTACTATCAAAACATTTGTTGTAGAACTTTGTGTCTGTTTCTATAGAGAATAGCACTTCTCTCTTTTTATTAAAATCATTTTTCATTCTGTGATTGCAAAGAAAATCTAAAATCATGAACCAAGGCAATTATGAATATGTAGAAAGTCTCAGAAAATGGCTTGTGGAGATTAATTCTGCCCATTATGTCTCATTGGGGACCTTTGGACTCTCGTATTAGCATTTTTACACAGCACCAAAAATGTACTTTTGTTAGAGAAATCAATATTCTGAATGTCAGTAATACCCATTATCTTTTTTTCTGTCTCCCTGTTTCATTGTATCTGACATCAGTCAATAACTGATTACTGATTAATCAATTAATTACTGGACATATATAGACTGGTAAGTTGTCTGCCTCAGCTGGAGACATTAGATTCAGCTTACAACCAGGAAGTTTTCCTGAGGCCTGTAGAATTAGGAAAACTAATTTGTGAAACTAATTACAGGTTCTCTGAATTCTCATGTAGGCACAGTGTGTGGGGGAGGGAAAAATAAAAACTTGATCAGTATAATTTTGAAAGTTTTTAGCTGCTAACACCCACAGAGATGTATTTTAAAAAAATTAATAATAATAATAATAGGAATAGTAGTAGTATATAACTGCCTTAATGGTTGGCAGCTATTACTGCATCTTTAATACTTGAATGAGTGTCTTTTTCAAGTAGAATAAGAAGGCAGGGTATTTCTTGAAGGTGAAGTGAATTATTTATGTTTCAAACTGGTATTTAGTTATTCATGGTAAAACAATACATTGGAACAACACTAGAAGGGTCAAAAAATACTATACAAATCTTTGATTCCCATATTATGAAGCTGTCCAACAGTGAACTGAAAATAAAAGTTGAAGACAATATTTAAATATTGAAACTGTACCTCTAAATATTACTCGTGTCTAATAAAGCTATCATATAATTTTTAAAAGAATTTGACCTTTTTATTTTCTGTTTTTTGGAAGATAAAATAATTTAAAATAATATAATGGCTTTCCAGAATAAAAATACTTATACAGTATCTTAAAGATATTCTTGATTTTTAAGTACTCTGAACAGAGAAAAGACCAGATAAAATCAAGTTCAAATACCAGTGGCAAACCCAGCTTATTTACAAGTAAGAGTTTAAATTCCTTCATAATGCCATATTTTAATTCAAAAATATTTCTTAAAACTTGTATAGAAATACTATTTTTGGTCCCTTCTTCTGTAAAATTATGTTTGTATAACCAAATACCTTTAGGAATCAGAATTAGCATTGTACAGGGCTTAAACAGAAAGTTGTAATTTCTTTTAAATTGTCTATAAACATTTTGTTGTAGTTGAAATGCCACAAAGATAAGGTTAGTAATTCTTATGTCTGTAGGAATGGAAATGAATGTCTAATACCTGAGAAAATTGTGAAATGCATATATGAACACATCTAGTATTTCCACTGTTGAAACCACTTTGCTAATTAGAGAGTCATTTAGGTTGAAAGTGACCTCTGAAAGTCATCTGGTCCAGCCTCTGGCTCAAGAGTAAGTACAGCTAGAATTATAAAGCTTATTATATTTCAAGTGGTTATACTAGATTATCATAAAACTAATGCTTTAATAAAGATATCACCTCCCTCATTATTTTACCACCTTATTGTAAATCCAGTTCAGGAATTGTATTTTGATTGGTCTAATTAAAAAACATGGAATGAAAGTAATTATGCTGAAAACATAGTCTCTTATCCACATAGGTGCAATACAAAATGTTTCAAAGCTTAAGTGGTCATAAAACTTTATAGGAGAGTTCTTCAGCGAGTATCTTTGAAACAGCAATAAAAAGATAGATGCACTTGACACATCCACAGGACTCATAAAGAGACTAAAGGAAAGAAGTAAGCAAACTAAAACAGCAATAGAAATGTTTCTTAATTGTATCGCAGAATCATCAAAGTTGGAAGAGATCTGCAAGATTATCTAGTCCAACTGTCAACCCAGCACCACCATAATCACCCTTAAACCATATCCCTGAGTTCCCCATCCAGACACCTCTGGAACACTTCCAGAGGCAGTGACTCCACCACCTCCCCTTGCAACTTAATTGAACACCAAAACACTTTTGCAGTGAAACTTCCTTTTTCTAATGTCTCATCTGAACCTTCCCTGGTGCAACTTCAGGTCATTTCCTCTTGTCCTTTCACTTGAGACATGGCAGAAGAGACTAACCCCCAGTCTCTCCTCATATGATTTGTGTTCCAGACCCTTCACCAACTCTACTGCCCTTCTCTGCACATGCTCCAGCACCTCCATGTCTTCCTTCAAGTGAGGGGCTCAAAAATGAACGCAGGACTTGAGGTGAGGTCTCACCAGTGCTGAGTACAAGGGGACTATGGTCCTGCTGGCCATGTTATTTTTGATACAGGCCAGGATACCATTGGCCTTCTTGGCCGCCTGGACACACTGATGGCTTATATTCAGCTGGCTGTAGAGCAGCACACACAAGTCCCTTTCTGTTGAGCAGCTTTTCATCCATTCTTCTCTGTAGTGCTCCATGGGGCTGTTGTGACCCTAGGGCAGAACCCAGCACTTCACCTTGTTATACATCATACAGCTGTCCTTAGCCCATCAATCCAACCTGTCCAGATCTCCCTGTAGATCCTTCCTACCCTACTGGAGATCAACACTTCCACCTAACTTGGTGTCATCTGCAAACTGACCGAGGGTGAACTCTATCCCCTCATCCAAATCATCAATAAAGATGCAAAAAAGAACTGAAGATACACAATTTTCTGAAGCAGCAGCTGGAGGCTGGGAAGGATTTCTTAGGGTATCTCTAATGGTACAAGAAGTAAGTAACTAAAATGTGCTCTAACACACCTAAATGGAGATGTTTACCTATTTGTGTCTAAAGTTGTTTTACATATCTTATGTCTCACTGGAATAAATACAGCTAAAAGACTGATTCATCAGACTGGTGACCAGGTGTCTGCTTCAGGCTAAGAAGAATTACTGTGTAGATTTCCCTGGTTATAAAAGTTTGATGAAAAAATGAACATGTGTTTTCCTTCTAGATAAGGTCAAAGCAGAAAGGCTACCGATTCTACAGAGTTAGTAACCAGCTAATATAGAAAAAAAAACCCAAACATTTTTAAGTATATAGTTTTATACAAATAGAACTACACACATGTAATAGCATGCATGCAATACCTTTTTTTTCGAGAGATGCCATGAGGCAAATATAATCTACTAGTAAGTCTGCTTAAAATCAAGGAGGTGGAAAAAACCCCTTACCTAATTATAGAGGAAAACAATGTAGACATCAAAATGTTTCAAAATATATAAGTTACAATTCAAAGAGTGATCATTCAGGAGGCTGTGAACTTGACAGTCTGTTAACACAGAACAGTACTATGAATTATATTAATTATGTGAAAGGCTGAATTAAAACATAACACATGCTCTGTCTTTGTTCATAATCTGCATAAGTGCCTTCTTTGCCTTGAAAAAAAGCAACTAAACAAAACAACAAACAACTATCAGGTAGCAAGAATGTATTCATTATAAGCAACGTCCTGAGTAAAGTATCTCAAACTACTTTGTTATGTGGGATCTGTGTTTGAATTTCATGAAGATAATATAAAATCTTATAAGTACATTTCTGGGCTTTCATTTGTTTACCCATGGACCCAATTCAATCCTTCATGTAAAAAGTGTCTGCAAATGTCAGACTTCTCTGTATGTTATGATGTTTGTACCAGGACATTAAAATACATTCACAATTAAGCTTTGATCAAGGGCGCATTTCAGAAACAATTTCCAGTCCTCTCTTACTGTGCTTTAATTTGCATCACAGTGCAGTCTTAGAGCAGATAAATTGATCTCTTTTGGATAAAAGTAAGGCTAGAAGGTGTTCTCCAGCCAGTAACAGGCATTCATCCTAAAGAAGCAGAACTAGTCTACAGTAAAAACCCTGAAATGTACACATAGTGTGAACTTCATGCTCTTAGCACTAACTGTTTTGCAGTACAAAGCTGCTTGTGGTGCACAGCACTACTAATACTAATTTAAACATAACCTTATTTATTCTCTTAGGACAACTGAAGGCAATACTTGGACCTTGTCCTATCTCTCATTTTCCCACCCTCTAAGATTCTGCTCATGCTCGGCAGATGCAAGTTTCTGCAAGATCTCAATGTAAAGTCAAGAAAGATGTTAAACAATGTGTTCTTCAGATTTACTTAAAAACCCTAGATTCATCTTCTAGAAACTTCTGAATTTTAACTGAAGAAATAAATTAGGCTTTTTATCTTCTTGACTTGTACTTTGTTGCCAGGTACTTATGCTAACAATTAACTATGGAAAATGTTGCTTCGAAGAACAACTTCTGCAGAGAGGTTAAAATCTGCATGAACAAAACTCTGCATTCACAGTCTGGGAACTCCATGAAAACAGAATTGATGTGCTTTACAAAACAGAACAGTTATAAGAGAAGTATCAGGGTCTTGACAAAGTTCAGAGAAAATGTAAATTTCTTATTTCCACAATTTCACATTTCATGTCCTCCATGATCTGTCATTGTCTTCCACCCATTTCAATACCAAATATAAAATTAGAAATGATTAGTGATGAAGGAACTCATTCCTAGGATGTTTTCCTCCTTGGGCAGAAAGATGAGATTCTGTAATGAGTTGGTCTCCATTTTAATCTTTTATAGCAACTAGAACGACCTATATCTCATTCTTGCTGTGAAGCCTCTGTTTATGCCTCACTTCAATTCTCAGTGCTTTACCATGGTGCACAGGTAATATCTTTGCTTACATATTTCAGAAAGATCAGTAAGAAAATTATGCTCTAGTGATAACTTATTTAAATTAATAAACTCTTCCCTAGGTTAAAAATATTTCCTTTTGTCTTAATGAGGAAAGTTACCACTGATGGGAATATGGAGGAAAACCATGCTGTGAAATCCCATCCTTCTTCCCTGTTATCTTGAAAGGAAAGGGATGATCATCCTAACAGGTGCTTCCTTTTTTGGGAGGCATGAAAAACTGGAAAGGCATGGTACTCCCCCCATGACTATTTTTTAAATAGTAAACTACATGCTATATTTCAGGCTGCATTTTCCCTTTTCTGAGCAAGACAGTTGGAAGAAATGAAAGCATTTCCATCTCCTGGGAAAGAAACATTTTCCCTATGCCCTCTTCCTAAAGTGAGGGCTTGTCCAGTGGTTCCCTCCCATGTGCATTGGTAGAATTACTACATAGCTTTAATTCAAAACTACTTCCTTTAATATAATACAGGAGTTACTATAGGTCTGGGACATAATGAGGTGTGCAAAGAGAAGGCCTTTCAGAGCACAAATGTGTGAACAGCTTTATGCAGATACATTAACCCCTTAAGCAGTTTACAGCTTGTAATCAAGAAGTCCAAATCTGAGTACTGCTTTGTGGTTTAAACACTGATTAAATCTGCGAACATGAGCAACAGAGAGTTATTAAAATAATCTAGAATATACAGGAGTTTTAGGTTATATGGTACAATTACAACTGATAAAAAAACAATCAAAAATGTTCTTTAAAAGAAGACCCTATGTCTTCTCTAAACCAGTATAATCCACTAAAGGGAGAAGATAATAGACTCAAATTACTAAAGAACAGGTAATCCAGTCTATGATTTTGACCAAATTAAGATTTAATACTGGAATTGTTTTATTTGAACAGATTTGTTGAGGTGATAATCAGATGCAAAATTTCACATAGCATTGTGGATTTTTCCATTACATATAGTTTTTCAATATGAGAAATCTGCAGTAAATTGTAAAAAAGGTCATCATGCACAAGAGATTATTATATTGATGTGATTAAATGTTTCAATGTCTAATGAGGAGCACCTGCAGGAGCTGGGATGGTTTAGCCTTGAGAATAAGAGGCTCAGGGGAGACCTTGTCACTGCTGAAAAGGAGTTTGGGGTCTGTTTCTTCTCCCAGGTGACATGCAACAAGAGAAGAAGAAATGGCCTCAAGTTGTGCCAGGTGAGGTTTACACTGAATATTAGGAAAAAAATTTTCACTGAAAGGGTACCAAGCATTAGAACAGACTGCCCAAGGACAGGGTTGAGTCACCATTCCTGGAGGTATTTAAAACACGTGTTGATATGGTGCTTTGCCTTAAGAGAGGAGCCCCAAAGAGGAGATACAAGGACTGCCTGAAACAATGTCTCAGCCTTGGCCATATTGATCACCACCATTGGTCTACTCTGGCCTCCAATAGGGAGGCCTGGAGACACACCATCTATAACGCTGCTGCTTCCTTTGAGAACACACGCAGGATCACTTTTGAGGAGAAAAGACAACGTAGAAAGAATCGCATCTCGTCGATATCACCTGGGGAGTCTTTCTGCTGTGCCTTCTGCAACCGGACTTGTCTATCTCACATTGGTCTTCTTAGCCATCAGCATGCTTGTAGCAAGCGTGGGTAGAGCCCTTCTCAAATCTTTGTTCATGAAGCCTAGCCATTAATGAATGATGTGGTGCTTGGGGACATGGTTTAGAGGTGGACTTGGCAGCGTTGGGTTAACAGTCAGACTCAATGTTCTTAAGAGTCTTTTCCAACTTAAATGATTACACAATTCTATGAATAATTAGGAGGACTTGAAAAATTGTATTTATGTATATCATCTTTAAACAGTACACACCAATATGCACTCAACTGGAAAGAGTACGTTTCCCCTTGAAATACATGTATCACTGGGAAAATGAAACTTCCCAATAAGTGTTAGAATATTTTTGAAAACAGGTTTGGTTTTATTTATGAATTTACAGAAATTCAGCCATAAGGTAAACAACATGAGCTTTCAATTTAACCCAATTTCATAAAAATAACCACCAGTTTATCTTCAAATAATAACCAGTCAGAAAACAAGGAATGTAATTAGCATGTAATAGCACTAAGATTTCCTAATGATAATTGCTAAATTTAATTTTTAAACATTTTGATGTTACATTATTTCCAAGAGTCTGATTAATCCTCTCTTCTTTTTCCCACAGAGAAAGACTGTAGTTCCTCCTCAAATATGTGAAGACACAATTAACTGAAAAGGTGCCTGATCAAATTTATCCAAATTATTTTATTCTACTTCACTTACTGCTTCCAAAGATGAGGTTTGGATTAAATAAATAAATAAATAAATAAATAAATAAATAAATAGGTATATATTTCTGTATAACTCAATCAACTGCATGGAAAACCCCAGCATCTGGTAAGACATTCCCAGAAACTGATAAGAGGATTAAAGGATGAAAGGAGTGATATGGAGATAACAAGGCCTCTTTTTCAAAAGTATCCTGCCAGACAGGAATACAGGAAAATGACCCTTGGGCCCATGTCATCTATCACCATAAAATTAATTTCTTAATTATAACCACTCAAACTGCCTAAGAAAAAAGGTATAAAAAGAGATTGTACCTATGCAAAAATTGGGGAGAAGTTCCATCAGCTCTGCTGAGGTAGCTGACAGGTTGCTTTTTCTCCTTCCAACTCTGGGGATGCCTGGAAGGTGAGATGTACCTTATGCATGCTAATTCCTTGATTCTAAATAACTAGAGCTTACTTTTGCTTCATAGTATTCTTAGTAAATTGCTTTAAAGCTTTTTGCTTATGTTTCTTCATAGTGTTCTTAGTGTTTTGCTTTGGAGTGTTTGCTTAAGTCTTGCTTTATTATTATTACATAGTTTAAGTGTAATTTTTGCAGTTAGACTCTGTTCCAGACACAACAAACCCCACAAATTTGTGTTAATAAATGTGTTTTTTCATGAACTGTAAGAGTGAGTCTGTTTTTAGGTGCTGACAGTTTTGTCGCTGGTGAAATAACTCATAGGAGGAACTTGCTGAGGGTTTTCCCTATAGCTATTAAGTGCAGTCCCTATATAAAAAGTATCAAATGTCCTGTCCATCTCAGTGAACCTGTCAAGTGAAGGGTCTCATTACATGACATGTTAACAGACTGTTTTGGACATTAAAAGGCTTTGATCTCCTGAGGGAACACTGATAGACAAAAAATAAATTAATATAAATTAGACAGAAAATTCTTTTCTGCCCCTTTTTACATGATGGCCTATAAAAAATGATACAGAGGGACTAACTATTCAGTTTAAGGCATAAATTTATCTCTAAAAAAAGCATATGCAACACATCTGAAAACAAATAAACAAAAAGACCCCAAAAAACTCAAACAAATGAAAAAAAATCAAAATCTGAGCAAGGAATAGGAAGAAAACCTGTAGTGACATTGTTTCTTTTGCTTTAATTGCATTTTTTATATGAATTTACTCTCTTCTGTGTTTGTTAAACTGTTCTTCCTGTGACGTGATAAAACACTGTTTCAGGAACTCTGGTTTATACTGTTCAAATCCATCATGAAGGCAATGTAGCAGCATAGAAAACTGCAAGGTTCCCTGCCCTCCAGCCAGCACTCTTCCCAGATCTCTTCACAAAAGAACACCTGAACTATGCTGCACCTTCTTTACTTGTTACCTTTCCAGTGAGCCTGAAACAGTAATAACAGTTAGCTCTTAAATAAATTAAAAGTAAAATGCTGAGATGATTGCTGCATGAAAAAACACTGGCCAAAGTGACAAGCTCTGTCTAAGCCATTCTTCCACTGGATATAGAGATGAGATGAGTAACCAAACTCAGCATGTCTTGTTCTATCTCATCAGAATACTGGAAAATGTAGGAATGAGAAAAAATTCTTTAAACAAGTTACTTCCTGATGAAAATATTGGACATTAATTCAAAGACAAATTCTGCATAGAGACAGAGAAATGACTAAAGATGTGATAAACAAGCACTTTTGTTTTCTAGTACAATAGATTAGCATTAAGCATGTGTAGATCTGATGCCTAAAACCTATTCTCACTTTGAACAGTTTATGAGTGACCTTTTTAGAAGCATATGACTGGTTTAATCATTAAGAAAGTTAGAATTCTTAAAAAATGACTCACACATAGACATGTGACTGTTTGATACAGACCCTAAGGTTCATGATGCTCAAGAGGTTTTAGAGATTACCTGTTTAATTGAAAGCTGTGTCGAAAATACTATGTAGAGCCTATTAGCTGTACTGTGGATCAAGTCAGACTGTCAGTGTTCACATACTAAAGGAGGCCAATTGGAACCAAGGATAGCAGAGACCATGATCTTGGGTTTAACTTGGTGGTGCTTATAATTATTATAAATGAATGCAATTCACCAAGTGCTGAACCATTGTTCTTTTTCTCTAACATATTTTAAATCCATCCAATCTTTCTCAGATCAAGTAGCTGACAAATCAGCATGATGTTAATCCCTATGTTAATCCCTTTCACAATATATAGCAGGTGCATTAATGCCTACCTTGATTCTTGCTGAGATTGCACTTTAGGACTGAAGTTTATGTCTCTATTTGCTTCAAAATAGCATGTGCATTTTGTGTTTTCTAAACCACTCCAACCAAACTATTTAATTATTTAATTTATATTTCCAAAGTTATAAACTATTGTTTTATTAAGCATTAGAGACCTTTCCTATTGAAAACAGATATATATATATTTCTACGTCTATGAGAAGTTCGCTGTCCACCTCTCACAGTAAGCATTGAACATTCTAACCTTTCTTTATTTCATGAAATCCAGGAGGAAAATTTTGTCTTAAATGGGCTACAATACCCTTTAAGGTGTTTATTTTGAAGATAGAAAAACCTTAAAGAAGTAAACTTAATTTAGGCAGTGCACTTATAAGCTTTAAATTATGAAAGAGTCAATACATACAGTGCACCCTTGGAGCTTGCTTTTCTCACCCTATCTCAGTTATCAAATTAACCCCAGTGCCATTTTTGCTACATGACACTTTGAAAACCTTTTAATTCTATAATAACTTACTGTAAAACCCAAAATATTTTCAAGATTAAGTAAAAATTCCAATAAATACAATTACCTCTATCTTTCCCCTTTAACACTGTCTTCCTGAAATCTGAGATTTGAACATCTTACCATACCTGTGGTTATTTTGTCCTTCATTTATTACTGGAGGACCAATTATTGTACCTCCAATAGCTCTTTATTTAATAATATGAAGCTCCTGATGAGTAATACAGCAAAGTTAGCTAATTAAAAGAAGTGCTGACACAAATTTAATATGTAAATACCTGGAGGCTTCTATTTGCTGTGATACCAACAGCAAAACTATAGTATTGCTTAAGCAAACTGAAAAGAATAATAACAGCTTTCAGAAAATACTAGTATGTTTTTAGAATAAGCTGATTTTTTCCTGTATATACACAAACTTCTCTATGTACTCTGTGAATTTCTTAGAATTTTCTATTACTAACCTGTAAGTTATCAGCTGACATTTTTTCAGCAGAAAAGGTAAGATTTACAAGATAAGATAAAGAGTGAGTACCATACACAAAGACACACTGACCACCCCCGTCCCAAGGCAAAACAAATGAACCTTCTCTGTGAGGTAACACAGAACTGCAGGTGTCTAAAATATTCTGTAGCACTTTTCTCCTTGTGCAGTAAATATGGGTTTCTGACATCCTTATTATCAACCCCATCAGGCTGCACAGGGCCTGCACAAAGATAATTTATGCAGTATACCTAAAATGAAGAAAAGAATAAACGGGAAAAAAAAAAGTGAAAAGTATATATAATGAAAAACTTCAAGGACATTTTCAGTGTGATATACTATCAATAGTTGCAGACTCTCCAGGGAAAAATTTCTACACATAAACCTTGATAACTTTGATTTATACATTTGACAATGTAATATTGAATAAGCCTGATAGTTCTTAGCAAGGGAATGGACAAGTAACTTGTAGGCAAACAAGATAAGAAAAGTATGTTGGATTTATTTTAATACTGTGGCAAAATGTTCTCATTTGATGAATACTCTGTAATGAGCACTTCCTGTCAGAAAAAAAACCTGAATTAAATGAAAGAATAGTAATGCATTTGTATTGATATATTTATATGTTTTGGATTGTGCAAGTATAACACTTAGGTGTTTATTTACATGTCTCTGTGTGAGACTGCATGTGTATATATGTTCAGGTGTAGTAACAAATATGTTGATTTGAATTCTATAATATGTGGAAAGAAAGTGTGTTGTATTTAATGGTTACTCAGGGCTCAAGGAGTCTGATTCTCTGTTTGATAAAGTTGTCTGAAGCCCTTTTACTATGAAGAAATTAAATATAGATTTTTTTGTGCAATAATATGTCACAACACCAATGGGCACATTCTTATGCTGAATAGTATTGTAATTACATTATAAGAAATGTAAGAAATTATGAATAAAACCCTACTGTTTTCGTCTGGTTAAAAATAAAAACTAACATTTCATCTGGCCATTCACTTATCTGTTTTCAAGTTCAATTTAAACAATGAAAACCATTAGGATTCTATGTTTGCATTTAGTTAATAAACTTTTTACTTTCTGAAAGTATATAAAATGAAAAAGAAGAAAATATTAAAGCTAAACAGAAGAGAAATAAATTGATGGAGATCAAAACAGCAAAAAAAGAAGAAAGTGAGGCCGACAACATGAAAGGGCAAAAATATAGGGGAGGAAGGAAATGATGGAGGAATTCTGAGTGCACTCACAGCAGATAAATTCCTTTAATAAAAAAGCTGGAGGCAACAACCTAACTCTGTAACAAGAGAAGTACATACATGGCAGTGGCTGGATAACAGTATATGCCAATGATGAAAGTGAAGTTGTTGTGGTTGGTTTTTTGCTGGTTTTTTTTCTTGTTTTTTTAATCTTTAAAGTCAATCTCTGGCAATTGGAAAAAAAAAGGCATGCTTAGGTGTTAAACAGTTCAGATGGTGGTGGTTGCATTTTTTGATTAGGGCATTGTTTTAGCTATAAAGTAAATTCAGAGAGGAATAGTTTGGTTTTGTTCTGCAGGATAAAAGAATTTTTCAGATACCCAGTCTGGAAAAGTGTTTCTATGAAAAAGGCAAATATGGATCACTTTTGCTGTACTAAGTATTCAACTAAAGAGTCACAATAATGGATTTGTATACTTCTTACCCAAGTAGATACAGAAGAAACATATCACAGTGAAAATGTTACATATTGCTGTCTTTTGAAAGAGAAAACTCTTTTTTCTTTGTCCTTGATCTGGTATTAGAACATGAAGAAACAGAAACATTAGAACTTTTCAAATGGCATACATTTTTATGTAACAAAATCATTTTGATAACTATGAAGGTTTTGAGTTTTGGTTTGTTTGTTGGGTTTATTGGGTTGGGGGCTTTTTATTAGTTTTCATTAAGTCATGTATATATGGCTAATCTGTCCAATTAAAACTTTATCACATTCTAATACCTTCACTGTTTTGGTCATTGAATCTTTTGTTTGCCTCGCATTACCAGCCAATACATTCCAACCGTCTTCCTGAAATACAGACTTACTCTAAAGTCAAAGGCAATATCAGAGCAAATATACTGCTAAGTCTTCTTCTTCAGTTTTTCCATTCTTTCATGTGTATACTTCTATAATTTCTTTCCAAAAGCCCTACTGTTTGGTTTTTTTCCCCCCAGATTGCCTTTTCCAGCTCAATATGTCATACTTAGATACATATGAGTCTCATAAAATTCACACCCCATAGCTAAATCTCACTAGTGTAAATCTAGCTGATATCCTGAAAGCAAATATGAGATCCTGAAGACAGATAAGGCTCAGTAGTTAGACTCTTTTGCTCAAAAACAGCATGGAAGGAGGAAGGTCAGACAGAAGGTAAGTAGTAAGGAATATAACTGCCAGCCTGTATTTGTGACAATTGCTTTATGAGGGAAAAACTTAAGTGTTGGGTGTTTTTCTGCACTTAATATTAGAATCATCTGAGAAAAATAAAGCAAATACCACAAGAAATAACCCTAGAAGCATTAAGCATGCTCCTTCGGTTAGCTTTTCTTACAAACCAGGAAATACAGCACTTTTCTGCACTGCTTGGATCCTTTCATCATGAGATGAATATTGATCATGTGTCCCTCTTCCATCACTACCTCCCATCAGTATTTAAAGACAGAAGGAGTCAAAACTTGTAATTAATGCACAAATGAGACAGCTAAGCTTAATATAGAAAGCAGTTTTGAATTGGGTCTATCAGTTTAGCTAAGAGACTCAATCTGAGAAATAGATATATTAATATAGGGGAGAATTTCTTCAACACTTTTAGTAAAATAACCCTACTCCAGAGTGATGGTTTTTTTATTCAACATATGGCCATTCAATCTGTGCAGCATAATCCTCATGTAAAATAGCATACTTTCTTCCACAACACCATGTATATACTAAACATTACATGCTGAAACTTAAAATATCTAAATCCCTTTTGGTTCTGACCCAGTGAGAGCAAACAAAGCCCAGTGATTTAACTGATCAGCCTCTTGTGGACTGCTTAGGAAGAGATGAAGCACTGTTTTGACTCTACTGATCGTTTGACAGATCTCCATCAAGTAAGATTGTTGTTCAGACATGTAGCATCCATATGCGCACATCATATCTCATTCTAAATATCTTCAGTGACAGAATGGAGTCTTCTCTTCCAGCCCTACATCTCATTCACATGACGTTTTGAAAGGTAGAAATATCAGTATTGTTAAAAAAATTCATCATGTTCTAATAACTACACACAAAACACAGAAGACATCACAAATACAGAAACTTTGTGAAGAAAATTGTTAGGCTCAAACAAATACTTAATTTCTGTGCTTTGTACTGTGCAGAAAATTAATTCTTCAGAAAAAAAAAAACAAACTTAATTGGGACACAGTCTTTATTTACACGTTCATTAAACTTAGAAATGTTGCAGCCCATGGCATGTCTACCATACTGCAATCAGTAATCAGTCAGGAAAATATTGTGCAAAATTGGGTATCACTGCTGAAACAGCACAGAATGTTACCCTCCTATAGGCACTGGGGCTGAAAAAAGAAGCCCTTGCAATGTTACCATAAAATAGTGAAAGCAGAAGGAAATCAAGACAGTAAGTCTTACGAAAAAAACCCACACAGTTTGGAAAATGAGTTGAAACAGCGAGGGATAGAGACATGCTTAGTACATACTGAAGAGATTATACCAACAGTGAGAAAGAAACAAAGATAACAGATCAGTAAGACCTCTGAAGAACAGTTCAAAGCAATTGATTCTAAAAAGTTGAGAAGCTGCTTAACAGAACAACTAAAACAATGTAGAGTTGCCAAGAATTACAGCATCTACTTGACAGAGAGTCAGAAGAGCACCATAAAGTTGTATTTGCAAGTAATAAAAGTCTAATAAATGACTCAGTAGGATGCTGATCAAAAGCTACAATAGTGGGACCCAGAGGAAACAAATAAATGTTTAGGGAAGAAAATATACTCTTCAAAGTAAGCAGAGCATTAACAGAAGTACCTTTGAACAGGAGAAGAATCAGACTTAATTTTATGCTGCTCAGAAAAAGGCAAATAAATGTTAGAAAATCTTATCTAACTACAATCTTCATATGGTTGGTTAAGACCTGGAACTATGCTACTGTCCCTATAGGAAGATTAAATTAGCTTTTATTTTCAGTTAGCATTAAAAATGTCCCCACACCAGCACCAGAATGCAAAATTTGGAAAATGCTACATGCCCATTTTTTTTTATTTTAGATTTATTCTTTAAAATATTCAAGCTCATTATGTGGTTTATTTTGTTGGTTTGGTTGCTTGCTTGCTTGCTTTTCTTGTTTTACTTTTTGTGCAAGGAAACCTCTTTAACTAGCCTATCCTCCTTAAATTACACTGAATGTTAAGAGAAATCATCGCTTTACTTTGTAAAATACTATGTGCAAACTAACCCAATGAAAAGTCACAAAATTCTCTGTTAGAGTAAGTCAAAAGTAATTTAAAATACAGAGTAACAATATGTCATGAACTGTTTGTCTTCTTGGAAAAGAAAATCAAACATGACCCTAAGCATTCGGATAAATATTTTCAAGTCTGACAGTCAAAACAGTAGACTCCTGGAGAGAACTGGTGAAAAGCAATTTGTTTTGACATTGCCTGAACTGTTAAAAAACCAATATGTTTTGCCATTGCTTGAACTATAAAAAGCAAGTGGCTTCACTATCACAAAAATTTGTAGTCAGAAGACAATTGCAATGACAGGATGTTCAGTTAACCACAGCTGACAAATTCTGTGCACCTCCTTTCTTTCCTAATAAGGTAAAGCAGGCGGACATCACAACCTACAAACTTCAGGTGCACGATTGTCCTGGGAACACCAATGCCTGTGTGGCAGATGTGCTGTTGTCATGGCCCCCAAGCTTGGGCCAGACTGCTGAGATGCTATCAGAAAGCATGCTGCTTAGCCTACACATAAAAACTCACTTGACAAGCTCAGATGGAGCTCTCCCCACCAAAGGACAGAAGAAGAAAGGATCAACAAGATGCCATGGGATCCACAGTGGTGACTGTCATTTGCTTTTTGTAACTACCCTTTGCTTTTTCCTACTTTCTTCTTTTCCTCCTTTCTCTCCTCTTTAACAGAGAATAAAAGTGAATTATCTTTTTGGTTACCAGCAACTGACCTCATTTGTGTCCTAATCTCACTCCAGGGATGTTCAGACCTTTCACCCTCTCTGCTTTTGCAGACCAAGGCCAAAAATCTAAATTACCCACCAACTAACTAGATTATAACAACTCACCAGTCTAATCTTAAAATCAAGCCTTCAATACACAGTTCAGTTTTCAGGAGTTCTGTCATTCATAGCTCCAAGAAAAGTCAGGGATGAAAATCTGCAAAACTTTCAGCATATCTTAAAATCGGTTCTTAATTGAAAATTATCTTCGTAATTGATATTTTTAAAGTTTATAGATTTCAAAATGTTAGCAAGATATTTTCCTTTAGAAAGAAGTAGGAAAGAAGTTCCTTTTCTGTCAGTTAATCTGTAAAGCAAAAGGATTTTCTTTCCTATCTTTTGTTATCTGAAAAAGTAGTGTAGATACAGTTAGTCCAAATATTATATTAAACATACTGATAAAGATGATGTAGGCTTTATGTGAAAGTAATCTAAGACTTAAATATGTTTGATTTTAACACTTCACAGTCGTCATGGTCCTAAAGTAAATACACATCTTTCCAAGATACATGAAATCAAGAAAATGATCTTCCTGTGTTGCACTCCTAGACAAATCCAAAGTAATAAAAAGACAACTCATTCACTATTGACCATCCTGTCCAGAACAGAAACACTTGAGAGTTCGACCTCCTTTTCTTGCACTGTGGTGATCAGTATCTGTTAGGGTGTCTCTTTACCTTCCACCAAGCTAGATGTAATAGTGTGGACTTCATTTCTGGGTGAAAGCTCCAAGCTTACTCATACCTCTTCATTTTGAACATAACATAATTGATCTGTCTGGGTATGCAATTCCTTCTATATATTCTTGTGACTGATGAGCTAGCAACCTGCCCAAGAATGGTACTTTAGAGAGAGTGCCTTTTCGAGTCCAGTGAACAGAAAAATAAATTAATCCACACCAATCTCATTAAGTTCTACACTACTAAAATCCTAAATCAGCTGAAAAAGATATGTTTTACAGAACGAACAAAACTTGCATATTATGGTAGTAGATGGGGGTTTAATGTTTTTCACAGGTAAGTCTGAGCCTCTATAAAATTGTACAGTGTAATAATATATTAATAATGCCTTTAATAATACTGCATAGTCCATACCAATTTTTCTATTATTATGGTTAAACTTTCTTGCAATTAGCAGGGATATTGCCATCTTCATTTTATTATAAACATGAAAAACATTCCTTAATTAAAATTCCTAAAAGTCAAGGGGAAAAAAATTAAAATTAACTGAATAAAGAAAGCATTGAGAGTTCAAGACTTTCTTCTATTAGTAGTAATTTTGATAATTTTCTTTTGATACACATTTAAATTTTCTCTTACAAAAATATACTACATTTTGAAAAAATAAGACCACATAACAGAATATAAATTTTAGATGAAAATTTCAGACATTTCCATATTTTAAATGCATTTCCATATTTAAAAATGTAAAGTGATTTAATAATTTCTATAAAATGCATTGATTTTCAGGTCAAAAGTCATTCCATGACAAATATTCACTTTGAATTGTTATGCCAAATAAAATATAACAATTCAGTTTGGAACCTAAAGAAAAATTTTTCAGTGAAGTATAGTAAAATCTTCCACAGTGTGACAACTTTGTACTTTTCACTGTTTTTCTTGAATAGATATCTCTATTGAGGCACTGAATTTCCTTTCAGAAAAAGTGAACTCAATAGATTTTGCAAAGAAACAGCATTTACATCTTAACAATATGCTATGAAAGCATGCAGTAAATTGATCTTTTCTGCAGCTAAATGTTTTCATTTATTTATGGTGAGATAAAGTTAAACCTTTTCCCTTAACTACATTAAAGAAGTCAAGAATACAGTCTTCCAAAAAGCTGGACAGGAAACATGTGTTTTGTAATTATGAATGTACATATAGATTGTACATCCTTTGACTTACTGTAACTCATTTATTCATGTTTCACTACAGAAAAGTGAAATGTAAGTGAAAACTTTTTTAACTCCCCCCCTACCCCAATATAAGGGGTCTCTACCATTTATTGATTTTACAGAAGCACAAGTGAAAATGCATCTCAGTACAATCCAGTAGAAAAATATTGAATTATGATCACTATCTTATGCATAATTATTCATAGTTATGTATCTACAATCATTACTGAGAAACAGCGGATTGAAAAAAGAAATTAGGTAGGTAATAAAACACCTTACAAAGTCTATCAAAACAATTAGATGTCTGTTTTTATGTCAAGATTCAACAGCATCAAGACACAACTTGAAAAACTCACCCTTAATTCCTTTAGCAACGTAGGATTTTGACTGTGATTTCATGTATTTCATTAAAAATGTATTTAAAACTTGGAAACTTTAAATCAGACCTACTACTCTGAGTGGAAATTTTCATACTGGTTTTTTTTTCCCCTTGTACCTAATGTATTTTCTTAACATCTCTACACTGGTCATTTTTGTGTTTAAATGAACATACACACTTGCATGTATTCATGGATTTGTGAAAATATATATGGAATATTTTTAAGACAGATCCTAAATTCTACTGTTTGAATTGAGACAAAGAGGGAAAGCATACCTTTTCTGGATCAGTTGTTGTGATGACCCACACGCAGTGTGCATTGTCTTCATATTGAACTGGATAATTTGGTGATGTGATAATGCCACTCGGTCCACGTAAATTGGAACCACATGTTCTAGCTAAAATGATAAACAGTAAATCAGACTGCTTTTGATTGGTTACTCTGTTTTAAATAAATATCACAAAATTGCCACAATGTTAGTAACAACTTGCCACAGAAGTATTATTACACTGATATATTTATAACAATCTGCAATTGAAGATGTTTGAGCTAGGCAAAAAAATCCCTAAAAATGGTCTACATAGGAAGGAAACTAATACTTTCCAATTATTCAGTGCAAAATTTACATTACTGTATTCTTTATGCAAAATAAATTCTCAAAATTACCATATTAATATGTTTACAGAAAAGTTTACCCTTTTCAATTGGATGAAGGGAGCCTTCTATGTATGAATGTAAGAAGGGGTAGTACATGCTCTACTTCGTACTTTCTCCATGACTGGGAGAAAAAAAAAGTATCATCATATTTATGTAACAGTATATTCTTAACCTAAACTTGAACTTCTGTGGTATCTTAGCTCTTTACACCATAAGAAATATAATTCGAAAGAAAAGAACATAAAATGATTCTAATCCCTCTGTCACATTCAGCAAATCTGGATAGTCAGCATTCTGAAAATACATTACTTTAGAAAGTAATACTTTCCAAAAAGTATTAGGAATAGATTTTGGAAAATATACAAATTTCTCAAAATATTTCAGCATCTAACAGTATTTAAAAATATTTAGAAATATAATTTGAAGTGACATAAATGAACTCAAATATTTTAAAATGTCACTATCAAGTTTTGGGTACTACAGCACTGTGGCAACATGCTAAAACTGAAAGTCTAGGTCATAGCATTTCTAAGTACTTAGATACAAATCTCTGAATCTCATCATTTATCTGCACAACTTCCACTGATGTCTGATGTAATTTAGACTCTTTAGTTACTTAAGTTTCAGCACAGGAAGAAGGAATGACTAGATTCTTCAAAAATTGTTTCATTCTTTCTCTGAATATTGGAATAAAATACACAACATATTTCTGGTACTTTGTAAAATTTTAGCCTTCATCCCTCTTTGTGGTTGTCTCCATTCTGAGGAATGAAATATGAATATTTTTTACCTCACAAACTACTGTGAGGACCCCTGCTCTTCTCCATTGATAGAAGTGTGACTTGTACAAATAGGAAAAAAGGATAGTAGAGGAAAATTACTGTCAGATTATCCTTTCATCACAATCTGCTAGCAGTATTTGTTCCTTTGTTACTATGTTAGAGACTGGACTATGAGAATTCCATGTCTAGACTGATTTAACTAGGACACAGTTTTCTATGAAAATGTCTTTGTATGCAGAGGGGTTGGAACTGGATGATCTTAAAGGCCGCTTCCAACCCTAACCATTCTAGTATTCTATGTTTATGATAAAAACTGTCTTAATAGCCTTCCATTGATTTCACTTAAGTTTCAGACACATCACGTGGAAATCTTATTGCAACAATCTTAGTAGAAGACAAAAAATTCCCTCATCCATGTAGGTAATTCTACCAAAACAGCACTAGTTGTTATTAACAAGCTGCTTGTACTTAAAAAGCTTTTTAAAAATCACAGAATCATAGAATCATTTGATTTGGAAAAGGCCTCTAGAATTATCAAGTCTGAGTGTTACCCTTCCACTGTCAAGTCCACCACTAAACCACGTCCCTAAGTGTCGCTAAAGAACTAATCACATTTAACCATGCCACTGTATGCTGCCTACCACCAATACAGAAAGCTTGGAATATTGCTGTTGTATCAAGAAAAATATATTATTTTAATTTCTATAATAACAAGAGCAGATCCATAGGATCTGAAATAGAGGACATTTTCCACAGTCTAGTAACTGGTAGAAGCAACATACCTCTAGGATTGTAACTAGCAGACAATATTTCTTGATTTGTTTTCAATTCCCCTGCTCAAGGTCTGCTACAGTAGGAACTAATCCAGAGGTGCAACTGTGTAGCAATAAGCCATTGAAAACAGTTTGTCCCTCCTCTAGCTATCCACAAAGAAGAAAGGCTGAAACATCTCCCTTTAAGAGACATTTTTCAGTCAAGCTGTTACTCTTTTATCTTTCTCCTATTTAAACTTCAGAGGTAAGGAAAAAAAAATTAGTGGGGTAGGGAGAAGCCAAGCAAGAGCGACAACTGAATCCCTGAGGTCTGTTTAGGAAATGGAGCTACTGCAAAACATAGCAAAAAAATGTTAGATAGCCTTGTATATTGCTTTCAGAAAACAAGAATGGATCTCTGTAAGGTTTTTGTGCTGAATTCAAGGAATCTGGGAACATTTACATTACTACCATTCCATTTCTGTGTCAGTTTCTGGAGCCTCCCACCACTCCCTGCCTGTGACCCAGGTTGGGCAGTGGGGTGGACACTGACCTGCACTGTCATCTTGGGCAGACCCGAGGGCAGAACCTTCACTGCACCCTTTCAAGTAAGGTCATGAACTTGCCAACAGTAAGATGGTTCCTGTGACTATTCATCAGCTTCAGAAATTCTGAACTTTGTTAGTCACCATGCTGGGGTAAATATAAATGTCAGCTTCTTCACTAAGTCTGTAAACTTAAAGTCATTGAACCCAGAGTAATTGCTTGCAGTTTATCAGCTTTTCCGCTCTAAGTTGATGATCTTTTAGAAAATGCGATAAAATGTTATTTGTTTTGTGTATTTTATTATTAAATAAAGAGGTCCATGAATACTGGCATATTGAAGTTCAGTAAAGGAATTGGAATACGGACTGCAAATAAAACTTGTGTCTTTCACTTCTCACCATCCACAAACATGCACCATGGGCAATATCATAATATTGACCAAGAATTATACATTTTTCAGCTAAAGCAATGTTAATCTGTGTTCAGAAACAAACAAATCACTTACAGAGAGTTGTTGACTTAGCCCTCAGACTGTTGTGAAATTTTAGCTCAAATTTTGGAAATATGTTTCACGAAAGTAACTTGCTTTTCTAACTGTGGTTTTATTAGAAGTATAGGACCAATTTATCCTATTTTTTTAGAAGTTACTTGAGGGAGTAAAGCATAATAGACATATTTGTAGATAATTAATTGAAAGATATAGCAAACACTAGGAATAATACACAGATAATTCAGCAGCAAAGAGTGCCTTTCTCCAGAGCATTGCTTTTCTCATTCGTGGATTACTTCAGCTCATTTCTGCAGTGTATTAGCAAACAAGAATAAATTAAAGATATTTAAAAAATCCACACTGAACAGGAGGGAACTGTGGAGTTGCATGGACACAATATTCTGCACTACTATGAAACAAAGTACTGAGAGGGTATATTTAGATTTTTCATTTAAATTGACTGAGCTATGGAGACACTGAGTTCAAGAGACACCAATAACAGCTACTTTGCTGCTCTGGAAAGATTAAGGGGTAGACTTTTATTGACTTCTTTTTAACTGGTTTTTAGATTGTCTAGTCCTTACATGGATGTGCCTATTTAATATATGTAATGTACACCTTGTAATAATTTATCCAAGAGTTGCCTTTATAGAATTTTTTATTAGGTCTGACTGAAATGGAGTTAACTTCTTTCACAGTAACTGATATGGTGCTGTGGTTTAGGTTTGTAACTAGAATGGTGTTGATAACACAGCAGTGTTTTGAATACTGCTGAGCAGTGCTTGCACAATGTCAAAGCCTTGAGGAAGCAGGTTGGAGGTGCACAAGAAGTTCAGAGGGACACAGCTGGCACAAACACAACCAAAACAACCAACAGGTTCTGCATAACAACCCAGGGAAAGGGGTAAAAAGAGGGCACCTTCATGGTTTTAGGTTTGTCTTTCTGAGTAACCATCACTTGTGCCTGACTTTCCAGGAAATGGTTAAATATCTGCCAAGTAGTTGGAAGTAGTGAATAAAATTCTTATTTTTCTCTGGTTGCATGCACAGTTGTGATACTGTCTTGCATCTGTCTTGATGTCCACCCACAAGTTTTCAGCTTTTGCTCTTCCAGGTCTTTTCCCCAACCCACTGGGGATGAGTGATTAGCTGTTGGGTAGGGCCAATCCACTACAATTCTTAAAGCATCATTTACAGATATATCACATATATTTAGCCTGGAGAAGAGAAGGCTCAGGGGAGACCTCATCACTCTCTACAACTACCTGAAAGGAGGTTGTAGCCAGGTGAGGGCTTGTCTCTTTTCCCAGGCAACTATCATTAAGACAAGAGGGCATGGCCTCAAGCTCTGCCATGGGAGGTTTAGGTTAAATGTCTTGGGTTTTTTTTTCGTGTTCCTGTTAATACACACATACCTTTTAATAAAGGGCTGTTATTTTCCCTTTTCCATAATTTGTTTTTCCTTCAATCGGAGCCTCTTAATTTTGGATTTATAATTGTTTGGAAAGAGAAGTTTGGGTCTTTTCCTCCTAATTCATCCTCAGCAAAAGACCCTTGTCTCATTTAAACTGGGACAAATGTTAGGAAGAAATTCTTTACAGAGAGGATAATCGGACATTGGAATGGGCTGCCCAGGGAAGTGGTGGATTCTCTGTCCCTGGAGGTTTTTAAGATGAGATTGAATGGGGCACTTAGTGTCATAGTCTAGCAACCATGGTGGTAGTGGATGAAGGGTTGGACTTGATGATCTCAGAGGTCCTTTCAAAGCCAGCTGATTCCATGAGTCTATGATATGTGATTATACAACTGCAAAATTGTATTGTACTCTGGCAACATGAGAAAAAATTGGTATTATGAAATTACTAGGCAATGAAAACTTTTTCAAAGTATATGAGTTTTATATAAGTGAGATTATGCTTTAGCTCATTCTTGAGCAAGAAAAAGTTTAGGTCCAGGTGCCACAAATCCTTCCCTCTCCAGTCTCTCAAATAACATTTGCTGCCCTAGTAGCTGGCATTCAGTGTAAGATTTTGTGAGTACAAGAAGTATCTCTTTGATCTACCTCAAAATGACAATAAAAGTATCTCAAACAGTTTGTATGATTTCTTTTCTTTTCTTTTTTCCCCACCAATTGATGGTGGCATTTTTCTTTGTTTTCCAAAGTTGTTTCTGGCTAGGTTGTCTGGTTCTAGGAGAAGGTAAAGCAATCACATTTCGAGGGTCAGGGCTGTCACGGACATGTACAATCCAAATGTGTAACCTGAATCAATTTTTCTACTGAGATAAAAAGAAAAGTTCTGTAGAAAGATGTATTCTTTATGTTTTCCTATTTACCTCAGTTCTGGTGTACTTTGGCAGCAATTATGTATTTTTCCAGTGTTTTTATTACAGGCAGTAGTTTGCAATGGAAAAACATGCAAACAAACAAAAAGCCACTTCTGCTCCTCCTTAAAAGTGAGTCTCATTCATTGATCTAGACCATAATGGGAAAATATTTACAAGTTGGAAGGTTAAGTCATTTGTAAAGTTGAGTAAAACAGATGAATGAGAAAGGAATTTACTGAAAAATGAGGCATAAGTAAATATCTGGGACTGACAGGAAAAAAATACGATTGCGAGGAATTTCTATTTAAGAATTTATTAGAAAAGGTTAATATAAACCTAACTAGTTCTAGTTAAAATAAGTTTACCATGACAAAAAAAAAATTAAGTGAAATTAAAGCTATTTAAAGGAAATTACCTCCCTAAACTGATACTCTTTCTGCATCTTTGATTGCAGGCTTCAAGCTACATAAATGTCTTTGTATATATGTAAGCATATATGCATATCATAGAATCATAGAATCATAGAATTAACTGGGTTAGAAGAGACCTCCAAGATCATCAAGTCCAACCCTTGATCCAACCTCACTGTGATTACTAGATCATGGCACTCAGTGTCACATCCAGTCTCATCTTAAAAACCTCCAGGGACGGTGAATCCACCACCTCTCTGGGCAGCCAATTCCAATGCCTGATCACTCTCTCTGTAAAGAACTTTTTTCTAATATCCAACCTAAACCTCCCCTGGCAGAGCTTAAGCCTGTGCTCTCTTGTCCTATTGCTGATTACCTGGGAGAAGAGACCGACCCCCACCTGGCTACAACCTCCTATCAGGTAGTTGTAGAGAGTGATGAGGTCAACCCTGAGCCTTCTCTTCTCCAGGCTAAAAACCCAGGTTCCCTCAGCCTTTCCTCATAGGACTTGTGCTCAAGTCCCTTCACCAGCCTGGTTGCTCTTCTCTGGACCTGCTCCAGCACCTCAATATCCTTCCTGAACTGAGGGGCCCAGGGCTGAACACAATACTCAAGGTGTGGCCTCACCAGCGCTGAGTACAGGGAAAGAATCACTTCCCTGCTCCTGCTGGCCACACTGTTCTTGATCCAGCCAGGATGCCATTGGCCTTCTTGGCCACCTGGGCACACTGCTGGCTCATGTTCAGCTTCCTGTCAGTCAGTACCCCCAGATTCCTTTCCACCTGGCTGCTCTCCAGCCACTCTTGTCCCCAGCCTGTAGCGCTGCAGGGGGTTGTTGTGGCCAAAGTGCAGGACCCAGCACTTGGCCTTGTTGAACTTCATCCTGTTGGAATCAGCCCAGCTCTCCAGCCTATCCAGGTCCCTCTGCAGAGCCCTCCTGCCTTCCAGCAGGTCGACACTCCCTCCCGACTGGTGTCGTCTGCAAATTTGCTAATGATGGACTCAATCCCCTCATCTAAATCATCAATAAAGATGTTAAACAGGACTGGGCCCAGCACTGAACCCTGGGGGACACCACTGGTGACCGGCCACCAGCTGGATGCAGCCTCGTTCACCAGCACTCTCTGGGCCTGGCCCTCCAGCCAGTTCCTAACCCAGCACAGAGTGCCCCTGTCCAAGCCGTGGGTTGCCAGGTTTTTCAGGAGTATATTATGGGAGACAGTGTCAAAGGCTTTGCTGAAGTCCAGATAGACACATCCACAGCCTTCCCCTCATCCACCAGGTGGGTCACCTGATCATAAAAGGAGATCAGGTTGGTCAAACAGGACCTGCCCCTCATGGACCCATGCTGGCTGGGTCTGACCCCTTGTCCATCCTATAGGTGCTGTGTGATTGCACTCAGGATATAATTATATAAGATATAATTCTCTTTTTTATTTGTTTTGAGTATTTTCTTATTGCATATTTAAACAGAAATTATAATTACCCATCAGAACTTCAGGAAAAATTCCAAAGAATACCTCTTACCTCTGCAAATTGGCCTGTGGTCACTCCAGGCAGCCAGTGTATCTGTCACTCTCTGACAAGTGATGCTCTTAGAACCTTGCAGCACATAATTATCCTCACAGGAAAACTGTACACTTGCACCCACCCTAGGAAACAAATAGGAGGAAGAAGGAAGGAATTAAAATATATTTTAAGTATCAACATGCTCAAATAAATGCAAGTGTCACCAAATGACAATATTTCAAGATCCAAACAAAGAAATTAAGGTGCAAAATTTTACTCTATCAACATTATATTAATAAAAAGCAATTTATACTCTAGGGAATAGGTCTATTATTTAGTTTGCCCACCTTTTAAGGAAGTAAGGCCATGAATATGAAACAATTGTGGTGGTAAATTTGATCATTTAAAGTATGAGTTCAACGAATGCATAGGGACATATATTTTTTAAGAAAATATATAATCATAATTCTTTCAGGCAAAATAATTTACTTCATGAATAATTCCAACCACTCTATATTCTCTCAAGTGAGAGAACAAGCAGTTTGATGAAGTAATTTGTTAACATATGCAACCAGGAAATATTAATTTCAGTCAACGGTAATAATTTATTAAATATTCCTGACCTTGTTGAATTTTCCTGTTAAAAATCATGCTTTATGATAACTTTTTTTTAGGACTGAAAATTAACTGTAACACACTTGTGTTACACACTGTAATACACTTGTAACATTGAAATCTGTCCCTTTGGAATGCTGACCAATCTTTATGAAGAATTAAAAAAACTGTACACAGTTGCTGTCCACAGCAAAGAGAGCTTTCCTAAACAGTATTTACGTGTCTGCTTCCATTTATTATTTGTGAGACTCTATGTTTCCCATCATAAACAACTGGTTCTGTTGTTTGTTTTCATGTACTTTTGAATCTGTATTTGATAATCCCATGTTGTGAACCAAGTGACCTTGATAAAGCATATTTCTCAGTTTAGAGTCCTAAACACCAGGGGATTGCTAGATGGCAATCAGAAAGCTCAGTGGTTATAACTATGCTGTGGAGAACTGCAAATAATCTCATTCACTATCATCCAGCTTGTTCCTACCCTTCAAGGACAAGAATTTTCTTAGTTTCTCAGAGGATCTCACAAACACTAACTCTATTGTTTTTCAATATTATGCTATTTTAGTTCTTTCATGAAACTTTATTAGGATTTTTTGTTGGTTTTGTTAATTTTGAAATTTGAGTATGATGTTCCGAACCTATGGAAGCTTTAAAAACTACTTAGCAGTTTGTTCTTGAGCTGTTAAATATGAAAGATTTAACAGAAAGGCAGGGAAAATACTGGCTCATTCCTTCTGTAATTCATGCAAAATGCATGAAATCCTTGAAGACTAGTATAATTTTCAAAAATTGCATTTGTTTTATGTTTGTCATAACCTACTATCCTTCAGAACATTTTTTGAACCCTCAGAAAAATAGGCCAAGTATGATTCCAAATAAATACATTAAATTAGTAAACAATTACTTTCTCCTTTTTGTAAAGAAAATAATGATATTAATTACTCTGACACTTTAATGCCATAAACACATATATTTTAAATGCATTTTCTCATATTTTCTAAAATTATGAGTTCTGAATTTCTTTTGCTAAGGAAACAGAAAACAAGAAGTTACCTAGTTGTGATAAATGCAAATTGAGAACTAAACTACTTTAAAATCATATTGGATGAAGAGTTTCCCAAAAGTGTAATGATGCATGAACCAACACGAAAACTTCAACATTTCCTTGAAGTTGCTATTATCAAGGCTTCGAAGGACAATTAAAAACTGTGTACATACAAAAAATTATAATGAAATAAAAGGCATAATTACTGGATGTCTGCAACAGTAATTTATAATTTAAAATACCCAGTTATTCTCCCCAAGAAAGAAAGGAGAAAACCCCAACAAAAAACCCAAAATGAACAAGAGGAATAAAAATATTTTTAGGTCTGATATAGTAAGTGAAGGTTTTCATGTTTAGACTGGGTTTTGATCATTGCAGACATACTTTTAAAATTCTAATTAATGTATACACAAAATATTACACACTAATCTAATCTATACACTTATGCTGATCCAATTTGTTTCAGTGTTATCCTACATAGTATGTATTTCAGGTTTTGGGTTGACATTTTTTCCCCCAAAGTTCTAGAAATAGTTTGGATCTAAGGGTCTAAGGACAATTTATGTCAACATCATATATTTTATATGGTGGGTATAATCTTTTGAAATGTTTGAACACAAACTAAGGAACACAAAAGAAATATACTGAACAAAACACAATAAAAACAAACAAGAAACACAGTAAAAACCATCACATTAAAGAGCAAGATAAGAACACGAAGTACTCAAAAGCTCATATCTAAATAAGCATCGTAGGACAAGGGATGCACCTGGAACACACAAACTACTACAAAACTCCTAAACAACATCCAGATTGCTAAGTCTCTTGACTCAGTCATTTGAAAATTTCTCTTTTAAAAAGAGAACATGCTTTTAAAGATGTCTTTTATCTTGTTTGATTTATGATTTCCAATAAAATTATTGCTTCATGTTCAAAATTAATGTTTTTAATTGAGTTGGTTTGGTTTGGTTTAGTTTTGGTTATTTTTCTTTACATCTCTACCTCCCTAGTCACTGGGCATATCTGTGGGCACTAGAAGTATTATGTTTGTTTTGGTATTTCTCTGTGTAAACTTTAAAAATGGAGAAGAGATATCTGTTTCCTCTTTTTTTCTTTTTTTTTTTTAAATTTGAACTCTACCAAAGCAATATTTGAAGGTTTATAAAAAAGGCTAGAATTTTACTGAAAGAAGTCATTTTAAAAAATGAAATACTATAAAATACTAACATAAAGCAATACTAACATAAAAAAAATAGATTTTCAAAAACTATTTTGAAAATTTAAAAGCTATTTTTGTTATGAATGTTGGTGAAAATGTCCAAAATGATTGCATTCTCACCTTACAAGACATACCATACAATACTTAAGGACAGTTAAAACAGTATTGTTTACATCTATTTCAGATTTTCTTTAGACAGTCTGTTTAAACAAACTGTTTTGAGGTCTCATGTAAAAATAAAATGTGATATTGACCCCAAAATTGTATTGATTATATTCTTATTAATCTAGCAAAGTCTGACTTGCCATTTGTCCCTCAAAATGAATCCAAATATCCACTGTATTGTTTTAAAATCACTGAAAATCTCTTCCCTACTGAAAATCTCTTCTGAACTGAAAACAGTAAAAGCATGGCAGGAGGACAGAATGAAAAGGTTAAGATTTCAATACCTTTTTGTTTGCTTTATGATATTAGAATGAATGCCATTATTATGCTGAAAACGATGAAACCCTTTTCAAAGAACTTGTCATCACAGAATCAGTTGGGTCTCAGGCTGTCTTGAAAATAAACCCTGTGCCTTTCCATCAATCCCTCTCATAACATGTCTCTCAGTAGACTGGAAAAGATTTTGAATAATGTGCATTTTCGTATGTTTTACTTCAGATTAATATTCACAGTTGTCATCCTCCTGACAAGAACAATAGCTCCTTCTGGTGTTTATACTTGCTTCTTAGGAAAGAAAAAAACACTGCCTATCTTTACTATCTTTTTTTTTTTGTTTTTTCATTACACTGGAGAAATGCAAACAAGAATAAATATTATGTCCCTTTTCCTATGGAAGAACTTGATTTGTCATTTCAGAGAAACAAAAATTAAACTCCAGTCAAATTCTATATTTAAATGTCCAGCCAGATTTAGATAGATAACACTAACATAACTAAGATAAGTTTTAAATAGATATTATCAAACTTTAAAGTAAATGAAAAACAGTTGCTGTTGCATAATCAGTCTTTAGATTAACAAGTAAGGTTTAGGAGGAAAACAAAATTATACTGTTTCTCTCAAATACTATTCAGAATTTGGAGGCCCAAAACATGCACATAATTAATGTGATCAAAATATATAACACGTTTTATTCATCTTATCTTATATGATGTTGCTTGTTGAACACTTTGTACACCCATTTATAACCCCATGAACAGCAAGATACACTTGGTGAAACAAAAATATTATGAGAGGCTGGATGGGGTAAAGGATGGAGGGAAATAGCCTTGCTGCGTAGACTGAGTGAGCATTGCTCATAAGTAAGTTCCAGACATTTAAAAAACCTTTAACCCACACTCATTCCTAAGAGGCTGTGTTCAAAATACAGTTGACTACGTATTTTAAGGTTCTTTGACATTAGATTCCCTCAGATATCCTTTAAAATACTTTGAGTTTTAAGGTTCTTTCGGGCTTTCCCTCTTGGTTTATTTAGGCATTGCTGGGAAATTTGTTGTTGAGCTCTCCCATGTTGTGGTTCACATGCTTTGGATCTTTGAACCTGTTTCTCCAAAATTATTCTAGTTCCCTTTCTCTTTCATATTACAGACTACAATCTAGAGGGGAAGAGATTAAATTCTCTCTCTTACCCTCTTCAAACTTTAAGGTTTTCAAGCAGGGACTGCTGTTGTTTCTTAACAGTTGTTCATACGCCACTGACTTGGACCCTAACTAGATGTGATCTCTTTGGCCAACAGTGTATCACGAAAGCTGTACGAAATTTATAGATTCGCAGAATAAGTTAGATTGGAAGAGGATGTCATCTAGTCCAATGCCCCATTCCAAGCAAGCCCAGTTGGAACAGAGGGTTCAGAGTCCTGTTCAGGTGAGTTCTGAACGCTTCTCTGGGTGGAAATTCTACAAATTCTTCTGTAAACTTCAGTGTTTGATGATTTTTTTTAATCCTGAATCTAGTAGTAATTTACCATGTCCCACCATTACCTCTAGTCCTGTCACTGTTCACCTTTGAGAAGAGTCTGGTTTTCTTTTCTCTACACCCTCCTGTTTAGTAACTATAGACAGCAACAAGCTCCTTCAGATTCCCTGAAGACTAAGCAAACCCATAACTCATAGCCTCTAATATGTCAAGTGCTCGGGTTCCCTCATCACCCCAACCTGCTGAATTCACTCTGGAATCTTGAGATAACGGTGTGAAAAAGTGCCCTTCAAGTTTGAATTCATGCAGTTTTCCACTAAACATTTTGTCTATGGGTTAACTATTTCCAGTGATCCTTTTCTCTCTCAACTGATAACAAAGTTATTTTAGATGCTGCACTTAATTCTTTCAACTAAGTATTTGATTTGGAAGAATTCAGAGAAGATATGTTCTGCATCATTTTTGGTTTCATGAGAAGAGACTTAAGCAGAGGAGGGAAACTGAGGCATTCCTACACAAATACTAAAGTCAAATACTCTCCAAAATAACAGTGGAAGAATACAGGTATTCCTTGGATGTATACACACAGGCACTTTAATACATATTGAGAAAAAGTTATATTTTAGCATCCTATTTTTACCTAGCCTTCTACTGACTGATGTTTCTTTCCTTAATACATCAAGTATTAATAAAGACCTAGACAAAAATTACATTTACTTTCCTAAAATAGCAGCCCTTTGGGCAGGAAATACATACTATACTTTTGTATCATATAATTTCATTTGTAGCAGTTGTACTTGAGAAGTTGAATCAGAATACATGGAAAACATCTTCTGGACAGCTTGTATCTCTAGTCTGTGTATTGTAAGATCCTTTGACTTCATTATTTTTTAAAACACATTAAAATTCTGCTCTGATGCTGAAGAAACCATGACTTTGCATATAACTGAATCTCTTAGTGTTGGAGTTCTTTATGATTTCTCAAACTCCTGTGAGGACAGAGAAAAATCCAAAAAGAGTATGTCAATCAGAAATAGAATAGATTTTAAAACTTATTTTTCCTTTCTGTTATGATCTAACTTCTAAGAGCCATGATTCAGGAACCAGGTTGGATTAATTTGCTCTACAGAGTTTCAGAAAACTTTGCACAATTCCTTCTAATTCCTATGAATTGTTCCTTTCCATTTACTCTTAGGTCTGACTGTCCACTCCCTGCTGAGCAATTCGTAAATCTCTGCATGAGCTGGAGGCTCCCACTTCCTTCCTTTGACCCTCTTCTCTGCTGCACCTTGAAGTCTCTGCCTTTTTTCCTCAACAGGGTAGGAACAAACTTCCTCTTTTCTCCATAGGGGCCCATTTGACGTTATCTTTTTTTTAATATAACAAAAGTTGACAACAAAAAAAAAAAACCAAGGAGACAGAGTTCATCACACAGAGAATTTGTCATGTTCTCCAAGTTTTTTAACGGTTTAGTGGGAAAACAGATAATACTCTCTGCTTCTTCTTCTTCTTCTTCTTCTTCTTCTTCTTCTTCTTCTTCTTCTTCTTCTTCTTCTTTTTCTTGTTCTTCTTCTTCTTCTTCTTCTCCTTCTTCTTCTTCTATGCTGTCCTGAGAGTTCTGCTTTTTCTATATTATGCTTTAAATTCCTATTTAAAATTCACTGATTTAAAAAAAAAACAAGGAAAAACAATTCAAGATATGCAATGGACTGGGGCTATTTTGACAAAGAATTAATACATTTAAAACTAGGGAAATTATACATATCTGTAGTTACATGCTCTGTATACATATATATGTAACAGGAAACATCTTCCTTTTGGTCATATAGAAAACTAAATGTGCCTACCTGAAGTCAGAGCCTACCCTTTTCCCATTTTCAGGAATTCCAGGATCGGGACATGTATCAGATGCAACTGCATCCCCACCCTGGGTCACTGCAAAGAAAAGGAAAAAATGCATTTAGACATGCAACTATAAAGATGACTATTCATTTTCCCATACATAAACTACCACATCCTGAATTCAACCACATTTTACCATTTTCTCTTGTATCAGTTTAAATTATTAACAAAAAGAAGCCCCAAATAATTGATTTTTTTTGGTTTGTGGGAGTTTTTGGTTTTGTTTTTGGTTTTGGTTTTTTTTGGTGATAAAAAACTGCCATATTTTGCTTCTGTGGAACACAAAATGATTGATTTCCCATGGTCAGTGACCTTTTTAAGGATATATCAGGATCCACAGTTTTCCCCACATAAGAAAAACAACATTTCATGAATTCACCTTCTGAAATACTCAAAAGACACCATTGTAAGATTAAGAATCTTACATATATATATATATAAGAAAATATATATAATATATATATAAGAAAAAATATAAGAAAATAAAATCTACATAATAAAATCTTTCCATAATAAGACTTAAAATAGACAAAAGCCCAGAATCCAACTGTAGTACTGTAAAACTGTAATAATCTTTATGAATCACAGGATCATTTAGATCGGAAAAGACCTCTGAGATTATCAAGTGCAACCTTTGGTCAATCACCACTTTGTCATGAAGATAATCTTAAAAATATACAGAATACCCCCCAGAGCAATCAATTTGTAACCAGCTGCTCATGCGCTCATGCAAATGAGGCTCAAACTTCTATTTTTTGCTTTTAGCTCGGAAGAGAAAGAGAAGGTATCCTATACTATTCCATTCCTTTTGTCCTTCATTCTTTCTCCCTCCAGACTATGATATTTAGTTAATACTATGTAGATAAACATATAAACTTTCAAAAGTCAAACCAATTTGAACATTCAATTTTCCCTTTTTTTCTTCTTAGCAAAAAGGTATTCAAGGAATATGTGTAATGAAAAGTAATTAAACATAAAGAAAAGAAATAAAGCAGAACACTGAATATACAGAAGCCCCAAATATACACATGCTGTCTATTCTGCTCATAAACACATATAAATTATACAAGCTTGACTGGATTACAGACGACAACACTACAGCTGAAAGGTGATGAGAGACTAAATGTAAAAAGTGGCTGGTTTTCCCACACAGTGATATGCTTTCAAATTGAGTACAGTAGCAAAAGGAGTGGTGACAAGCAGAATATATACAATCAGATGTTAAGAGCTAGTAATCTTTATGTGTTTTGGCAGCTTCAAGGAAAATCAATTTATATAGAAATACAACATTTTACAAAAGATTTAAAGAACTAAAAAACTGCATTACAGTACTACAAAAATACAACTAAGACAATGGTCTAATAAGGACCAAAATTCTTGACCTGAAGCATAGGTTCTTCTGCAGAGTAGAGAAACTGCAATCATTACACTGTGTTTCAACATTTGTAGGGTTTTTTTCCTGGAGAATGTTTTAAGAATACAGGAAAACAACACCTCTTTCTCCACATCTTTTTAACACTACCTATTGTACAGTATACTCTTCTGTTAAACTACATCAAGAAAGATTATCATAATCTCAGAAATTTCTTTGAAGATTCAAGTAAAATAAGATTCTTACTTAAAAAGTGATTTCCTGCTAAATAAACAAACCTGAACATGAGTAAAAATTCAGTTTAGCTGGACTTTTGATCATCTTTAGAACCTGGAATCCACTATCTTAAAAACACTCCTGCTAATCTCACTAAAAATACTTAGACTGATGAAGATTTTTGTGTGTGTGAATAAAGGCTTTCAGAACAAATTTATACTCGCTATTATTCATATAGTTTATTCTGAGAATCTAATCTTGTAGTTTCTTGGAAAATGTCAGCATTGAAATGCAATTATAGACAAAACTTGATCTTGCTAGAAAAGCAGCCTGCTTGTAGATTGATATTTCTTAAAATAAATTATCTTCCTACCAATATTTCTTCCATTTTTCAGAGAAAAAAAAATCAAATATTTACTACATTTAGCACAGAACTCTAGCTTTGTTAGATGTGGAGGTGAGGATCACTTTGGACTACTAAATCACAGAAACACAAAAATGAGCAATATGACTGTGCGGTTGTCCAACTTACCAAGATTACTAAACTTATGGTTCAGTAATACAGTAACTTAGTAACTACTTAGTAAAACGTAGTAATTTAGTAAGTACCTTAAGGTGACAACTGTAATACAAGGTTGCATTTGCTACTATGCTTTAAGCACAAACATATTACAGTGAAGCCACCTTGTTTTACACATAAAATGCCTAAGTATTTTGGGACACCAGTAAATGTTGAGTGAGACCTTAGTCATAGCTCAGAATGAAGTGATCTCCTCAGATAGAAGATTATCTTCGCAAAATTTTCTTCTTGGTCACTACTTTACTCTGTCAACGCACTCTCACACTGATATCAGGGAAGGGTGATTCAGGCTCTCTCTTCTCCATACAAATACTGGTTCCTGAAACAGGACAGGTGTCATGTGTCTGAAGCTTGACACGTCTTCCTGGATGTCTACAGGTCTTGTTAAACATAGCCCAGGTTTTAGCTTCTATTTTCCCTGACAAACTGTCAAGTGTTTTCTTAACAGATGGTGTTTGCGTGACATACTATCATAACAAAATAAATCCAACTCCCTAGAAAACAAACCTGCCTGATTTTATCTTTCCAGATGGGAAAAAAAGGAACAAATGTCTCAAATTAGTGAAAAAATTTATTAACTTTTCAGGGACACCAGGGACTTTAGCACATATATTCTATATTATGTTATATTACATATGTTATATATAATAATATACCATAATATTATACATTCGTATTAAAGCCTTTACCTGTCAGTATCTTGGAATTTACCTAGAAATTAGATTTCAAAATTTTAATATTCTTTTTTTAGCTCCAACATTTCTTATCAGACTGAAAATAGATGAAAAGATGCCCATATGAATTCCTGTCAGAGATCTTTATCTTCCTCTGTTTCAATCCTGTCAGGTTTCCCCTTTATCCACCACTATGAAGTATCATCCACTGCTACTGAGTTCCATAACAAGACATGAGAAAGAATAATCTTTGATTTGAGTATCTCAGTTTCAAAATATATTTAAACCCTGCAGTCTCTGCAAGCATTTCTTGGACATGTCATCTGCTGTTCATTCAGTCTCATGCATAATCTTTCACTTTAAAGAAAAAGACTTTTGTATGTCCTCAAAAGTCCTGTGACTTGTTTGTACTCTTTATGAACTATATAAAGTTTCATTTACCTAGAGTGTTCTAAAGTTTTTCATGTTTTTTGCATCTTCCTTCTGAGTTTTCCTCCTTTGACATATCAAACTTGAATTGCTTCCCTTTACATTCAAAGCTCATTTACAGACTGAGTGTATTTTAACTACAATTTTAATTTTCATTTTAGAATTCTAAAATTTTGAAACAATGAAGATATTAATAAAATGGAAGGTAATTTTCCTATTTAAAGCTTGTAAAATTTAGACATAAATATCAATTATGTAAACGTTTTGGCACAGCTATGCACTAATTAGTAGGATTTATTTTACAGTACTAAAAATGTTCCTCTACGCTGTTTCTCTACATATAAACAAAATATTTATAAACCGGTATTTAGGAAAAATAAATTTAGGGTCAGTCTAAATAATAGCAGTCTCTCTCAACATATTTGTAGTACATTTTCAGTATGCCCTCTCAATTTTAAAAATAAGTTGAAGAATATATAATCCTCGCTAATAATCAAGGTAAGACATTGATGTACTTAGACAGTTCCTCATATTGTATCCCAGAATTTCAAGGAACCATCAGCTAAAGAAAATGATATGTATTCCATGAGACTAATATCATAAAAAGTATTTGAAGTTACAGGTTAGGAAGAACAGTGAGGAAAGATTCTAGTCAGGTTTGGAGTTTTTTTCTTCTTTTTCTGACAGCAGGTTTGAGAACATCAAAGATGCTTCAACCACCAGACATGTTTGTGTTACAGAGACAGAACATTCCCAGTGGATGCAACTTAACTCTAGAACTTCTCAACAAATCATGCCATTATCTACTGCAAAACTTATGTATTCTCAGACCTTTCTGCAGAAATAGCTGAAAAAAAGCTGAGTAATTAATGTGATGGACAGCTTTACATTCTATATACAACCTCTATGGTTAAGACTGGTGATTTAAATTTATATTTGATACCAAAAAAATCCATTCCTGCTTTACTGATGGAGAGCGAATCAACAAGATTTCTTCCATTTTCTCAACTGGGATCAAGAAGACTAGTTTCCAAAGCTTTGGAGGTCATCTTTATTGTTTTACTTGGTATATGACACAGGAAAATCAGAGTTACTTTAAGATACTTCACATGTTCCTATTCTAACACAATAGAACAAAAGAAAGACTAAATTGAAATAAGCCTTTAACAAATTGTAATTATAAAATACTAGCAGATACATTAACATGTTAATTTAGCTCAGCATTTGGGAAGTATTTAACTGTAATGAAGAAGCAATATCATGCAGGAGAAAAGGTTGGTGCAATATATATTTCATGCAGCAAGACAAGAGACATGAGATCCCCTTTGTTATATTGGTTCTACTCCAGACATGCTGCCCTGCTCTAGATGCATTTGGAATCTGGAAATACATTAAAGATCTGCTCATGCTCATGTAAACTATGTGACTACACACTTTGAAGTCATGGACTTTGAAGCAAAATATTATTATGCATGGATGAGTTATACCACAGATTTTTCCTCAGTAACCCTTAGGTTAGTAAATATTGGGTGTTCATACTTCAAGTTCCAACCTCCAATTTTAAAGTTAACAAGTTATGACAGTCTCTTTGGATATATACTCATTATCCTAGTGATAGTTTCAACTTATAGAAAGGTTCTAGATTTAAAATAAAAAAAAATAGCTCAGAAACACTCATTCCTTCAATAATTTGTTTTGAATAATTTTCAGATTTAACCAAAAACTTCAAGAGTTACCTTCAAGAAAGCCTCAGCAAGTACTGTGTGGAGGTTAGAAAAAAGACCCTAAAATTCCCCATGGAAAGATATTGTAAGAAATGGTAGTTTTTCTAGAGCAGACTGACAAGTTGTCACCCAGAGGAGGCTCACAGCATACTGAGAACCTCTTACAAACACAGGCTGAAAGAGAGGGGGGTGTTTAGCCTGGAGAAGAGAAGGTTCCTGGGAAACCTCACAGTGGCCTTCCAGAACCTAAAGGAGGCTTATAAAAAAAAAGAAGGAGAGTGACATTTTATGTAGGTAGATAGTGATAGGTCAGGGTGGAATAGTTTTATACTAAAAGACAAGAGATTTAGATCAGATGTCAGGAAGAAATGCTTTACTCAGAGGTTGTTGATGCACTGGAAGAGGATGCCCAGAGAAGCTGTGGATGTCCCATCCCTTGAACTGTTCATGTCCAAGCTGGATGGGAATTTGACCAACCTAATCTAGTGGAAGGTGTTCCAGCCTATGGCAGTGGGGTTTGAACTACATGACCTTTAAAGTCCCTTCCAACCCAAATCATTTAATGATTCTGTGAAGTTTGTAAACTGAACAAGACTTTTCAATGAATGAGTTCTTTACCTCTCTATTATGATGAAAATAAAAGCTTACACATGTAAATATCAACCTCTTTCCAGTCAAGAAGTCACACAGAAGGGCAATGACACTGTTTCAATTAAACAAGATATTAAATGCAACAATTAATGTAATAGAGCCAAAACTTGATCATTCATTAAGCTCCTTAGATTTACATTTATTTACATTTTAATTTTTGAAAAGCTTGATTCATTTTGAAAAATATCTAACAGTTGTAGACATAATTTTGTTCATTAAATAATTATACTTCAAAAATGAAACCAAAACGTTTCAATTATTCTGTATCAAGTGTACTAGAAATTATTTCACATAGCAATGAATACTGTAATCACTGGAAGAGAAAAAAGGATGTATATATTTGATACCTTGAAATGACAGTATTTGGAGAAAAGGTATATTTTGTCATTGTATAAGAGAACTGAATATACCACAGTTGTTCTGAATTTATGAAGTTGCAATTAATGGATGAAAAAACAGAGAGAAAAAAAGCTTCAATACACAAATACATTCATAGGCAGAATAAATTGAATGAAATTTTCCACCATAAGTTTTGCTGCATTTGCTCTAAAATGTCAGTTACCCACATTGTAAGGATAATTTCAAGTCTCTAAAGTTTTGAATTATCCCAGACAAAAATAAAAGAATAAATTGGAGAATGAATTTTAATGGTCAGACTACAGATACAGCAGGAGGCCTTTTTTTTGTTTGCAAAGACATTTATTAGGAGACTTCTCATGCACTGCACTTAGCAGCACAGTTATTTTAATGACCTTGGTCTACATAATTTTGACTATATTAGGAAAAAAAAAGTAATTTATTTTGTGTCTTGAACTCTTCACCAAATTAGAGGCTGCAAAGTGGATTTAACTCCCTTTTTCTTTTTTCCTGATATCTCTTTCTTGGAATGACTTAAACAAAAAGTATTAAGCTGGAACCCTAATAATGAGATACAAGGGCATTGCTTAGATAGGTATATAAAAGGATATGCCTAGTAACAGACAATGCTTTATAATTAAAAATGATCACAGATGTGACAGAAAATGCAGATTTGAGTAGAAGGAATTGTTGCAAAATATCAAGGAAAAAAAATAAGCATCTGAATGGTAAAAGTAATACAAAGAATGTTAAAGAATATTTTTCCATAAAATTTCTTCCTGGTTTTTAGAATACTATGAAATACTACAAAATTCCTGTTAGCAAAAATGAGCTGATGGCCCATATGTTCCTTGCTCCATCATAGACTTTCAGTAACTCCTTCAGTAGAAATAGCATAATACCGATCTGTTAGAAACAACAGAAATAAATCCATATGACACTTATTCCAATGAAGAAATTATACCTTTCTGAAACATAGAGAAATAGAAAAGAAGAGAAGACAAACAAGGAAGCACAGGTAAGGGAAGTTTTGAATTTTAACAGTGTAACTGCTTTCAAGAAGCTAGTTCAAACTCTTTTTTTGCTTAATGAATTGGTGAATGAATATTTGAATACTATTGAATAGAAAAATATGGTCATGTGGACACCAGATGGCAGGGGCTTATAAGGCCATTCCGGGCAGTCGCACAAGGAGAAGCCATTATCCAAAACCTGACCAGAGAACACTTTTACAGATGGCATTGTGTTTCTTCAAACTGATTAACAAATCTTCTCAAGTACTGTTCTAGAAGTTCAGAAAGCTGCTAGATATCATTTAAAATTAGAATTCACCAGTGTTTCTCACTATAAGAGTATTTTAGCTTTGAAAATTTGAAAGTTTAACCATCCCTCTTGCTTTAAAACATCAGATAAAAATCCTAATTTCTACAACAGAATCTATTAAAAAACCCTACAATTTTCACATGCTAAAGATAATTCTTTTAGCTTTTTTTGAATGAGCTCTAGCACCTTCAAACTTTGGGAAATCATCATCCTACTAGATTGCAGCTGTCAAGTTGGTTGAAATACAGGATCCCTGTAGCTTACCAATATATTTATAGCACTCCTTTCTGCTGTAGCTGGGGATTTCTACCAATAGTCCTTTACTTGCTATAACCAAAATAGCTGATATGTCCCACTTCCCTTTGTTATTCCTTAGTGATCGCAAGGCCTGAGTATAGACTGCCCTTATATAAATCCAATAGTTGTTTTGTCCATTCTTAGTGACTGAATCAGCAGTCAAAAAATAAAAAAGGAGAAAAGTTTTTTTTCTGACTTTGTTTTGTTCTTTTTAGTTTTATTTGGTGATCTCCTTTTCAACAGCTGAATTTAAGATTTAATCCTGCTTACTGAAGAAATTTAAGGCTCAGTAGATGCACAGCTTTCAGTCACTCTGGGAGCTTACTAGTCCAGGTGTTCTTGAAGTCTTGAAGAGTCTGCTCACTCATAACAACATTTGTTTTATATTTACCCCCATTGACCTCCATGGGCTATTTCACTGTGATCCTCACCACAAGCTGCAGGGGAATCTCACCTTCAGTGCCTGGAACTGACATTGGTCTCTGAATAGTCGTTCCTCTCACATATTCTCATTCCTCTCTTCTTTGGGCACAATTACATCTGCATGATAACTGGGTTTTTTTCCTTCTTAAATATGCTATCACAGACGTGTTACTGCCATCTCTGATTGGCTTGGTCTTGGCCAGTGGCTGGTCCTTCCTGGAGCCAGCTGGCATTGGCTCTGTCAGACATGGAGGTAACTTCCAGCAGCTTCTGACAAAAGCCAGCCCTGTAGCCATCCCTTCTGTGCCTGTCTCAACCTCCCCTTTGCCAACTTCTGGCTACATAAAACTTAGAGTTATTTAAAGAAATACAGAAATATATAGAAATTATATCTTTGGAAAGTGTGGGGGAAAATTGTCAAATATTTACTTCTGTAGCACTATCAAACATTTGGATTTTAGTTTGATCAAAATACTACCTAAAAGTTTGAGGTGATAGAATCAACTTTAGTTTTAGCTGTAAGTTCTAGTTTAAACAGATTCTCCCTCTGAAATATAATATATTGGGAACTGGAATATATTCTGTTTCCTCCATTTCCTATAAGTCACATAAAAGCTACAGTTCAGAATCAGATACATTCACCACATATAATTGGGGGTGTGTGTGTGTGTGCTGGTTGCACTCTACCAGAAAGTACAAACTTCCTGAGACACTGATAAACTGATGGAAGATAAAGCTGCATCATGAAGGATGGAAACATCTTTGATAATTACAAAAGCCATACTTTCACTGCTGTTGAATTCATCCGATCCTAGGAACAGAAAGCGAACTTGCAAAAACCAGGCTGACCAGGCTGAAAGCCTGTGTCTAATTTCCTTCACCTGATGGGCCACATACAACACAACTATTGCCAGCTTAAGTGTGAGAAAACTGATGAGTCTAAAATGCTGAAATTTCCCAGTGAGTGATGTTCATTCAGCAGCGATTCAATACAGTTCCACCAGATGGAATATATAAGTTTGCATTGCGTTGTCTCTTAGTAAAGATACTTTCCTAGTAAGAGTATCTTATGACTTCCAAATGACTCATTAAGACTTGCCTGAACTGAAGGTATCCATGCCTGAAAATTTAACCCCTCCCTTTTGTCAATTTAAAAATATTGTCCTTTCATCAATCCTAACACTTAAATAATGATCTACATCATGTTTTTATGTTGGTCAAGGTAATGAGGAGAAGACAGAGAAGAAACTATCCCACATCACTATATAACAATTGTATTGTGCTTTTTTGTGGCCTACTTGCAGTACAACTATTTAGCACTCAGCTAAAGTTATTAAACCTAACAAGCTCTTATAACAATAAAGACACTAATATAAGAGTATTATGAACTCCTCAATCATTAGTTTCTACACTGTACTTTGAATTCCAGCATCATTTCATGACTTATTCTCTTAGTGTTATACAATAATCATACACAAGGAAATGGAAAACCATTACATCACTGAAACCAATAGATAAAATATTAGTAATGATTAGGAGTGTAGGATTTTATTAAATAGGCAAATGATTAAGAAAATATTTAAAAATAAATACATTACCATTTATTTTTCACATCACAAGACAGGAAGGGAAAGTAAAAGCTTGACATGAAAATTAAACTACTATTATATATTTGTCCTTTGAAGATCAGACAATTAAGTATATATGAGGCTTAAAACATAGCTCAGAATAAACAATTGTTTTTTTCCAGTACCACTTCATTCAGAATTGTAGGAAAGTCAGTAATTTACTTTGAAATGACAGAGCTGATAGTCAGTAGTAAACTGCAATTTTATGGGATATCCAGAAGCATTCTTTTCAAAAGAAATAAACCCAACATGTTGTATTGTCTCAGTGGCTTAGAAGTTTGGAAAATTCCATTTTTCACCAGTGTCAGGTTATAAACTCACCCTACAATGCTATCTACTTGTAAATATACTGCCACTTTATAAAATATTTTATTGATTCACAAGGCTGTCTTTTTCTTTTCTTTAAAAAAAGTAACCTAGCATCTTACTGGGCACTGTCATTTCTTCAATAAAGCTGAAGGTGACTATATATTTATTTTTAAAATATAAATAAGGGTTAAAATAACTGTCTTTAACTAAAATTCTCATTTTCTTAATTAGTTATTTAATATCCATTTGTCAATTGATACATTACCTGCTTTTTTGTGTGGTAACTGATATTAAATTTTGGTTGTCTTCCAGAGCAAAATGTTTAGCACCATGTAACAAATCAGAAGAGGTAACAAAACAATTAGCCATGGACATGCTGTATTGGTGATATAATTTTTCAACATAAATCCTTAAGGATTTTTCACTGAATTTTTTTATATATATATATTTATATATATATGCACACACACATATATCAGTCCACTGTCCAAGGTTTGCAGAATTTAATCAAAGTAGCTTTGACATTGAGAAAGAGATTAAGATTAGAAAATAACTATTAACAATGGGATAGTCTACCAGGATGCTGGTTTTATAGAAAATAAAAGAAAATTATACATAAAAATTCTGTTCTCTGGCCTTTCTCTGACTTTTAATGTGACTTTGAGCAAAACAATTAAGCCACCTCTTAAGTGAAACCTAGGTATAACATGGAAGCTTGTGAACAGAACTACTCCTGAAGTTTCCTGTTGAGCTGCTCAAACCATTAAAATTGTGAGAGGTCATCACTTTCTGCCTACATCACCCTACTGAAAAGCTACAGTTTCGTACTTGCCAAGAAGTGACATCTCTTCACAGTCCTCCTAACAAGGCTGAGAATTGTGCTGTCTTCCTCTCACACAGTTAAGAGTAGAAGAGCTTAGAATACTTCCAGCATATCCCCAAGACATATTATCACAAAATAAGAAACACATCTGCTGATGTTGACTTTCTTTAGAGGTGTTAATTTAAGTTAACTTCTTTAGTTTTCTGTATAATGCCCAGGTCATAAATCCACTGGTACAAATCCTACTGGTACATCCACTAATCGCAGTGTGGTTAGTTCCCTAGCCTCCACATTAGTTGAAATTAAAACATTTGGGAGCTTATAAATATATTGCATTTCCAACAGTTCTGATAAACAAGATTAGAAGGGAAAAAATTGCTAGTGACTCAGATTATTGAAAGAATAAAAGAGTTTGGGTAACAGGGAAATGTTCTAATACCAATAGGAGACAACATAAGAGAAGTTCTCTAAACCAGTAAGTGGTAGGATTAGTAGGTATGATCACAGTGACACATAGGTAACATAAAGCAAACATATTTATTATGATAGTAGAACTGAATTCTAGTCTGTATCTTAAATAGCATGACTGTGATTATGTTTATAGATGAAAGTGAGTAAAGTCAATACAAAATCTGTCTTTTGCTCTACCTGCCTCCTTCAAATTAATAATTCTATTATAATCATAAAAGGGGTCAGTAAGAGACTGAATCTACAAATAAATGTTTATCTCATGTTTCAGGCAGAAAAGAAAGAGATGAGGCATTCCAAAGATATAAAATTTAAAAGAACAAAGCTGTTCAATTAAAGGTCTGATTTCTGTGCTTAATACTTCAACTAAAATGTAAATTTAAAAAAAAATTAGGGTCTAAAAAAAAATTAGGGATTTTTTTTTAGGGATTTTATTTGGCTATAAATTAAATAATTACATGTATATAGTAAGTTAAGTTTCTAGGGTAAAACTCTACTACATGGTAATGCTTGTGATTAAAGTGCACTGCTGACATTCTAAGAGCTTTATTTTACTGGCTAGAACAAATATCAAATGTCTAGTTAGACTGCTTATAAGGAATACACAATCTTTCCAAGAAATAAAGCAAGTACTTTCCAACTAAACTCAGTGTAATTGCAGTTAAAGTTCTCTAATTTAAATTTATAAGCAATCTGCCTGTTGATACACCAGAAGCTGGATAAGAATTACAGTTCTCAAGAACTTCAAATTTAATATATAACACATACCCATAGTAAGAGGCTTCTCCAGTGGTGATTTAATATTTTAAATCAACAAAGAACTTCCTGTTTAAAGTAGCATTACGAAGCTAAATCCAAAACTAGGTTATGGCCATTTACTTTTGTGAACATCTAAACTTCAGATAGCACTTTTTTTATTTTTCATTATATTGTGCAAAGTACATAGGTTCAAAAGAGAGACTGTGTCTTCTGTTGATCTGACCACATCTATTAAGAGAAAGTAGTGATCTCCACTCTCTTTGGAGTGCCCCATTCCAGAAGGGATTCCAGAATTGTGAATCCTTAGTACAGTGAAGCATTTTCTGGCAATTTAGCATTAAACACCTAACTACAGATAGGATTCATGACTTTGGGTTTTTTTAATTGTAGTTATATTCCCTGTATGCACTTTTCAAGTGTTGGCGAACATACCTGGTCAGATGTATTACTCAGCATAGCTTGCTACTCTGTGAAAATGATTGTGACATTGTGCAAAAATCAGGAAACACGGAAAGTTTGTATAAGAAGGATGATACCAGAAAATTCAGTACCAGTTTTTCTCTTAATATGTTTTGAACATTTTTTCCAAACTTGATTGAAAAAAAATAAATGCAATTGTTTGTATTCCTCACTTTGAAGTTTTTTTTGTATTCCTCACTTAGAAGTAGCTATTAAAATGATCTAAATTAACATTTAAATACCATGAATCTGCAGAGTGGATATTATATGACACTAGTTCAAAAGACAGAAATCTGCTTTTCAAACTAAAGTTCAAGAACTAGAACAGCAGCAGTACATAATTTGTCCAGAGTTGGTTTTTTTACAGAGTAGCTCAGAGTATTTTGAAATAAAACTAGAATGTCTTGTACCCTGAATTGTCTATCTATAACAGCTGTATACAGACAGATATTCCAAAAGAAAAAAACACTCTATCATAGATAAGGGAACAATCTCAGAGGAGAACACTTATGCAAATTAAAATACATGCTGCAACATTTTTGCGAATTCTGTACAGGTACTGTCTAAAGTAATAGGGAAATTAAGTAAAAAAAAAATCAAAACAAATTTTTTTATTTTGTATGCAATGATATGCAGCTGTATAAATACCTCAGACTCTGGATATCTTTAAAATATATAGCTAAAACATTTAAAACATTATTTTAGTTGGATCTTTTCTCCCCTTCATTGATATTAGCAGGGTGGATGTCAGCTGCAACATGTTCTATCCTACTCTTCTCACTATGGCAATAATAATTAGAAAGAAAAATCCTAGGCAATTTATCACAATTTTCTATGGCATCTATGTGTCGGATAGACACTTCTCTCTCGAATATGCAACCTCAATCATTCTAGTAGGTCTGTTTAGTCAGGTGAAATGCCAAACTGATAATTCATAATTCCTTTCCCTCTTTCTTACACAGGAGTCAATGATTTATGCCAACCTGCTATTTCTTGAGGGAAAGGGGCAAAAAGGTTACACTAACTCCTCAAAATATATTTTGGTCTTTGTAGTGCCAAGTAAACCATGACAAGCTTTAAATAAACAATGGTTTTGGCCATACAAATAGGATACAAATAGGAAAGAAAAGCAAAGATTTAATTTTTGAGGTTTTGTCCATTAATTACCCATTAAAAATCACCATGCCTTCCTTGTATCTGCTTACAAGGTTGAAAGAGTCACTACAATAAATTGGTATTTTAATAATTAAAACATCTTTTCCAAGATAATTCAGAGATATAGCTGTTTGCGCTCATGAGTGAAGGTATACTGTGCCTATGATCTGCTCTATTGGGTGGCTTCTTGTTCTTTTTTTGATCACAGGTAAAAGACATTATTTTATGGTTCAATTAATATAATCTGACTTTGCATGTAATGTGATAGTATTAATAATTCAACCAGGAATTTGGTTAACTTTTGAAAAAATTTGAATAATCCTTCTTCAGAATCCATGTCAGATTCTCTGGTCTTCCAACCTGACAGAGGAATCTTCCTTGTGTCTCTAAATCAGTTTCAGGTGCATTTTATCAGTGTCCCATTTCTAGCTACCATCAGGGCAAAAACAGAACTCATGGTAATCAACTGACACAAATGATCAAATGCAGTGCATAAACCTTGTGAAGCAAGCTCAGCATGAAAGTCAACACAAAAGTAATTGTTTTTCCCTAGGTAACTTGAAACAGATATTCTGTAACCTTGTTGCCACTCCCAGAATTTCTTAAAAATAAGAATTACTTTTGAGATCAGTTTAAAGATGAATACTTGCTCCTCCTTCTGAGGCTGACAAGTCTAATTTCACCCATGACAGCCTCCAGCTGTTAAACAGAAATATGAATCGAATGTGGACTACTGATGTGAAAAGCTAATTTCGTTGCTTTGACAAAAGGAACAAGTTAGATTGTGATTATAGCAATCATATTTTATTATTGTATTAGTATTTGTAGGAAGGTGGCCCCCACCATAAAAAACAAAACCATTTGAAATTGGGCTATGTTATTTGGCATCTCTGTAAATTAAAATGTCAGGCAGGTGAAATAACCACTGCTCTAATTGAACTGACCCATAGGAAGTAACACATTGCAACATTCCAGATCTCTGTGACAATGCATTTCAGTCCCTTTAAGTTGAAATGCAGTTAATTTCAGACTAGATGCAAAGAAAGCATTTTTTGATGAGGATGGTAAAACGCTAGGACAGGATGCCCAGAGAGGTGATAGATGCCCTGTGGCTGGAGATATTCAGTATGAGGTTTGATGGGGCTCAGAACAACCTATTGTAGTTGAAGATGTCCCTGCTTATTGCAGGGAGGTTGGACTAGATAAACATAAATGGCCCTTCCAACCCAAACCATTCTATCACTCTGGGATGCTCTACTTATCAGAGAGACTCAAGAAGAGCTGTCAATAATTAGAGGCAGATTTTATGTTCTTCATGTCTTGACTCTCATTGTACAAAGGATGAATTTTATTCTGTTGGAAATATTCACTATCAAATATTTATTGAATATTGGTTTTGCAAAATAAAGACCCACTATAACTGGGACTTAAGTCTTTTTCTATATTGTCTCGCAGCTGAGAAGAGGGAAGGTAGGGCAGATGGGCAGAGACCAGCGCTGCCACCAGCAGCTGTGGCTGGTATTGCACACCAGTGCCAGCAGTCATGTGGCAGCAGCCACCAGTAGCAGACTGGCTAATGCTTCTGAAATTATTCAGACATTTCAATGGAAAAACTTAACAGAGCATCCCAGGACTGCTCTGTATGGTCTCTATTGGCCCCTGCCAACAGGTGAAAGCAGAAAATAATTCACAAACTTACTTAACCTAATTAGAGGACCAAGTAACTATAATTGACTGCTGAAGTTACCTTCCTCTTTTACAATAGAAGTGGTTGGCAAATTTTTTTTGTTTGGAGTTGGTTTTGTTTGTTTGTTTGTTTTAAAATTGTTGTTGTTTTGGGTTATTTTTAAAATTCTTGCAGAAAAAATAATGTTTGTCCTTTGTTGTATATCCCATTTGCTCTGACATCTAGAAACCCTAGCCTGGTGGGTGAACAGCAGTGGAGCAGCTGCAGAAATGGAACAGCTGCAGTTCACACTATCTCCAGTCTGCATTTAGATTATATCCAGAGGTCTGCAAGGGTCACTGTGAAGGAAGTGTCCTCTGCCTCCTTCTTGCAGCAAAATTACTAGGTCCTGAATTTCACCTCAAAATACACAGGGCTGTCCACAGCTCTCCATGCAACATGAAATGCAGTTTTATGCTGATTGCATTTGTACCCTTAAGGATATAGCAGTCAAAGGGAAAAGAGTCTTGCTCAGCATACAATGAAAAATGTAAGTTTTTACCACATAAAATCAGTACACATGGCAGTCAGGGTAAAATGAGAAATGAAACACAGCAAGAACAAACAAATGAAAAATGTAATGGTGGTCTGTTCTGTGTGAGTTAAGAACTCTACTGAGCTCTGACAGCGGCAGGGGCTGCAGGGGGGCTCTGTGAGGGGATGCCAGGGCTGCCCTGTGCCGGAAACAGCTGGTTCCAGCCGCTCCGACCCACCCATCACGGGGCACTGCTGAGCCCACAGCCGAGGTGGTGGCATCTTGGGGAAAGTGTGTATAAAAAAATGTATATATAAAGAGAAGTATTTGTCTAGAATTCTGCTTCTGTTTTGTACAGATGATCAGTTGAACTTGTACATACCCTTGTGGCCTTGATCTATCTAGCTTTAGATACTTAAATGAGAGACTTATTATGAAGTGCCATCAACCTTATGAATGCTCTTTAGAGGTAACTGTTTTTCCCTCTCTGTAAAAAGACTTAGGGTAATAATATTCCTAACTGAACAAATCCATACCTAAAACGAGCTTGGGTCAAGCCAGAACCCCTTTTCATTGTTTGAAAATAATAATAAAAAAAAAAAAAACACAACAACAACAAAAAATAAGTTTATAATAACTTTAGCTAAATGGAGTTTATGGCTTCTGTACAAATTTGTTCATGTTCTCATTCCGATCTTAAGTACTTAAAGGGACAATTCCCTCCTCCCATTAGCATCTATTAATACCTGAAGATGTTCTTTCCTCTTCAGTTTTTATCACATAAGGTAGTAAACACTGGTTAGAAGGAAGCAATGAAGCATTCAAGGCCAGGTTGGCTGGGGTTTTGAACAACCTGTTCTAGTGGAAGGTTCCATGCCCATGGCAGGTGGGCTGGAACTAAATTATCTTAAGGGTCTTTTGCAATCCTAACCATTAATAATTTTATAATTTATATTTATATTTTATATATATTAATAATTTATAATTTATAATTTATAATAATAGTTTTATAATTCTATAATTTATTATCAAATCAAATTGGTGTGCGAAGTGGTTGACAAATTCTTGCTGTTAGTAATTAACCACTTTTATCACAATGTTTGGACCTGACAGCTTGACAAACATAAATGTATTATTCATTATATCACATGTAAAATTACCATCTTTTCCAAATCTAGATATGGAGTAGATCATCCTAAGTGCAATCACACAGCATCTATAGGATGGACAAGGGATCAGACCCAGCCAGCACAGGTTTAGGAAGGGCAGGTCCCATCTGACCAACCTGATCTCCTTTTATGATCAGATGACCCACCTGGTGGATGAGGGGAAGGCTGTGGATGTGTCTATCTAGACTACAGTAAAGCCTTTGACACTGTCTCCCATAATATACTCCTGAAAAAGCTGGTAACCCACAGCTTGGACAGGGGCACTCTGTGCTGGGTTAAGAACTGGCTGGAGGGCCAGGCCCAGAGAGTGCTGGTGAACGGGGCTGCATCCAGCTGGTGTAGTCACCAGTGTAGTCCCCCAGGGATCAGTGCTGGGCCCAGTCCTGTTTAATATCATTATCGATGATTTAGATGATGAGTCCACCATTAGCAAATTTGCAGATGGCACCAAGCTGGGAGGGAGTGTCGATCAGCTGGAAGGCTTTGCAGAGGGACCTGGATAGGCTGGAGATTTGGGCTGATTCCAACAGGATGAAGTTCAATAAGGCCAAGTGCTGCACTTTGGCCACAACCCCCTGCAGCACTACAGGTTGGGCACAGAGTGGCTGGAGAGCAGCCAGGCAGAAAGGGACCTGGGGATACTGATTGACTGGAAGCTGAACATGAGCCAGCAGTGTGCCCAGGTGGCCAAGAAGGTCAATGGCATCCTGGTCTGTATCAGGAACAGTGTGGCCAGCAGGAGCAGGGAAGTGATCCTTCCCCTGTACTCAACGCTGGTGAGGCCGCACCTTGAGTAATGTGAGCTCTGGGCCCCTCAGTTCAGGAAGGATATTGAGGTGCTGGAGCGGGTCCAGAGAAGAGCAACCAGGCTGGTGAAGGGACTTGAGCACAAGTCCTATGAAGAGAGGCTGAAGGAGCTGGGGTTGTTTAGTCTGGAGAAGAGAAGGCTCAGGGAGATCTCATCACTCTCTACAACTATCTGAAAGGAGATTGTAGCCAGGTGGGGGCTTGTCTGTTTTCCCAGGCAACTATCAGTAAGACAAGAGGGCATGGTCTTAAGCTCTGCTGGGGGAGGTTTAGGTCAGATATTAGGAAGAAATTCTTTACAGAGAGGGTAATCAGACATTGGAATGGGTTGTCCAGGGAGGTGGTGGATTCTCTGTCCCTGGAGGTTTTTAAGATGAGACTGGCTGTGGCACTTAGTGCCATAGTCTAGTAACCATGTTGGTAGTGGATGAAGGGTTGGACTTGATGATTTCAGAAGTCCTTTCCAACCTGGCTGATTCTATGATTCTATGATCAGAAATGAAATCTTAAAGTTTGGCTTTGTCTGTTTGAGTATTTTAGAGTGTTTTGAATGCAAAAATACAGCTGTATACACATATTTGAATACCTTGTGCATTAGCCCCTTTGGAATCTTAAAAAAAAAAAAAAGTATGCTAGTTTCCATGTGATATTTTCTAAACTAAAGAGCTGTTGACATTATTTATTTAAAATCATTGAAGGGGAAACAAAGGGTGGTCCAGCTGGTTGATTGCCACTTGTGCTGAACCCTATCACAATACTATTTGCTACTGGCAACAGCTTTTAAGGTACCGGATGAGAACTTGAGCAACTGGACAGAACTCGGGCTCTTCAGCCCATGAACATTTATACATACACACCCATGGAAACAGAAATAGGAACAGAAAGAGAAAAAGTTTACTTGTGTTGCTTTTTGAAAACTGTTTAAAAGTTGTTTTCCGACTCTCATTTCCTCCCCCAGGCAGTAAAAGAAGGAGTGTCCCATGGTGCACAGGACTTTTATGTTCACGTGGTAGCATTAAAGTAGCATATAAAGCCTAAAAACAAACGTCCTATGCAGAGCATGAATTTGCCATGGCTTTTGTTTCTTCAGGCTGTCCGAGCCACAAACTGTATAATTCATGTTCAAAAATTAGTTTCTAGGCCCCACCACTGAAAAGCCTGAAGCTATTTTTCAGTCTAGTTTCTCTGAGCCTATTGAATGTATTTGATGAACAAGTTATGAGCAGAATTTTAAAAGAAATCAAACCTTATGGGCAACAGTAGTGATTCAGTTCTGATCTACTTACAGAAGGATTTTCCACATGACTTCAGAAAAGTTCTGCCACTCTCACTATGCTGCCATGGTTACCAGAATGAAAGTATGTTATTTTAAACAAACACAGGACTGTTGTTTGTGGTTTTTTTCATAAACTACACTCAAGCCTTTGAATTCCAAATGCACATACTTTACATATGCTATCATGATTTAGCAGTATTTCACTGTGAAAGCGGTAACTTCTAATGATCAGGAAAAAATGTAAAGATAGATCAAGCAAACACATTCCTTCAGCACATGAAACAATAGAAAAATGGTATTTCTGAAAAGGGAATATATTAATTCCACAAATTCTTGATCATGAAAAGGCACTTTGACATGCTGCAAGGAAAAACTCCCAAATATTAAATATTTTTATTTTATATGTATGAAATACAATAGAAAAAATAAAGCTCTATAACAAAGTAAGTGTCCAATAGAAAAAAAAAAAAAAAAAGGAACGCAGATCTTTATTGAAATACATTCCATAAGTCTAGAATGAGCAGTTTATATATATATATATGTATATATGTATCTGTATGTAGGGATAGATACAATTTTGGAAGAATTTGTAGCAGAAAGTTAGGAACTTTGTGTTGGGGGTAACCTGGATGAGGAAGAGGAGTTTAGAAGGTGGAAAGAAATGACTTTTGGCAACATAAGCCAGACAGCATCAGACATACAGACTGTTTGTTAGATTGTGAACTCTCTCTTGTGGGGGAGAGCAGGTTTCTCTGATTGGCCAAAGTTCAGTCAGAGGCAGTTAGTTTTCCCAATTAAGTACTTAGTAGTTATCTAAAGATGCATGTATTATCCCTTTATTATGCATGTCAATCCCAAATCCTAACCAATGTCCTATCCAAGTTTATATATACCTATCCCCTTTTTCCAAAACCTTCCTTATCTGCATATAAAACCCCTCCATTTTGTAAAATAAAGTTAAATCAGCTTTACTACCCACAGCTGGTGTCTCTGTGTGATTTGACCTCTGAGCTCGGTTGATACACCACCGGGCACAATGAGAGAAACTGCAGCTCAGCTGTGAACCCCGCTGGTCTGAGGTGATCCAGAAACCCCAAACTGTGATAACTCGGTTTTCCCTAGGAAGACTTTCTGCCTAGATGGTAACTCCTTCTCAAAGCCAGTTTCAATGCTTTCCCCCTCCCACTTAGAAAGAGAACTTCTCAACCTCTCTGTCTGGAACATGAGAGGAGAGAGATAGCCCTAACAGAGTTTTTGAGAAGGCGGGGGAGAAACAGAGAGGATAAAAGTGGCCCTGAGGGGGGCAGGAACTCACCTTTTGCCCCTGAAGGCCCGATGCGCTGCATCATAAAAATGATCCTTGCATCTGAAATAAACCTTTTTTTTTTTTTTTTAAATCCTTCCACTGCCTTGGCATTCTTAGTAAGAATACCTGTGTATGTTTACTTTACACTTTAGTAAGAAAAATAAATCCAAATTTTGGTAAAGTCGTAAAAGAAATAAAATATTGGAAATAATCCTTAGGAAATTTTAACATTAGTTTTTTTATGCCATTCCTTTCTTATTTGATCAACAAAAGAAAACCTATTTCATGTCTGAAAATTAAAATAACCAAACTCACTAAGAATTATGTTTCCATGCCTTAATATTTGAGGGTATTCAATTCGTAATATATTATAACCCACTTCTCTATTCCATAAATCTAAATTTTCTGCAGCTGCTTCTTAAGACATTGTATATAGTCCTCAGCAGTCATTTCCTTTTACTTCTTTGCTGGTTTTGCCTGGGATAGAGTTAATTTTCTTCATAGCAGCTACTAACAGGCTATGTTTGGGATTTGTCTGGAAACAGTGTTAATAATACAGGGTTTTTTACTGCTGAGCAGCGCTTCCAAAGAGCAAAGGCCTATTCTGCTTCCTACACCACAACATTGGTTAGGTGGAGGTGCACAACAAGTCGTGAGGGAACACAGCCAGGACAGCTGACTCCAACTGACCCAAGGGATATCACATACCATATGTATGCTCAGCATACAAAACTGGGGGAAGAAGTAGAGGGGACATTTGGAGTGATGACATTTGTCTTCCCAAGTCACCATTTCGCATGATGGAGCCCTGCTTCCCTGGAGGTGGCTGAACACCTGCCTGAACATGGGAAGCAGTGAATGAATTCTTTGCTGTGCTTCTGCTTGCATGCGTAGCTTTTGCTTTTATTGTCTTTTTCTCAACCCATGAGTTTTCTCACTTTTACTCATCCAGTTCTTTCCCCCATTCCCCTGAGTGGGGAGTGACTGAGTGGCCATGTGGGCCTGGGTTGCCAGCTGGTGTCAATCAACAACTTCTGTGGTAAGGTTTTGTGTGTGGTGTATGGCAAAGAGAAAAGGAAAAAGAATAAAACGTTTGCTTGTCCTGCTTCAAGGAGGGGCATAGTAAGCTGGACACAAGAAGAAGAGGAAGAATCATCTGATTCCATCAATGCTTTTAGCATATCAGAACAAGGTGTTATCTCTATTACTAATTAAGGCTTCAAACTTCCAATCTAAAATGGCAAAGTATTATTAATGACATTCTCAAAATTGCATGGAAGAATGATTTAAAAACCCAAACAAACAACTTACCATTTTTAATATGCATAGTTTTAATTCCTTTCTATTTTGCCATCCTGACTCCCACAATAAGTATGTGGCCAAAAATACGTAGCTAGAATACTAGCTTTCAAAGCCAGGAGCTTAGTGCACAGTAACTAAATTCTACATCTCATCTTCAAAATTTAGGAAGTCAATGAACAAAATTTCTTTTCTATCACATAAATCAGTAGGTAAGTTGAAAAGTGTTTGTTTCTTTCTCTCAAGTGATCGATTCACAGAAAAGAGAACAATATCTGTTACTTTGTTGATGATCTATGTGAGAAAAATAACTAAACTGATCAATTACTCACACCTATGAAGAACAGAAGTTAAGGTTTTGTATGTAATGTTTACCTTGGCATTGCATAGGTTTGAGATTGAGATTTCACAACTCTTAAAGTACCTAAGCACTTTTTATTTTATTTTTTTTTAATTTAGGTTCTAAATGAGATATCAAAACATTTGTACTTGATATTTATAAATTCTTATAAGAAAGAGGAAATGTTTAAATTCTTTGGTCCAATATGTATAAGTACATACTGACAAGCCCAAATATTGCATTCTCTGAGTGTTTAAATTATGATTGTATACAATCAGTAAGATATGAAAGAGATATTTTTAGCACTAACTGTGCACATGGTTCAACATCACCCATGGCTTTACTGGATTATGCTTCATGGGGATACAGATTCAGTGTAACCTTATTGAAGCCTAGGGGCGTGGAGGCATCCCCACCAAACTAAATAGTTCTTGGCCAAGAAAATCATGGATACACTGAACTGAAAGTAAAGAACTAATTAAAGTGGTCAGCAGACATACATATGAATGAACAAGTCCAAGGATTTAGATCTAATATTGCCTTAAATTAAGGCCTCAGTTGCACCGTGTTTTCTGAAGTTTGTGTGGGTCCAAGAAAAACGCTTCAAAAATCAACAATTCATTGTTACTCCATATGAAATATTAACTTTCTAATTTTAGCAGCAATTGAAAAAAAACAACAAACAACAAACAACCAACAGACCAAACCAACCAGGAAAAGTCTCCATAATAATACAGTTAAAATTTTTATACACATTTTCCAATGTCTACCCTTTCTCCCTTGTGTTTTATGTTACATTCATTCTTCCACTGCATGTTATTATCACCACTTAGTTACAAAATATAAAAAATAGTATAACAATCAAATATCACGCAGACCTACAAGGAAAAATGAAAGCAAAACAATGTAGACAATAGTTACATTGTCAGCAGACCACTGCTGTTGCAGCTAAAAAAGTTAAAAGCAAGTCTCAGTAGGTCAAGAAAATCCCAGACTAAGCAAGTCTGACAACTTTGTTCTTTTAGAGTTTGTACTTGTGGAGTTTGTACAAAGTGAGCAATGAGATAAATACTATAAATTGTAAAAACTTTTGCAACCCATGAAAGAATGAATATATATATGATAATTCTTTTTATTCTTTTCTTTTCCTGAATGTTTATTATGACACAATTTACTATCATTATTACATGTATCTACTATTCTCTACATTCAAGACTTTAATTCTCATCCTTTGTGACAAAAAATAGAGGAAGACATTTTTAGGGTTAAAGTCATGTAGGGTTATATAACTAAAACCTCCATGGACAGAACAATAGAAAGAATAGTATGCAATATCTAATTTGGAAAGTCATTAAGGATGCTTTCAAAGGTTAGCCATTTTTCTTTGTCTGGTTGTTTACAGCATATCTACACTTTGCAATGCTGTAGTTATCTAGAGCAATTCTAAAGGCATTTTACAAGGCACTGTGCATGGCACAAAAAATAAACTAATAATTCAAATCCTGAAACCAGTCTGACTTTATGAGTAGAGTTCTGGGTCCAGAATAATTCAAGCAAGGATATTCAGCTCAAGCTTATTACCCTGGACAGTGACTAATTTGCCTCTGGTTTCAAAGGTAGCTGGATGTGTTTAAATTTCAGCTTCTATATATTTCTGAGCTTTCTCTGTGGGTAGGTGTGCTTTTTGAAGATGATCCAAAGTTTCTAAAATTTTTAAGTCCACTGAGTAATGTTATATGTATCAAAACTCCAGTCAATGCTCTGTAGTATAATATGATCTGATGACCTTTTATGTCTCTCAGGGAAAGTGGATTTAGAATGGGTTTTTCATCTACCTAACCAAGAATAAATGGCAAGTGTGATGTAACGAGTGTTCTGATGGATTAACAATCTTTTAATTGATATTTTAAGCTATGTTTGCTTTTCTTCTTTCTGATTTTTTCAGCTATTTGCTGTTCTGATTTTATAATAGTTAAATACAGACCTGAATAAACACTTGAACTAAAATACCAAGTATGTTAATAATACATTGCATATATTCAGTTTTATTCTTAAATCAGCTAACCCTGCGTGACATTTTTCTTCATCCTATACTACAAACAAATTTAGCTGAAATAAAGCCTCCATGTATGTATGTTTTATTTCTTGTCAATTGGCAACATACATAGAAAGGGACAATTTGAATTTTGCTTGAATTGTATTTAAATTAGAACTAATTTCTAGAATGTTACTTTAATTGTGTTCATATAATTAGAATAATACCTTAAATGCAAAATATTATTTCCATTGTTAAGAACTCTGACTCCTATTTCAGATCAGAAATTAGTATTAATTGTATAGTATTATTAGTATATTATCATTTAGCAGAATGGCATTATCTGTTTCATGTTTTTTCATACATTGAACAGAAAAATATCTGATCTTCTTCTCTTATTCTATGTCAATAACTCAGACAAAAGGAAAGGAGGAAATCAAGTCACTCTGTCCCATGTTAGCTATTATCTCACTAAGGAATGAAGTACCCAAATAGTTTACATACTGGTAGCATCTTCTTAAGAAAGTAGAAGGTTGTAAAACCATGCCTCTGACTCTCAGCTTCAAACTAACAAAAACCCCAACCATTAGATTGGAGAATATGCTGTCCCAGATCTTATTTCAAAGATGAAAGAGGGCTTAAAACTAGATTATCAAAGACAAGCAGCAATTTAGTCTACTATCTCATCATTTGAGAAAACTTTTTCTCTGCTGTTTTGACCTTATTGTTTTGGATTAAAAAAGTACTGCTACTGTTTCTCACAGGTTCACATCATTATCTTTAGTTGCAAGTGCCACTGACCATGAAAAAGGAGAACACTGTGACCTTCACTCAATGTTATACAATGATCCTCAGTTTCAAAATTTTCTCCTCTTTAATTCAGGACCTCCAGAACATATCTTTCAGAAGAGCAATCTTAGTGAGTTAGAACACAGGTAGGAGAGATTTTATTACCGACATTGGTCTCATTTTATTTTGGTTTCTCTTCATTAATTGCAAATATACAACAGAAACAGTTCTGCTCCATAGAAATGTACTAACCTCCTACTGAGTACTATGATTCAATGTAATTTTGAAATTATAGCACTGTTACACATTTGTCTGTAATAAAATGTGGTTCTCAAAGGTGAAGTAGAAATATTATTGACTAACACCACATGCAGGATCGAAAAGTAGAAAGAAAATGCAGGAGGTTGAAAAATACCAGAGATCTTTGTATTATCAAGCAGTGGTAGATTATTGACCCTATTCATCCACTGACTGTCAAAGAAACCCCTACACAAACTGTTGGTTCATGATAGGACAGAGTGAAGTGATTTTCATCAAGGAATAATCCTCTTTCAACACCACACACATTTTACATAGATAAGAAGAGGAAGACACTGATCTGTTGTTCTCTATGGTGACCAGTGATAGAGTCCCTGAGAAAGGCCTGAAGTTGTGTCAGGAGAGGTTTAGGTTGGATATTAGAAGAAGGTTCTTAACCAGAAGTTGGTTGGTGCTGGAAGAGGCTCCCCAGGGAAGTGGCCACAGTACCAAGCCAGAAAGAGTTCAAGAAGGATTTAGACAATACCCTCAGGCTAAAATTTTACAGGAATAAAATAAGGTACAATACCCAGAGGAGAAAAAAATCCCATTAAAACTCACTGTCTCTTTTATTCGATATTTTGCAACTTTAAACCAAACGAAATGTAACATTCTTCTTAAATCAAGTAGTTTTCAATTTGTCAAACACCTAGAGAAACCTCTAAATAAACCTAATGAGGAAAAGAAGAGAAGAAAAGTAATCTACCATTGCTGGACAAATGATACTTTGCAGCTATATAAGCTTTTAGTACACTAGATAAAGGATTATAAATTGCTTCTTCATGACTTTTTGATAAGTCATTCACTAATTATTCACTCTTCATTCACTAATCAAACAGAAGACATTAAAAATATTAGAAGACTCTATTGGAATGTACAACTACGTCACGGTCGAGGCGGGGAGGCGACATGGGTTTCAGGATACCAGCAGCTTTTTTATTGCAACAGTGCAGCTACCTTTATACAGTTCTGGGGTGACACATGTACACACAGCATTGGTTTAGCACTTCATAACAACTCATGATTGGACATACAGCCACGTATCCTAACACAATAGGCTGACATTCTGACAGGAAACCCACTGTGTCACAGTCCTACTGTCCGTGGTTAACCCTCTGCCAGGTGTAAGAAGTTCCATCTTCAGTATCTCAGTTTACTGAGAGCCCAGAGCCAGCTGGGCTCCCCAACACAACTATCATTCTTTGAAACTCATAATTTCCTGTTTTAAACCCTAAGTTTTCATACAGCACACTCTTTTTCTTCTATTTTTCTTATATATCCCAAAGAGGATTTTCCTTAACTTCTCACACCTTGAATTCCTCAGTGTTTTTTAAGCCAGAGTTTCCTAAGGGATGTGTAAAGCTTCTCAAAAGAAAAGAAGCAAACTGAAAACCAAAAGAAGATACTCTACAAAAATATCTTTGTGCATACAATAAAGTAAAAGTGCAGAAGGTATAAATATGAAGAAGTTGAGCTAGATGCTATTACAGGTTCATTTTATAGAATCATGGAATCATTAAGTTTGTAAGAGACCTCCAGCATCATGAAGTCCAATTTTTGACCAAACACCACCATGTCAACTAAACCATAGCACAAAGTGCCACATCCAATTGTTTCTTGAACACTTCTAGGGATGGTGACTCCACCACCTCCCTGGGCAGCCCATTCAAATGTTTAACAACCCCTTCTGAAACGAAATTCCTCCTGATCTCCAACCTGAACCTTCCCTGGTGCATCTGAAGCATAAGTCCTCATGTGCTGTTGCCTGGAAGAAGAGGTCAACGTCCACCTTGCTACAACCTCCTCTCAGGTAGTTGTAGAGAGTGATAAGGTCTTTCCTGAGCCTCCTTTTTCTCCAGGGTAAACAACTCCAAGCTCCCTCAACCACACAACTCAACAAACATGACTTACTCTCTAGACCCTTCACCATCTCTGTTGCCCTTCTCTGGACAAGCTCTAGAACCTTCATATCTTTCTTGAAGTGAGGGACACAAAAATGAACACAGGACTTGAGGTATGGCTTCACCAGTGCCAAAAACAGAGGGACAACCACTGTCCTAGTCCTGCTGGCCACACTATTTTTGATACATACTAGGATGCCACTGGTCTTCTTGGCCATCTGGGCACACTGCTAGCTCATGTTCAGATGCTGTCAACCAGCACCCCCAGGTCCTTTTCCATCAGGCAGCTTTCCAACCACTCTGACCCCAGTCTGTAGCACTGCATGGGATTGTTGTGACTGTCATAGTTCTGATTTTAGCAAGGAATTTTTCTTTCCCTTTCCCCTGCTGTGTGTGCTCTGTGTATAGACCGTCAGGTGAACAAAAGAATTGGGCCGGTCCACTAATGGCTGAGAAATTAGTCTCCTTGACAATGAAGGGGGGGGCTAGTGTGTGGTTGGAGGGAGAGGGGGAGGAGAGGCTGGTGTGCCGGTGGGCTCAGGACCTGCTGCAAGCTGCAGACGCTGCCTGGTTTCCTGTTTCTTCCTGTCAGAGGGGAGTTTGCTGCTGCTCTCAGCTGTTGCTGGCTGCAGGCCCTGCTTAAAGCTAATCCTAACCAGCTGAAGTTCGTGAGTTTTCTTCCATTGGGAGAACTTTCTGGTTTATTGCTGGTTTTTTCCTTTCCCCTTCCCCCCCCCCTTTTTCCAGTGTGGGAAGGGAAGGGGAATCGAGTTTTTTCTTTTGTTTTTTCTCAGATATACCCTGGGAGGTGTTGCTTTTTCCCCTTCCCCCAACCCACCTGGTGGCAACCAAGGATCTCACAGCACCGCCTGGTGACAGGCACTGGACATTACAAGTTCTGCTCCTCCAGTGATCCAACAGCGCCACCTGGTGATTACAATAGGACACTACAAGTTCTGCACCTCCAGTGACCCAACAGCATCACCTGGTGAATGGTACAGGACATTACAAGTTTTGCATCACCAGTGACCTGACGGCACCCCCTGCTGACTGTGGTTGGAACTGCATCAAAGGGTGCAAGAAATTGAACTGTTTAATTTTTCTTTTGCTGTTTTATCGGTTTTGTTCTTGAAGGGGATTATTGGTGGGTATAGGAGTATTGCCTGGTTGTTTTACTTGTTTTTTTTTTTTTATTTTCCTGTTAATACACACATACCTTTTAATAAAGGGCTGTTATTTTCCCTTTTCCATAATTTGTTTTCCTTCAATTGGAACCTCTTAATTTTGGATTTATACTTGCTTAGAAAGAGAAGTTTGGTTTTTTTTTTCCTAATCTATTCTCAGCAAAAGACCCTTGTCTCATTTAAACTGCGACAGTGACCCAAGGACAGGACCCAGTACTCAGTCTTGTTGAACCTCATACAACTGGCCTCACCCATTGATCCGGCCTGTCCAGATCACTCAATCAACACTGACACTCTACTTGGTGTCGTGCAAACTGGCTGATGAGGCACTTGATCCTCTCATCCGGATCATCAATACAGATATTAAACAGGACTGGTCTTAATACTGAGCAGAAATGTAGAAATTACAGACATAGTAATTTTTTATTTCTACTTTTCTACCTTCTTTTCTGAAAGACTAGAATTGTTTAGGACTGATGCATAAGACTATGACAAAATTAAACTGTATGATCCATATTGGCTTGAATGGAATTCAGAGACGAGATCACAGAAATAGATGAAACATGTTTTCTGATATGTCATTATTAAAAGACTAAAGTTGTGAGGTTAGTCAGTGTGAAACAAATAATATCTCATAATATTTAACCACAGTCATGTCGTTCTGGTACAGGTAGACCAGAATGTCTACTCAATCTCAGAGTGACCACCACAAAACAAGGACAGATACTTCAAAGATAGTAGATCACTTTCTCAGCTGTAATAAGACGAATAACTACCATTCAAGCTATTAGAGTTCATGTACTTGATCTTATAGAGAAATCTTTCCCCTGCACACCTTAGATGATACTGGAAAAGAAAGAGAATATGAGAAACTTCTGTGGAAAAGAGATCTCTGAGATGGTATAATGAGGAATTATTCCACGCCCACTATAAAGACACAAAAATGAAGCATGAACATGATCTCAAAGTCATCATACACAGAACAGGGGAGGGAGATGCAAAATAAATTCTTGTCTGAGCATGATAACAGGTAAAGGAAAACAAACAAACCAAACCCAGCAAATATTGTTTCACAAAAGGAATCAAATGATACAGAGAAAAAAACCCAAACCAAACCAAAAAAAAAACAAACAACCCCCACATATCATAATAATGGTTTTTGAACCATATTTCTGAGAAGTTGTGTGTGAGATAAGACCAAGGGAAAAATACTTAGAAGCTGCAAAAAAACTAAATAAATCCAAACTTCAACAGAAAAATCTACCCCTTCTTCAAAACAGTTTGTTTGAAGTAATCCATGTGGTGAAATTAAATGTGTCATATTCTTGCAAGTCTATTAGAGTGCTTTTACAAGGTTACAGTCAGGAAGAAATACAAAGCAAGTCATAATTAACGTCTGGATCCATTTCATTCAGAGAGAGTAGGAAAAAATGTTTGTTATCTTTGTGAAGAAATGCATTCTTATCACATATGCAAGATTTAAACCAGTTTCTATTTCTTGGGCATTGAAAAAGATTTATGGTGTATGTAGTTGTTTGTTACAGAGCTTAATCTTCACCCTGACAGGCAGTGCTATGACCTGGAGGTCACATCAGATTTGGTTACAGGAGTTTTATAATGAGTCATCTTTGACCAGCACGAAGATTGCTTGTGTTTCCCACCAATATTTGTTACTGCATTTCAGCAAACAGAACAAGGCAACAGGGTTATCCCAAGAGGATGCTGAAAAATGCATGGCATAACCATCATAAATTTATGTATTTATTTTGTGGTGGTCCCTGTGTGAGTCATTTAACAGCATAAAGAATTCTGATAAAAGAAAATTTAAGTCACTTACTGTGAAGGAAATTGGAGCTTTGACTTTCTTATGCTATATTTAGTGTTTCTTTTGATGAACACACATGGTAAAATATGTCATTGGTTTAAAAATATGAAAACGGATTAATTTTAAGTACAATAATAAATGTGTCATGAACAACTGGATTTGGATTATACCAGAGATATTTGCACCTTAATAAATTTGTGTAGGTTTTTTACAAAGAAAAAAATTAATTTCCCCTGAATTTTCTTGCCCAGAGTTTATTTTAAAGTACTTATAATTTGTTTTATGACTGGATAAATCATGTCTGCAAAGATTTTGCTGAGATATGTACCATGATGCAAGTGCTCCAAGTCAGCTGGATGTGTGTTTTGACCCAAAACCAATAAAGTTCTGTTAGCATAGTGCTATATTCACAATTACACTCCACACTTCTGAATCAAAACTTGCATTCCAGATAATTTGGAGGACAAACATAAAGAAATCATACACACATAAATCCTAAAGCAGACTTTAGAATTCCAGTTCTGGAGTCAAATTCAGGTTCTGCTTCAGCACAGTTCAAACATGAGATATCTCCCAATTTTTCAATATGTTATTTGCTTTTTAAGAAATCTGTTTACAGTCATGGTGCAAGCCATCTAACTATTTCCTTATAACATTTAAGAAATTTTGTCTAATGTTAAATCTTGTCCAATCATTATTGTTTTCAGGGATACCATTCAAGCAAGAATGATCTTTACTGCAGCCTCTACAATTAATCAATAATTCTGCAATTGTAGTCCCACAGTTCTGACTTTTGGGAAAAAGAATGCTGAAAAAAAAATGACAAGCACTTTGTCTGTCACAGAAATTAGTACTACAGAAATTACTCATGTTTTAATTCAAAGTTGAACCATTACATTCTGGGATAGCAACTTAATATTGATTTGCTGTCTTTTCTCAGTTTTCAGTAAACCAAACCAGACCTAAATTGTTAAGGTCAACTTTTGATGTAGATGAAGTAAGCCAAGAAATAGTTGAGTAGACTTGTTTGACATTCATAATATGTAGCAGAAGGTAGTATTGCTCACTTGTTATACAGGGAGACTTATATGGGTGAGTAGAGGGAAGTTAGTTTCTTCCTCTGACTTGATCGTTATGTCACACTGTTATGTGACTGCTGTAGAAAGTAGGCTAGTAACAATTTTGAAATGAGTTTTTTTTTCAAAAACTTTGAAATTCCTTACCACTAGGTCAGAAAATTATAGCTGAATGCCTCCAAGATGCTGGTTAGGAGGAGCACTCCTAGGAGCTTCCTCCCCAGGAGGAAAGGCACTAAAAGATTTTGTGTAGCTTCAACATGATGTTAAATAAATATATTTATCACAAGTGAACAATTTATGCAAGAAAATGTAACAAATTAGTCCATAATACCCTATATTCCAGGGGAGAGTACAATCAAAAATGAAAAATTTCAGTTTGATGAAAAGTAATAGGATCAACCTGTAGTACATACACATCACTATGATCATTTGGGTTCTACAATTCAAAGATACACATAACAGAAGCTTTAGCAATTCTTATGACCCACAATGTTATCATTATGCAAACCAATATTTTTACCTAAAGAACATTAATAGAAGAGATTTGAAGTCATCTTTGCTGTTTTAAATTCTGTGAAAAGATTCTGATATTAAGCATCTTTAACTCTATTCTTCAAAACACTTTTTACTCCTTATAAACTCCTTTTGTACTCCTTATAGGTCTTTTACTCCTTATATATTTATACTTCTTATATATTTCAAACAAGGATCCATTATATGACACTCACAAAATACCATTTCTTTTAGTCTCCCCTGTTGAATAGAACTTCGGTGTAGAAACAGGTGTTGGACATATAACATGAGAAATTTTGCCTTCCTTTTTTTTGTTATAAAACAAGGGCTAACAGAGATCTTGGTAAGGAACTGTTAAAAAATAGTCATGTGAACTACATCATCAGCTTTTACTCTTAACTAAGCTAACTAATAGTTTCTTCTCTTTTGCCATCTTTATATTGTGAAGAACGTAAACATAGGTATTTAAGAAAAGACTTATTGTTGATAGAGTATTTTAAATTATCATTTCTACCTGTTTGGGGGTTTTTGTGTATGTATGGGGTTTTTCTTCTCTGTCACAAACACACTGTGAATCTTTGATGCAATCACCACTGGATGAAGGACTGAGCCTGCTCTTCTCTGCTTTGTGACATCAAGTGTGTAACAGTGAGAAGCAAGGGACACATACTTTGTACTGGTATTGCATGTGTATTGTTTCATGAAGTTTCAAAAGCCCCATTTCTTTTGGATACCAAGTTGTTGCTTTTCCTCAGCTAAGCAGTTATAGGTAATGGTGTGCAGCTCTCTGTCTGTGGGGAATTCTGAAAAGCTATACATCCATTCCAGCCATTATGGTTAAGCTTTTATGAGGTTATTTGTTGTGGTTTTTTGTTTTTTGTTTGTTTTTTTTTCCCAGTTAAAATACTGTGAAAGGGAATCTGACAAGGCTTTTTTTCCCTTTTTTTTTTAAAGGCCACAAGTTAAAACCCTTCAATAATTAATTTCTAAACTGTATCTCTAAACAATATGTTTAATTTAAAATTATTTGAAAAATATTATTTAAAGTCTAGTTGATTAAATGTTACAGATAGGAGTGCTCAACACTGTCCAGTCTAAGCTCCTTTTATAAATGAACTTATGCTTTAGACTCCCGGGCAGGTGGGGCTCGTTAGCCCTTAAAGGCAACCCACCTACGTCCTGAGGACCTCGCTGCCACCGTCCAAGCTCGCTTGGCCCCGGCAGATGAACCTTAGGATTAAAGGGTGGGCTCAGTTCCGCGCACACTGTGTCTCACCTAAAAAATCCAATGCGCAGGCTGGAAGGTGTAAAGACCTTCCCCGGATCTTCGCTCGCGAAGACTGGCCATTATTATTATTATGCTTTAGACTGAATTTTAGTTTAGTTTATTTCAAAGTTAAAACCTTTGATTTAATCAACAACCATTTTACAATAATGAGTGGAAAATAATCTTTCCAATGTTAAAAACCACTTTTTCCCAGATATTTATTATAAATGTTTTTGCTCTTTGTGTTATGCAGATTGACCCTAGAAGCAAAAAAGGAATTGACCTTTTTAATTCTCATGTAAAATATATTTTGGACTTTTTCATTCAATATGTCCTTGAAAAGGCATTCATATTATTCCACGTGCTAAATCTATGCATATGACCATTTTTACAGCTTTTAAATATTAAGAACTTCAATTATCTTTGAGTACTCTTTGTATTACTGGTTATAGAGACTTGATGACATCCCACCAGCATTAAGACTAATTCTGCTATTCTCCTAGCTCAAGGGAACACATCACCCAAAGCAGCATTGTTTGCAAGGGCCAGTAGAACACAGCTGGGGCTCAGGAGGCACCCATGAATTCTAGCTGAGCCTCAAACAATCAAAGAGCTTTCAGCAAGTGTAAATGTGCCAATAGCCTCTAATATACAGACCAAAGAAATACAAAAGTTTCTCTGATTGTTGAGGGAGAGCAAGATAATATGTAGCTCTTAAACAAACAGTTTAAATTGCTTAATAATACACATAAATATACATAAAATGCATAATAATACCTCAACAAACCTTTCATTTTGTCTATACAAGAAATGAAAAATTAAAAAAAACCTCTATGCTCCCCTAAAACACAAATTACCTAGACCATTAGCGAGGACTACTGATGGACATGGAGAAAACATTACCAATAAAAAAATATTAGAACTAGGATTGGATTTTTAGCAAAACCATTATTTTAATGTAATGTAAATATTCTTTAGTGACAAATGAGTATTAAGTTATTTTTAAAGTATAAGGCATTAACAATAACAAGTCACTCACTGAGACGTTGTTCCTAATTTTTGTGAGAGAAAACTGACGAACGTTGAAGGTGTATAGAGAGGGGGAACCCCAGGCAGGAGGCTTTTCCCTTTACCCCTAGCTCCAGTGGGGAGTGGTGCTCCCTTCCCGTCCCCCCCCCCCATCATGGCCCTCGCAGAGAGCACAGGACACCAGCAGCAAGCAGGGAGAGCAGGCAGAGAGACTTTATTGTTCTAGGTAACTGCTTAAATAGCTCTTGGGGGATTACAGAGTGACCATTGGGAGTCCAGGAGGTCTTACAAACCAACCAATTACAAGGAAGTGTTAACAACCAATAGGGAGACTTTCAGGTATCTCTCAGGACATTCCAAAGTGGAGATAAAGACTGAGAATCCTGGGAAGAAGAAGGTGAGTTTGTACAAGTTACAAAAGCCATTTTGGAAGCATGTTCACTTTAAACAACATTACAATTTCTACATCCTTTATATATTGCAAAGTTACCCCAACAGAAAACCACTATGCTTTTCCAAGACACCTATGATTATCATGCTGTTAATATTAAAAGATGTCAAGAGGACTAATATCTTTACTGCTAGACCAGAACAGTCATCTCAGAAATGCTCTAAACCATAGAAGTGCAAGTGGACCAGTAGACTGGTGTACTTGTACTTAACGTATACAAGCTTTTACATTTACATGTAAATGGGGAAATAATGCAAACTCTAGACTTCCGACTGCATTAAACTATGCTGTGCTGATACAACTAGTTCACAATTGTTTACTTTTGTTAAATTCTAATTCAAACTACCCAAGAAAATAAGCAGTCTTTGTTTTAGTCTCTATATTCTGTATATGTGCTTTATAATTCTCCTCAAAAAGTGAATTTTGAGTTCCTATGCCTTTCGTTGATAAGTGTTTGACACCCTGAATATTTCACTTATCCTGACTATTTCAGCAGTTCATCAGTGATGTAGTATAATACTTCTCTAATTTAATCTAATAACTCCAGGTCACTAAGTCTGCCCTGGACCTTAAACACTAAAGCAGTTTCAGTAACCACCACATTATAATAATACACAGGTAGGAAGTAATTATAGGGAAGGGACTTTGGGGGATGGCAAAACAGGAACAAAGAACAGGTAAGTATTATAGGCGGGGCTGATGTTTTGAGTTGTTTTAAAGCTGCTCAGCAATGTCTTGTTTAAAAATTCTTCTTTCACTTGCACGTATCGCATTCAAACAGAGGCTGTTGGGGCTTAAATTTTCTTTTTCAGGCATCTGCCTTGGATTTATTTCTTTTTCTTTAACTGCTATTACATTGAAATTATTGTTTTTTCATCTTATTCACTTTTGAGAGAGCCACAACAACAATCCAGTCTTTTTCACTGGAATGTATTAACACCACCTTCAAAACCTATTTGTTGCAAAAGTGACCTTTGTGTCAAGGATGCATATTTTGCCCTTCCATCATCTACTAAAAATGGCCAAATGAGAGGCCTTTGAGAAACAATAATTCAAGGTGATTGAAAGAAACACATTTTAGTGAGTACATCCCAAATATATGTCACATTTAACAAAACTTAAGACTTCAAAGTGTGTCATCTCTGTAGTACTCTCCACTTCCAGTGGCCAATGAATATCCAGTTTTAGGCGTTGAACTGAGTGCTAGTTTTTCCTGCACAACCATCTACTCTTCTTTACCAGGCCTTCTTGAGAGAAGAACCCAGTTGCCTGATTCAAATAAAAAGGCAACAAAAGCTGGGTTTAAAGGCAACAGTCAGAAAGTTTGAAAGTGACAGTAGAGTTTAACAAGAGAGGAAAAAAATTAGATGAAAAAAGGATACTGAGATAGCTAGGGAGAAGAATGGCAAACAAATATTCAGAGAGGTTGATCATCATAAATGATTGCTGGGGAGAAAAATAAGAGAAGAATGGGAGGAATAAAGGAATAAGGAGATTGAGGGAAACAAACTCTCTAGGCGGAGTCTAGAACTGAGAAATTATTGTAAACACATAAAGGTGGGTAAATATAGCACGACAACAAGACTCTAGAATGGAAGGAGCAAAGAGACTTAGAATAGACTAATTTGGTAAAGAAATCTGGTTCAGGTTAGTGAAAAGTTTCTACACTGCGGTGGGTTGACCCCTGCCATCAACTGAGCACCCAGCGTCTAGACCCTCGCCCACTTCATCCCCTCCCCAGCAGGAAAAGGGAGAGTATCGGCAGAGAAAAAAATAGTAAAAAACTTCTGGGTTGAGAAAAAAGCAGTTGAACAGGTTAAAGGGAATAAAAAGAGAAAAAAGAGAAACTCAGGTGATGAAAAGGCATCACTTGGTATCTCCCACATACCTCCCATCACTCACCACCTCTCCCCCAGCAGAATAATGCTCAGCCAACCTCTTAGAAATGGCTATCTGGAAAGACTACACTTGGTTTTTTATTGCCAAACCTGATGCTACTTGGCATTGGTTCAGTCAGCCTGGGTCAGCTGTATCCCTTCCCACACTCCTGCCCAACCCCAGCCTACTCACTGTGGGAGAAGGAATGAGAAAAAAAATTCCTGAACACTTCAAAAGGACTGTTCTACAATAGTCACAGCTCTGGTGTGTTATCAACACTGTTTTGGTCCCACATATGAAACACAGCATCATATGGGCTCCTCTGAACAAAACTAAGATGCAGTACATACAATAAAACAAGGAACAAAGGCAAAATAAGAACAGAAACACTGAAAAATAGAAAAGAAATATTTTATAGCAAACCTGACTGAAATTCAGGGAATGTTCTATTTTTTTATAACAACAGTGATGTGGAATACAAGCTCTGCCTCTCCAGAAAGTCTCATCTTCTATCATATGAAAACCCATCTTACACATTAACATGTCTGCTTAGGATTAGACCAGAAGTGACTATCATTAATTGTATTTTAAGTGCTTTTGAACTTTCACACCCTAAAGTATGGATTCAAATTTTAATATATCCCATAGATGCAACAGAGTAATAACCAAGTAGTTTGTGTTTTTTCATGCTATGTTTTTAATCTCAACATAAGTGCTTTTCATTTTAGCCTCTGTTGATGCACTTGCAGAATATTGAAAACTAGGTCTGGTAGAATTGAGAAAGGAATGTGACTTCTCAGCATGAATTGGGTTTCCCACGTGACTTCAAAAATGTGAAAGAAAAGCTGATATGGCAATAAAAAGTAACTTCTTGAATAAAATATATGCCACATGAAATGTTGGCTTAGAGAAACCATACTGTTTTGCTCTTGTTAATTTGATAATTCACTGACTTTATAGCTCCTCTAGCAGAGATATTGAGCATCAGAGCTGAGTTCAAAAGCATTAAACTAGGGAAGATATGCATACTTTTTTGACATATCTCTCTTGCTTATGCAGGAGAACTTCTTTCATCTTAGAAGCCTGAAGCAGAAAATATTGTTATAGCGGGGTGACAGAAACAAATGCTTGTATTAGGAGAACAATGTGGACTTTGAGACATAATTATTTCTTGATAGATTAAAACTTTTCAAAATGAAAAGTTCTGATTGCCATCATGTTTATTAAAACTTTCATTACTTTGATATATGCCAAATTGGTATTGTCACTCTTACCTGAGCTCAGATGTCTTGTATTATAGAAGCATACGTATGTGCTAGAGCACCACACTTAGAGTCCCTTCTTTTTCAAGTATGCTGACACAAAACAGTAAACTTAGCCAGGTTTTTCTGGATTTTTCTGGATTTTTCTTTCAATTTATATATATATATATAAAAGTAGTTTGGTAACTTTTTTTTCTTTAAAAACAGCTTTGTTCTATCAGTTTTAGTGGTGGGACACATCAGGTTGAATAATCCCCTCTTCCTAGCAACTAGTCCTTTCCTTCCAAAAGTAAGCCAGTGTATTCATTTTCATTTTAGTTCCTACTTGTTTCGTTTGTTCCAATTCCAAAAATATTTCAAGCTCTTAAATGCACATTATTGAGGAAATTGATACATAGTTCAAGGTTGTATAAATTTTTTACTTCCCTTTTCCCAAGTGAAGAAGGACTAGTGGACACAAACTGCTGTGAAGCTGATAAATTAGCTGTCACCTAACAAAAGTTTCCTATTCCAAACATGTTTGACACTGGCACTTTGCTATTCTCCTCAGAAGAGCTGCAGGAATAGATATATTCCAGAGTGACAGTGAGATCCTATACTAATACTGTTGAAATTATCTTCCAAAGTGTTTCGTAAGACACAGAACAAATTCTGAAAAATGAAAACAGTCAAAGACCTATCAAAATCAAGGTATTCTCCCACAACGAGGATTTAGAAAACCAGGATCTCGATACATACACAAGGGCAATATTGGCCTCTGTAGAAAGCAGAAATCTCCTTGCGGAAGGTGGGAAGTCTCTGACTCTCAAAAGACTTGACAGTGAGGGTATCTATATTCTGCAGCATACCTTCACTGCATGACCGGTGTCATACTTCTTTCTTTAATTAAAATTATTTTTGTATGTTTTATGTTCAAGTAATTTGAATTCATCCACCCACAAGTTCTGAATGCCTTCATAATTTACATATATTATTGAATCTGCCAAGACTTCATTTTGCCAACCTATTTACTGCCCACATCTGTATTTTTAACAGAGCTGTACATGGGAGTTAAGCCAAGGAAGCTATATAAAAGTATTAAAGTTTATATTTAAATTTTGTATGAATAGTAATTTATACAGAATTATAATTGCTAAAAGAAGGTTGCTTATTTTTGAGTCTTTGACTTTGAAAATAACAGAATTGAATGCCAATTTAGCCTACAGTAAGAACATTCACTTTGAATAATCAGTAATGTTCTATAATTGTATATGAAACTTATTTAATGGCAGTTTCAGGTTCCTAGCTGGATAACAATTCATTTTAACCATCCATAATTCAATCAGATTACATCTTGTTTTACACATTTTAATAGATGCTTCCTTCTGGTTATTTTACAAATTATATATGCAAATGATGTATTAAATAATTGATGAAGCACCTTGTTTTGCTTGTAGCTACAAGTGATGCTTTTCTTCACAAATATATTTAGGCAGTAGTTCTTTTCACAGCAAGATTTTTGCATAGTATTTTAAAAGATATTTAAACTTCTGCCATGATGAGGGCTTATTTAGAAACACCAAGTATAATTTAGTAACCTGATTTATGAAGCAATTTATAAAATATAGGGAAAAAGCACTGCAGAAGAATTTCATTGCATAGGGACACTCGGGATACTCATCTTCTCTGAAGATCCAAAACTCTTTAACTCTTGGGCAACTCTGTATTATTACATTCTAAGATAGGATAATGTATATCAGCCTAATTAGCTTTCCTGTTTTATTAATGCTTTATAAAACTGTTAGAGGTTAATGCTGCAGTTATTTCTTTCTACTGCTCAATTTCATCCTATAATACTCAGTAAAAAGGGAAATAGAGTCATTAACCTCTTACTAGACATATGGTAAATAGTATAATGGAATATTACATGTTATGCATTACTTACAATGGTGTATATATATATATATAGAGAGAGATACATTTACACTTAGGTATATAGACATTTATTGTATAGAAGTGCCAGTGTTTGAAATATTGCTTCCCTCTCTTTATTTTTAACTGAACATTTAACATATGCTCAGTATTTCTGTAAAAAGACTTCCTGAAATAAAAGTAGAAACATGCTAGGCCCACAAAATCTTAGCTATTTAAGTCTTGTGTTTCCTTACCTTGTAATTATGACATTAGTAGGTTTTAAACAATCTTTCTCTCATCTGCAGATATGCACAATATAAATGCAAACTTGAAAAACGTTTTCCTTTTCAAGCTGTGAAATTTGTATGAATAAAAAATGAAAAGTGGCTATCGTGATTGAAAAGGTCAGAGAGCTCATGATACTGTGTAGGCACTTACAAAGTTTCTGATTGGGTACTAACAAATGAAAATCATTTCAGTGTCTGTAAATTAATGTAACAGAACACAACACACAAGTACAGAGTAACCTCCTCTGAGGACATTGAGATCTCCAAAGAGGGCTATAGAAACTAATGGGAAAGGGGTGGCTCCGTACAGATTTTAGCACACAACATTCTTCCTCTTAAGAATCTCAGTCTTAAAGGTAGGTATTTCAATACTCTCAATTTTCCTTATGAGATAAGGGATATATTCACAGAAGATAATGAATAGATGCTCACTGAAGGTCCGAAAAGAGCCGTAGATGAATTCTGTCACTTTTCACCCTTGTGTTGCAATGCTTCATGAGGAGCCCAGGAAACAGCAGTCTTTGAAAGGTAGTGTTATTTGTAAAAGTATTTGTAAAAGAAAAGCCTAAATTCTGCAATTAGGAATTTCTCTTTTTAAAGGACACAAAGCACATAACACTATAAAATGCAATACTAGTGTGTTTGCTTTTTTTTTTTTTTTTTTTGTGTCTGTGGCAAACTGATCACCAGAGTGTCAGAAAAGGGCAAGCAACACCCCAAAGCCTTGTTCAAAACACTTGCAGACAGTACTGTGTGCCCCAGAATAAAAGCCTGAAAGATGCCAACATTTCCCCATTTGCTTTATTTGTTTAAGCTAATAGTGAGACAAATTAAAGAGAGGGATTTATGTTACATTTATTTCTGCAGCACTTTTAAATTTGTGCTTCTTGAATAGGCAGAGGCCTGTAGAATTTCTGCAGAACAAGTCTAGTTTCCAACAGATTTTTTTTTTATTATTATTATTTTTAAAGTACCTCTATCTTAGTGTTCACACTTTGGTACTAATATAGTTTCACATAATACTTTAAAATAATTGCAGTGAAAAACAAACTGCATATTGAGAGCACTTAAGCACACAGCATCTAAACCTACGATTGTTTGGTACAAAACTGCCTATAATGGCTTGGATGGTTTGTTTTGCATCATGTTTATTGGTGATCAATCCCATAATTAATGCAAAGTTTCGTAAATTAACGAAGGCTAAAGCATGAGATGCTATATTTGATTAGTGTAAACCAATGTAGGTTACAGCAAAAGTTTGTAGAGTGAGATAGATTTGATGTACAGTTGAGGGTTTTTTTAGTTTTCTGTTGTTTGGGGTTTTTTTTAAATTTGAGATAACAATGTTGGAACAATAAATATTGAACAGTATCTTTTGATCATGATTTGATCCTGACATTGATAGCATATGATAGCCTGTGAAAATTCAAATTGGAGTTTTTTCAATGGAGTTTTACAGATGAAGATTCAATAGAACACAAGTATACACAAAAAAAGAAGGAATTTCTGGTAGAACTTTTTTCCATTACATGAGCATTGAAAAAATAATAGTATGGTATTATTATATAGGTTTTCATTAATCTTAAAATAATTTGGAAGATAGTGCTAAAAAATTGTTGAATAAGAAATTATTTTGGGGAAACAACGAACAAGATAATTGAAATGTTTAACATAATAATCAGAAATTTATACTTACATGTCAAGCTACAAATTTCATAACAAAAACACAGTAATCAGCAATAGTTTTTCCTTTTGTACCTGCATCTTGAGATGACCTTCAGCAGTTGTTGTATCAGTTTGTTAACATTGCACATTGGTTTGTAACTGACTTCTAAGTATTTGACTTCTCAAAATGTAAAAGTTTTTAAAGAAATTGTTTTTTACTAAGGTATAAGTACAAATCACTCAGAAAATAATGCTATTAAATGTAACTATTTAGTCCAATATTGTCCTTCTTAGGGAAACAGTCTTTCATTAACTGAAGAACAAAACTTTACTAGTCATCATTTTGCTTCTGTCAAAGTATTTTTACCAGTAGCCAAATGTCAAGAAGAAGAATTGCAAGTTTATTTGAAATATGAGCAATCTATTTATAACAACAAACTCCCATCCTAAAATTTTTAACTTTATTTTGCAATCTCCTAAGCCATTTGTGCCAGTTACCCAACAACAAAATAAATAATGACTGCTGTCATTCATTCTTTCTTACACAGAATTAGCAATGTAGTCCTGTTTTGGTATTAATCATTATAGTTTCAACAGCATGTGCCATTAATTCAACCTAATGTGCTGCAACCAATTAATACTTTCTCTGTGAACTCATTTGTTCTTTGGTTCTACATTGAAGAAATAATCATTGTAAAGTAGCTCTTTTTATCATCTTCAGCATGAAGAACTGTTTAGATAAAGTCTGTAACTCAGCTTTCAGCAGGTGCATTAATCTTACACTAGAGTCATGATCTGTCAAAGCATTTAATGTGTTTTTTTCTTGTATTCTAAAATATATTTTCAAATAATACAGCAGAAGCCTGAAATTGCTTTCATGAAGTAAAAGAGGCTCAGTGAATACCTACAGATGTCTCACTTTGTAAAACCAAGTAGTTCACGGAGCGCTTTGCAAAGTCAGGTTAAGTCAGTATTCAGTAATTACCATGAAATGTTAACATGGTTGAGCATGAATGCCATATTTTTAACAGAATCACTCAGACTTCGTCTGTTAATCTTTGTTGCTATTTCAGAATGTGGACATTCCCTGCAGTTTGCTGCATCATGTGGGGAGCCACTTTCCACACTGCATTTTGACAAGAGCAAACTCTCTATTCTCTTAACCCTTCTCTGGGCCACACAGGGCGCAAAGACTCACAAAGGTGCCAAATAGCAATTCTGCAGTTATGTCCCTGCCTTCCCAGTATTCTGTGAACTGATGTCCTGAAGACATGTACTGACTCACTATCCTTTGCATGTGGTAGTAACTGCCTGGCATGGATCGGAGGCTACACTTGAAAATATAAACTGCAAGTTTCTTATTCTTGTCTAGAAAATGGGCCTTTTATAAGGACTATGGCTGTCCATTGATAGTCTGTCCTTGCAGCTCACTTCATTAGGGCTCTACTTCTCTTTGATATACAGGATGCTTCCTGTACTATGTCTGCTGCAGAGGTAACGTTCAGAGGTTTTGAGATGATAATCACCCTCTGAGAGAGTTGTTGGACACAAATATTGTCATGAAAACATTAATTCAAGATCCAGTAATCAAAATTATATTTTTATGTACTCAGTCACAATGCAAACTCTAGTCATAGTACTTTTAGAAAAGGCCTAAACCGTTAGGAACACAATCTGCAGGCTTAATCCACGTTAGAATAAGAGTGAGTGATGATAGCAAGATGGGTCAAGTAAGTTCCTTTAGGAATATACTATATATATCAAAATGATAACTAAAGTGGGTAGACTAATCAGATGGACACCAACAGATGTAATTGGATTGGCCTTCCCTAAGCAGTTTCAGAAAAAAACCCTTCTCTTACTCCTCTGAGAGGTCAGCTTCATATAACCAAGGGAAATATGCTGGCTGAATTTGGCCAGTGTTTGAGGCAGCTCAAGCACTTAAAGCCATAAGAACCGCCTGTCTATGTGCTTTCTCCCAGTTTACTCTTTCCGACCTTTGCCAAGTGTAAGGTATGGACAAACCTGGACCATATTTTAGTTCAATTCTCTTTTGCATCCTTTTCCCATTTTCTTGCATAAATTAATCATGATTCAGCCACATCTGGCTCACTGCTAAAGAGTAATGGCTGGCAGGGATATAATAACTTCATATGCTTTCATCAGTCGTACACAAAAAAAGGAGGAAAAAAAAGGAAAAAACCCCCCCCAAAAAAAAAAAAACAAACAAAAAACCACACCACCAAAAAAAACCAAACCCAAAACCACAACAAACCCAACCAAAAAACTATCGAACAAAAACCTATTGTTTCCCTGTGGAGTGACATGACAGATAATGACTTTTTTTCCAATAGTAAGTCTACAGTGGTACCTATATCCCAAAACAGTGCTTTTCTACCTGGTTCTTTCTAAAGGATGGCAGAGCAGCTGAAACAAATCTTGCAGGAGTCCAGGCAGGTCCAGGAGGAGGAGGAGAGTGAGCTATGACTGTACACAACTGAAATACTGAAATAGTGTTCTGCATTCCCCAAGGAATTATCAGTAATGTTATTATAATTGGTAACATTTTCTACCTAAATCCTAACAGAATTGTACCACTGTTAAATGCTTTCTGCAGCTGCTCTCAGGTTCTTCTTGGGAAGAGCTGCAGGTCACAGGATGGGTAGGGCATGCTCTCACAGCATTTGTCATGATGGTATTTGAATTCCATCTATGCCCCATAAACCAAAATCCAAAAGGAAGCTTTCTACTTTATAGAGATTTATAGAGAGAGAATTTTAAAAAGATCTAACATACAAAAATGGTGAGGGGTGTTAGTATTTAATTCAGTATTTAATTTTCTTTTTTTAGAGATTCGCTAATTGGCATCAAATGATAATATCAACTCTTATCAGTTCTCTAAGTCAAATTCCCAATTACCTTTTCTGTCTACGTAATTACTAGCAAGAAAAATGGTTAAATATTAAAGGTTTACATTAAAAAGAGTAGTAAAATACATTTGAATATAAATGTTTGTATTTTAATCTTACCATTTTTATAAGCTTCATATATGTGAAAGTAATGGTAATAATAATAATAATAATGCACTTCTTAGGTTTATGTCAAGTCAAAACAGACAAAAAAGGCAATTTACATTTGAAATAAGCATAGATTTTAAGACTGCCTTATAATAATTTTTCCACAGCCTGTCTTACTTCCACTTCCTGTAATTACATGTGGTGTTTGACAGCATGCGCTCTGAGTGTAAGCAGAGATCACACAGCTCGCAGAGGTAACTTATAAATAATGAAATAATCACCCATTCAATACAAACACCAAAGAGAGGGATCATCTTTTTTGCAACACCTTGCATAAAAAGTTTCTTTTGAGTGCCACACCATCAACGTGCAACATTTAAAGCAGAAAATTGTCATGCCTCTTTTGTTCCAGTGAGCATACCAAACGCTGACTTTGTAATAAACAATTCACTGCAGAAAAAGAGACAAAATCATATCCCATAGACATCAGCTTTTAAGACACTCTTTCTCTCTGTACTTGCAGAATAGCACACAATAAGGCAAACACACCCTAGGTTTCAGTCCATTGAATTCAGTGTTCTTTCATGTGGAATTAATTTATCTGAATACATCTTAGTCATTACATTTACACTTTTAATGAGTTCTGGATGAGGGGGTGGGGCTAAGGGACTTTCAGTTTTCAAAATTTAAAAATATCTTCTTTTTCTTGTTTCAAGACTGACCTGATTAATAGAGCTCAGATTGCTAGTTCAGGGAAAGTGATGCCCAGAAAAACTAACAACCTCATAGTCCCATAGATAGCTTGTTGATTTTAGCCTTACACTATACATGGGAGAAAAGGTGTAGAGGGACGGAAGAGATGTCATTCTAGAGTGCACTAGGCATGCAGTGATGGAAAGGTGATGTTGTGATCTCTATCTTCTTCAGAAGATGGAAATTACAGCAATTCTTAGCCCTTTCTGTGTAAAACTGGAAAAAGGCAGTCACCAGGACATTGTTTGGCAAGGGGGGGAAAAATTAGAGCTGTGATATTAAGTGAGGGGGAAAAAAGATCAGAAAGTATAAACAGATACAAAAAATGCTAAGATACCTTCACTGTCCACAGTACTGAATTGTTAAAGTCTACATAGCACTGTTCTCACTGGATTTCCTAATTTGTCTTGCATCTCTGAATTCTAAATATTCCAATACATAAAAATATTGTGCTATATATAATGTAGGGTTTTTTCTACATAAACCACCACATTGTGCTTTTTACACCCTGAGTATTACCAGTGGAGTTCTAATAAAGTGACAATTGAAAACATATAACCATTTTAGGACCACAGCTTCCCAATATCTCTCTCTTTGATTTGTACATATAAAAGTACTCCAGAAGATATATGCAGTCACTAAAAATAATGGTATAAACAACTTACAGACAGAATTTTTGTGGTTGCTGTCTTTGCTGGGCAACATCTTGACTCCTCTTGATTTCAGTTCAATTGCTTTTTTCACTGAGAGACAAAGCAAACAAAGAAAAGGTAATTCATTATTAAACATCATGAAAAGGACATATAGCAGTCAAATCATACAAAGCTACACAGGACTCCTACAGAAGATTGAAATAACTGCAGCTTCTGTGATATTCCAAATAAATTTTTACAAAAATACAACCGTTTATCATGTTTCAGGAGACGTTCCTTTTAAACAGACATTATCAGGATTGGCAATATTTTGAATTCAAGTGTGCTTAGGTTCAAAGAAAAGAAAAACCTGTCCTAATAACATGTATGGACTTCCTATGTTTGCCACTGCGTATGACAAAATCTTAAACACTTTTAAAACTTCTTTCTTACATAAAATGTACAGAACATTGTTTACACATGTTTGAGGACTTCAAGCTTTAAATGTGATATTCACATCTGCTTTTATTTGATTCACTCTTCAGCAGTAGACATGTTTTTAGTTCAGTTTCCTAAGGAGATTAACACAATGTGTTACATTACTTGGCTCACCTAACCTCTTTTGAACCTACAGGGCAATCTGAACTGAATTAGAAAGAAGAGAAAATTATCAAAGGGGTAGAGTTTTGTGAGACAGAACAGATACATGAGAGGTTTAATATCTTTTTTCTCTGTTTTAGTCAGCTGAATGGCTGCTAAACTCCCAGCCTATCCCTACTAAGTAGTTAGGGTGCCATAGGAGGGATCAGGAGCCAAGTAGGAAGAAACATGAGAAGGCACTAGTGCAGTTGTACATTAAGGAACACACAGGGTAAATTTTAATTGTGAAGGGTAAAATACAGGACACCATCACAGAATACTGATTATTTCTGTGGCTTGGGAACAAGTTGCTCAATGGAAAGTAAAATCAGATGTAGAAAACTATTGCAGAACAAACCTGGACAATTCAAAACTATTGTGCAAAAAACCAATAGTCACAACAAAATAGCTAGTACCTGACTTTGTGTACTAGAATGCTAAAGATGATGCATGCCAATAATAAAAAATACAAAAAGCAGTAATTCTTCCTTGATTCATATTAATTTCTTTTTTTGTAGATCTTGCAGTGGTTAATAATCTTAAAATGCTGTCATTTATCAAAGATACAAACAGAAACACGAAATCAACTTAAACATTCCCTAAATGGCAGTATTTAGTACCTCATAGTATATAAACATATAAATTAATACTACAGAATGTCAGTTATACCTTTTATCAACACATGGTAAAAATTTTATGATTACCACACTATACACTGATCTCTATGCAAATATTTCTAAGAAGCGAAGCGGTAGAAACATCAAGTTAACATGTCTCTAAATATTGCATAAAAAAACATGATTCCATTATAATTATTTCTATATTAGAATTCTAATGCTTTTGCCATCTCAGAATGAGGTTGTCTTTTCTTGACGGCTGAAATTGGGCAAGTTCTGCAGAAAGTACTTTCTGAGCTATGTATGCTGAAAGTGCAGTCATTTACGCCTAAACCTAGAAAACAAGTGTTCAGATGATGAAAGATGATTGAAACACAATTGTAGCTGCATGGTATGAAATGGTTTTGATAGCAGTGCGGTGTTTTCTTTTCTTCTAAGGCAGGAACTGTATATTATATAGACACATCAATGCAGACAATAAGGTTAATATTCCCAAGGCCTTCTGGAGGGGCAAACCTCATAGATATGATTTTCTTAGGATTACTTTCTAGATTTAAGTCCTAAAATTTCCTCCAAGTGCCACCTTATGTTCTGGTTTTTTTAGGCTGCGTAATCAGTCCATTAAAATTATTCCATATTTAATGGAAAATGGACAACACAACCCTTGTAGTGAATATTTGGGATAATGTCTGCAGTTGTGGTCCCTCCACCAGCATTAATTTCTCAATTTTTAAATATATGTGTAATGTAAAACATGTGAGCAGTTCTTGGAGGATTCAAAACCCGCACATTCATGAATGAGTGGTAAACCCATTGAGTTATTATGCAGTAGGCAGAGAAGAGATATACTCTCCTTTTCATACTCTCCTTTTCTTTGTCCTGTGACCATATTTTATGGTAAAAATGACAATCATCACTCAAATTCCTTGTAACAGTTCACTCTTAAAAGTATTTTTTAGACGTATTTGAAGCACACCCTTGTGAATAAGGAAAAATTATACCTACCAGCTGTACTGAAGCACAGAGAACACAAGTTGAAACAAGAGGTTCTGACCTGACATGTGAAAACATTTTGACTTTCACACATTGAAACAAGTCCTGCAGTTTCTATCCTTGGATTTTTTTTTCATATGTCAAACAAAAGGCATTCTACATCTCACTGAAAGAACATTAGATAGGGGATTCACAATACTTAAGATCAGTCATCTAAAATGTATGTTTTATGAAGAGATATACCTAACTCAAGGGAGATATTAATCCATTTCTTAGATACAATGAATCCACCTACACAGATGCCTTTTCCTCTCCATAAAATATAACAGAAACACATACTGCTCACTCAAGCTACATTTTAGATGGTAATATTAGGTAGAATGATCCTTTATGCCTGGAGAAATTTAACAGCCAAATGTAGGTATCTGAGAGATATATGGATCCGTGAGGTTAGTTTCATATATAAATACCAAAATTTTGCCTCTATTATGCATGTGTGTAAGTTTTCATATGTAACTTATACAGTATTTTTTTGTAGTTTTAAAAGGTATTAAGTAAGCATAGTATTTCAAATAAAAACTGTTCAACCTCTGAGAAAAAACAGAGACCACTGCACATCATGGTTTCAGTGAAACAGATTGACCCCTTCTGTAAATACAGGAAATACTCTAAATTGCATTTTTATAACCATTTAAATACCATTTGAATACATTTTCTGAGACATTTATCTTTTAGCTCCTCATTTCTCATTCATTAAAAAGGGTTCTCCTGATTTCAAAGATGATTTGCCATTTAGGAGCAGAAAAGCAGGAATGGGTTTACATTAATAATGTCAGAAATGAACAGCACTTTCCACCTTTTAAGTGATTACTTTTGAAAATTTGCATAGCTTTCTGCTGTCTTCATTTAAACATTCAGTTAAGCTTTCTGAATTAACCTTTTCTGTTAATCATAACTGCAAGGGCCTTTTGGTGAGGAGTTACTCATTCAGGGAGGAGGGCAGAGCTGAGTACTGGAAGTCCAAGACAATCTTATCAGCCTACTGGAAAGCACTGGCGGTATTCCTTAGACTTTTGCCATAGCTAAAATAAACTCAGCCACAGAAAGATTTAGAGGAGCATTGCTCATTTTCAAAATGAACTCTGATGTCTTATGTATTTAAAAAATCTGTTAATCAGCATATTTTCATTAAAGATGAACGAGATCATCCTTAATTTAACACTCAAATACACATAGACATCTTTTTCTTTGTTTGTCTTAGAAAACTGGAAATATAAAAACTATTTGTAAAAATCTTATGCCCCTAGTGCGAATTTTTAGAAATAATGCACCTCAAGTGCACCTTAAAATGTTCTTATTTTTCAAAAATATTCTTATTTTTGAAAATTAAAACAGTAGTTGGTAGTGTCAGCTCTATTTTCTGGATTCATAAGGTACACTAGTATACTATGCTTTCCCTACATTCCTAACTCTCTGCCATGGTTTCGTTGGTTCTTAAAATGTAAGCAGGAATTTTTTCCCTTCTCCCCTGCCCACTGTGTGGAGGGAATGTTGAATGGGCAGTTAAGTAACACAAAAGAAGTTGCTGGTAAGGCCACATTCCCAGCTGATGGCCCTCAGAATTTTGTCTTTTACTTTTTTTCTTCTCATCTCCTGGGAAATGGGGGGGAGGAGTTCAGGTTGGCTGCTGGAGCTGGAACAAGCTCGGAGTTGTTTTTGTTCTCAGTCTGGCTGTCAGCTGTGGATTCTGCTTGGATTTCCATCAGAGAGGAACTGTTTCAGGAGGTTTTCCCCTTCTCTGTTTCCATTTGTTTGTTTCTTGGCAACAAATCTTGTGCACATCAAAGGGAGAGGGAAAAACTATACTGCATGATTCGGCCAGCAGAACAGAGTGAGTTTCTGTTGGGGAGGACTCTTTTTTCTTGTTATTGTTGGGATTTTTCTCTCCCTCCTCTCTCTCCCCTTTCTCAGTGGGGGGAGGGAAACACATTTTCGGTTTTCTCCAATACACCCTGGAGGGTATCTCCCCATGTGGCAATGACCAGTGATCCAACAGTGCCCCCTGCTGACTGGTACAAAGCACTGCAGGCTCTGCATCTCCAGTGATCCAACAGCACCCCCTGGTTACTCTGGTTAGAATTGCACCAAAGGGTGCAAACTCAACTGTTTGCCTTGTTCTTTGTTTGTTTATTTGTTTGCTTTGAAGGGGATTATTTGTGGGTATAGGAGTATTGTTTGGTTGTTTTACTTGTTTTCTTTCTTTGCTTCTGCCAATACACATAATAAGCCCTTTTAATAAAGGGCTGTTGTTTTTTCCTTTTCCACATTTTTCCCCTCAATTGGAGCCTCCTTATTTCAGATTTACAATTGCTTAGAGGGAGGAGTTTGGGTCTTCCTCAGAACTCATCCTCAGCAAAACACCTGTGTCTCATTTAAACTGAGACACTCTATAATTCAAAAGGAAATTTTTCTCCATTTTATTCTTCTTACATTCTTACATTCAGTTCTAAGAGAGTGGAACTCACAAAAGAATTGCTCTACTGTTGTTGCTATTTTAAAACCATATTATACACAGCAGCTCATTACACCATGGATGGCTTCCTAAAATTAATAAAACAATGAATTTCTTTTAAAATGAAGTTTATCTTCCACAGTCTTGTTTCCCAGGATGCTTCTTTGAAAACTTTCCTTCTAAACTCTGGTATACACCAAATTGCTCAAGAAAATGAAACCTGAAGGTTTTCTTTTTCATGATAGTTTTAAATACAATTTTTAAGTACAATTACACATCATTAAATAAAAGGATGAAGTAGTTAGTCTTTCCAATATTATCTGCACATGTGTATTTCACAGGTGCAAATAACTGTACAAAGTAATAGAGGATCAAACTTTGAGTATATAAGCAGCTCTGGAAGCACTACCCAAATAATTTATGCCTATTAACAAAAAGGCCTATATACAAATTGTTAACCTTGTCAGAAACTACATCTTCCCAAAACTAAACTTGGTAGTTTAGATCTTGATCTCTGATGATTCTTTAATTTTAATTCTTCTTGAGTCCATTCACATGATTCAAGCACTACACGATGTTTAGGAGATGATGGTTCATCTGGGTTTTTGTTTGATTTGAACAAGATAAGTCAGTACTTATTTTGCTTTTTAACAAACTCTACATTCACCTTGAAAATTGTGCCAGCCTAACTAAAATCTACACAAATTCTCCAGAAAATTCAATATATTTACAATTTTTATTTGACACAGGAAGGTGCTTTTGAATTAGCCACTAATTATAAACAAGAGAAACTTACAAGGTAACAACTTTTTTTAATTATATACATGTTTTTCAAGTATAATTTTCAGGGAAGAAAAATAATTTTCTGTGAATTCTATTTGTATATTAGGAAATACTTCTTACTGTGGGTTATTATGTTCTTGAATTTTATGAAGCAACTAATTCTTATTTGAAGTTGTATTTCAAAGTACACTGAGAGAGGTCCTGTTGGCAGCTCTGTGTCTTCTAATATATAGGAGAGATTTGGTCTTCTCAGAGCCTGTTGCCTGTTTGGGCTATAAGGAAAAACTGTATAATAGATTTGTCTTTACTTTGCATAGGCTTGTGCTAACTCAAAGAAAATACCTAAATAAAAATTAAAAAAAAAAACCCAACACACCTAAAACTAATAACCCCCCCCAAGTTTAAAGAAAACTATAATAAACAGTTACATGTTCTTCCTATGTATCCATAAATTACCATTGCAATGAAAAATTAACTTTAAAACCCCCAAATCTTAAATTATCCAAAGAAATTTCTCTAAAAAAGGTAAATTCACTTGGATTGTTGACTTTCTTGAAGAACTTATTTTCCTTCTGTGATGCCAATTAATTAGTCATTGACTAATAATTACACAGAATATGAAGATTGGAGGCAGTCACCTTTCAGACCCAGCTTCTACAACTATAAAGTAGAGGGTTTTTTATAGTTTTTGTTTTGTTTTAAATTGTGTTCCTACTATCTGACATGCAAGGTTTTATAGAGAACTTGTAACTTGTTGAAGATTAATTTCAAATTATCTGTATTATAATATCAAAAATCTGTGTGAATTTGTCATATAATTTTCAGGGTGGCTATGACTTTCAAGTAAAAGGTGGGGTTTTTTGTTTTTGTTTGACTGATCATGAATGAGCCAAAAGCTGTGCAAATGCAAATAGCATGTATTCTTTAGCACCAAGAATTTGCAGTCGTATTCTCTGGCTGTGTAATTTTGCTTAGGGAAGACAGGACAGAAGTTAGTAAGAAGAATAGCACAGAGAAGTGAACATAAAATGAAGATACTGTAAGACACAACTTATTGCTCATTTGTAGGGTATTACTGAGAAATAGTTTAATCTAGAGAGGGTTTTTGAGGTGTTATGACACTCTTTAAAGACAGAACAGAAACTGCAAAGTGGAAAGATACCTCTGCAGTTCCTCTGCAAAAAGTGGAAAGATACCTCTGCTAAGTGGATACCTCTGGGTACCTGGAGATACCTCTGCTACCTCTCAAAGTGGAAAGATACCTCTGCTAAGCCAGAACAAGAACTTACAAACTTTACAGAAGGGGAAATTTTGCTTACATGAGAAAAAACCCTTTTTAACAGTATGAGTAATTAAGCCCTGGAATAAATTACTCAGAGAAGCTGTAGAACATTAGTCATCAATACATTTTAAGATCATGTTAAATGAAGGTCTGAAAACAACAGCAAAATATGTTTGCCTCCTCTTTGATATAGTATTAGCCTATCAAGATAGGTTTCTTAAACCTATTTTCTATGATTTCATCACAGTAATCAATACCAAAAAGTCATTTGGTTGAGAAACAATAAGTGGCTAATACCTTGGTGGGTTTTTTTGGATTGTTAGCATACAGAATTATTTCATTGCACCTACATTTCACTGCATGTGTGCAAGCAGGTAAATGTTGTGCAGTACACAAGTCGTATCAAAGCCAGATAAGATACTAAACTTGGTTAACATAGTGTTATGTTTGATCTAATTTACCCTCTTTTAGTTCTAGTATAGTTATACTTTGACAATAATCTTATGTAATTCTATAACAACTTCCTGTTTGTTCCTAAAATTTTCTCTAACACTCTTTGTGTGTGTCTTGGATGACATAATATGTTTTCCCAATTACCCAAATACATGAGTATCTTGCCAATTTTTCGTTCTGCATGAAATAACCTCCAAGACCTCAGATACTGGCTACCACTCAAAGCTAAAATATTCTGACATCATCTGCTGGTACTTCCTCAAGCTGCTCTGCTGCTGCTCTGCTGAGTTCAGCTCTTGGCTGCCTTTCACTGCAAAATTTTCCCAAGTACAGATATGTGAAGGTGAAGAGGAATAACATATATTGAGCAGTATCTGGTGATCACAAGAAGCACCTTTCCTGTCCAGCCTTAAGCTCTGTGTCACCTTAACTATGTTTGTATGTATGAGAACTATCTATTAAAAAGACTGACACTTTGCTTTAAATATTTTGCAGAGTTCAGTAAGAAATAGTGATGTGCTTGCAATAACATTCATAGGATTATTCGTGAAGGAAATTAGCAAATTTATCTCACTACAGGGCAGGATTCATCAATTTCTTTTTGTTTAATTTCACTGCTCTGATTTTCTTCAGGTTGAGTAATCTTATTGCAAAACACAGTATTTTCTTAATTCAGATTGAAGAGTCCAATTAAGTGCATCGTTTGCTTTGCTCTAGTGCCTAATCCTTTCTGTGGACAATTATGCGAGTACTACCATTTTTTGACTCTGAAAGAAATAATGTACATTTTCCTATTTGGCAGCATCAGTAATTTATCTGCATTCTGCTTATAGATCAAACATCTCTTTCTTATTACTCAAAGTCTTGTGGGACCAGTAAACAGATTGTTACCTATTTCTAGGTTTTCTTCTGTTTCACAATGGCTGGTTGTACCATGAATTCTTTCTAAAAGTTTAGTAGTTGTGGGAATAAGGAAAAAAACCCCAATCATTCTCAAACTTAATATTCACTTCAGTTTATGAAGGAAATGTTATCATATGGGGTTTTTTTTATAAAACGAGGTCCAAGATTCAATAACCGAGGAGGATCCTTGCAAGTTTTCTTCTCAGCTACCCATTTGACATTTGCTGAGGCATCACAATTTTCTATAGGATCTCTAGTTTAAACCAACACACTGGAATAGTCCAACCCTCCACAGTTTCTGTATTCCTTGCCTGAAGAGTATTCTGTCTAATACTCTATCCCACTGTTTCTCTTACTAACAGGTTTCAAAATCCTCCCTACTAATCCATATTATAACTCCAGAGAGCTTCACAGTAGGGATAGATGTTTCTGCTATATGGCTAGGTGTAAAAGCTGTAAGTTTATGATCAGTTGGCTTCCTTGTTCCATCAGTTTAACAAAGTACTGCCTATCACTATCAGATCTTCCACCTGCTCCCTGTGCTGGAAATCTCTGCATGCAGTAGTAGTGAATAAATGGTACAGCCTCAAGATAAATTGGTGTCACAATAGATTTTTACACAAATCTTTCTCATTCTATGTGTATAAGCTGATACAGGATCTGCAAGTTTTAAAAGAAACATAGCCATCTGTTTTCCATTAACCTTTTCTACGTCACTTAGCTGTCCCCTTGCCCTGATGAACTGCCTTAGCTACTTTGTGCTTTCTATGTATGATATATCGTAATAAAACCACTTCAGCAGGCATCAAGTCTTCAGTGTCTGCAGATATCCTCCACAGTTCTGGAAAATAATATCAACACAATTTTCTCTATGACTATATCATAGCAGAACACACAGAGTTTGTAGGAACTGTCTCTAAAAAATAAATCATAAAATGAGATCCACTCAGCTCCTTGTTTGAATGTCACTTCAACTATAGTCTTTTGGACAGTTCTAGGGAGGATAACACCATAACAAACAATAGCTGAAGACTGAATTTTGTTTCTTTGCAAAATGCCCAAAAACCAAGGGGTAGTGTGTTGACCCTGGTTTGACACCACATATCCACCAAAGCCACTCTATCACTCCCCTCTGCAACTGGACAGAGAGAAAACATAGAGTTCATGGGTTGAGATAAGGGCTGGGAGACATCACTCACAAATTACCATCATGGGCAAAAAAGACTCTAATTTGGAATATTAGTTGAATTTATTACTAACAAAAGAGCAGGCTAATAGAAGTAAAATAAATCTTAAAAGCACCTTCCCCCGACCCTCTCTCCTTCTCAAGTTCTACCTCCTGCTCCCCGGCAGTGCAGGGAGACAAGGAATGCAGGTTATGGTCAGTTCATCACAGCTTATTTCTGCTGCTGCTTAGGTACAGGAGTCCTTCTCCTGTTACCCATGGGGTGCTTCCCACAGGAGACAGTCCTTCATAAACTTCTCCAATGTGAGTCCACAGGCAACAGTTCTTCACAAACTGCTGCACCATAGGTACCTTCCATGGGGGCCAGTACTTCAGGCACAGGTTGCTCCAGTGTAGGTCCCCCACAGGACCACAAGTCCTGCCTATATCCATGGTTCAGCAGATCTCTGCTCCATCATGAGCCTCCCACAGGGTCAGCCTCCTTCAGGTATCCATCCACTCTGGTGTGGGTCTCCCCAACGGGCTACAGGGGAATCCCTGTACACCCATTGACCTCCATGGGCTGCAGGGGCACAGCTGCATCACCAGGATCTGCACCACGGCCTGCAGGGTAACCTCAGCTCTGGTGCCTGGAGTATCTTCTCCCCCTCCTTTCGCACTGACCTTGGTGTCTGCAGAGTTGTTGATATGTTCTCACTCCACTCTTCTCTGGCTGCAATTTTCATCTGTGCAATAACTTTTTCTCTCTTTTTTAACTACGTTATCACAGAGGTGTTACTATCGCTCCTGATGGGTTTGGCCTTGCCCAGCTGTGGGTCTATCCTGGAGCTGGATGGCATTGACTCTACTGGACATGGGGGAAGCTTCTGGCAGCTTCTCATCTCACAGAAGCCAGCCCTGTAGCCTCCCCACTACCAAAGCTGGTCACACAAACCCAGTACACAAGGGTTCATAATAATATGCTCCTATACGGTGACTTATAATAATAAGGCTTTTTACTAGAATGCCCTTGTGTTAAGACAAGTCTGTATGCAGTCTTTGTCAAATGTCTCACTCTCTTGGCACTGAGAAATTCTACCTAAACTTTGGAGTGAAATTTTTGAGGACAGAACTTTATCATAGGGTTCAATTCTTCTGTACTTTTATTAAGTGTAGTTCCTTTAGATAAATATTTTTTCTTTTTGTCACTCTATGTCAACTTTTGGGCTTTTCTTAAAATTTTGAGAAAAATAGATATTTTTTTTGACAACAGAACAGACAAGATGACCAATCTGTCTTAAGAATGCATGTTGCCTTTATGAGATATCAGTTTTAACAATAAAATCAAAGATAATTTCTAATGCCAACACTGGAAAAGAAAAGGTTTCCAGGTTTTAAAAATGGAAGAGAGCCAGTCAAGGATGAACTGAACTCAGAATATATGTCAAATATATATATGAATGCATGGGACAATAAGATGTCAAATATTGATTTCATTACTATAGTTTTTATTGGATTAAAATTCTCCTTTTTGACCAAATAATCTAATTTTAGAGATGAGAAAATACAGGCCAGTGGTTGATGGTGTTGGTTACTTTATATTTTCGGGTATCAATGCAGGATACATTACAGGACTGATATTTTGAGACAGACTTAAAATCAGACTACAGAATGATAGTTCCCTTCCAGAGGGAGGGAGCTATTCACTATCAACAGTCATGTACAAAGATTTGGCAAAAACAATTTTACTTTTAATAGAAAAAAGATTTATTCCTTCCAACTTCATAAACAAATACTCTCCAATAACTTACCTCATTGTAGGCTTGTACAGATTTCACCACACAGCTGAATAAATGTTTGCAATCTAAACCAATTATACTAAACAAAAGTTCAAGGAAAATATTTTAATACAGTCTTACTTAAATGTAAACAAGTAAAAGGAAAAGACTCTCAAAACAAATGATTGTACTTACAGGATGTGGGCAAATCAACATTTGCAGTATAAAAGTGAGTAAGAAATAAAACGTGACACAACAAAAAAAAAAAGGAAGAAAAACAAAAGACAAGCATAGTCTACCTACAGCAGCCTTCACAGGCATACAAATAGAGTTAAGAAAAATTATTTGTGTCCCTAGGGTATATAATTTAGTTTAATATAACTTAGCTAATTAATTTTCTAAGTTTTCATGACTTTTTAAAAGCAAAAATAGAAGTAGGACAGAAATAAACACATGGGGGGAAAAAGGTAAACGTAGTTTTAGCTGTAGATCCTGAGATTGCTAAAATCAGATACGTGGGTCACTGAAAGTTCCAAATAGCACCAACTGCATTAAGTGGTGAAAATTACTTCCAATAAGAGATTTAAAGAACTCATCCTCTTCAGTTTATCTAGGAGACCGAGGGGTGACTTGGTGCTTCAAAAACTAACAAAAGACTTTTTACTCTGTTGAGGGAAACTATCACTACTGGACACAGAAAGACCAACCCAGACTAATACAAATGAGAAGACAGGACTACATATTTACCAGTGTTTGTGTTAACCACAGAAAAGAATGGTCAAGCAAGATGACGGATTACCTCCTTGTTGGTTTTTGCACATCAAGATGGTTTATTCTCTTGATAATAAAATTAACAAAATACAAATTATTGTCTCAGTACCATTTTAAAGGAAAAATATATATTCAGTATCACTTAAGAGGTAGAAAATAATAGGTTTTTCTGGATTTATGATTTTATCAATTGGTTTTACTAATTTTCTTTTTGAAATTTACTCTAAATAACAATTATAAATGAAATCCCTGACTAAAAGTACCAAGGAAATACTGCAAATTCTTTTCACTTATTTTCAACATAATTTCTAGGGTTTTAATGAATATGTAGGCAGGATAGACACACATTTATATGCAAACAGTGAATTATGAAAATTCATTGAAAGAACTAGCAATTGCAAGTTGATTTTACATTATTTCACTCCTGGTTTTCCATTAGCACATGTTTATTTCAGCAGCCTCTATTATATTCATTGTTTGACTTCAGGATTATCTGTTTGTTAAATCCTGAATTATTGAAGCTAGTCAAACACAACAGATAGATAACTTCTGGTACATAATTTTCAAAATAGCTAGTACCTTTTTGAATCTCTCTGAAAGCTTGCCAAAAATAGTATACTTTATTTCAAACACTCTACAAGTGAGTTACGTGAAACACACCCAGTAATCGTGTTTTCCTGTGGAAACTTTCTATTCTATTTCTAGGAATTTTGAAGTAAATATTTTACTTAAGCAGATTAGTTTTAACTGTGTAGAAAAAAGCATTGTGGTTTTTTTCCGTCCTAAATAGAAACCCAAAAATATTAAAACAACCTACTGTTCTGGAAATCAGCAAAAGCTAAGCAAGCATAGTGCTGTAAATATGCAAAAGTAGAGGATTCATTATCACACCTTTTAAGTCATCCTGTGTACATTGATAAGCTTTGTTTCTGGAAAGTGCTAAGTTTTCATCTCCTTGTGAGCCTGTTAATGATACTTCACGTCTTGGGAATTCATTCATTTGTGAAGCATCAGCATAAGACAAATCATAACTCTGTTACTCCCACTGCATATGCAAGAACCACAGGTGAGGGTAGAGAAATGGAAAAGAAAAAGAAGTTCATAACTAAATGAATTGTAACATCTTTTCCCCCTGTGACAATGCTACCAAGGAACAAGGCAGAACAAGAACTGAATCAGATTGTATTCACTGGGAATGTTGATTTCCATGAGACCAAAGGTGCTGGTATGGGAGACGTGAAGCAGACAAGGCAAATCTTGTCACAGCACTGTAATTTGTTTTTGTGATTTTCAGGGCCATTTAAAAACATGTTTCCTTCTGACTAGGAACTCTGAAACTATGAAAAAAAATCCACAGATACATGGAGAAATTGGGACATAAATACTTTTATTGATGAAATCAACACTAAAAGACAAAAAATCAAAAGAAAGCAACAAGGTAGGTGGGGTGAGGAAAAACAACAAACCCTTCACTCTATACCCAATTGATTTTAAAAAAATTCTTTAAACTTCTTCTCTAATCTAGTGGAAGATGGGACAATAAATACGATTCAAGGGGAAATCCAAACACCCACCATTTAGATACACCCTTTAGATTACATTTTTTTATTTACACATTCAGCTTGCCAGGCATTTAAAAAATACATATAGTTTTAAAACTACATATAGTTAATGTATTCAAGTGTGCAATTCCAGTACACTGCTTTAATTTTTTTCTTGTTAGTGAGCTGGTTTTCCTGACCATGTTAAAAATAGGGCACTAAATATTGCAAAAAATGCAAGCTTAGAAAGATCTGAAAATTTTGCCGAACAAACAAATTAACTATACATAGCTTTAAATCAAATTGGTAGTTCCAATATTACAATGAAATAGATTATAATAATTCTGCTTGCCTGATCAAAGACTAAACAAAGAAAATAAAATAAATTGCCTGCTTGTTAGTACTAGTTTTGGTTGACTGGAAAAGGCCAAGTTACAGCTATAATATAGCTATGATAACTTGATTATAACATGATGTAAATCTTATAAGAGTTGAAAAGAGTGATTAAGGTATCTATATGCTAACTGTATAAAATTCTGATAATCTGAATTCTTACCAGGAAAGAAAAAAAAGTCTCTTATCCCATCATTGTTCAGAGGTGTGTTTTGCTGCCTCCAATATTGATTAGCATTTGAAAAGCCAGTGACGTTGATACATGTGTTAGGTTAGCCAATTAAAAGCTCACCTGTGCACCCACAGAGGAGCACAGGGAGCTGACAGTGGACGGATGAGACAAAAGCCACCTTACCCTGGCTCCGCCAGGACCATGACAGACCCATTCCACAACAGCAGAAGAAATGCAGAGAGTTCAGGGCAAGTAGGGGAACCCCAATTCCAATGCAGAACCCAACCTCTATCCTGGCCTCCCGAGGGCTGTTCCTGATGAGATACAGCCCACAGGGCTGGGGGACAGCTCACACTAGAAGCTCTCCAGTCACTTCAGAGGCTGAAGGGGGTTGTCTGCCCAGTAATACAGGGCTCATTGTGGGGTACAAGGGAAGAGCATTTTGGGATTGCACAAGGCTAATTTTGGAGCATTTAAGGATAGCAATATCAGGGAAAGGAATGGATTCAGGTGCTTTGGGGTAGAACACATACTAAAAGTACAGGAATAAAGTCATTGTAGGAGTTGGTTCCATGTAACCTGAGGCTGGTCACTCGTGCTTGTGTGACCATACCATGTAGTGGCATCGCTGCAGGAGTGGCTTCTGTGAGAAGCTGCTAGAAGCTTCTCCCCATGTTGGATAGAGCCAATGCCAGCCAGCTCAAACAGACTGCTGCTGGCCAAGGCTGATCAGTGATGGGATAACATATTTAAGAAAGGGAAAAGTTGCTGTGCAGCATAAATTGCAGTTGGAGAAAGGAGTGATAATGAGTGAGGGTCAAACCTGTTTTGCCTGTGACAGTAACACAATACGTTTTCAATCTTTCCTGTCTTGCAGGGATGGGGAAATGATTGAGTGACTTGGTGGGCACCTGGTATCCAGCTAAGGTCAACCCCCCACAGTCTTTATGATGTAATCTGCAGGACAAGCTACCACTTTTTGAGGAATAGCTTGTGATTTTGTTTTGTTAATAACATTTATATCTGACAGCTATTAAAAAAAAAAATCATGTGTTATTAGGTCTCAAAAATACAATAATTTTCTATCTGGTAAGGCACAATAGGCTGCTTTAATTTAATATCTGAGGACTGCAATCAAAATTAAAAATTCTTCTACTTTCCCAAAACAATAGAGACTACTCTTCTTGTGTAGCAGAATTATACACCTTCACCACAAACCATGACTGAATGAAGCAATCAATCACAAAAAGACAGCACAGACTGACTTTAAAGGACTGTTGCTTCTAAAAAGAAGCAAAAGGAGAAAGCAGTCTAAGTAACGTTAGAAAGTCTAAGTAACGTTAGAAAGCAGAGTCCTAAATGCCCTGAGGACAGTTTTCCAATATTTAGAATCTCTGGGAAATTAGAACAATCAAAAAGATTCTTATGATTTGGTCAGATTGGTAATGGGGACTTGTCTATTAGTAAAGTGAGTATTAAGTGGTTACTTCAAAAGAGTCTATGTATTTTATTATAACTATCTCAAAGACAAGATAGTTCAACTACATATCAATCCCAACTACATATCAATCCCAACTACATGTGTGTATTCTGGAACAGTTCGTTTAAACTATTGTAAATAGTTGCCCATAAGGAAAATGTCTCTCAGACGTCTCAGAGTCATAGAGCCTACACTGCAGGATTTGCCTGGATGACAAATTTAAGAATTGTGTCTGAAGGCAATCAGATGTTTGAGGCATTCGCTTTACTGATAGGTTTTCTTCCAGAAAACTAGGTCATGTCTGTCACAGGAGTTCTTTTGGTGGTTTGTTTGTGGGGTTTTTTCAATGATCAGCTCAAATAATGAATTAAATCAAGAAGAGCACCGAAGATGGAAATATATGTAAAAGTTGTTGAATTTTAGCAAAAACAAGTTTCTGAAAACAAAAACATGAGGGAGAGGCTGAGAGAGCCTGGAAATTTTAGCCTGGAGAAGAGAAGGCTTAGGGGAAGTAGGAGTGAATCTGATTGGTGTGTATTAATACCTGCGAAGATAAGATGGTGTAAAGAAGGTGAAGATAGACTGTTCATGATGATATCCACTGACAAGACATGAAGCAATAAGCAAAAACTGAAACAGAGGAAATTCCGCTTACAAATAAGTGAAAGCTTTTTTACTGTGAGGGTAAACACTGGGATGGGTTGCCCAGAGAGGTTGTAGTGTGTCTAATCTTGAAGGTATTCAAAATCCATCAGACACAGTCCTGGGCAGCTTTCTTTAGGTGACCCTTCTTTGAGGAGGTCACTGGACTAGGCAAACCCCAGAAGTCTCTTCCAATCTGTGCTATTATGCAATTTGTAGTACTAGTAGACTAGTCTAGCTGTAAATATTGTTAGTTCTGCTTAAAAGAAAATCCCAAATAAATGCTTAGTTTTTAAATGCTCATATAATACAAGTGCTGTGTAATAGAAAAGGATTTAATGAAGCTCTTAGATTAATCAGCTTTTTATACCACTCTGAATTTTCATCCTATTTGTCACTTTCTCCTAGGTTTTAACACAGTTTATGTTTATATCACTAACATGGGAATTAATTTAATTGCAATTGAGCCTCATAAAATGGCTGTGGCTCATGTAATTCAGAGATCTTTGTATTTATTACAATAAATTTTATAAAACTGCATTTCAAAAGAATTATTTAACTTCAGAAAGGAAATTTCCATAATTGTAAGAATCTGAATTGCAATAAGAAACTTTCACTTGTCATTCACAAGCTAGATTCTACATCATTGAAGTTTACACTTTCACCCAATACCTGATGTATTATGCAGAGCAGCAGACATATATCTGAAATAATGGTCTCCCCAGATATTTCCTAAAAGCTTTAACTCCATGGTAAGTATTTGTCTAGAGATAAGATATATTGAAAAAGAACAAAAGCTATTTTCCCATGTATGTTACTTTATACCAAACTTCCCCTTGTTATTCTGTTGATTCATCGTTTTCTGATGTATGAGCAAGATGAGTCACATTGTTTTTGTGATCTCCAGTTAATAGGCTTAAGGCACAGAGTTAACGTAAGCTGTGCATTTAAATTTGTGGTCACCAATAGTGGTATCATATATGCATCCTTGGTAAACTTTGAAAAAATAAGTTGTAAGTGCAAGAGATCACAGACTACATACTTGTGTTGAGTTGACACAATGAAATGAAATTTCACTATTTTTTTTTTTTTACTAAAATAGTCAAATATTTTTAAAGCTAAAGCAACCGTGTATGTTAAATGCTTTTTTGTTGCATATGTGTGTCATAGTCACCAGAAACATACATTTGTTGCAGTGTATTTGTCATTTCTAAAATGATAAAGGTCCCAGAGTTTCATGGAAAAAAAAAGAAAGGTCTAAAGTAATAAATTATATGATGGTGTGGGAGGTCAAAAGGTTGAAACAGATTATATAAGCACAGAATTTAAAAACACAGATAAATTAGGAAGCTCTTCTATTTTCAATATAATTAACATGCCTTTCATCTTGAGTAATGATTTTTGAAGTAAAAAAATCAATAAAGAAGCCATTTAAAAAAATTGCATTTTAAAAAGTATCTAGGTGAACATAAGTAGAAATTGACAGCAACACTGACATCCTTTTGTCTTCTCTAAAGTTTTATATGGAAATCTATGCAAGAGCCTGAAATACAATTTGTTCTATATTACAGTTGAGTCAAATTTCCAAATGATGAATGTAGCTCCCAGATAAGAGTTAGATTTTGAATAATGAAGGAAGACAATATTTATATGGCATTATGACTTTGTGTGAATTGACTTTCTGCAACTTGCATTCTAGGCATGTTTTTAAAGCAAAGATCAGACTGAATGCAAAGCAATTTATTATAGAAAAAATGAGCAAGCAAATATATACTTAGAGCAAACTGCATTGTGAAGCATACGTACTTCTTCCAAAAGTAAACCCCTAGAGATGTCTGATCACACAAGGATAAGAGATACTCAGTGTAAAAGCAGGAGTACTATGAGTCAGCTGTTTACTACAAGCCTGATATTTAAACATAATTTTCAAATTCCACCCCACTTTAGTGGTGCTTAAAAGTAAAGAATTTTTTTGCTGAACTTTTATAGGTTTCCTACCTTGAAACTGAGCATTAAAGCCCTTCCGTCGGTGATTGCTGTCAGATGTAAAATGGAGTCGTAACCAGTTCTTACTGCTGATAACAGGAGAAGGTAGATTCATGCCAGTCAACCTGGAAAAAAAGAATCTAGTATTAATGGTTAAAAAAAATTATGTGGACACTACTTAGAAAAAACCCCCACAAAGTCAAATATGTTGACCAAAGTGATTCACTGTCATCTCATGTCAATGTATTATTAGTTAAGTTACTATTATACCGTGAGAAATGTCAGGGTTTATTTCCCATTACACCTGTCCATTTTATGATTAAAACTTGTATTTCCAAACTACTTTTTCATAAATTAAAGAGGAAAAGCAGTCTTGTGAGTGTGTGCACGTATACAGGCATGTGTCAAAATATTAAGGAAAAATAAACATTTTTAATTATTACAAATTCTCATCACTGACTCCCTGCTGTGAGAGTTACCTTACAGGATGCCAAATCTCAGGTACTGAGAAATGGTAAATAAGAGTTATAGATGTTAGTTTATGTTAAGCTTGGGTGGTAAATTATTGATACAAAACTATCCTGTTAGAACTGATGTTGTATACATTAAGTCCTACCCACATTTAAGAAAAAAGAGAAGTTTAAGCACAACTGAATGCAGGCTAACCTATTTCCACTAACTATGGTATTGTGAAGAGTGCACACAAGGATTTTTTCTAATACAGGCAACAGGCCTTTGGAAAATATTGGATCATTCCGAAGTCATTAATTGCATCACACTATTTGTTAATATGAACACACTTGGGTAGGTACCAGAGTGCCCTGATATGGTGTTAATTAATGTCTTAGTTTACCAGATTTTGTTTTTCATGACCATGCTACAGGTTTCAGATTTAGCTTTTTTTTTTCCTGAATGACTCTGGAGGACTACACAAAATTAAGTTTCTCCTTTTCAAAAATGTTGATTATCTGAAAAAAACCTCAAACCAATTAATATCAGAAATGTTCAGCTAAAATATAAAATGTGTGAGTTTAGATTTGCCAATACAAGAGTAGACACAGTACATATGACTGAAGCTAAAAAAGTGCCAAACTGAAATGGGATTTAGTCACTCTCTGAAATTAATGTAGTGACATAGATGCCTTTTTTCCTTGCAGTATGAAATTCCAGAGTTTCATTAAATTGTCCAGATTACTAGGAAACTCATCATATTAAGAAATACTGATGCTGGAGAAATCTATTTAGAGATATGGCTGAATCCCTTTTCTTTCTGTAATGGAACAAGATTGACATACTGAAATATAGAAATTCTTACCCAGATTTCTTTTTTTCATTTGGACATACAAACTGCATCAGAGAAATTTAATTCTTACTTATAATCTCATTTTCTTTATCTAGTTGTTAACAACATAAGGGACACCCAAATCTTAGTTAAAACCAGCTTTGATTGAAAGAAAAGGAAGATTTATACTCTCCATTCAATATATGGCATTCAATAGTTCTTGAAGGTGTTGGCCAAAACATTCAATTCTATATGTTTCTACATATCACACCAATAGAATTTTATTTATGCTTTATCTACTCTTTCATATACTCTTTAGATCATTTTAGAGCAACACTCTAAATATTACTAACTATCAACTGGCATTTGCTGTTTCAAATCTACTTAGAATTTTAGTATACGCATAGAAAGTACTAAACAACTAAAAAAAAAAGAAAATAAAAAGCATATGTGGAAAACTAAAACTATATCTTTGCTAGTCCCTGCTAGCTATTGACAAAATATATGCCAAATCTAAAAGCTTTTCTATATATAGACTGAAATTCATATTACTGAACTGATAATTCATTTGTCCAAATACACAAATTTATGTCCTACAAATACTGTTTTGGGGGTTGGTTTTCTTTTATAAATGAAATATACATGTAATAACATTCTATCTAGCTTATCAAGAGCTCTGGATTTCAAAGCTGGCAAAACTCTGGGCTGAGATATTAAATTGAAATACGAATTATATGGTACATTAATAAAAGAGTAAATGAACATCATTATAAAAGCATGTTCAGAGCAGATATTTCCTTAGTTACATTTCTAATAATCAGACACAAAATACACAAGATATTTTCAGATCTATGTGAACTCTGCAAGGTACAGCTAAATAGTCTCAAATCTCCCCATTATATTATGAACAATAATGATGATGTGATCATGACATAGAGAGAGTATTTTAAGCAACCTATTTTATCAGAGTTCTAATTTAGCTGTGTGATCTCTATGCTACCGAATTCTAGATAAGAATATGTTCTTTACAAGACATACTGTTTGTGCTTTAATTGCAGAAAGTGAGAAATTGAAATAAAGCTCAGTGGTTAATTTAGATGTAAGGCTGCTTTGGAAGCAAGTAATAACCTGTGTATGGCACACTGGTGCATTTTTTTTCTGTAAGGTTTTCAAAACCTCTTCAGTATAGAACCCAAATTCAGAAATTACAACAAATTCTGGGAGGGTTAGACTAGAATCCTCTGGTCCACATGTGGACCTCAAAGGTGGTGCCCCTATGAAAAGAACTTCATTCTGTGGCATTCATCATGTGCAGGTGAGACTTCCTATGGAAAATTTCAGAGTTTCTGGTAATAGAAAATATAAAAATTTATGGATACAGTGTAAAATTCCTCTTCATGTGTTAATTGACCATTTAACTGGAATTTCTAGATGGCAGGAAACTCAAGCTGTGTGTGAGAGAGGTGGACATGGTTACTGCTGAAAGTGGCAGAGTGCCACCTGAATTGGTACAGCAGGCAGATTTCTAACTCACACAGAAGCTGAGATGGTATAGAAAAACGGGCTTTTTTTCCTTCATGCTTATTTCTAGGTCTTCTTCTTCTTTTTTTTTTTCTTTTTTTTCCCTTTTTTTCTTTTTTCTTTCTTTTTCTTTTTTAAAATTTTTTCTCTTTTTTATTCTTTTTTTTCTTTTTTTTTTCTTTTTTTTTAAATCAGGGAATAGGAAACAAATAAACTATCCATCACCCAGCAAATACCAAAACCCAAGAAAAAACTTAATAACATTACAGGTGCGCTCCTCAGATAAAAGTAAAAATCAGTACTGTCAAGGAGTGTTTGATTCTAGTTCCACAAAGTAGAATATTATATCTATAGCAAAAGACACAATGTGAGGGAGGGGTCCCTAAAACACATGCTCATTTGTTTTTCTGACATACAAAATGTAACTCCCATGGCAGTGGGATGTGCTTATAAGTTAGATGTAGTTCAGCAATAGAGAAGTTGGACATCACTACTCAACAAATTCTCGAGATCACACTCTCAAGAAAGAATGATCCCTCCCAGTCCCACAAAGAACAATACAGTGCTTCATCTTAGGCTGCAGAATGATGAGAAACATTTCCTTTAAGCTTTACCAACTGAGAGGTGCATCACATTCCACAATTTCTAAGTACCCATTCGCTCTGTGTGCTGGCAGTATTATAAGTGTGCTTCCTCTGACTCAGTGTAGCATTTACTGTTACATGCTAACTTCTTATATGAACTGAGTATTCATGGAAAACAAGCAGTTTGGTCCACACTAGTAAATGGAACAGCAGAGCTTTATATCAATTCCTGCTTGAGAGTCTACACTGTTAAAGGTTACAACAACAAATCATGGAATCTTAGAATCATAGAATTGTTTGGGTTGGAAGGAACCTTAAAGCTCATCTAGTTCTAACCCTCCTTTCCTTAAACCAGGTTGCTGAAATCCCCAACCAACCTGGCCTTGAAGACTCCAAGGAATGGACTCCACAGTTTCTCTGGGCAACCTGTTGAAGTGCCTCACCACCCTTATCATGAAACTATTCTGCCCATGGCAGATGAGTGCTCCCTTGATCTTTCATGGGATCAGTGTAGGAATTAGTCTAAACCACAGGGTCCCAATAGGCATTGGGAATGTGACCACCCCTTGTGAGTTTTTCAGGAAACACTAATAGATGTCATGAGGTTACATTGCTCTGAAAGTAAAAGTACAACTAAAGTAAAGTTTGCTTTATTGAAAGTGCACACACATAGTAGTAATTCCTGATGCATACGAATATAAATAGAGTAATTTTAGCTCAGATTAGGTATTAAGTCTAAAATCAGATGAAAGCTTGGAACTTCTTTGTATCAGACAAATTATTTAGATAAAGTAAAATCCCCATATTTCTTAATATCAGTTTCTCCTTAGAAGCATTCAAGCTTTGATCTTTATTAAGGATTTCTCTGATGCTGTCTAAAAAGAATATTGAAAGTTCCTCAGTTCTTTTCAGCTGAAGGCATTTATTGTTTGGGAAGTAATACGAAAGAAATTAAATTCTGCCTCTGCCATGAAAAAAGTAATGTTTTTTTGAAACTGATTGTAAGGTCTAGCATAGATAGTCTTAAAAATCTGCTCTAGCCTTGGATAGAAGTGATATCTAATCTAAATTAGATTAATCAAGTTTTTAATAAACAAATATACATATGTATATGTAGTGTTATTTGGGCGTTTTCTGGAAATACTTGGTCTGATTTGCAGTGTTGAGATTTCATCTTCTGTACTGATAGCAGCCAGACAGCTTCTAGGATCAGTGGGTTAAAACTGAATGTCACTTAGACAAATGACACATCTGAATGCTCTGGGTTAAACGTGATTTGAGGCCATGCACTGAACAGGAACTGAAGGAAGTACTAAACAGCTGTTTATTCACTGAGTATCAAGCATTCAGTGACCTGTTAAAGAGCAATCCCATGGGAAGAAAAAAAAAAAAACAAAAATAATTTTTCAAATAAAATTGTAAGACAATGCATTTACCTGAGGACTCGGGATGAAGACTGCACAAGGAATCTAAAATCTCTAATTTCTGCATACTAAATGTTGCACTATGCTTCATGGAACAAGACAGACTTGCAGGGAATTCCTGTGTGTGCTGTTACAGCATCATACAGAACTAAAGGGTCAGGTTTTGAAAGCTTTGTAGTTATATTAGTATCATACTACACCTCTGCTGATGAGCACTGCTTCTTATAAGACATAATAAGAAATAATTAAACCACCCCCATTTTTCTTCTTCTAGATCTGAAGGCATAAAGACTACAACAGGATCAGAGATAGCAGAGGAAGCTCTCTTTCTGTTTTTTATGTTATACTACTTTACGTAACGTTTTAATTTTTATTTTTATTCCATCATTTCCTCACATAGACGCTAATCTACTGTTTCTACACGTAATAAGCCATTCTGTTTCCATTCAGTAATGTTTTCCTTATGTATAGAATGTTGAATAGAAAAGCAAAATGTCTTTTGAAATCTATTGCATTATCAAGAGTTTGTGATAAGTTTTATTAAAATTATTAATAACAGGTTTGTCACTGAAATATTTTTTCTCTAGTTCAGATTTTTCAGTATTTATTCTCTGACAAAAATTCAGGTATAGAAAAACTACTTTAAATGTAAATAAGAGAACTAATCTACAGAGGAGCAATTTTGATGTTACATGTGTTAATAAAATAATACTTTTTTCTGAACAAATAAAGCAAATCTTGTTGCCACAACACCTCTCTGGATTAGGAGACAAAGAAAGAAAACTGCACCCTAATTTTCAATTTAGAGCTAACTTCCATTTTTATATTCTCTCAGTTAAAGAATATATATATAAGATACATGTCCAAACAACTTTCAAGGATCCTCACTTATTACTCGACAAAATAACAGGAGGTAGTTCACAAAGGGGTAAATTACGATCATTGCAGCAAATAAATAAATGAAGACTACGTGCATAGATGTGTGTGTATATATATTCTGTCTGTATTACATGCACTCTATAGGTAAATATCTAGATTTTATTAGATATATGAAAAAGGAATGTTAGAGGTTTATTGCCTTAAACTCACTATAACACCAGGATAGCCAAGGCTGTATCTCGTAGCAACCAAGAGCAAGTAATGAGCTGCATTAGCTCTAAGTGAACATGTAGCTTTACAAGCTGTGTTTGGGGGTTCATGTAACACTGAAACACACATACTGTGGCTGCAATTTCACAGAGAGATGAGATGCTCTGACAAGCACCTGCTGCCTAAGAGCAGCCGTTGTGCTGTGCTTTTCTGTTCTTCCTCCTCCTGCACTTTACTGCTTTTTCTTAATCCTTTCCTTGTATTGCCCCTCCTCATATACATCAACTTTGACTCTTGCTGGAATTTCTGTGATCTTGTTTAGACAGTGTAATGGCAGAAAATTATCCACTCCTCCCCACCCCCTCCAGCTGAGACGTCTGTGTGCCATTTTTTAAATTGCTCATGGAAAAGAGAAACAAGTCAGAGCTGCCACAAATTCAAAATCAGGAGCACAGGAAAAGAAAAGTGACATAGAGTCTCACTGCAACCTGTGGAGCTATAGATGACCACGTGGGGAAAGGAAGAATTTATACATAAATATAAATTAGAGGACTACTCAACAAAATATAAGAGAGGATAAATAGCATAACAAGAAGACTATTTGCAATACCAGTGAAGTGGAACAATACTTATTATGCTTGATAAGTGAGACCAGGCTATCTTCTAAAAAAGAACTACCAGTTTAACAGAAAAAGTGTATATCCTCTTTTTTAATTATGTAGAATTTGAAATAAGAGACTGTTTATAACAGCTAACGTAATCTACAAGAAAAGGGTCTAGAAGTGGGGAGAGGGACAGAGAGGGCAAATGTGAGGTATTTCTCATTTAAAGTAATTAGATCAAGCATGATTTTTCTCTCCCTTCTTCACCTGTTTCCATAACCATGTGTTGTTATACTGGATGTTGTGAATAAATACTTTCATTTGCATTCTACCTCAATACTGCCTGGGACAAGAATGAATTCAAATGAATGGATAAGTTTTTGGGTGAGATTTTTTCACCCTGACTTTAAGACATAGGAGGACCTTAGCAAATTTTAGCTTGCTAAGTGCCCCCTCCTGAACAATACTCTCCTGAGAATGGTTCAGTAGAACAGGGTATGTCCTTGGGAAGCTGAATGAGGCTGACAGAGCTGTGTTTCAGGTGAAGTTAGGAAAACTAATGACTAAGAGTAATCCAGAAGGCTTTTGCTGTACAGGAAAAATTTGACAAACACCTTAAGTCCTGAGGGATCACAGGAGTTTGCCAGAGAATTTGATATCAAAATACTTTTGTCAATCTGGGTCTAAGAAAATAGCCTGAATGAAACTCAAAACTGGTGAATATAAAAAGCATGAAAGAAAGGAAAACACAGCTGAGTAAGGAAATAAGCCCAAGAATAAAGTTTTAGTAAGACATTCTCATTTTCAATAATTCAGCTCCTTCAACTTGAGTAGAAGTCTAAGAATACTACATTTTTATTTGCTCAGTTATCCTTCATATTGAGAATAGCAGGTTTAAACATTAATAAATGAGAGCATGAGATGGAAGGTCCTCTTCAAAATTAAATAACCCAACATTAAATAAAAGACTATGTTCCATAATTATGTTATGTGGTGTCACTATGTAGTCATTACATTCATTAACCTCACTACTAACTCCTGGCATTTATTAACTGTTACACTGAAACACGATAATGACCTACTTAAAACTAAATTATGTAATTTAATATAAAATTCTGTAAGGTTTTTTTTGTTCATTAAATAAATAAAGTTTTAAGTGGCAAGGCCATAATCAGATAGCTTAAAATGGAAATGTAAACAGAAATATGATATATTTTTAAAAAAATATTCAAATCATACCCTCTCAAAGTGTATCTTTAGTTTCTCATGTTGTCTGAACAGTTTACATGTATGCTTAAAAGCCCTTTGGCATGGTGAAATGAGGAGAGACAGGTTTAATCTTCTCTAATTTCAGCTGTTGGCAATGAGTGGTCTCCATCTGGGAGAGGTTCCTTATATAGACAATGGAGAGGAATAAGTATTTCAGGAGTGTATCTTATCTGAGGTATTTCAGACTTCCATATTATTTTGAGATGAATCTCACCTTAGAATGTGAGAGTTATGGTAAAGAGATCAGTAAATATCAATAGCTTGAGAATCATCCAAAGCATAGAAATGCTATTGTAATTCAGCTTTTGGAACATGACATAACTCGAAACTTTATTCTCCAAAGACAAACCTTTTTATTATAATTTTGTGCAGAAAAGTACCCAGCCTCTTTTGTGTATTTTTTTGTACTTCACACTGGACATTATACCTGCTTGGCTGGAGGTTAAAGCCATAGACAAGATCTTTTTATGTTTTGTAACTGATGTTTGGAAAAGAGCTTTATTAAGAACATCTTGGTTTATCGATTTAACAGTGTTAGCAAACATTTTTCTTGATGTCATGGTTTTGCCCACCAGCCAGCACCTAGGGCTGAGGATGGTTTTGTCCAAGTGGATTTCCGGAGAAAAAGTCAATCAAAACTTTTAGTAATGCCTCTGCTAATTACATATTTAAGAAAGGGGAAGAGAAGGTTGTGGGGCAGTTGAAATTGGGAGCCGTATAGGGAGAGAGAGGCAGGCCCCAAGTGGGCCAGGGCCTCCTCCCCTGGCCCTGGGCCAGGGGTAGGTGTGGCACTGAAGCCCTCCTTCTCTCAGGTAAGAGAGTAGAAAAAAAAACTTATAGAAGGACTGAGAAGAACCTGGACAAGACGTGCTGCAAAAGGAATTCCAGAGAGATAGCACAGGTTTCAAGGCCAAAGCTGGCAGCAGGAGGAGAGAAGTTCGAAAGGCGGGCTGCTTCTTCCCCCTCTTTCGCTCTCTCTCTCTCCCTTCAGCAGGGAAAAGACTGAAAAATAAAACCCTGCCACCTGTGGAAGTTTGTTGGGATGAAGAGACACCCATGCAGCTCATAGAGGAGCTTGTGGATGCACAAAGAAGCCGAGACTTCATGAGAAGGCCTGAAATGAAGCAGAGTCCTGCTGGAGGCTTGTAGGAGCAGAACAGCTCGGGTAAGATGTTGGGATCCGTGTGAAGGATCCATGCTGGTGCTGGGATTTGTGACCCTGAGAGACAGCAGAGAATGGAAGACCTGTTGTCTGAAAGATGGACTCACGTCGGAGAAGTCTATTAAGGACTGTTTTCCCATGGGAAGGGACCCCACAGGAAACAGGAGTGGACTCAAAGACCATTATCCCCTGTGACCCTGTGGTGAAGATCCATGGTAGGCAAGTGTCCCCTTGCAATCCATGGAAGAGAAGACCTTCAGGGCCTGGGTAACCCCCAGGCTCTGGTCTTAGCCCAGGATGGGGTAGGCCCAGCCCTGAGGCCAACATAGAAGAAAGAGAGATAGAGAAAGAGTTCCAGCTGCGACGAATCAGAGTTGTCGTCCTAGAGATAACAAAAGAAGAACTTTAAAGTGGTGCATAATTATTTGAAAGACCTCGAGCTCTAGAAGAGAGAAAGAGACTGCTTCTCCCCCTGGACTGATACAAAGGGGGAAGAGATATTTCTGTAAATACATAATGCTTTTACCTAATTAGAATTATTCTAGATATAGTTCTTTAGTTTTTATCTTGCTAATAATAAATCCTAATATTATTCTCCCCAATCAGGTCTCTTTTGTCTGCATAAACCTTCTTTCAACTTACAGTAATTGCGTGGGGGGTGAGAAAAAATTGACCCAGAGCAAAACTACAACACTTGATTATTGTTGTAATATTTAATAAACATCATAAGGGTAGTATTCCATGGCACTCTGAATAGAATATTCTTCCTGTGGAAGATTATTACTGCTCTCAAGCTGATAAATAAAAGAGCAATAATTCCTTATACGTCTAGGGTTTTTTCTGATATATGGCTTTCATTGTCCAGCAAAAGTGGAACATTAAGTTCTAGGACACAGCAATCAATTAGATTTTATTGTTTAATACAGTGATATTGAACCCAGGCCCTGAGTTCTGCAAGCCACTCTTCTATAGCATTCAAGGAGTTCTTCCGTCCAGGGCCAGAGAAGGTAAGTGTAGGGTCCTAAAGTTAACATGGAAGTTGTCCTGATAAAAACAAAAATTTTAAACAAGCTCACAATTAAAAAATATAAAACTAAATTGTAGGTATTTTTACCACTATAAATATATAATAATTGAACATTTCAGAGACAAAGTTCTGCTTTAACAATTCTTCTCTAGTTGAGTGTAATTATTAATAGCTACAATAATAAAATATAAGTCTTACACCACACACAGTATTCAGTTTAGGACAACTACAGGTATAGTGTTTTACACCAGTTATCCAGATAGGCATTTTTGTTGACATTCTGAAAACTCTATATTTTTTATTGTGTTCATATTAATCCCATAACAAATTCTTTAGTATCCCATACAGAGGAAACTTTAAATTCTTCAATGAAATTTGAAAATTTCTAAACTAAAAAGGAGTTGCCATTTTTTTCCATTAAAAACAAAGACTTTCAGTCATTGTGAGCTATTAGTGTAGGATTAAGATCTAACAAGATGCATTCCAAAAAGCAACTGTATGAATCAATGGCCAGTAGCCATCCATCTTATTGCAACTGTTCTCAAAAACTCATTTAAATTTCATAAAATCAATATCTATTGTAGACAGAATGAAATCTTTACGTACATGAGGCACATACTATACTTCTCTGAGGAAAGAGACTGTTCTGTTCTACTGTATAAGATCTTGTCATTTGTGGCTGCTTCTGTAAGATTTTCAAAATAAACTAAATTGAATATATAAATATAATGAATTGAAAAATGTTTTTCCATTCAGTGCAATAATTTAATTTCATTACTTTAGTAACTGTCCTTCATTATGCATTTTATTAGGTGAGTTGTTCTTTTTAATGAAAAGATTTCAGATATCCCATTTGGCTTTGTTATAAAATAGCTAATGAAAAACAGAAATCCAGGAAAAAAATCCACAAGATTGAAAAAGTTATTGGAAGTAATACCTAAAAATTTATTAATTTTCTTAGGTTTTCATTTGAAGAAGTCACATTGCTTGCTTTAAGAAAAAAACTCATTTATTTTCATGTGTTTAAAATCTCAGTCGGTATATGGGGATGTTTAGAAAGTCTCTAAAAGATGAATGTGGGAATATTTTGAAGAGCTCCTCTAGGCTGTGCCTTTCTGCATTGATTATTTGGAATGAGTTTAGGATCAATCTGTTTGACATGCTAGATAATAACAAATAATGAAAATCTCATAATTGTTTCCCTATCTTCTTTTATGATCTCCCTATTATTAATTTCTTAGCCCATAAATCAATGAAATCCTGTTATCTTCCAATATATTTAAACTATATCTGGTAATCTGGCATATCTATTCTATGATTCAGGAAAAAAACACCTGCTTTGTGCAAGTCTATCACTTTTTTCCTAAGGATATTAGACACTGAGTTAGACAAATAACACCATATTTACTCATTTCAGTGATGGTATGGGTTTCATTGATACTCTCAAGTGGTAAAAATTGCCCTTGCTGGGTTTTGCTGATGTTTGGATAAACCTTTCAATAAAAGTTTTTCTGCCAATTCTAAAATGTGTCTTGATTTAGAGCTAAGGTAAATGTTTACATCCTTAGTATATCTTGCCAAGCAAGTTGACTTACCTATATTTTAACATATTTTCCTTACTTATGATGGATTATTAAGTAAAAGCCTCTGACTTTTTTGTTTTGTTACGTTATTCTTAAGTGGTAAAACTATTTCCATTTGAAACACAAAGTTTTGCCCCAGTAATAAAGATAGTGGGGAATAAAACAATTCTCTAGTAATATAATCCCAACTGGGTTGTTTGGGTTTTTTACCTGTTCATCTGGACACAGCAATTTAAGATACCGTTTGCAAACAGTAAAACTTGTTGTTCCCCCACATATACTGTTTGGTAACTATCAGAAATAATTGTGAAAAGGAAGGACCATGCAACCCCCATACTTAATAGGAATTGGCATTTAGGTATCCACCTTCATAAAACTGGTCTCCCTTCTTTGAAATTACAATATAACGAAATACAATTTTTGGGTTGTACCAGCAGTAGAATGTGACAAAAAGTAGCTATGACTTTTTGACAGAATATGTTGAATGCATCTTATTTGGAAAAAAAATCAACCTAACAATGAAGAATTGAAAAAAACACCAGAACTTCCCCAAACTGCTGTAAAACTTTTCCATTCTATTCTACTAAGCAGCTATATTTTACTTTAAAATATTGTTACTATGTAAAGAAAGGAACTACATGTTTTGCAGAGGTTCTGGATTTACTACTTGGTAGCTTGTTAAGCAGGAGTAATATGTGTTGGTGTACTAGAAAAAATATCTCCCAAATGTCACAGGAGACAAAATAAACAGTAGGGCAAGTATTTGCTCAAATAATGCATATTAATTCCAAACCAAAAAGACCTCTCCCCTCAAAAAAAAAAAAAAGCAAAAAACAACTTAGTTCTACCTAGGCTGTTAATGATTGGCATTAATAGCCTGTTAATACCTGGTCTCATAGAGTATCAGGCAGTAAATGCATTCTATTTTTGTTGATATGACCTACTGAATTATAGGTCTGTTGTATTTGCAAATAAAAACAAACAAACAAACAAACAAACAAACCCCCTGACCAAAGAAAAACTAAAATGCCAGAGTAAATTGGGAAAAAAAAGCTTCTTAAGAGATGTTTTCCAAAGAAATACCATGGACATTCTGATTCTAGACATAATTTAAACAGCGTTAATTTCAGTTGGCCTCTTGCTCATGCCAAAAGAAACATATTTGCCATATTCGTTGTTTTGAGTGAGTAGTGGGGTGGGAGAGAGAAAACCTCTTTCAACTCATTGTAATCAGAGTGCAACCACATAATAGCTGTTTTTAATAATGTATATTCTGGAAGCCAGGTGAATGAGGTGAATGTCTATTTATTTTTAAATTTGAGCACAGAATCCATTCAATTTCCTTACTGCTTAATGATATAACTGTCATGAACTAGATTCTTGTCTCAGTAACACTATATAGCTAAACCACTTCCACCAGGAGGCAAGTTGCTTCTGTGTTCTCTTTCAATAGTAAATGTTTATTTTCAATTTATCCAAATGTACTCCTGTTCCTTCAGTCAACCAGTCTTGCTCTGTGCTAAGTAAGCATGGAGTCTGATAAGCAATATTGCTTAAATCAAGCCTGCTCCCAAGCGCCTTGAGGGATGTTTTAGGGTTCCCAGTGAAAGTGGCAATGTTTTGCTTATCTCTTTCTAACAGCCAGATGTCTTTCAGCAGGAAAGAAAGTACTAGCAACAATGAACACTGTGACATAGGTATTTTAACCGCGGCTAAGAGGCAAAGCCCTTAGGGCTACCACACTGAATAGCTTAGCTAGATAGAAAGCCTGCTACTTTTAATTGTTGACATGATGAGTAATTTATTGTTCTATCAAGTTTTCCTGTATTTTGAAACTCCACACACTGCTTTATGAGTTCATTGCTTACATTACACATACTACACTCAGAGAACTTATACAAGTAAACATAACTCTTTCTTAGAGAAGATACAGAATTCTACAAATACTATTTATATTGCAGAAGAGCCAGACATATATTATTAAAAAAATAAAAGGTTTCATTGTCTATAGATGGTGTTTAGCATAATATATGCAAGAGTTTTTTCTTTAGTGCACATACATGGAACTGTTACCCCTTGACTTGAGAAAAATAAATTCAGCTATAATTTTTGAAGAGTCAGGATACAAGAGATCTTTTGTGTAGAGTTATCCTTCATTCTGAAGTGGGCTACATCCACTGCATTCTCAAGAATTTTATGTGCCGTTGGTTCTCTTGTAATGCAAAGTTTAACTGTATTAAAGCATTGCTACTGTGTTTCATAAAAATAATAGTTTTTTCAAAGGAGTCCTTAGTTTCTTAACTCTTATAAAATGACAATAAATTTGACTAGGTAACATCTACAGACTATTTTAAAAGTGTCAGCAGTGTGCAAAAGTACATTATTGCACATGTTGCTGCCATTGTGTCCTTATCGCTGCTGAAATTTTAAGTTAGATATTCTATTGCCTTCTTCACGAAACACCTAATTTTCATCAGTGTAGTTTCACATATTTTGTTACTTCTTCATAGCAGGAAAAAAATACCTGAAGTATGTATTCTTCTCCTTCCTGCCACCTTGAACATTGCACTCTAATTCCTTGCAATTAAACCAGGTTCAGATTCTAGATTAACCAACAATAGCAGCCTCAAATTGTTTGCAGCTATGCAAATAGAGTGCTAAGTTTACAGAAAGCTTCAATAGGCAGGTCAGGGAAGGAGACAAGAGAACAGTGGGACAGTCCATTCAAGTTAATTAACTTGTTAAAGCAATTACTTTACATACTGGCCACAATACTATCATGAACTTGATCTGATTTACCTTATATTTTTTTCTTCCCTTGGAAATTTTTTCTTCACCTGTGAAAAGCTTCACCATCTACCCTCACAGAGAGAAGAAAGCACCCTTAATTCCTTTCAAAGACAAATTGCGATATTTTAAATTTTCTTTTCCCTTAAAGATTGAAGTCGCTTTTGACACATAGAAATTCCATGTGGGACATTAAGCTGTGGTTCAACTCAGGCCTAGAGAAACCTACTTGTTTCATGAAAAAGGGAATGCAAATAACAGCATTCCAATTTCTGTCTCTCCGTGGAGTAAAGATGGCATTACTACTGCAGCAGAAATTGTGACCAAAATGCACATGGTACATTTTGTGTTCTATAGAGTTTATCACAGATAGAAAGCCATAGTTAAGAAGTAATGGTAATGAAAGAAGTGTTTCAATATGGCTTTTAGAGTCTTAAAAGAAGGCATTAAAAAACTTCAGCAATCAACAACAAAAAAACCCTAAAGACACTCACATCACTATAAAGTGGGAAAGATAAATCTCACGCAGTTCTTAAAATTCTTTCTGCTTTGTGTAAGGAATGCAATTTCATCTGACTGATCTGAGTGATCCAGGTGAAGGGAAATTTTTAAATTTAAGTGGAAAGATTTGATTGGAAGGTAAGTAAGAGATCAAAATCTGCAAAAAACCAAAAATATAAAGACACATTTCCAGAACTTTACAGTAGCAGATACAATGACAAAAGATACAGAAGGAATGAAAGGACAAAAGAAAGAAAATCTCAAAATCCCCTGAGTATGTGAATATGACTAGCCAGGAGTTGATAAAAAAACAATTTAAAACAAAATGTGCATAAAATATTCAGGAACACAAGACAGTTACCACTCAGAGATGTCAGCATTAATTATCTACTTTTGTAATAGCAATAAAAAATTATTTTTCATTAAAAGCAAGTTACTTAAAGACAGGCTTTAACACTTCAATAGCAATTACACATACACATACTGATAGACAACTATGGTAATGAAATTAAAGATCGGTTCAAAAAGTATAGGAAGCTGTAAACTAAAAGGCTAAACTTCTGAAGTTCTGTGCTGAAAACACATCTAAAAGCACAGACATTTTCTGTTGACAGAATGTATCTTTGACAATTACAGAACCACAAAAGGCCTTCAACACAGTGGAAAAATAGTAAAGATTGGTAATTCATGTATCAGGAACAATTGATAGGTTATACTTCTCTCATAACTGGAGAGAATACCACCATTAGTTAAAGGAACCATTCTGCAATACCACCATTAGTTAAAGGAACAAAGGACTAGGATTAGACTACATTTACCTACTGAAAAGATTTTTGCTAAAAGAATATTTCTTGAAGGAAATATTAATGGCAGCATTTATTCACCATAGATTTTCATTAAAAAATTTGTCAGATTTCATCAGGATTCAGTGAAGGGTATTTCAAAATATTAAGAGATGACAAAAAAATGAGATCACACTGAAACCTGGTATGCCAAATTAAAAGCAGCTAGTGTTCAATCAGTCAACATAATCACCACTGCCAAACAATTTCTTAACTCTTTTTGCTCCTTTATCACGGATATTCTTTAGATAAGTAGATAAAATGCCACCTCTTCTAACATGACATAACAAAAAACAAACAAACAAACAAACAAACAAAAAACCCCAAAACAAAACAAAAAAGAAAACTTCCCCACTTCTAAACATAAATAGTTAATGAAAAAAAATCTCACTATTCCAATCAGACCCTTAGAAATTCTCAGTAGGTAAAATAGTGCAAGGAGAAATAGCTTTGTATATCTTGACAGTGAGCAAAATTAAAGGGAACTACCACAAATATAGAAGACATCAGCTACTGAATTTGACTGCCTAAACAAGATTTGGTTATGAAGAACAATATACAATTTAAGAAACAAACTATGGCTTCAACTATAATAATTATAGTCTTAACATGTGTAGGTGAAAGCTGGAAAACTAATGAGTCAGGACAGTTTGACAGTAAAAGCTTCATGAAAATGTTAGGTTGAAAGGAATTAATTTGTAAACAGATTTATTTATTCAGGGAAGTCTATGGCTCCTAATCTGTGAAGTTTTTTTAAGAAAAGAAGGTTGAAATATCTAGGGCATGAGCTAACAATGGCTCCAAATTCTTTATTCACTAGATATGTCAGTACATTGCAAGAAGAACCAGCAGCTGACTGAGGGAGAGCACCGTGTCAAACAGCACTTGTGCCTGTGCTGGATGGACTATTGGAATTCAACAAGAGTTCAGTGTGTCCTAAGTAACATCTGAAGGTAGATGAAGGATTTATTCTTTCCTTCTGTTAAGTTTTCTGAACACCGAAATGAAGTGCTGATGCACTGCTAAATTACTTGATAGTTTAGTTTTTTAGTGATTTTCTTCACAGTAAAGTTTTGAGTTTCTGCTGAAGGTGATGATGGTATCTTCACTTCAACAAAGACAGTACTGCACAAAACTCTATTAGTCCACTGAAACTCCAGTCACCTGACACTGCTGTATCAACATGCTATCCTGCTACAAGAACAATTGTCTTCCATACCATGAATGTTTACTTCCCTACTATTACATGGCTGTCTGACTTCATTTATTTTTGTCAGTCTGAGCAGCTCTTTTCTGAAAAAAATAACTATGGATTAATTAGACATAATGCAAGTTAGCACTTTGTCTAATTCACTGCAGTGTTAAAACTCTCAATTAATGTTAAACCTCAATTTTAGAATTAACTGAGTCAGATTTTTACAGATATTTCTTCTTGGAAGAAACTACATTCCAATTTCAAGAAAGATCAAGCACTTCAGACTTTATTTTACAGTAGAATATCATTTCAGTGGTTCATTAGACTAAAGCTTGTGAAAGATTATAATACTACAAGAGGTCTTATGGAGTTTAATTAGCTTCTTTAAGTACGTTTTACAAAACACTGGTGACACACTAGTAAAGTGTGGATTTGTTATCTTTCATGATTGTAAATTACATCCCAAAGCTGTTACCACACTACTAGTCTCTTAACTCAGTTTCTGTGGCAATATTAAATTACAGCAGTAATAAACACTCACAAAATACCATTATCAAGTTCACAAATCCTAAAATGCCTTTAATAATTCACTGAGATTGAATTTACACTGCACCATTTCCCAAGTGCCAAAGATAATGCCAAAGCACCTTACCTATTATCAACCAACCATTTCAGATGGCAAGTGGAAGAATGCAGAATGATGATACATGTGCATGGTGCTTTACACATAAACCAGATTTAATTCTTTTTGTTGATGTCCTTACAGACAGATCAGTCTAAACCAAAGTAGTTCAGTCAATTGGTCTTTGTGTTTTTCCATTGAACAATTTCCTCAATAAATAGAGTTTGAATTGGATATTTGCAGACTGTGCAAAAGGCTCCTGTAACTTAAAAAAATGTAGTGAAGATTATAAAGATGCTTGCATTGCAAATAATTGTGAATATTGGAATATCAGCTCCTACACCTGAAAAAAAGAAGACTGAGATTTTTTCAAAATGTTTATGAATACTTTAAAAGAGCATGCTCACTAATTAGTTCCTCAATATGTGACATCACAAAATAATTTTCTATCTCAAACCTTTTATCTTATTATAATTTTCAGTAAAAGAATTGAGATATTATGTGTAATAAAAATAAACCATACAAAATAAATGCATTTGATTATGAAAAATTATCACTATGATTAGGTTTTTGCATTTCCTCCAATTACTCAGTTCTCCAAATTGAGAACTGGGTAATTGCCCTCTTTGCACATATGTAAAGGCAAAGGTTGATGAAGAAAAGGGTGCTAGCTCTAGGCTGACTTGATGCTCCTTACTTTTTACCTGTAAGCAGCCTGTGCTGTGTTGTTGCTGTATGTGTATGTATGCATGTAGCTGTGACTCTCTAAGGTTTAGATGTGCATGGCTGTTTACTATTTTCATTTTAACATTTGCTTATATGATTTAATTTTGGACAAAAGCTCCAAATCCTAAATGATATGATGAGAAGCTGTACAAACAGTAATCTCATTTTTTTCCCTATGAAATTTTTCAAATCAGCTTTCCAAACCTAATAAATCGTACAGAAGGTTTACACAGTCTTCAAGTGATAAGTCAGGTAAGGAAATTGCCTGAAATTCACAGTCTCATTAGCATAGCTAAGAGTTCCATTTAATAACTTCTACAGATAATAATGTGATACAATATTTTCAAAATTTACACATCTAGTTAAAATAATATTGTCTTGAAAAAAAAAATATTACTTATTTTCAATATACTCATGGTTTCTTAGGAAAAATCAGTAGAATGATACACTTCAGTTTCCTGTTTTGGTATCTTTATTATAAAGTAAAGCCGTCAGTAATATGAACTTGATGATTCAAGAAAATCTAGATTATCATAATAATGACATTTTGCTGTTTACATAATCAACTATTATTCAAAATTATTCCAAAAAATGAGTAGTTATCACAATTTAAAAGCACTGAATGAACTTTTAAAACTATATGCTTAAAAATATAATTATTTTATTTTTCCTTCACTTCTTTAAAAACAAATTTAAATACAATGTACATATTTATATAAAAGTTTGTTGCTGGATAAGTGTCCCTGAACAAACAGTACACATTCTGTGACAGAATCACACTGCAAATGCTCATAATAAGCAGATTCCAAAAGCTTCCAAGCTCCACAACTAAAAAAAAAGGTAAACTATGCTGTGGTTTGTTTGATCCAAATTTAGTGGAAAACTAAGGGTGTATCTTAGTCCTTGTGCTAAATCTATTTTAGGAATTTACTATGATAACCTACTAGAAAGAAATTCCAGGCTCTGTCAGAAATCTCAGTTCTCTCACATATCCTTTTTTTTTTTTTTAAATGCTGAGACATAATATAAAATATTTCAATTTTTTATGTAAATTATGTGTCTACAAAATTACTGCATAGGTGCTAAATTATGATATACTAAATGATGAAATCCTGTTTTGTCTTGTTTTTTTACATTTCTGGAAATAACAATCTTGTGTTCATGATTTTAATTGTGTACCCTTATATTGATTGCAAGCTTGATGCAGTATTCAGGTTCCCAAACTGAATAGGAGGAAACATTTTAGCTACCTGACAATAAGAATTCCAGTCTGCTTCTTTACTATATTAAAAATGTAGAATTTTAAAAGAATGAGTAGAGCTGTACATGTAATTTACTGTTTATTTCTCTTTCATCTGTGTCTTATGCATTTAAAAATTAAAGAAACAAAGGTAAAGGAAAATAATTTTTGAAAGGTAGATATTTGTGGTGAATACATACAAAATATCAAAAAAGCTAAAGAATTTAGTGCCACCCTGCCCATTGCCACCTGCCATCAGGTTGCTCAGAGCCCACTCCTACCCGGCCTTGGACATTTCTAGGGATGCGGCAAAGATTCTCTGGGCAACCTGTTCCAGAACCTTAGCACTCCCACAGACATATTTCTTCCTAACAGCACTGGCAATTAAAACTCACTGTGCTGATTTTGGCTGATGTAATTTTCTTCACAGTGGCTGGTATGGGGTTATGTTTTGTATTTGTGCTGAACATAGAGTTGATAATATAGAGATGTTTTTGTTATTGCTGAGCAGGACTTACACAAAGCCAAGGCCTTTTCTGCTTCTCACACTCCCACGCTGGCAAGGAGGCTGGGGGTTCATGGGAGGCTGGGAGGAGACACAGCTGGGACAGCTGACCTAAACTGACCACAGGGATATTCTGTAACACCTGACATCATGCTCATTATATATGGGAAATGAGAGCTGTAACACGTCTTAATATTAGACTGTGAGAAATCCACTTTGCATAGAAATCACACAGAGTGAAGACAAAACGGACAAGAGTTAATTTCAGGGGGTGAGCTAGCTTATATGTGGTAGAGCATGGAATGTGTGGAATTTGGGAGGATTTTAGGGAGTTTCACGCAAAAGTATGTCTATAAATGGAGAAATTAAGCTAAACACATCCAGATATGGGTGAGGGTCGATGGAAAAGAAGAGGAAAAGCTATAAATTTTAACTGACAGGGGCCATTAAGCATAGGGGTACAACAGCAAATAGGGACAGGGCTAACAATAATTGAAACTGCAGATTGCATACAAAGCAGGATTTTTTTCTAACAACATTGTTACTAAATTGAATAAACATAACATTTTTGTAACATGAAAAGCAGTCTCTGAGGTAGGAAGTTATCCCTTGTCCAGTAGTTTAGCTGCATTTCAAAGCTGTCTTTTCTTCAGTTCTCCTTTTCTTCAGAGATTTTTCTCCACCATAAATGGGTATCTTGTTGGGAACCTCCAACAATTATATAAAGTGGGGGGAAGAAGAAGGAAGGGTGGAGTGGTGGTATTTGTCTTCCCAACCAGCTGTCACGTGATGCGGACCTGCTCTCCTGGAGATGGCTGAACACCTTCTGCTCATGGGAATTATTTGTTTTGCTTTGCTTGTGTGTGTGACTTTTGTTTTTCCTATTAAACTGTCTTTAATCTCAACCCATGAGTTTTCCAGCTTCTACCCTTCCAAATCTCTTCCCATCCTGTTGATGAGGGAATGAGCAAGTGACTGCGTGGGGCTTGTGGCTGGATGGGGCTAAATCACAACATCCACTTAAAACAAGAAGAGATGGAAAGCTAAACGTGACATAAAGTGCTCTGGAAATATTTTTCTAACTGATTGCAAGCAAATTCATCAAATAAAATATTTTATTACATTAACAAATTTTTCAGCTAACAACAAACAAACAAAGTTTACAAATTCTGTACCTTTAACATCAGGTAAATATTATTTTTCTTACTCTTTAATCATGTGAAAATATGTCTCTGTGAACAGCTATGTGGCAAATGTTCTATGTGAACATTTCATCTAATGTGCTGACCTGTGCCAGACACAACTGCATGATAATGTGAGGAGTGAGGTCAGAAAGTGCGAGAAACCACCTTATGACCACTGTGGGAGACAGTGCTCCAGGTGATGGGGCACAGATTCCCCACACGTGAGCAGGTTTGCACTGAAGGACTGAACCCCAGTCTACCAGTTGCACACATCTACTTATAAGGATGTTTATTTTTTATTTTATTTGCCTATATTTTGTACTCACAAACAAAGGTGGGAAGAAGTATGTTTCCTACAGTATAATAGTTAGTCCAGGGACATGTGATCTTCTTAAATCACTCAAATGAAAGGTTGTATCTGAAAAACTGTAGGACTCAGATGAGTAGACACCTCAGGTGACACACCAAGAGCTGCAAAAAGCATTCAGCTCTTCAAGAACTTAGAATGTAATACAGCTGTTCAGATAATCATGTCCTACATGCCATTTTGCAGCAGGATGCCCTGAAGTAAACTAGAATGCTTAACAAGAATATTCAAAGGCTTTGCACACAGATTAGTGCAAGGACTGACAAATAGGTGCTTACAGATGAAACTCAAGACTGATAATATATAGCCATTTGAATTCTTAGAGGAGCTTTTCTACTGTTTATAATATAGGAATCTGAAAATTCACAATTTATTAAGAAATTAGTATTTTTCTTTCTTCTGAAAAGGTTTCCACTGTCCAACTTAAAATCTCAGTGGTGGTTAACTACTATCCTTAAAGTTATTGTAATAAATCATCTTCAAAATCACATACTAATGGTAGAATATTTTTAAAATTAACTGTTTTTATTCGTGGATGACCAAATGGAACTAATTCATACTTGCGTTGCTTCTGCAGATTCCAGATGTGACCAAAGATAAGAATTTTACCATGAGATGTTGCTGAATTCACCTATTTGTTGTACTTTTGAAAGTGATATAAGCTTACTGATCAGACAATTTCAAGCTGCAGACAAACATTATTTATATGTAAAAATAGAATTGATTAATCAAGACACTTTGGCAGACACTGAGATACGAAACATTAAAAAAACCTGCATAAGCCATTCCACATTTATCAAGCAATCTCCTTTGATTTTGATTGCATAGTTATTTATTTAAATCCAGGAGGAGAAATTGAGGAGAGAGACAGAAACACTTTGTCAGCCTTAGATTTCCCTGTTATTTCACAAGAGTGAAATGCTTAAAGAAACCAAGTACAAGCATGATAGAACTTCTTAGAAAAAATTGTCAGTTGATCAAAGAATACTTATTTACCTACTTTTGAAACTGAGAAATTATTCTGTTAGCAAATAACTGCAACTATTCTTCCTTCATGTTTCAAAAAGAAACCAAATAATTGAAACTGATCATATTATTTTTAGTGAAACAAAACACAGATTTTTTTCTATTTTGACTTTTCAGTTCATGTTTATTTGACTTTAGAGTATTTGAAAAGGCAAACAATCCTTCACTGATTGTCTTTCTGATTTCTCTAAGCATTAATTATTTGAGACATATTCTGGGATGATGAGGGGGGTTTGCTAGTTTATAGAAATATTTTCTAAAATGTTTTACTTGAGTTTATTCACCTTCCTTCAATAGTTAAATGAACCTTTACTTTTAACTTCTAGGAATATTGCATTTCATATCAAATACGGTCATGGATAAACTTCCTTTACCATTATTGTTTATTGAACTTTGTTATTATCTGCCTCTGGAGCAACACCTTGTCATGCTTACGAGAAATATTCTGGGGAATAGCTTCCTTAGTGGCAAGACTCACACAAATTGTGGTAATGAAAAAGTTATAGTTAACAGGATCACCCCAGATATCCCTACTACTTCTGCACCATGAAGTAACAAAGAACTTCTAAGAGTTGCAATAGTAAAATCTTCTGCAACAGAAAGACTTTTTCCTTGGTCTTACAACAACCTATGTTCTATTGCTCTAAATAAAAATAACACTTTGGTGTTTTGCTTGGTTGGTTTTTTTTTTTTCCTTTTTTAAATGTAATTGTACAGAAAATAGCAAAGTGGTTTTGTTGCTATCTGTTTTGTGAGTAATGTTGGTCCTTCTATGTTCTTGAACAAGTGAATTTTGGCCAAAGAACTATACCCAGACATTTAATTTTGGAACTCTTCAGGGCATGTAGGGTATGATTCAGTGTGCCATACTTGAGTGCATAGTGTCATTTGAGACATCCTATCCAGCAGGCAATCCAGCTGCTGATCCAGTGATGCCTTGATGCCTGCACTCGATGCCTACAAGTAGGCAGCTAGATTGAACCCAAGAATTCACTTCTTGATTTGATTATTTAAATACAAGAATATAGTGACACTTATACATCTTAAAACAGTCTACCTCTCATTTCAGAATGGAAAAATTTTCTATAACTCTTATAAGTTTGATCTGCCAAGCATTTGTAGTAGGATATAACTAGGATATCTCATGTTATTCTGGGCACTTATATTTAAACAACTGAAATACTGAATTCAGTCTCAGCACTGAGCTGAAGATCAGGAGGAGACCAAGACACCTAAATCACATGTGTATCCAGGCAGCAAAGCTGTTTCACTCAGTTAATTCACCTCATGCTGCAAAAGGGAGTGACTTTCAACAGGTCTTTTACCGTATCTGACAATTCCACTCTCAGATACCTCAGGATATGCTTAAGCAAGTGAATTGCATTGCTACTGGCTAGTTGGTGAACTAAATGGATTTCTAGGCTCAATTTAGTATATTGCCTGACATTGTATTGACCTAAGGGAAGCAAAGTCATCTTGCACATGCAGACATTAACATACAGACTTTTGAGTTCATATGTTTTAATCTCTTGCCAAATTCTACTCTAAGGAATTTGTGCAGCTAACCTATAGACTAATCAACTATTACCCTTATACCCTAGTAAGCAACAGGAAAAATTTTCATTTCTATTTTTAAATAATTAGAGGATGCTTAAACGTATTTATAGATTGACTTACTCAGAGAGAGTATCTCTAGTTATACATAGCTACTCATTTATTTCACTTTTTAATATGTCAAAGTAATTAGATTTAAACTTTCAATTTTAATAAAGTGGAACTGATTACAATTTCTCTTAAAAAATTCATGCAAAGAAGTTTAGAGACTTCTGTGACAACTTTGACAAAGAATCCATCATTTTTAATGTAAACATATACCCATTCCTGGTCAGGTGATATAACTGGTATTTTTCCTTCCCAGATTGCATTTTTATTTTATTATTTTTTACATCTAACAGAACTAGAAGCAATCTCTGATTTTTCAGGTCATCATAAAGAAAAAATAAAATCTGTTAATTCTTAACAATCAGGCTCCCACAAGTTTTCAAATAAGGTATACTACTCTGTTTCCTTGTGATTTGAATGTTTTCTGAAATAACCAAAATTTAAGATGTACTCTTAAATTGCCTTTCCTGCAGAAATTATAGCTGCCCTTAGGAGAAAATAATTTAAGACAGGAATTGTAGCCCACAGTGACATAATGCTCAGCAGTTTGTCACTGTTTGATTTTATTTAAACAACTCGCTCCAAACACATTTGAATTGTGTAAATATTTGGTGTTTATACGTATTTTAAATGAAAAAGTCTGTCAACATACAATACACAATTCATGTGTTCTTACCTGGTCCTGCTTTCCTTAATAGAAAGAAGGACTAGATGCGGTTCTTAATTCTTAGAGAAAATGAAACTTCCAAAGTTTCTTTAACAAAGATTTGAAGTAAAAAAATGAGATTTCCTCTTCACTTGTTCATCAGTTTCAGTTTGCCTTGAGTTCTTTCATATTTGCACTATTAGTAGTGCAAATTAGTAGTAGTTTTTCTTTCTGGGCTTAACTATTCAGTTTCAGAAAAATGCAAAACAATACCAGTAACACTGGAATGTCAATAAACTGATTGGTGTTTCTATCAATGGATAATCCTTGGTTTCAAATACTATCTCAGAACATCAGGGGTAGAGGTGTGTGTGTGGGGGGAGATGACGTAATAAAACTTTATTCAACTTCTACTACAATTATTTTTATATGATAAATCTTTATTTAATAGAATAAGTTAAAAATCTAAGCGAAGACAATTTGATCCCCTTTTCTCATCAAATACCTCATTTTCAATACCATCACACTGACTGTTCTACCACTGCCCACATCAATGCAGCTATATAGGAAGGACTTTTAATAAGTTATATTCTTAAGTGGGTATTTGTGGTTTCATATCATTGTGATTCTTGCTCCAAAGCTAGTAAAAGTTACAAACAGAGACCACTTTACTGTGAAAGACAATCCCGGAGGGAAAAAAAGTGCTCTATGTTTGCAGACCAGGTGAAGGAGCATCTGTTGTAACCATACCTCAGTCTGAAATACCAAATACATGAAAGGTCTTGGGCACATTAAACTGGCACATGTGTAAAGTTTGACATCCAGCTCTGATGTGATCCTGAATACTCTGCTTTGGAACTACCAGTATGCAATACCTGATTCTATCAGCATCTGATTTAAAAATTCCCATTCTAAGTCCAGAAAAATGGTGCTCTTTTATCAATACTTCTTGAGGAAGCTTTATCTATTGGATATTTTGGAAAGCCATCTAAAATATTACAAGAAGTTGAAGTTTCCCACTCTCCAAAACCTCAAAAAAAAAAAAAAAAAAAAAAGGGTTAAGGCACAATTCCTTTCTGTATCGGCCTAGGGTGTAGAAAGCTCAATGAGTCTGAACTGACACTATGATGTCAGTTCTCAATATGTAAAATCAATCTATGGGGTTGCCAATACAGTAACAGTGAATATGTGAAGAAAGAAAACCCCTGAAAGAAAGAAAAATGCAACCTCAAACATCCAAAAAGATCTACTGTCATACTGTGGAGATGATAACATGAGACAGTAAACACAAAGAACTTATAAACAATTGTATAGGCCTTCATCAGCCAACACTTCTGTGTACTGATACAGCTGCGAAATTGCTGCAGAAAGAGAGATTGGCATGGCTTGAAAATGACAATATAAAAGCTGTTTATTATCTCAGTAGGCTCTATAAAACAGTGCACCTCATCATTATTGCCTATTCCAATTAGTCATGAGTTCATCAACAGTAGCTGTAGAATTAACTTTCCTTCCTTTGAGGTGGAAAAGATTTTTGCAGCATTTATTCAATCAGTTCCCAAATTAGCTGATGAGGAGCAGTTTAATGACATGCCAGTTCTGTTGTACCCATGATAATGTGTTTTGTCCTTTTTGATAACTTCAGGTATCTATCATTATAAAGCAAAAAGGCAGTGCAGTTTCTCAGGTGAAAATACAGGATTAACTCTTGGGTTACTTAACAGATTATTTCAACTGTGCTAAGTAAAACAGGGTTTTAATTCATTTTAGACTATGGTTATGTGCATAAAAGTTTGTGTACGGAATACAGATCAATACCACCCTTTGAGATATGAATTTTAAACTGAAACTCATAGTGTGAGTTATTTATTCTCATATATGTGTCATGAATTCGGACATTTATTCCATAACTATATTATCAAACAGTTTGATAAAAACTTGAGAAGAATTTATTGTGGTAAAATGGTACTTTTGATGAGAAATCTCAAACCAGTGCATTCTGACCCCACCTTGAAATAGTAAGTGATCTACATTAGGTACTGATAACCCATTTCCTTTAAATAAGACTAGGAGGGTCATGAAGTTTTACCAAAGATACAACTGCCTGAGACAATTCATGGTTAAAATATGTCTCATGATATATTAAAAAAACTCACCCTATCATTCTTATCTGATATTTTGCTTCTTCAGTAATATACAGAATGGTAAGAAGAAGAAATATGCCAAAAAATAACATTGTAAAACTATTAAGAAAGGATCAAGAGAAGACAATTGTTAGTAAATTGAAAGATGTTGCTTTTGTCTCATTTTACTAGTAAACTAAATTGAGCTTGCCAACAACTGATTAGCGTAAAGACTTGTAGTTCTAGCTTTGTGTCAGAGTAAATAACTACTTGTAATTTTTTTCTGGTACTGCCTGATGATCAATTATAAGACCTCGTATTGAAGGAAAATACTAATATTTACTTAACTAAAATCACCAATGACCACAATTTGTCAGGAGTATTGCAGCACTTTTCATTACAAAATTAAAAAGACTGTAAGACTTTTCAACATCAACTCCACTGAAATCATCTAAAACACCAAAAGGATTAAAAGCCCACATAATTTTGTCATATAAATGAATAAACAATGATGCACATATTCTGGAAAGTTATGACTTTGGAAGGGACAATACAGAAAGGAATCCTGTCCCATGAAATGAACTGCTTCTGCAGAACTCGAGAGAACAGGATTTTTACCTGTCATTTTTCAGAATACTAAGATGATTCAGTTTGTAAAACCATCATTATTTTTCTTTACTACTTTGTGCATATTATAATAGACAATTTTGCACCCATTTCTACTTCTTGTCTTACTTCATGCCGACAAGGTGATAATGCTTAGTTGAATCAGAAAGTTCAATTTGTAAAGGGAGTCTACAATATTAGAGGCATGCCAGACAAAATATCCTCAACAGAAAACAATCATAAGATGTAATCCTACCTAAAATATTTATTTTAAAGAAATTGGTGCAATATAGGGAAAGGAAATCTGGGGATTGTTTCTCTATAATTTATTTTGTGTTATAAGTAGTTCCATATGCAAGAACGCACTAAAGCTATGTAATTATACAGGCTCAATATAAAAGCAAGGTCAGGCACTGATGAAGTTCATGAAAGTAAAAAAAGCACAGCTGAAAAACATCCAGCTTGAAACTACATTTTCTTCATACATAAGAACTACAAGAAACCTTGGTAATTTTTATTTCCATATCCTGTTCTCCCATATTTTCACCCATATATTGTAGTGCCTGTTTTGTTTCCCAAGATGTTGCAAATAAATAGTGATCTCTTTGTATTATATGTATGTACAAGTCCTAGGGCAGCACAGAGTCTATAATTTGAGCATCAGCATGCTATTGCAATACAATGATATCGAAAAAACAGTCAAATAATACACTGCTCAGTAGAACATTTTAATATACACAGGAAATTTCAAAATAATAGAATAATAGAAACATTGCAGGATAAGCAGTACTTGGCATCCTCAAGCCCCTACAACGAACAGTGATTATTTTTTTTGAAAATGGCAGAAAATGTAGAAATAATGTGGCAGATTTGGAACTCTATCTGTGACATTATTAACAAAATTTGAAGGCGTACTTGTTTATACATATGGTACATGATGTTGGAGAAATCCTTTTCAGAAAGATCTCTTCTCATAAATTTTACCCCTCACTGCTCTGTGTAGGGTTTCTATTATTAGGTAAAATTTAAATTAAAAAAAAATTCAATGTTTTACTCAGAACACAATAGTACTTGTACATTTTATTAATCTCAAGGTTCTGAAGTCTCTATCAGCTACTCAGCTGCCATAAAATATTTTAGTAGGAGTGTGCAAGGTCCTGCAAGCCTGCAGGAGACTTGTGATAATGGCAGTGTGAAATAAGAGGAAACATCTAGTAATAAAAAAAAAAATCTTTTTAGATATTCCACTAGTAGAATTCCTGTCAGGGACTTTTTATTACAATATTAAATAGAAATTTTTAGGGAGGGAAAGACTTGGAAGTAAAATGAGAACCTTCGGAAAGTGTCAAAACCTCTCTTTTGTCTCTGCAGTCAGACAAAAGATTTATGAAGCTATTAGCAGGAGACAATATTCTAAATAGCGGACTAATTTTGCATTAAATTGCTATCACTTCTGTGTTTGCAAGCCCTACACAAAAATGATCAGAGCTGAACAAGAGTCTTTGGAGACTGATCTCATGTAAAGGGCCCTATATTTTTAACCACATTATAATTTATGAAGCAATAAATCAAGAAGTATTAGTAATACAAAAACATCTCTTTGAAGGAAAGAACTTAGGGAGAACTGAGGGTAAGACTGTAGTAACATAAAGATAATTTTCATCTTCTCCTAATCATAGTATCTAGATTACAGATATACTGAGTCATTAGTTCTTTGTGTAGACTCTTGATTAAAAGTTTTCTTTATTCTTTCTTTAGACATAGAGCTTCCTATGCAGAAGCTAGATGAGGTCAGAGACAAGCATTGTTCCTGTGATCTGTGACAGCTAGTTAGTGGGAACAATCTTGTGGGATAAATTTTAGCCTTTGAAACACAGCATGTTGCAAAAAAATTAAAGCAAATTCTGTTTCATTCTGATTAAATTAAATCATCATAAATAAATAGATGAGAAGAAAAGGATATAATTTACTCACTGAAAAATTGCATTTATTTCTCCATTACACTTGCTTGATAAGACTACTGTGAAGTATATCAAAATGAAACATGGAATCACATTGATATTCTCTGGTATTTGATCTCAGTAGGGTATCTCTTTTTTCTCAGACATATAATCCGTTTCTTACATACAAGATACAAATACTAGCATACTGTAGGACCTACTTCCACAATTAAGTGACAGATACAGTATTTTTAAACTACAATTTTGCAGCTCAAAATTGATAGAAACAGGTAAAGCTGATGTATTTATATAGGATGATGCAGAACAGGATGACCCCATCATAAATAATAGCCTAAACCTTGAGTATTGGGTCACCTCCAGCATCTTTGTCCCAGCAGCTACAGGGATGATTGCTATTTTCCTGAAAACAGTGACACAGGCCCACTTCCTAAGCTTAACAAGGTCCTTCTGGACAGCATCCCTTCCCTCCAGCACGTCAGCTGCATGTCACAGCTCGGTGTCATCAGCAAACTTGCAGAGTGCACTCATTCCACTGCCCATGTCAGCAACGAAGACGTTAATTAGTGCCAGTCCCACTATTGGCCCCAAGGAATGTCACTCGTCATTTCTCTCCATTTGGACATTGAGCCATTGATTGCAACTTGAGTTCTCGCCAGCTTTAACATTTTAAGTTTCAGATGTTAGCTTTAAGTCTATTAAGACACATCACTTTCAGAATTGTATGAACTCAGTCAAGAGTGATGTGGGTTAAGTTGTAATTTTATCTTGAAATTGATTTAAAAGGTGGCTTATAATCATTAGTCCTCATTTACTTGGGATATCCACTACTTTATATAGAAAGTAAATCATGATTTCAATTATGGAGAAAATCTAATTTCTGTTTTCTGATCCATCGTGGTGGCTACAGACAAGATAGAGTCAGATGACACAAATTCAGAGCCAGCCTTCCTGAGCTGGAGGTTGAACCAAGTGACTTCAAAGAACTCTTCTTAAATTTCTCTAGTAGTCTATCATTCCTTAATCATTATCAGACCACAACCAATATTGTTTAAAAAAGAAGCAATTACAATATATCACTGTCTTCTTCCAATTATGTTCTTCTTCGCTAAATTTCAGCCCTGAAAATCATACAGTATGACCTTAACAGGTCAGTTATTTCATCTCCTTAGTCCATGGTAAGAATGCGATTTGTTCCATATTTCTGATAATTTTGAGTCTTATTTTAAAGACAATAACAGAGACCTTATAACTGCTTAGAGAAATGTATCTGTTTGTTTCCTCATTTGCATTATTAGAAAGATTGTGTAATATTTAACCTTAGTCCTCTTTGTTTGAATTTCAGTTTATTATGTATTTATCTTCCCATTCTGGACATGACATAAATAAAAAAATTATGACAAACAGAAACCCATTCCTTTCAGGAGCCTTTCTTATGAAGTAATTAAAAACTCATTTTGCCTTTCCTTATACTTCTCATAGATATTCGTAAAGATTTTCCTTTATAAATTAAAAAAGGCTGTGGAGAGCCTGAACAACCTGAGTAGTGCAACCCCACACCACTAAATTAGTTTCCCTTAAGTCCAGAAGAAGAATCATTAAAATATTTGCCTTGGTGGGAAAACTGCCAACAGGGATCCTTGCAAAGAGAAACAGAGATGGAATTCTCTCTTCTATAAAACCATGAAAAACACAGGGGCTTGCTTCCTACGAGGACAGAGGCTGACTTATGTGATGTGGGAGAAAGAATATTCTGGGATTATTTTAAAGAAACTGTAGCCACGTGTCAAATTTGTTACGAGATCTTTAGGAGGAGGGCCAATGGAGAGGAAAGAGAGAGACTAGAGTGTACTGGGGATGAAGGAGCATGGGAGAAAGACATGAAAAAGCTCCCTTGTAGGGGGCATATATAAGAAAGCTCTTCAACATAGGTTATTGATTTGTTAGCTAGGTTACAGACAGGAATACTAAGCAACAGATTTTAATGCTGTTGTGGGTTCAGGTGGCTGAGTTTTGGGTAATAGGGGGCCATAAAAATGATTTTGGTTAAGAGGGAAATAATTTTATTATATTTATTATATATATTTATTATATAATGTTTATTAGGCATATGAAAGCAGCTAAGCCCTTTATTTCAAATAGTAAGGGAAAAACAGATTTCAAAATGTTTTAGTTGAATACAAGGAACTTGACTCTAATTTACATGATGAAAAACTAGAGTAACAGCAGTAAATTCAACAAATTTTACTCTAAAAGCAGTATCTAGTCTTATAGTTTCAACTCACAACCAACCAATTAAGAATTGTCATAAAATTTGAACTCTGCTAATATTTGAAGATATAATTCTTGGACCTTGCATCTTCTTTGATATTAGACAGATAAAATGTTAAAAATTGCTCAATGCCAAGAATATGGTGACATGTTTACTGTTATTATTAAGGAAGCAATGAAACAACATTATGAGTCATATACAAGGATTAGGGGAAAAAGAAAAATAGAAGAAAGAAAGGTTCTATAAACAAACTTTTAGTATCATTATTTTTTTAAACCTGAAAGTCATGGGATTTTGTTGTAGTTATTTTGACAACTGTTTGCTTAGAATTTTTCTGCTACTCTTAAACTTAGCATTCACTTATTTTAACTGAACATTAACTTATTTTAATTTAACCAGAATCTTAATAAAATTATTACCATTTTTTAAGTAACGTCACCATCCAAATAAATCATCAACATGTGCTTCACTTGGATTTTCATGGTCTTAACCACTTGGTGGTCTGGGAACCCTCCATGAATCAGAGATGAATGCAGTGAAAATTGTCCAATAGAACCCAAGGACACAAAGTTATAACACCGCCTCCTTGTTTTCTTTCAAAATATACTTATTTTATACAAATATTTAACACTTTAGGCAAAAGACAGATGGCTTAAATACTAAATTTTACAATAATTGGATTTGTATCCCCAAATAAGCTATGAAAGACAGGACATGACCTTCATGTTATTTCGGATTCACAAACATGGAGGTCTTATGCTCTAATTTCAAATTAATTTGTCCACATAAATCAAGCATTAAAAGCCAGTGGGTTTTCTCACTGTTAAAATTGTTTGGCCTGTAACAGTTTTTCCTCCAAATGTTAGATAAATAAAAAATAGCATGTTTCATTGTATAGCCAAATTCTGGAAATGCTAATATGAAAAAACACATTTAGATTGGAGTTAGAACAAAGTTTAGTGGAGTCTGCTTAGATGTTCTTCTTCATATTTACTGCAATTGCTGCAGCTAACTTTTTTTTTTTTTTTAAGATATGAGTACATTGATGACAAATACTTCTGTATACTCATGGTATAAATGAGTAAATTTTCCCTGTTTGATGCCACTCATTTATATGGTAAAAATCAGCAACCTCATCTATTGCTTTGTTCTCCTGACCTGATCTATGGGGATGAATTAGAATTTCTGGATAAATCTAAGTGCCATTGTATGCAGTGTTGTCAGAGATTTACTGGATCAGGCACAATGATGTTGGAACATAGCTGTGCTGTTTTAAGAATCATCTTAGATGTGAAAAAAGTGCAACTTTTATTATGTATCAGGCCAAACCAAAAAGCAGATTCACAACAGAAACCCCTATATCGCACATCTGAAAAGTGTGGATTAATGAAGAGCTTGATGTGATTTAGGGCGCAGCAGGGTTTAAATTGCTATGACTGATTTTTTTTTAAATTTTCCACTGCTCGTATAATTTTCATATCAGTACAAACAAACTGCCTCTGTTACCTTGATCAGATGGAGGATGGAATAGTTGGATGATCAGGCACCCAGGTAGGAGGACCAAAAAAATTCCTCAAAAAGCAGCTAGACAACTTTCAAGAGAGTACACAGAGCTCATGATTGCAAACAGATGGGATGCTTCTCATGGTCTTTCTCATTTCATATGCATAAAAGCATCAGCCTTATTTTGTGTTTGCTTAGAACATTTATTTATAGTAAATTACAGCTTTTGCAGAGATTGTCAGTGTTGTTCTTGGGTGTTATTTTCTGTAAATTGGTAAGTTGTGTGTAATCTCATCATACTCATGTTACTTGGGGTTTTGTGGTTTTTCCTAGAACAGTCTCACATAATATGGAAAACAGGATATTGAACTGAATGGGCCATGTGGTGGATTCAGTTATGCTGTATTTAATCTCCTTTTGTTAAGAAAAATTTGATCCTTTGTATTTCAATTTACCTCAAGCACTCTCACTTCTAACATTTATTTTGAAAATATATCAAGGGAAGACAACATTTAATTCTGATATATTCTGGGTATCACATTGGTTTTATTTAAATTGTGTTCTGTCAAAAAAAAAGGTCACAATTGTTTATCTTTCCTTTTTGTTTCCAGATGAATGCAAACAAGAGAAATGCGGGTTTTGCCATATTTCTTTGTGTGAATTGTGAATAGAAAAGTGACAAAGGATTCTTTCCTGCATTAATGTGAAGTTGGACCAATTAGAGCCATCCACCTAGTACATTTCTGACAAAAATGTCTCATTCACCAACAGCATAAGTGTTCCAATTGAAATTTCTGAAGTTCAGGATGGGCTGCCTAATTTACTCTGACAGAATTGATTTATCTGAAAACAAATTCTATCAAATCTACAGAGTTCTCTCCTTAATTACATTTTAACAAACAAGCACTACAAGATCCTATGAATACTAAGAGCTTTTAAGGTATTCAGCAGAGAGATTCTCAAAAGGACAATAATAAATGGTTTTCCCAAAAATTCAGGGAAGTGAAAGTATCCAGAGTTAAGAATAAATGAAACAAAGCAAAACAAGTACCTTCTTTTTAATTTTTTATTCTAAATTGATTGAGAAGAATTGATGTAAAAGGACAAAAAGTCACAAAATATTCAAATATAATTTTAGAGGGTTTATTCCCAGGGAAAAATTAAGCTTGTAACAGCTAACTATTTATTAATTATTTATTAACATTTCATTTCAGACATCATTATTTATTGCCTCTTTATATGATAGTTTAAATGTTCCATTGAAAAAGTATTCAAAACTGAGCTCCGAAATCCATGGAGATTTGCTTGAATGATGAAACAAAGATATCAAATTTATCATATTTTTGCTGAAAAATACCAGTACTATCTTTTCCTATGTCTTTAAGAAAATATCTTCAAAGATACTTCTGGTCAGTAGACTAGACATAACATATAGTTCAAAATATTAAAGAAATGACAGAGCACAGAGTAGGAGGGCTTTAGGCTTAAAAAGCTCACAGCAGCTGTGTTAGGAGTGTTAAGGGTTATAGAGACATTTAAACAAAATGATAGGATATACACAGAAATTAATGAGTCCTATATTTAGGAAATAAAAAAGTTCAAGTGCTCTGACAGGTCTTACCGTATATTTTACAATAGTACTCAAAATTTATAGTAGTAGTAGAATCTGAATGATTCCAAGAGGAATAAAAATCAAATATGCATTTTCAACCAAGTTTTCAGTTTAAAGAACTGCAAAAACCATTAATGTTTTCCTTAATGATTCTGTTATTTTTCCTTGAATGTCATCGCAATATATATTTGCCTATTTTCATCAACAGTGTTTCTGGACAAATTTGTCATGAATCTCACACAAGATGTTCTTTTCTAGTCTTCCAAAGTGAATCAAAGTAATACAATGCTAAGTCAACTTACATTAACACAGTGCTGCTCAGCAACCGTTCTTTATGTATTTTCTGTGTAAGAATATTTTCTTAATAGTTTGAAAAGTTTGGAATTATTAAGGAATTTAATAACCATTTGACTAGTATATATAACATTCTTAGCTTAAGAACTCAAACCCAACGCATTAAACTATTCCTTTATCAGCATAGAAGCACACTTGTTTCCCTTAAGAAATTTACCTTGACTTGTAATATCTCCATGACACTAGATTTCCCTAAGGTGCTGTCATCTTTTTGAAAGCTTTCTGCTAGATCAAAGTACAAGATAAAACTGAAATTACATCAATGAAGGGAACTATTCATATGGAACTAATCTTTTCAGCAAAACTTTCACGAATAAAACTGCTCTTTGAAAGGCTTGTGAAAACAATTTATTGATTTTTTGTTGAAATTTGTCAGGGTTTATGCTGTGAACACACTTAGTCTCCTCTTGGAACATATGGTAAATGTAAAAATGGTCTAAAACATGACCAAATAAAACTTTTGTTCATAATGTGTGCTTAGAAGCCTTTGAAGTTTGTACAATAATGCTATCAAATATTTATACTCCAAAATTAAAGGAAAAAGTATCACTAAAAGCAAATACTATATTGCCAGAACCCTTTATGGTAAACTTCCATTTTTTGCCTTCGTTATGCAGGCCAGGTGGTATTATTTTTATTCATTTTTTTTTTTAACATCACATAACAAGCCTTGATATTTTTACCACTCCTTGTGATGCTTTTCATTATAGTAAATGAGAAACACTGACGTTTTAATTTCATTTAATATGCCTGTTAATAGATCCACAGGATCATCTAACTGTCAGTCATTTCACAGTTTAAATGTACACTGATTTTACTTGAGATTATGCTCTATCACTTCAGATTTAATTGTATACCAAAGACTGACTCACTTTTATGAAAATAAGTTAAATGGTATAAACAAATTATTTGGAACATGTAAGCTTCTATATAGCTTTACAAATAAGTTATTTGACAGTTGTCAGTGTGTTTTACCTTGGTGCATAAATCTGTTATAATTCTTTTGGAGGAAGGACTATAGTTATAAATATTGCATTCATGGTTATTTCCAGTTGCATCTATTTTTCCACCTACCTACTAAATCATATAAAGCATCCTATTTGTAAATCACAGTATGAAAATTAACTATAATTCATGTGCAAAACTGAGAAAACAGTCACATTTTCACTTTCTAACCTGCTAGCATTTGGAAACAAAATTAGGAAAAAAACCCAAAAAGTAGTTTATTCACTGTAAGGGCACATAGCTAACTGAAATGTCTGACTTAGACGAATTCTTCTCTGGGTCCATATCTAGTGAATGGAGAGATCTATCTGAAGTCATTCAAAAGGCTATATGAGCATCTAGTTTCTTTGTTCTCTGAAGGATCCTCCACTTTACAATAAAGAAAGGCTAGGATTAATTATCCCAAAGTGTTATGACAGTAATTTTCTCCTTTTGTGCCTGCTTAGTCCCACGCCATAACACCATTTTGATATACTATGCATTCAAAATCTGGAATGACAAAGGGGTTTGGGTGGGTGTCATGTTTATAGCAATCAAGAGAGATATGAATTACACATGTAATGCTATGCACAGCTCTCTGTCTGTCCTCATAGGAGTGATGTTCCAGTCCCTTAAGTATCTTCTGACTCTCTCTAGTATGTCCACATGTGGCACTGAGGCGCCCAGAATTGGACACGGTGCCTCAAGTGTGGCACCACGATTGCTGATTACATGGGAAGGATCATCTCTGTCAACCTGCCATCAATATTTTGTCAATGCAGCCTATTCAATCCTTCCTAACCAGCAAATATGGCTATTATTATTCATGTACCATAAGTATACAGTAAAGCATCAAAAATTATTAATTTCATATATAAAGTCTTTAGAATACTTGATAAAGTGCGAAAAAATTGTCAAGAGAACTAAAACCTGCAACAAATTTTACAAATAAAATTCAGCATTTTTAAATACTATCTATATTCTCTGCTATGGTAAAGTGAAAGCTCAAAAATCCCTTTAAAAACAATAAACTGGCAATGTCACTATAATTCTCAAAGCAGTAAAGTGAGTATAATATTTTAAACAATATAAATGAAACTTAGTGTCTTCATTACATTTAAAAAGAGATTAAACTATTTAGAATGTCTTTCATGTGGTTTTCTCACTTTGTCTTTTTTAAATTCTTAAAATATTTGAAGTAGATACATTTTTTCCTCTGATGTGTGTACAGCACTGATCATACAACCTTTAAACAATAACCTAGCTCTTTATTGTGAGTCTTGGATGTTTTGAATGTAGCAATCATTTTCATTTTGACAGAAACCAAGAAAAACATTACAGACTAAGAATTCCTAAAAAAAACCCACAAAACCTTAGATTCCGAAAATTGAGAACTACTGCATGTATAGTTTTCAGAACACTTATTATTCAAATAAAGTTCTGTGTTTGTCACTGGACTTGCTCTATTTTAGATCTCGGTCCTCAAACATAGAATGCTTTGCAGCTGTAAGCTTTTCACCAGAAATGGCTTACTCTGTGCAATATTCCATGACAGATCCAAACTGCTCCATAGCAATGAATACAAAAACAAATATAAAGGCATTTACTGCTTGAAGCTCAGAAACAGGGTAAGTACAAGCCCTGAAAAGTTGGGACAGTTCTGACTTTAATAGTAAATAGTGACACAAACTTACGGGATGTGTACTTAAAAAAAAAACAATCAAACCAAAACAACCCCCCCATATTTTATAATTTACTCACTCAAGTACAACATCAGTGCATAACTGAATCCCAATGACAGCAAGACAGATTGACAGCGTTCAGTATCTTCAGCTGAACTGCAATTTCTCATTGCAGATGCTGAGCTTTCTATTGTGTTAACATATTTTCAAAATTTTTTTTATAAATTCCAGTCTCAGAAATATTCATTTCTTACAGTGCACCCCATAATGGAGCAGCAGGTTTATTTGTTTCTAGTCAAAGATCATAGGTACCTAAATCAATTACAAAATTTACTATATATGCCCCAGAAGGACAGTAAGGATGGATTCTAATTTCAGAATACGAAACCTGAATTTTTGTGATTTAATGTAGGTAAGTCAGCTTCTAAAATTCATTTTTAGTAAATGATGATCTTGTCAGAACAACACTGAATGAGACTCAGCTCAGTTTGAAGTAGACACCTTGGGTGGGATTCAGCTGATTAAACACAGATATATTGCCATTTGAGATACTGGGGGGAATCGAGGGCATCTACAAAGAGCTGATACATCAACTCTTGCTACAAACTGGAGAGTCTGAATGAGTCATGACAATGAAGACAACTGTCTCAGGATGTTATCTGAATTGGTTCACATGCAGCCAGTTTGACAACTGACTTGTAATTGCGTCTGCAACTACTTTCATTGAGGATAATGGCTCACAAAAGGTCACCAGCTGATGAATCATCAGCAAGTGTTCAGTTTGCACAACTGGTAGACATTATTAGTAGCCTAGATGAAGAACCCATGAACATATAAAAGCCTGGAAACAGATGAAAAATATCTACACGTTACACTGCTGCTGACTTTTTTGGTGCTGTTGCTTCACTTGCACAAGTACTTAGACTTTAGTCCACTCCTGAGAGCATTTCATGGCATGAAAAAGCAGATTTTTCTAGTGGTCATCTTTGCCCTGTTCCCTGTTGTATACCTTCTGTCCATGCTTTCTACATTCCCTAGCTTCTGCTCTTGACTTAGATCCTAGCCAGAGACCAGATGCTTTGGGACTACTGCACTGTGACACATCTTGTGCACTGGAACAAAGAGAGCATCTCAGGTAACTCCAGTGTTGATCCTGGTGCACTGTCTAAGTGCCTGTTCTAGCCTGAAGATTTGACATGATCAACCAGGCAGACGGACCCAGAGCCAACCACTTGAGACACAGGCTGGAGAAATTAATAATTTTTGTTATTCTTTATATTTGCATAACGGTTGTTTTTACTGGATTTTTGGTTACTTCACCTGCTTACATACTTTGATGCATCTTAAAGATTCCTTTAAGAACAAAAAGTAAATCAAATGGCTCTGGTCTGTAAGAAATAAATTGAACACAGGAAAAATATCCTGCAGTTATTCTGCCTCTCAGTTCTTTGGTTATTAAAGCTGTTCCAAAAATTTTATATAAAACCTTTCCACATTGAATTACAGTGCAAAACAAAGTTTTTTCAGGAGGCACTATATCTGCAAAGGGACATTTATTTTAATAACATTGACATAGGTGGGAGTTTTTTGGTGTGGTTGTGTGTGGGGTTTTTTTTGTTGTTTTGTTTTTGGGTTTTTTTGTGTTGGTGTTTTTTGTTTGTTGGGTTTTGTTGTTGTTGTTTTTCTTTAGAAAACTTTTTTCCTCCTCCATACTCTTCCTGGACACCTGAGACAAATTCTTCTGAATTTCAGTCCATCAGCAGAAAATAACCTGAAGAATTTGACATAGTTTAAGAGCTCACTAATCAGCTGTTCTACATGCAGTCTGCTGCCACTATTCTCTCTCTTCCTGAAGTACATAAAATACTAGATTAAAAATAAATGCACTTTGCCTCTATTTTAATACTACCCACTGTAAATATCAGACCCTTTTTGAAACCCCTGCTTCTCCACAAGCAGGGGTTGTGGAAGCTTGTTGTCTACCATCATCTGAAACATATTATTACATACACCAAGACCATTTTCATTCATTTCAACTGAAGTCACATACATGCCAGTTAAAGGATATAGACTAGAGAGATTAATGCTTGAGATGTTTTCAAATGGCCTTCAATCACATTTTGAGGTTGCTACGGTGAATGCTCATCTGTAGAGCAAAGGAAATAGGATTCAGCATTCCTCTCTGAAAAATAATACTTTTTAAAATAGAAATATCTATACTAGACACTTTATTTTCAGAATTTTTAGCGATATTTTTATTTCTGATACTTGTTCTTGATGTTTCTCATAACAACCCTTGATAAATTCAATCTAATCAGAGAGTTGTAATATAGGTAAAGTACTGTTATATATTTCACTTTATGCTAATGATAAGTGGAATTTTCATAATTTTTAAAAAATATTATTTTTCAAAATGCATACCCTGCATAAATGACATTGAATTAAAATTTAAAATTTATTTAATTTGCTTGCTTTGTTCTCAACTAATGCAGTACCTAAAAATGATCATCATTAAATTTTAAAATATTTGAACTTTTGGTTTTTCTAATTGTATTATTATGTATTTTTCTTTTAATATCCACATATATATACATATATATATAAAATATATACATAGTGTTCTGTGTAAAAACAAAGTAGTTAATGACTAATATGTTCAAGAGTTTCCATAGTCAGTTAAAGGAAGTTTATGATACCCAACTCAAATGGTAATTGATGAACACTTAGGAAATACTGAATTTTCATTTTAACCAGAAGTGAGTAAAAAGAAAAAGTAGAAAGCAAATAATTCAAAATAGTGTGATGCAAAAGATGGTTTTATTCCTGTTAGTGAAAGTGGTTTAAGTTCAAACATTTTTTTTTATAACTATTTTGATTTCAGAAGCTGAAATTGTCTTTAGATAATTTTAGATTTAGACAATTTAGATAATTTTAGATTTAGATAATTTTATAAAACCTTACAATTTAATGTTTAATGTTATTTATAAAATGAAGGAGATATTCTTCTTACTTATTTTTAGCATCTAGCTTAAAAAGTCTACTCTTGACAGTGACTCAGAGCCTGGGAATTTCCCTGTTTCGACAATATGGGAAATAGAAGTAAAAATAATCTCTACTTTAAACACGTAAATTAGGTGCCTAAACTTAGCTCCTAATTGTTAATATTTCTCTGAATTATGAACAGTCAATTTACCTAGAATATATTTACCATTTATGGAGAATATTCTGCTCACTTTTATGGATATTTCTGTTCACCTTATTTTAACTGTTCCATGATTAGTCATAGGAGAACTAAAGTATGAGTAAAATCTTTGAGAGGTGTCGTGGTTTTGCCCACTAGCCCATCCCTGGGGCTGAGGATGGTTTTGTCCAGGTGATTTCTGGACAAAAAAAACAATCAAAATTTTCAGTGATGCCTTTGCTAATTACATCTTTAAGAAAACACAAGAGAAGACTTGTTGCGCAGTTGGAATTAGAGGCAGCACCCATGTAGAAGAGTAGTGGGCCCAAGGAGGGCCAAGGCCCCCTCCTCCCCTGGCTTGGGCCAGGGGGGCAGGTGTAGTACTGAAGCCCCCCATCTCTTCTGTAAGAGAGTGAAGAAAAAAAAGTTTAAAAGACAAACTGCTTGGACAGAAACTGCTGTAGAAAAATTCCAGCGAAGAGATAAGAGACTTCCAAGGTCAAAGCTGGCAGCTGGAGAAGAAAGAAATGCAAAGGGGGGTCTGCTTCTTCCCCCCTTTTGCTTTCTCCCTTTAACAGGGAAAAGACTGAAAAATAAAATCTCTGCTACCTGTGAAAGTTTGTTGGGGTGAAGAGACCCCCCATGCGGCTCACAGAGGAGCTTGTGGATGTACCAGAGGTTTGTAACTTTAACAGAGAGAGAAAACCTCACGCTGGAGCAGAAGCTGCTCGGGTAAGACAGAGTCCTGTTGAAGACTTTGTGACCCTTGAAGGGGATGATGCTTATGCCAGAGCGGGGACAGCTCGGATAAGCTTGGGATCTCAGTGAGAGATCCATGCTGCTGGTGCTGAAGATTTGTGACCCTGAGAGTACCTACGCTGGAGCAAAAAACAGTTCGGGTAGGGATGTTGGGATCCATGTGTGGGATCCATGCTAGACCCATGTTAGAGAAGTCTATCAAGGACTGTTTTCCCATGGGAATGGACCTCCACAGGGAAACAGGGGTGAACTGGTAAGCCATTGTCCCCTCTAACCCTGTGAAAGAAGATCCATAGTAAGCAAGTGTCCCCTTGCAAGCCTATGGAAAGAAAAACCTTCAGAACCTGGGTAACCCCCTAGCCTCTGGTCTTAACCCAGGAGGGGGGTAGGCCCAACCCTGGAGGCTGACACAGAGAAGGAGAAAGAGTTCCAGCTGCGACGAAGGTGCTGCAGAGTTACTGGAGAGAGAGCGAGCTGGAACTCCAAAACTGGAAAAGGACTGCTTCGCCTCCTTGAACTGATATAAAGGGGGGAGGGAGAAGTATTTTCTGTAAATACATAGCACTTTTTCTTAAGTAGAATTGTTGTAGATATACTTCTTTAGTTTTAACTTGTTAGTAATAAATGCTCATACTATTTTCCCCAAATTCAGTCTCTTTTATCTGCATAAACCTTCTCTCAACTGATTGGTAATTGTGTGTGGGGTGTAAAAGCAAATTGACCCAGGGCAAAACCACGACAAACATTCACAGTCTTACCTACATAATGACAACAAAAATCAGTAAACAGATGTGTAAAAAAATACTCCCGATTCTTTGTCTGGGGCATGCCCCTATTTATAAAAATGTTAAAAGAGTTATATACTGGTATTTCTAAAAGTTCCTCAAATAATTTCTTTTCAGAAGGCATAATATTTATTGTAGCATATAGAAATATTTAAATTTGTCATATGTTAGGATTCTACATTTTGGAATTATGTTCTATGGATAACATGACCCAATCAGTACTTTGGAAATGGAAAAAGAAAGGGTATCTTCTCTTGAACTGAAATGGATAAAACAGGCTTAAATGCACTTTTAGATTCTTTTATTTTTCTATGGTTATGGTCAACTCTGTTGGATTTCCATCTTCATGGCACAGTTTATTTGGCATGCTATCCTTTAGCTGCTATAGAATAGCCTGAAGGAGTTGCATACATATATATTGTCACTCCAGGTTATCTTTCCACATTTCTCACAAGCCTGCTGTACCGTAATCTGTCTTCATGTCAGCTGGACACAGCTTCCCCTAAGCACTGCATCAGTCTTTCTTCTACCATTCTGTTATTTTTTAAACATAAACCATAAGACTAACAGCCATGATAAAATTCATGTGGACAGGTGGCACTTCTTTCTTCACACTGGCAGGAAGAGGAGGCTCATTACAAAAAGAGCATTATGGCCAGTATTTCGAAGTGGCCAATTCTGTTCTTTTGCATCATGTACCTGTGACTTGTATGACAATATTTTTAGGAATTTTTGTAATCACTAAGATGAACAGAGATACTATGTGTGGTCTGACGCTGAGGCGACTGATGTGCAGGAATAACCTTCTGAGGCAAAATGCAAAGAGAAGATATGTGAGAGTGTATGGAGAGAAGCCTTATAATCTTCTCTCCCCAAATACTTATTCAAATTCTTCATTAGAAAAACTCTAAGACCTAGACATAAAAATAGGCTTCTCAAATCTTAGGGATCGTTTGTTAAAAAAGCAATAATTTATGGTCCTGACAGTGACACAGTGTTATCAAACTTAATTTTAAAAGGAAAAGCATCTTCTTTCTTTTGAAGAGAAGATGTTACAAAATCAAGTTTGGGTTTTTTAATAAAGATTTTAATTTGGTGCTGCTTAGTCATTAGAATAAGTTCAAGAAATTGTTCAAAACCAATCTCACGCTATATCACAGTTAAAATGAATTACTGAAACTACTGTTTAAAGACAAACATTTCCAGACAAAAGTATGAATTTTTTTATTTGTTTGTATTATAGAGATAAATTATATCTAGAACAAAGTCTCATCCAATATATAACAATTTCAAGGGGTAAATAAAAAAAAAAAAGGCACAAAACACAGAAAAAACACCCCTGCATTTCTACAATGACGTAGACATTTTAAAAACAAAATGTATTTAGAGATTATAAAAAGATTTCATATCTATTTAATCCTACCAGTTTCATACTACTGGAGAATGAGTAACATTTATATTATTTTATACTGCTTCTAACACTAAACTAAGCATTTAAAACCAAACAGAAAATGAAGAGACACCATATAAATTAAGGATTCTATTGGGTATCTTTCAAAGACATTATGCTAATTTTCCCAAGAAGAAAGACAGAGAAGGATGTGCCAGACTGAAAACATCAGTTCAAATAAATGATTGTCCTGACACATAAAACTTCAAGCAAAATTGCACATTCACGACTAAGAAAGGATGTTTAAGGACTAATGATACTCATGTAAGATTTAGAAAGCCCTAGGTGAACTTTCTCTTCTGAAAGATTGCATTAGTAGGACAGCTACATAAATTTGAAGCCCTATTAAAAAACAAGAAAAAGGAATAAAGTAACCAAAGTGTGACTTCAGTGGAATTTAAATACTCAGTGCCCAATAATAGTAAAAACCTTTGTAAACTAATGCTGACAGTAGAAGTGCTAAAAGGGTTCTTAGTTAGTTAGTTAGTTAATAGTTTAATTTTACTTGAGTATTCACCTAACATCCTGCTCCTGCATGTGCCCTCTGTCCTGAAAACTAGTTAACAATTTGGTATTCAGATCTTTCAGTGATGATCCAAAACCTGATTGTTCTACCATTTAGATCATATCTAAATGAAATGTAGGAATTACAGTTAGACCTACAGCTTTCCTTCAAAACATAGAAAGAGTAAGACATGGCTGCTTTTATGCAACAACCCTGTGATGTAGCAAACCTGAATAAATTCTCTTTTGTGCCTGAGGGAAACCTGCATTTGCAATCTCCTCCAGAATATTTTAACTGTTTTGATGTAAGGACAGTTTCAACCTTTCCTGATAAATTTTTATGAATTTATACAGAAGAACTCAAGTTTATTTGGTTAAAAATAGACATAAAGCAAGACTATAACCTAGTACAGCCAAAAATAGGATTTGTTTTTGAGTCCCTACTCCACAGCCTGTTCAGACGTTCTACAAGAGATAGTCATTGAATGAAATACGTAAGCAATTCTGAAAAGCCTGAACAGACCTAAATGCAAAACATAACTTTTAGATTTGAGACAAGTAACAGTATGAAGCTGATTTACTGAGTAGGTAAAATGAGTATTTCTAGAAATAAGTCTCCTCAGAGGCTGCTCTGAAAATCCCACTGGGTCAATATGATTGCAAGAAAAAGAAATGGAAAAGTCTTTTGTCCAGATTAGTGAGCAGTGGCCACTAGGAAGCCCAGTATACATGCAGTAAGTTCTTTCCAGTAAAGAAATTAATTCTTTTTAATGAAAAATTATAATTAAGTAAATTTATTAAGGATTTTGACAGCCTAGATTGATTTTAAGAACATTTCTAAATTGCAACTCTTTTTGTAAAGTTGGGATTTACCACATAAATAAATGCCAATATTCCAATCTGGATCTGATTAATGTGTGCTAAGGGACTGATGCTATATCCTAAACAATATACAAAGTAGAAGAAAAACATCAATTAGATATGTTGGATGTGGCTAACTTTAGAATGCAAAACCGCAGAAGATTCTATTTGAAATTCTAGACATAGCCTTAATTTACTCATAATTGTTCTCTTACAGATATGTAAAACTGTAATTAATGCTCCCTGTCTTTGATAGATATCTTACTTTAATGTAATTTTGTTCCTAATAGATGGACCAAAGATCATTTACTCTGTATCTTTGTATATACTAATATCCAATATCTGCTACAGGCAGCCTACTTATCCTATACTTAAAGCTTTCTCAACGCATCTGTCTCTTCAAGTGTAATTTCCCCTGTAACTAAAAATTCCTTATAAAACCAGTATTTTAAAGTAATAGAAGTTAATAGCAAAATACATATAATACTGAAGCCAAAGTGAGTATTAGTAAATCACCATTAAATTGTTCTGTGTAATTGAGCACTGTAATAATAATTATACCATTCAATCTTTTTCTCTATCTGTAACATTTAAAGTATGCTAGAAACACTTGGGTTTGGATGCTTCACTTTTTGCTGATCATAGACATATTAAAGTTAGATGCCTGCCAAAATTAGTTAATTCAGCTTCCTCTGTGTGAAAGGAAACAGAGAGGAGGTAGTTGCCCTAGTGTCCCCACATAACTGTAAAGAGAATGAAATGTCCTTTGCTCAATTTGACATTTAGTTAACCAACTGTAGTTTTCTGCATGCAGGTGGTCTATGAAGAGGTGCTTAAGATCCCATTTGCATTTAGAGAAGATCTAGGGCTCATTTCCATTTCCTACATATCGTCAAGCATTTAGGGACATTTTAGATATTCTAGTCTATCCAAAATTTCCACATTGATTTTCCAGCACTTTCTATGTCAGTGATGACACAGCATCAGCTATGTGTCAGCAATTAAATTAACCTGTTAGTGTCATTTTCAGAAGATTAAAGTATCCCTGAGAGGCTGCAGTAGTCACTGCAGTAGGGAGCTCAGGGGTCTTCCATAAGTCTAAGCAACATATATAGATAGCAAATAAAATGCCAGTAGATGGCATTATATCCCAAGATCTTATATAGTGCTTTGCATCAAGAAATACCGAAGTCAAGCACTCAGTGAACCACTCAGTTACTGCAAGTCCTGTGTATGGAATTTTATTTGATTACATTCAGGAGCATGATTCAAGAACCTTTAAGCTGAGATAATACTGTCTGTGTTGATGGTTGGAGACAAAAACTTCCCCTCAACAGTTGAAGTTATAGGACTGGACACACTCTGCATTATTTCCAGCTTTCTGACTAATTAGACACCTGTTTCAAAGCTCTGCCTGACCTGATTTCAAGAAAGTGATATCTACCTCAGAGACTGCTTTGATCAAACTTTTCAGACCATACCAAACCTACATGGATCTGGACATAAATGTCTTTGGCTATGCATTTCTGTTTCCCAGAGGTGAGCAGCAAAGGCATGAAAAATAACTAGAATGTGTAGAAGCCATAAGTGTAGGCTCCAGTTTTTCCTGTTCCTTGACTTTTCTTTTCACTGAATTTGACACCCAGATTACAGCACCAGTCCAAGATTCAGTCTAAGGTCAAAATGTCCTACCAATCTATTCCAAGTATCTGTAGTCAGCCTTACAAATCTCGCTCGAGCAGCTGAGTGCTAAAATACAGACATTGGTATTGTCTAAGCTGTTTTGCTGAATGCCTGTCCAGTGTTGTTGCCAATGGGATATAATTAATTCCAAGAGTTAGTGAACAGTTCTGAGCTTGGCAGGATTGATACGTTTGTCACTTCTATAAAGAGTTGCTCACAGTGTGTGACCTTGTCTCTATAGATCTTTACTTGAAGCTATTAACTGCAATCCCAGGGGATGTTCTACCCTCTCCTGAAATAAGTAAAAACAGAATTATTATCTAAAAATGTTGCTGCAGAAGGTAGCTCACATGAGAAAGTACAGGACAATGGACACTGAGACAAGAAAGACTTCATTCACTAATAGACTGAGAACAGAATTAACACTTCATAAATAGACCCAAATCAACACATGACAGACTCACATCTGTTCACATAGATTGTGAACAGCATCTCAGTCCTGCCAGGGTTCCTCTGGCTGCTGGCTCCAAGTAGCCTCCAGTGACTAGTTATGGTGGATGCAGTATAACTCCCAGTAGGGCAGCCTGGGCTGCTGGATCCCCAGCTACTGCTTCACTGGGAACTAATGGCTGGAGAAAGGCAGACACTAAAGGTGGAATGTATCTCCTGCTCCAGAAATTACTGCTTGTTGTACTAAAAGTCTTCTTCCCACTTCCCCTTCTCCACACCACCCAATTACCTACCTCTATTTTTGAAATATCACCTTTTTTCCTTGGTGAAGCCCCACAGAGTCTCTCTTAGAGGTATGCTTCCTGTTTTTCATAAATATCATCAATTATTAACAGAATTTTCATGTCAGAAAGCCTACTCTATTTCCACAAGAGCAATGCTAAACTGAAACATCTAAGGAAGCAGTGCCACTTGCTGAGACTGTTGGTAGAAACACTGCCAGTAGTAAAGGAAACACAGAGGAATCACTGTTGTTCATAAATAATACACAGAAGATGAAAGCAAGAACTAAAGAACCACCTGTGCAAGACACACCAAACAAAAATACATTTTATTATAGAAGTTCACAAAAAACAAAAGCTCAGTAATTAGGAGCATGAAAACCATTTAAAGTTGGATCTTCTCTTAGTATGGTAAAGGCAATGTATTGTTTTTGTTTGTTTGTTTTGACAAGTGGGAAAACCATGAGTGGTTTACTAAAGAAATGTGGTAAATACATGAAAACAAAGCACAGAAACTGAAAAACTGAGAGAAAACAAACAAAACCAAAACAAATCCCCCAAAATATAAACATATGAACAAACAGAAAAATAAACAGAAAAAAAAGAAGCAGTTACCAAGGACAAGTTCTTGAAAGTAAAAAGGTTTATTAAAAATAATATACATATTAACAAATAAAGTAGAAAGATAGATTTTTTCAAAATTATTGTCCTAACTCTAATTTGGTCATTTAAGAAGAGACTGGATGTGGCATTTAGTGCCATAGTCTAGTAACTGTGGTGGTAGTGGATCAAGGGTTGGACTTGATGATCTCAGAGGTCCTTTCCAACCCATCTGATTCTATGATTCTATAATTACATTATCATAAATACAAATAAATCCTATTGACTTCAATATCTTACTGTCAGTATTTAATGGCTAATTTTGTACCTTGTTCTTCAGTAACAAAAATATATAGATTCTTTAGTCTGTACAGGTATAAAACCATATATAAATCAAATATAGGATACCCTTTTGGAAAGAGAGGAAGAATAGGGATATATGATAGACATTATAGTCATTCCTTAATGCACTAGATGATACTTTAAATTTACCAAAGTAAATATGCAGAATATTAGAATTTGTATAGAGTAATCTATAGCATATAAAAGAAGTATCTAAGCCAAAAATGTGTGCCAAATTTGTTTAATAGCTTTGAAATCTGTAAAGACCAAACATTGGATGAATTTATAAGCTACAGATTTTGTACTGCTTCTATAATGGTATAAACTCATCTTTATACAATGTAAACAAATTTTTATTGAAATCAGACTGAAAGCAAAAATACTTCGCTTTTTTGGACAAATATTTGTTCTTGACTTCCATGAGTTCTGTAATCAGACAAAAAAAATCCAAATAACATGCATTTAATTTATTAATGTACTTATTTAAAGTGGATAAGCACACTAAGTAAAAATATTTTATATTCTGGTGTGACACAGATCTTAACTACTTCTTTCAATCCAAAAATTATTTCAATTGACACCCTGCTGCCTTTTTTAGATGAAGCCACAACCTAAAATAAAATGTCTTTAAGCCACACCTCACCATTTCCAGAGCAGAGTAATGCATATAAATAATAGAAATCTAGGTATTAATTATGAAAGTCTACATCCCAAAATCTACACAGGCACAAATGTATCTATGTATACAATACTAAACTAATAAAACATTTACCTAATTTAAATTCTTCTAAAATATTTCAGCTATTACCTTACATCTATTTTTTATTGCTTTTGGAGCTAACACCATTTATTGAAAATACCTACTCACTTCTGTCATCTGTCTCTATTACTGCAAGAGGAGTCATTTTTATGCATTGACCCTTAAGCAAGCCATATGGGTTAGGAAAGACTTAAATTGTGTTATCAGAAGTAAGACATGATCCATCAATGTGAAATAAGTCAACTTTCTGCTCTAGTATCATGGTTATATATTCTTGGTTCATCTTTTCTCCTCTGTGGTCTGGTTCCTCAAGTCTATTTCTGTCCCTTTTTTCCTTTGCCCCTTCCAACCCCTAGTCTGTTGTAACCACTCCCAAAGGCTGTGGACTTCCATTCCTCCCATTCTTAATTTATGTAATTTTAATTATTTTTGCTTATTATCCTCTGAGTTTATACCAGAAAATATTAGTCATTTAGCAATCTGTCCTGCCTTGTTTTATTTCATGTGTTTGATGATGGGGAGGAGGGTAAGAGCAGAGCATCTGCTTTCAGAGACCAGTCACACAAAGCTACAATGAGCCTCTCACCATCCACCCATTACTTGAAAACTTTTCAAATTTTGTTCAGTGTATATACATCCGATTAATATAAACATTTAAATTGAGAGAAATTCCTATACACAAAGGGGAAAAAGGGGAAAAATTGCTTTCATAAAGAATATTACTTAAAATTCATTTCCATGGACAACCAGGGTAGGAAAGGTTTTGAAATATCAGGAAAGCATCAAATAAAATACATAAAATTTATTTTGAACCGGTATAAAATCTTATTGTTGAACAGTATATTATGAAGGCTACAAATACTTAGGAAAATAGCAAATGCTGATGAAAACAGAATACATTGAAATACAGCTTGGATATAACTACATATTTTATAATTAAAATACTTTTTAAAACTGTTTTCAGGCAAATCTTATGACATTCAAAATCTGTAAATATGGAAACGATACACAAAAGCATCTGCTGCAAATTACATCCCACATATTTTAACATATAAGAAGATTTAACAGTGTTGATGTTTTTCATTCATGTTTTGTGTTTGTTGGATTTGCACCCAACAAACTCTTAAAATATTTCAGAAATCATATTAGTGGTCACACTGAAGAAGACTGTAGGCAATGGAATCACCAGGTCACCTTCATGAGTCACCTATGGCCCCCTGCACCCACAGGTTTGGGTACCTTACCAGGGAGAGGCAAAGCAAAGGCAAGGCACAAGAGTGGTGTGACACCAGAAGGTGCACTTTGCTAGTGCATTTCAATTTTTGTGCACATAAACATAGACATAGTGTAAGGCTCACAGGGGACCTGTGCCACAGCGTGTAAATAGTTGTAAGACATAATTTGTTCTCAGTAGCAGACTTCACTGGGAATTGAAAGTGCTCCGCATCTTGCAGGTCTGGACACAGAGGTTGCTTTTGTTAGAAGACATATAACATCAGAAGGAGGAGTGACAAACTGTGCACAGTGTTTTACCACAAAATGCACACAAATCCAGTAGTGTTTTCACTTATTCTGTGGTTGGCCTTAGAGTAGATCACATATAAAATGTACACAGAGTATATGGATGTCTAAATGCAGGCATTTCATTACTGCCAGACATTAATAGATCAATTTGCTTGCATGTTCCCTGACAAAAGAATACAGAATTATTTTAGCAAGAGTCTGCAGTTGAAGCATGGTATCATGGAACTAATGGAGAGTGAAGCTGTAACACTTCCCAGAGCTAGCCAAAGGCATGCCATATGGAATAGTAAAGCAATGTAAAAAATACTGTAATGCTGTGGGGAAAAAAATATATCTAAGCTAGAAAAATGATACATTGTTTTGTTGTATCTGGAAGTTAATTTCGTATTTATGAAGCGAAATATTTAGAAATGTGTAGGTTAATGATCAGGATACTCTGTGTGTTTATACATTTGTCTTCAAACTGGTAAAAAGGCTTGAGATATTTCTGCAAACTTCTGGGGCAAGACTTTTTTTGGAATAAAACCAGCATAAATTGTAACTGAAATTTTTTTAGAGCTGGTAGTTTAAACCACAAATTCCCCAAAAGCAATATTATTGGCAGTAACAGGAATGGAAGGCTTTGACCTGGTGCTGGAGAAGGGTGTTGCAGGAGAAGCAGACAGTGGCACTACAGCAGCCCCTGAAGCTGCCTCCAGTGGGCTCCTCAGCCACCTTGAACCAGAGGCAGACAGTCCCCTTCCAGCAAATGAGACATTTACGGCAGGGCATCCCTACAAACATATCCATGACACAGAAATGGCAACTGGGGCCCAAAGTGGTGGGTTAGTATAGGGGTTTCCTGATTAATGCTGCTCATTAAAAAGTAACCAAAAATCTTGTAAAATGCTGTTTCCTAGCACAGGGAACCTTGTTTCTGCACATCATAGGGCAGCTTTTCCAGGAAAAGATGTTTCAAATGTGCAACATTTAATTTAATTGTGCAGAGTACATGCAATATTTATGTTTCATATCACACTATCATGGAACCATTGAGTTTAGAAAAGACCTCCAAGATTATCAAGTCCAACCATTAACCCAACACTGCCAGGTCCACAACTAAACTAAACTAGAATGTCCCCAAGCACCACATCTTGATGTGCTAAATGTGGTTTATCAGAAACCAATAGAATAAACTTTTATAAACTTATCTAAAACAAAATCAATCACAGCAATGTTTTGTTACACTGTATTTCATTTAAGTTTCATCCTGATGACACCACATAGTAAAATAAAAGGTAAAATAAAAAAACTGTCAGACTCTTTCTATATAAAAAACATACATTTGAAGTTATGTATATGATAAAGTCACATCAACTCAAACTTCTTAAGACACAAATGTATTTTTATATACGGTAATTCCAATCATATACTGATTGGAAATGATAGTAGCAAATCTTTATCTGGCTTAACTGGTACTTACTTTTTTGCATTGAAAAAATAAGGTTTACAGCTGCTCAGAGAAATCATGCAAACAAGAATGTTCTCAGTTGTGCTCTTTAGACGCCTCTTACCAAAAATTAGCATATATAATGACATTAATTAGGAAATGTCAGAATGTTTTAATGCTAACAAAAATGAAATCACATAACAGAATTACACTGTGCTATAAATGATCTTACTAGAGCATTTTCATTTTTGTTTATATGTCCTTTTTTTTCCAGTGAAACTGGTAGGGGGCAAACATCTGAACAGTATTTTCTGATGGCTTGTCTTTCAGACTGCACAGCCATGGATATCTGACAAATTAACTGTTATGCATACAGACAAAAAATCAGCAGAAGAATTGATTGAAAGACAGACCCTATTCAGATTCTTTTATTTCAATTTAAAGCTTATAGGCTGTCCTACTGCAATTTTAAAAGGAGTGTACTACCACCCTTTCAACATCTCGTGTTGAAAAAAATGCAGGAAAAAAAATTTAGCTTAGTTTCATATTTAATACATAAATGTACTAATGGGTAAGCTCAGTTCATTAAGGCTAATATCTCTTGAATTTTTAACAGATTTTTTAAAATATATATATAAGCATACAATGTGCATGTAATGCTGCAGCATGTAATGTTACAGCATGTAACAAGCATTTAATACTACAGTCAGTGATGGCAACCAGTGATAGCAACCAGTGATGGCAGTGTATTTGTTTAGCTATTACAGTATGGTAGTAATTTCTAACTCCTTAAAATGAAAATACAGTATATTTTTTATATATTAGTTTCCTTCTCTCCTTATCCTACTTTGAAAAAGTCAGTCTTTATTTTTTTCTCATATGATAGTTTTTTGACGAATTAATATGTAGGGACTGGAAAACAATTACTTCCTTGCGTATAATGAGAAATGAGAAGATTAAACTGTCTATTTACAGTATAAGAAGCGGTATTTCTTCATGGAGTCCTAATCACTAAAGCTCTTGATCATATGAGAAAGATGTAATGTGGAATTTATTTATAGAATGAGAAGAGATTTCAGTGGATTTTGTCCAGAAGCTCAGAATAATTTGTCAGCAAAAACAGCAGATTTATTGTCATGACTGTGATACTCCGAAGCTATAAATCAAGAGAGACTATGCAAAGAATGATATTATCTTTTATGACATAGAATATGTTGGAAGAAGAACTTTTGGGTTCAAAAGTAGAATTTGATAGGACATAGAAGTTACGAACAACTGGCCCAAGTTTACTTTTGTTATATCAATTGGTTCAACAATTTGAAAGAAAAGAGTAGTCAGTAGGTGTGAAAGAGAATAGGAGGCTAAGAAGGAGTGCAGTGATTGTTCCTTCTGCAGGATAGAAGGCCAGATGAATGGTAACTCCTAAATTTGAAGATGTAAAGTCCTAATGGAAATGTATCCAAATGATGCTTTTTAGTTATGTGAATGCTCAAGCTTATTCTAAAATTTTTATGCACCTGCTCAATTTGATGCTGCCTATTACAGGAAAGTCAAATTTATGATTTCATGCTTACTGAAAATACGCATTTTAAGATGAAATACACATACTATGTTTCATTATGTAAACTGTAAATTTGGGTAAGTGATGTACAAATTCACTAATTGTCCCACATGGCCTTTCAGCTGCCTGCTCATTGTATCATTCCGATCTGTCACTTTACTGCAGAATTCAGAGTGCTTTTGGCATTTGTAATCAAAATGAAAATACTTAACACCAGTATAATTGGTCTGTAGAAATCTAAGGGGTTGGAATCAAAACAAATTACTTTTTCTTATGAACTGCAAGAAAAGATTTACCCCAATATGTGCTGAACTGTGAAATTACTTTGCTAATATTAGAACTTTTATTCCTCCCCACGTGTTAAATTATTTTATATTTAGTTTATTAAATTTAAAAATGTATGTTAATTACGTAATTTAACATTTTATTTTAAGAATCCATCTGCATTTTATGCCAAACACATCATGAAAATGTCAATTTGAACTAGTTTTCTTATGGAAAATATGGAACACAAGAATATATTCTGTGTTTTCAGAAGAAAATGGTGCAAAGACAAATTTCTAAACAGCATTTATAATGTTTATATACTAATTCTTCTGATAGCTGTAAGGCACTGTAACAAACTGTCTGAAAAGGCTTTGTCTAGAATTCTAGTAATAAAAAACCTCTTCCAATTTAAAAATCTCTTCCTGCTCTGAAAGTTGTTCAAGTGAAGTGCTGCAAAAAAGGAGGTTTGGATGTAGTGTAGTTAAGAAACCAGTGCCTGCTCTTTAAAGTAAAACAAAATAGAAAACAGTGTAAGAATGCTTTTAAACACCGCTGGCTCAAATAAAAAACATACAGGTTCAATAGCACCTCTATATGAATAATACTGCAATTGTAAGGGGACTCAATACAAGGACACAGACACAGAATGATTTTATCAAGGAAAAAATAGTTCTCCAACTCATAGTGGTTGTTAGACTGTCTCAGACCAACACAGAACATAATGGAAAACATTCTGTGTCCGCTTCTGCTCCTATAAATATGGTCAGCTTTTCTTAAGTTAATCAACCTGTATCTAAAAAGTAATAATATTTTCCCCCCTCTTTATTTTAGTATTACAGTACTTGCTTTATTTGGTGGCTCTACTGATTTCTAGCAAAAACTTAATTACAGTATGTTTATATACAGTTCTTCTTAAGTTGCAGATTTTTGGTTAAATAGATTATTTCCCTCTTTGAAGGTTTTACCTCTAATGCATTCAACAAGACAAACAACCATTTATGGTTAAATTTGCAATGTTTTCTGGTAAGATCTATTACCTTGATCACTCTAGTAGTCTTCTAGAACTTCTGGAAAAAAATAGCAAGAAATAACCTGCACTAATTTGACTTCCTTCTTCTTAACCGTATGAGAACCAAAACATAACACACATTCTAGACTTGTCACCAGTGCATTTTTCGGTGAGTCAGCTTTTCCATTGGTCATCCCAACTGCAACCATCATCATCATCGACATGAAATTTGCTCTGAGGATAAGACACCTAGGTAGGTATCTTCCTGTATGTTCTGACTTCCATTATACACCAGGATCTCAAGTCACTGATGGCTACAGACCTTTTCAGCTATTGCAGGCAGGGTTCACCCATTGAAACATACTGCTCTAACTCATTCAGGGTGCTTTTGGTTTATCAACATTGGCATGTAGTCTGGCAAATCCGACACAAGACTGATAGGAAAACTTCTTCTTTTGAAAGATTAGTTCAGTCACCTAAATGTAGATATCTAGCACCACTTCAGATGGATGGGGCTGACAGGATATTATAAAGAACCTATCAGACCCAGCACGTGGTGGAGTGGCACCTGGAGGCCAACAAGGATATCCCGGCATATCTCCGACAGTACAGTGCATCCTACTCCTCAGGGACTGATAATACAAATATCCAAATATTTTATTCTGTATGATTATTTTCAGTTTTCACTTTAAGGCTAATAAAGTATCTGACCTTGAACATATATTATTAAAATGATCCCATTTCTATTAGTTCAGTCTGCAAGGTCCTCTAGGTTTTTTTTAGTATTTTTGTGCTTTAATATGCCTCCTGATTTTTATAACATGAACATATTTCAACAGCATTTTGTGCCAAGGTCCTTACTGGAACCCATAAACAAGATTAGGCTTCAGTTTTCTGCAGAATTTAACTAATCATATATCCTCATACAGACAGTTCCCTCTGAGTACTGTCATGGATTGACCCTGGCTGGATACTAGGCACCCACCAAAGCCACTCTGCAACTGAACTGGATAGAGAAAATATAACAAAGGTTCATGAGTTGAGATAAGGTCTGGGAGATCTCATTCACCAAATACTGTCACGGGCAAAACAGAGTTGAACTGGAAATATTAATTGAATTTATTACTAACAAAATCAGAGCAGAATAAAAATAAATTTTAAAAACATGCTTCCTTCCCTTCATCCTCAGCTTCATCTCCTCCTCCCCTAGTGGTGCAGGAAAACAGGGAATGGGAGTTATGATCAATCCATCACAGCTTGTTTCTGCTGCTGCCCAGGGACAGGAGTCCTTCCCCTGCTACCTTCAGGCAAAGGCTGCTCCAGCGTGGATCCCTCACAGGTTCACAGGTCCTGCCAGGAAAACCTGCCCCAGTGTGGGCTCCTCTCTCCATGGGTCTGCAGGTCCCTGCCAGGACCCTGCTCCAGCATGGGCCTCCCACAGGGTCACAGCCTCCTTCAGGTATCTACCTACTCCAGCGTGGGTCTCCTCCACAGGCTTCAGGGGAATCCCAGCTCTGGTAACGGAAGCATCTCCTGCGCCTCCTTCTCCACTGACCTTGGTGTCTGTAGAGTTGTTCCTCTCACATATTCTCACTCCTCACTTCTCTGACTGCAATTACATCTACCCAATAACTGGTTTGTTGGTTTTTGGTTTTTTTCTTCTTAAATCACAGCATTCACCACCATTTCTGATTGGCCCAGCCTTTCCCAGCAGCACATCCATATTGGAGCTGGCTGGCACTGGCTCTGTTGGACATGGAGGAGCAGCTTCTCACAGAACCCACATCTGTAGCACCCAAACCTGGCCCTGCAAGCCCAATAAAAATACTAAATTTACTGGGTCTACTGTACCCACATACACCATGTGTATATGTTGTCCACTTAGTTAAAATCAGAAACCATTAAAAACTATAGAGAAATGGAAAAAATTCTTGGTTTTAGAATAGTTCTGCTACAAAGGGTGTTTAATATGTTATTATTTATATTCCCGTAAAGATGCACTGGTTTTTACTTTATTTTCGATTTATTTGATTATGTTTTCCTTCAGCATGTGTTCATGCAATTTAAGTAGGACTCAGGAGTAATCATCACTAAAAACACTTCTCTATCTATATCCTAAATATGGATACTGCATTTCCTACTATTAATTATTTAATTCCCATGTTAATAAATTAATTAGAAATCCATTTTACTTGACCTGAGATATCATTGCATGATTGTAGGTTGGAGATTATCTTGTCCTATCCTACTTTGGAAACATTAAATTCAATATGAGTAAGCAAAATTCAAAGTAATTTCCATGTACACATTCTCATTAACCATCCTGTATTTGTTCCCATGCTCACTAGCACATGAAAAAGTAAAACATTGTTTAAAGTCCTAAGTTCTCAGTAAGATCCTTATTTATTAAGGATTTTTTTTCATTTTATTTTTAAAAAATTTTCATATTACCAAAAAAAAAAATTTCTGCTCATTCTGATAATTTTCATTTTGGCTCTGTACTGCCCAATCTCTGTACCATTTGGAGCACAAACAACAGAAAATATTATAATTTGCATTGAAACACATAGCAAAGTAATTGAAGTTCATGGAAATGCAAAGACAATTTTATCTTCTTCTGTGCCTGAAATACTTTTAGCATGACTCAAAGAGTTTATTGCAGTGTGAGAATAAGTAACAAGAAACCCCCTAGCTAACTCCACTATCTTTGAAGCCAAAATTTATAGATACTTTCTTTTAAGGTATTTGTTTTCCTTCAATTAGTATTATTCACTGAAGATACAGGTTTTATAACAACTATGCTAAGGTTTTAGTAGTTCATTCAATGGCTTGCTTAAATTATTTTGTGGATTTTTTTATTATTTCTTTTATTTTTTCTATTTCTTTTCGTCTCTTTTTTTTTTTTTCCTTTCTTTTTATCTTAGGTTTTGTGTCATTTTTTTTTCCCTTCCTCTTCCCTCTTTTTAAAGTATAATGACCTCTGAGAGACTGAAATGTTAATGGTTAATGACTCAAACAATAGGCCATTTGCAAAACCAGCCAGGTGCTTTGTTGAGGTCAGCTTTGCAATCCCCAACAGAACGGGAGGAGAAGAGTTTTTGGGTGTGTGATGGCAAAACCTCTGATCTATGTAAGGTAGAGGGGATGTGCACCCACCACCGGAGAATTACCATGAGAAACTGACTTTTTTTTTGCAACAAGCTGTTTTGGGAGCTGGATAAGTTAAAAGGTCAATAATAAGCAGATCCTGCCAGGTGGGATAATGCTTTTTATCAAACCAAAGTCCTCTCCACACCCTCATCCCCTTCCCCTCCCTGAGAAGGTATCCTGTAAGCCTGAAGGTATTCGTCCCTTCTGATAAGGCATAACTGGCTCAAGTAAGCAGGGTCAAACAGCCACCATATCATTAGAGGGGGCCATAAACCATCAAAGAATCTTGAAGCACCTCCAGATTCATTTTAGGGCCTTCCACCAGAGGAAGATGAGCATGATCCATAGTGTTATAATGGACAGTGTAAAACTCCCCCTACCTACTCCCACAGGAGGTACCTGGGTGTTCTAACCTAAACATATATTAACCCATTACACTCTATTTTGTGGGGGCTTCCCCTATCTGTGACAGATCCAGTCTGAGACCATCACTTTGACCAACGCACATCGAAATTGCAACAATCAAGTCTTGTTGGATCCATGAGTGCTGATATCTTTCCTCTCCACTACCTATTCTTATCCTTTCTTTCTCTTTCTTCTCCGTACATATTTTCTTCAGTGATATCTTTGTCCTTTTATATTGTTACATTTCTATAGATAATTACCAAAATATATAGAAAATAACCAAAACAGCTACATAACTCTTTTCAATCAAATTGTTCTAAAATAAACTCTTTATATATATTTATAAACACTGATCATTCAGTGTTGTTTCACTCTAATCCACCCCATGGGATCTATTAACGAGAACCTCAGTTATTCCATCTCAGGAATGGGTCATAACATGAGCATAGTCAATATATTTTCTCAGAGGGATTATGCTGGCACCTGTTTTCATAGAAAACTTAGTGCGGGTTTTTATGTGTATCAAAAAATTGTTATAGATCCTTCCTGTTAAGTTAATAGGGCTTACATGGAAAGATTTATAACCATTAGTTTACTGAAAAATAAAACATAATGTGTCCCACAATGGGAAAATAGAGATTCATAGAGGGTATCCTTTGTGTTTAGCCTCACTAAAGTAAGATTTCTTCTCCTCCCTTGAGTCAAAATCAAAGTCTGAACAAATATTTTAAAAGTAAAAGAAATAAAAAAAAATAAACACAAATTTGCATATTTTCTGTTTAGAAAAACAGAAGAAAAACCTAAGTTGTTGTTGGAGTTTTTTTCCCCAGTCTTTCCCAAAGGTAATATATCTTCTAAAATACAATATAACTTTGCAATCATTTTGGTTTACATATATGATTAACCACAGAACTGGTTTAGCCTCCAACTTACAAAATGCCACTGTTCACTAACTGCATCACAAGTGTTTTGTTTCTGAAGCCATTATGCATTGACATGTTGAAACCAAATCTCTCCTACTAGTTCAACGATACCAGTATAAGCCTTTTCAGTTAACAAACATAACCAACTTATTCCACTGAGAAAAATCTTATTCCTTTTTTGCATTCTTTTAGAATTTGCCTATATTCAATTACAAACATTCTCTTTGTTTAAAAACTCTAGAACTGAGCATACAGATCTTACAGTAATGAATGATTTCACCCACCCAAATAAATTCTCCATTAATATAGCTTCTCCTTTATTTCCCTTTCAGCTCTTCTACAAAAAAAAAAATAATAAAATAAAAAGGTTTTTCAATGGTAAGTGACACTTTTGGGAAAGAAGTGGATGTGATTAGAGTAGAGTATTTTAATTAGTTTCCTTTAAATTGCAATACAGCTTACTTAATTGATTTCAAATGGCATGGTAAAACATCAGGAGCAAGAGAAATAGCATTCTCATTTAACGTTTGTTTAATAAGAATCACTGATTCTTTTTAAAGAAAACAACACTGCTTTCATGGAGTCTCTTACACCCATGCCTGAAGAACAGTTTAATTTTGAAACAAATCTAGTTACCACAGTGAAAAGTCTTCAGTGAAAATGTTCTTCAATATATTTCCACTTTGCTGCAAGGCTTACCTTTCAGACTCTAAGCTAAGTAATAAGATCAAATCTTTCTCTATAAGCAGAGATCTACTTTTTAACAAGTGTTCTTTTATTTATGCCTTTCAGGTTGGTAAAATTGGATTAATCTCTCTCTGATGAAAGCATGTCCCAAAGTGATGGATTCAAACTATGTCTTTGGTGTCTAAATTAATCCAGACTTTTGTTACTTGAACTGTGTTTTCTGTGAAGAACAAACGAGTTCCCATAATAGCTAGACACTAGACTCCAAACACTGCACACATGGAGGCAAAAGCAAGGTTCTCTCACATCCTCTGGGACTTAAAACTGCAGAAGTATTCTGACATTTACCTAATTTTAAATATTCTCTCATATTATAGCTACTCATATATTTCATATATACCCAGTCATCGATATAGAATATCTTTTAAAATAATATAAATCTCTGTGATCAGAAGTGCTAGTATGGATACAAAAAATAACCACATAATTCTCATTTCAGAGATGTCTCTCTAGCAACATCTTTCAACTCTAAAGATTCTCAGGTTGTAGAATTTTTGGCCTTTAAGTCTACATCTGGGTGTTTGTTCTCATTCTGCCAAGTCTAAGGAAAACTCTGGTCAATACAATAGAAAGCAATACTAAGTGACATTTGTTATCATTATTTTGATATACTTGCTGAAGTTTGTGTTTGAGCAATTTGTGTAATTCCATCAAACTTAAAACTGGCATCTCATTCACTTTTTTCACGCCATCGAATATGAAGGTGGAAAGGAGATCAATGTGCCTAATGGAGCTTGAAATGAATTTGACTTTTTGGTTCGCATCCATGTTTTTTGTACTAAAATCCTCAATGCACACTAATGGAATAAAGACAGAACAACTTTCTATTGAGGTAACAGAATTTGTTACATGTCACAAATCAGCTCAAGGAGATGAGGAAAAAGTTGACAAAATGTATGACAGGTTACAGGTTCATTCTGTTCACCCTTTTACAAACCTTATTTTTTCTTCAGAGTTATAAAAGCAGGCAGGAATGAGTTAGAGGAAAAAAGCTGTAGGACAAACAAGTGAAAAATTTATTCTTAAAATTATTGTATATACTGTGTTCTACAAACAACTCGCTGGGTAATCAAAGCAGAAGGTTACATATTTGTAATGTATGAATGCCCAGTCACAGGGCGCTCAGGCTGGCCAGTGCTGGGAATTCCAGATATAATAGGCAGGATGCACAGAGTTCAGAGATCTTCGGAAAAGTAGTATGTCTGCCTGTCACAGGATGAAGACCTGTGGCCAAACTGAAAACATGGCATAAAGGACAGATTTTCAAGAAGGAATTTTCAAGAATTTTTTCAATCCAAGAAAACAATGAAAAAACGGTAGACTGAAAAATATGGTAAAGAACACCTTGCTAAGAACAAAGGGAGTGGATTTTTTCTCAAGACTTAATCTTCTTAATCCAAAAGTTTTCCATTTTAACAAGTCTGATCTTATTCTATTTTACCACTTTGTATTCCAAAGAAATTAAGAAATTCTTAGCCTTCAGTGTCATATAATATGCTAATTTAAAAAAAAAAAAAAAAGTACACTATCCAGTTAACTTGGAGGCTCTTTGGGATGTAAAACCCTTCCATGAGCAGTTCACAATTATCTAGAATTGCATGCTTTAGCTCAGTATCAACTCAGTACTATTTCAATCGTTTTATTACAGTATTTAGAGAATATTTCATCCTGTATTCTCTGCTATTCTCTGAAAAATGTCTGATACTTCCTCTATTGTACCCTCATAAAAATTCCCAAATCACGAAGCAGGAAATCAATCATTAGGTATGAATCACTAAACCACAGGAGGAAAAGGGGTTTGTTACAATATATTTGAATGTTTACATTTGATTGACAGTCATAAGCAAATTAAAAAAAATAGTAAATGTGGAGTTTTGTAAATATATTTATGCAAAAAACTTAGCAGTTTCTTTGTTCATAAATGCAGTGTGCACTTAGCATGGTTATTACAGTTATCCGACACATCAGGAAAAAAAATATTAATCCCTGCCTGTTATTTAAGCATTGCTGTCTCTAAAGTACAGAACACTTACTCTACAGAATTACTTGCAAGGGTAGAGTCAGCACTGCATAAACAGACCTTGGAAAACGATATGCTTTCAAGTAACTGCTTCAAATAACTTTTCGGCAAATATCTAAAATAATACAGAATAAGCACATAAGACCTTCTTTCATAATCTTTTCTCTGTCTTTTCCAGGCCTGAGAGAAATGTAACAACTGACATAGCTACTGGGTTCAGATAAATTAACATTAAAAAAAAAAAAAAGTGCAGATCTCAGCTCAGTACATGACTTCTGATTCTAAGACTGTATTATAAAAACATTTAATAAAAAATTTTCTTACATTTTAAAGTTGGTCTTCTAGGATCCTTTTAATTCTTTCCAACTCAGGAAGTTGGATGGCTTAGAATTTCATTAAAATTCTATGGTGGGAACTGCCAAGACAACTGCTAATAAGAAACAGCTCAGAAAATTTTTTTTTTTTTAAATTTTCATTTCTATGCATCAGAAATTAAATTAATACCAGGAAATTACTCTTTTTAAAAATCTATTTTAGATCCAAAAGGCTTTTTAAAGTAAAATTCTTCATTAAAATCAATATAATGCCAATGTATTGCTTCCCATTAAAAAGTGATAATGTAACTAAAATTTTAATAGGAAATATTAATATTTTCAATTTACTAAACTTAAGACTTAAAACAATCTATTTCACTTGCTTTTAAAATGTACTTTTCTAACAATTGTATTCTTCAAAGAACAAGTAAATTCCTTTTTTAAGTAAGATGGTTTCCGCTTTCTACTGTCCTTCAGTGTACTCAAAAAATGGTAATAATTAAATTATATATCTACCACAGCTGAATATCTCATATGTTTATTAAAAATCATAAAACACCACCTATTTGACAGGGTCATTTCAAATAAAATTCAAATAAAGAATGAAAGTAGAACATCATATGATGGTATGTATTTCCTAATGTATTCTGATTTAAACGAATAGATAAACAAATAAACAGATAAATAAATAAACAAATAAACAAATTAATTCAGGCCAAAATAGGCATTTCTTCCACACAGCTAGCTAGTTGACTAGTTATTCAAAACACATGGGTTTTCATTTAGCAAAAACAATTTGAAGAACAACACTGTAGTCCCAAGGATATAAAAGTATTTGATAAGCTTGCATATGTTTAAATAAAGGAGTTTAAATAAGAACTAAGAAATTAAATTTCTATTGAACAAAGATAATAGTTGTCTTTGTCAATACTAATTTTTACATAGCTTCTCCAATATGGTGGGACTAATATTCCTAGATAATTTCTTCTTTCAAGTAGATTTGTAATCTCTGATTGAAAGTCGCAGCTTCTAGAGAATTCAAGAGAATCAAAAAACATCTTGCTGGGTTTGTATTTTGCTACAAACAATGTAGGCTGAATTAAATAGCTGATGAAAGGTGACTAACCACACAAACCATTTGGTGGGTGTGATGTGATGAGGAAGATACTATCTTTCCTGTTTTCTGTGGAGCAAGTAAGTTCCTAACCTAGAGTACTTTATAATGCAGTGTCAATACCAAGAGATTTCACACAAAGAGAGTAATTAAAAGGCTCTAGTCATGCACAAGTTGTAGGATGGTGCACCTGTGTTCCTCTTGGACACTGAGGAGCAATGCTTAGTGTCATAAAGGGCCATCACATCTCCTCTGACTTGTGTACCACAACTGAGTTCTCAGGAGCCTGATTTTTTTCAATCAGGTTTTAGTACTGCTTCATTGTTAGATGGTGTCTCTTACAAAGTAATCAGTACAAGACCAGAGACTTCCAGCTATTACAGTATCATCTTCTGAAAAGTCCTCGATCATTTGCTTTTGCAGTACTTTTCTTTCAGAAGTGTACCTTTCACAAAGTGTTGTTAGGCTGGAAATACAGGAATAATGGATTGCACTGAACTCTGGCACTTATGTAAGCTTTTAACCCTGGCAGTCAAGAACACTAAGACAAAAGTTTCATAATTACACTGCATATCTAAGCAACATTGTTATTTCAAATGAACACACTGAATTATAGAAAAAAAAGAGTACATACTGAAGTATACAAAAAGTGAAATTGCTGAAATATGATACTTTGAATTAGAACATACATTCAGCACATTATTATAGATAGTGAAAGAATAGCAAGATCACTGTTTTCCACCACTTTACTGGACTGTGACCTTTAAGCCTAAACTGAAGGATTTTAATCTTTCTCCATTTCTTTAAAAACAGAAAAACAATCTTTTTGCCATTACATGTAGAAACAACAGGTTTTGTTTTGTTTTTAATCTAAAATTATTTATCCTTAGAAAAGAACATCCCAAGCTAATTCTACTGAGAAACAATACTGAGAATTAATAATGTCTTTCAGTGCTTGACACCTGGACACTTCCAGAGCCAATTTTAATTTATAGGTTTAATCAAACAGAAATATGGTCACTGAACCCTGGTGAAACAGAAACTGGAGTTAAAAAAATTTTTGCTCAAGATATTTTTTAACATTTTTTCCTTGTTTTCTTAAAGATGTTTTGTAATTTACAGCAGCAATTAGCATGAGAAAAAGCAAAGAAAGGTTGATCCGAGATGCTTAGTCTTCAAAGAAAGGGAAGCATAGGAGAAAGCAAAGAAAAAAGGAGCACTCCATTCTTATATGTTTCAGTCCATTCACCATTTTTTTTCCATTGTAGAAGCATGAAAATAGCATATGTTACCATAGCCAGTTTGCAACCTACCTCTTTAGTATGTTGCAAATTTGGTTTCTTTGGCATGTCTGTGCCTAGTTATACTAGGCTATACTTGGGTTGTGTTTTGTACAAAGGTGAAAAGGGGAAGAAGATGCTACTACTGGACTTCACACCCACCAACCTCCATGGTAGATGCATGTAACCATGTGCAGAGTCACCCTGTGCAACTGTACGGACTAGACAACTCTGATTTAAATCTCTGCAAGTGTAAGACATCATTTTAGATAGGACAGTTATTCTAAAGGTATACTAAGGAAGAAAAACACAAATCATAGACTGGGCCATATAAACAACTAGGGGAAAAGTAAGCACTAATCTCATGAAATACTACTCACACCAGAGAGAGTGAGTCTGAAAAATACCTCTCAAATTAGCTCCAACATAAAAAAAAAAAAAAGCGCCTCATCAATGTTAATTTAAATAAAAGTTTAGCAATATGACAAAAGTGCTATAAGAAAGTGCAAGAAGAAACTAGCACTAAAATAAACCCCCAACATACCACCGAATGCGCATTTGAAATCCATAATTTCAGCTCAAGAGACAGAGGAAGACAGGGCTTCAGATCACCTAACACAGGGAACAGCACTCACTTTTCAAGTAATTTGTAAAAATTCTAGTAGACATTACATGAGCACTTGGGACAGAAAAAAATCACACTGGATTTAAATCTTTTCAAGTGAATATCTAGTCTATTCTTGTAGCTTATATACCTGAAATGTTAAACTTGAGAACCTGAAGGATGACATATAATTGCTATTTCTTACTGAAAATAGTACAGTGAATGAATCAGCTCAAGGTTTGAGTGATTTTATTCTCCCCAGGGTAGATGAAGCTGTGTTGACATATTAAGGGAAAGCTTGCTGGTACTTCATCTGTCTTTTCTGGTCTGCTAAATCTCTGATATAAAATTCATAATAAAACGTGGAAACAAATATCCTTTTGATTATCTACTTGTTTTCCTGAATTGATGCATCCTCACTAACCATGTAATCATTGATTAAATAAAAGCTACCAAGTGAAGAGATGATTTAGTTATAAATACCTTAAAAGAGGTGTTTTTAGAAAAAACATAAATTGCAACTGCTGGTTAATTTCTGAAATGTGTTAAGGATGGTGTCTTTTTTTTCTAATTTAAATTAACTTCCAATTTAATTGTAAGCTAACTAAAAGCTGTGCCCATATATTCTTTTAGAAATGCATTTGGGAAGGGCAAGAAAAGCATGGAAGATTATGTGTGTGCTCATTTCACACTATGTTACTACCTATTGTCTTTAATTTTTTTTGGTTTTCTTCTATATACATGTGATGTTCAGCTTCAAGACTCATAAATTATTTTATATTTGTAATGTGTCTATTTAATATGTATTTATATATTTTAACTTGTATTTAATGTGTCTGTATGTCTATTTATTCTCTTCTGATGTAAAGAATAAGAAAAAAATGAAACTTAGACAATTGAGACTAAGGCAACAAGAGGATTTAAAGATTAAGTCTTAACATGCTATTTCCAACTCTAGCGTGGAGCATGAACCAGTAAAAATTGTGGAAGGGCTAGAACAAAGCCAGGAGGTGAGGATGTATCTCTCTGTATCAGAAACAAAACAGAACAAAATTCTGCAGCAGTACAGAGGGTGTTGTCTAGGCAAGGGATATTTAGTTTCTAATTTGCTAGATCAATCCTTTTTATTTTATCTTATCTTCCTGGCTTTTCATGGTGCCTTTTTTTTGGTTGTTTTTTTTTTTTTTTAGCATAATGAAAGCATATAATAAGAATTGCAACATTCATAAAGCAATAGGAATACACACACACACAAACACACATACATGTGTGAGAGGCTTATATTAAACAAACATTGCTGAAGTCTGATAGAAGGCTGTTTATTTTAAAGCATTCATACAAAACCTTGAGAAGCCATTACCATTAGACAGGTATTTGAGTTATAGAAACAACCTGACCTTCTTGGGGATTTGCCAGTATTTATCGGCACTCCAAATGACATTTATATGGTTAAATGAAAAGTAAATGCCTGAAGCTGCCAATGGCATAGTTTGGAGGAAAACCCCTGATCACAGAATACTATAGATTACTTGACCATAGCTAAACTGCCAAATTCAGGATCTCTTGATGATCATACTAAAAACCTGGTTAGTATCTACAGTCAGTTCATAGAAACTCTGCACTGAAAATACCTTTGTTCAAGTAATTATAAAACTAATTTGTTCAGTATTATTTAATCTCCAATGATGATTCTTCTGCAAAGGCTTAATGAGAAAATCACCAATGCAACAAATTTCAACCATTTGTCTATAAGTTACTGATTTCAAAATTATAAGATCTTAATGTTTTGTAATCTTAAAAATATAATTTATAATTATAAATTACATCTATTTATATTTTTGCATTTTATTAAGTGAAAATTAATACACTTGAAAAATTTTTAAAAATAACATGTCGAGCATAGTAAATTAAAATAATTAATATTAAATTTTAAATCTTTAATATTGCATTTAAAATCTGAGCCTACAAATTTTTAAGGCAATAATACACAAGTTCACAAAGTTTCCTGACTGCGCATCTTACGTATATGTATGTTAGTGAGGGATTACTTTTAGCATCATCATGGCTTGGCATCAGCTGGCAGAGGACTGATTCAGACTGTGACACACCAAAATATATCCAAGGGAATTTCAAAGTTCTCTTCTGAAATATGGTGATTTTTAAAAACAATTTCAGTTGAAAGTTTATTAGCTCAACATCTTTAAAATGGAAACAATTCTTAATTAATGTTATGAAAACAAGGGAAAGTAAGCTATGATTTACCTTCTGAAAAGGTAAATCTAGCATGTGCCATTTGCACATGCTAGAAACAAAAACTTCTTTAAATACAGACAACTTCAATGTCTTGTCCAATTTGTCCATCATGAAGCAAGCCTAGCAACATCAATTCCTCTTAAATTTTGCGTTATTATACACTGAGAAGTTTTTTCTCCCTAAGGATATGTTTTTATTTAACTATAGCTCAAGAAAATAAAGTGACTGCATTTGTTTTGAGACTTAGAGCTTGGGGCTCAAACAGAGGAAATATTTGTATAGTTGAAATATAATCCACATTTACAACAAATTCATTATTCATATACATACATGGATTAGCTTTTCTCGACCATGCATTTCTTTTTTATTACTGGAAAGTAATTCACTACCATGAGAATCAGGTATGTTCTTCCTCCTTATTTTTTGTAAGTTACTGTAGAACAAACCTAAGCTAAAGTAATATTACATCAGCTAAATGATATTTTTAATGAATTATACTTCTCACTTGTTCTTTGTTCCTCCATTTTCTCAAGGTGTCCAAATGGAAATTCCACTCTTATGGAAGTATGTCACTCCTCGTATTATCTCCAGGAAGAGCCAGACTTGTCAAGGGAGTATCTGCTCCATGCAATTTCAAAACCAATATTTGTTTAGATTCAGAAAGTTTGTGGGTTTCAGTAAGAGAATTCCATAACTAGACAAAAGCAGAAGTTTACCAAGGCACTGGCAATCAGATTCAGTAAAAATCATGGCCCAGAAAATTCTTCCATTTCTTCTCGATTTAAAAATTAGTCTAATAAAATTTCTCTCTCTTTTAAGATAAAAACAAAACAAAATGTGCTGAGCTGATAGTAAGGTTTCAGCAACAGAAGCTATACTGTCTAAATTAATGGATGAGCCCTTAATTAATCAATTCATTTCAACCAAAAAGAAGGCAGTGTTCCACTCACATCTGGGATAGGTTTGGGTTTTGTTTTTTTTTTTTTTCCAATTTTCTCCAAATGCTAGCAGATTAAATACAAATGCAATAGTAGAATTGGAAAAAGAATTATTAGTGGTTTTCCTTTGATTCAGAAGATGACAAAGAAATACAGCTGATGAGGAAGCAATAAGAACTAACAATGAATACCTAGGCACGTATTTGCTACCAGCTAACTGCTCTTATCAAGGAATAATACTCAAATAAAGAAGAGACAACATTTGTTATTAGTGATAATGGAAAATATGTTAATAAAGCTAATATTGTGTATTAATGATGGGTTAAACCTTTTTCACATAATAGACTTTTTGCATAACCAAGTTAGCTAAACGGTTTTTTTACTTTTAAAAGGCACATTCATTCACTAACCAGTAATGTGTCATCCAGCAGTTTTTCGCTTTGCTTTTCCTGTATCAATTATGTGCGGTTCAAGAAAAATGCAACGCCCACATAGTATTTGCCCTGCTGATTAAATAATATCCTGTGTTGAACAAATTGCTCAGATTTCTAGATAAATCAGATGGAAACCACAGGCAAGGCTGTTTACACTTGCTTTCTCTGTAGGGAGACTAAACAAAAACACCTGCAACAAGAACAACAGATTTTATTGACCCAGTCTGACACAACAAAGTGTAATGACAGCTCTAATAGACAATTTAAAATCTAACAGAAACATAAAAGAGAAGCAAAAGCAATTTACTGAAAAAATACACAAAATAAAGCTTGTTAAAAAATCAGAGTGAGATTTCCTCCCACCAATTCTATCTAGCTAGTTGGGGAAGGCATTTGATACCTCAGCCCTTTCTATGTCCCCTCTCACCAGGTTCCCTGCCTCATGCAACAACAGGTCCACATTCTTCCCTAGTTTTCCTTCCATTGTACATCTAGAAATCTTTCTTGTCACTTTTATTATCACTCTCCAGACTCAACTCCAGGTGGGTTTTGGCTTTCTTAAGCCTACCCCAGCATGCTCAGATGGTATCTCTACAGTTTTGAGTCACATGATCCCATTTCCACCTCTTGCATCCTTTCTTTTTCTTTATATGAGTTTTGTAGAGAGCTCTTTGTTCATGCATGCAGATCTCCTGTTATCTTTTGTTTGATCTCCTGTTTATCAGGGTAGACCACTGTTGAGCCTGGAAAATCAGCCAGCTTTCCTGAAGCCTTATTCTCTCCAGGACCACATTATATGTCATTCACCCAAGCTGAGCAAGTCAGAGTGTGCTCATTCCATGTTCAGGTTTGGGATTCTGCTATTTGTCTTTCTCCTCTGAATATTTTGAACTCCACCCTCTTGTGTTTGCTACAGCCAAGACAGCCTCTGACCTTCACAGTTCTGACTAGGTCTTTGTAAAGCATGAAGTTTATCAGAGCATCCCCTGTCATCAGCTCCTCTTGCACTTTTATTAGGAAGTTATCATCACTACACTGCAGAAGCCTGATTTTCTTCATCTCTGCTATTTTTGCCTTCCTCTTCAAGCAATTATCAAGATGATTGAAGTCACCTGTGATGACCAGAGCCTGAAAATACACAGCTTTTTCAAATTACCTGAAGAAGACCTCATCTACTTCTTCCTGACGAGGCTGTCTGTAGCAGACATGCACAACAGTGTTGTCCATACTAATCACCCACTATCCATAAGTTCTCATGTGACCCATCATCCATCCCCAGATGGATGTTCTCATGTTACCAACAAGTCCCACTACTCCTATTCCTGGTTTTTCCTTCTTAGTGGGGTTTCCATCCATTCATTGCAATACTCCAGTCATAACTGGATTATTTGTTGTTGTTGTTGTTGTTAAAAGTTATGGTCTCCTTTAGATAAAGTTAACTGAGGAAATAGTGTAAGCTATGCAAATGCTCAAATTGCATTATCACAACATTCTTCAAAATATTTAAGCAATTAATTATGAAATTGCAACAGAAAAGGTGGTAAGCCAGTAACATCTAGATTCAGACCACTGTCTATCTCTGTGGTTTGGTCTCTTTATTCTAAACAATGTATAAAAATTAATTAATTGAATGCAGAAAAATGTCATTTGTTTTAGTATCACTAAGGAGATGCTTCCACTTTTTTTATGACATTTTTTACTACAGAATTCAGGAAAGCATGAGCTTAATTAAATGATGACAAATTGTATGACTTTGGACCATGAGAGGCACACCTTATGGAATCCCCATCCTGGAACACATTCTTTGGAATGTGGTGGAAATAAAATATCATCATGTGTTGAAACAGAGCCTCTATAAGCCTTTCTGAAAAGGATAACTTGAGGATTATGAAATACCTCTATATTAAATTGTGTCAGTGTGGTCTCTGCACCCTCCTAAACCTGACCTTTACTTGCTGCAACCCTGCTCAACTGATAACCACCAGTGGAGGTCATAATAGCTGTGTCTGGTCATGATGGCTACATCCAGCTTAAAGTGGATTTGGGAGTAGATCGGTAACAGCAAAATAAATAGCCAAGGGTTAATCTGAGCAATGAGCCCACCTAACCATGGTACTGTTTAATGTCCAACTCAAGCCAAGTTTGGAAGAAACTAACATCGGTAGCCAGTATGCCAGTAAGACTATAAGTCAATCATCAGACTCCATAAACAGTGGATAGCCCAGGGTCTGCTGAGCTCTCTTGCACAGCAATAGGCTGCAAGCCAAGATCTCCCCTTGAGTAGGAACACTTCTCAAAGTTACTCCTTGAGGCTGAGGGAATTAGATTATTTTGTCAGATACTCAATCAGTGAATTGGTAATAAGTTCACTGAGCTTTTGAAATCTTATCTAAGTGGATATGCTATTGCGCATGCACAGTCCTTTGCACACATACCAGTGACCAAGTCTGGGACCAGGTCCTGATCCAGCCGCATCTAAACTCTCCTCTGAGAAGGAGTTGAGAAAAGGGGAGTCCTTTCTGAACCTCATGCCCAGTGGGAGGGTATCCATAGCAGTTTTGTCTGACCCTGTACTCTCTGCAGTAAATAATCAAATGTATTTTGCCATCAAATCTTGCTAAACCACTGTCACATTTGCTATTGAACCTTAATAATAATGGCCAGTCTTCGCGAGCGAAGATCCGGGGAAGGTCTTTACACCTTCCAGCCTGCGCATTGGATTTTTTAGGTGAGACACAGTGTGCGCGGAACTGAGCCCACCCTTTAATCCTAAGGTTCATCTGCCGGGGCCAAGCGAGCTTGGACGGTGGCAGTGAGGTCCTTAGGACGTAGGTGGGTTGCCTTTAAGGGCTAACGAGCCCCACCTGCCCGGGAGTGGCCCTGACCGGGAATCGAACCCGGGTCTCCGCGGTGATAGCGCGGCGCCTTTACCCCTAGACCACCAGGGGCTCCTTATTGAACCTTATTATATCAAGAAAATGCATTCTTACTTCTCTCTCATGAGTGAATTGCGCAACTCCACACATGACATAAATATAAACCATTTTAAGTTGAAGAAAAAAAACCCAAAACAAAGAGGGGTTGAGAGACTACAGGGGGCACATTTTACATATTTTTGCCTTTTTCTACCCTTTTCTAGGAATCCATTCATACTTAGTGGGATAAACAAAACTCTAGCTCTGAATCTTTGTAAGGAATTTTTATGTTTCTATGACTTTTCAGAGCTGGAAGCTGTAGAGTTGTAGGGGCTTATTTATATCCCATTTATGCCTGTTACAACTAAGGAATGCTCAAAGGTTTCTAAAATTGAATCAGTGTCTTCTGGAATTGCCCAAAAAGTAAGAGGCAGCAAGACAGCATGCTGTCCACTATGGCATTAATTTCTTCTCAAAAACACCAGCAATTCCCCGCTCCCTCCAAACACGTGAGTACTATATGAGTATTTTTGCTTCCTTCATTTATGGATAACAGAAATTGAAGACTATTCAAAGAATATTGAAAAATATTTTCTGACATTCTAATTTAAACATACTAGCTTTCAGTAAAGCTTTACGAGATAATTTATGAGTCTGAAAAAATTTTACATCTCAGGAATAACTAAGAAGAGTGGAAACTGCAAGAAATTTAAAATGTCAGGTACAACAGGGCTTTTTCATATTTTTGAAAAAAGTACCATATGATTTAAAAAACAGAAGTCAACTAAAAAGAATGGACACCCTACAGCTTTATATTTCAGATAAAAATCTTATGCTTTTTTCTAATCATTGATAATATCTGTGATGTGGAAAAACATCTTTCCAGGTTAAAATACCAATATATTTTTATATTGCTTAAGAATAAAAGAGGAGGAGTTGAATTCTGTTACCTTATTTATGCTATAAACACAGTGCAAGGATATCTAATGGAATTTCCGTATGAGATGCATCAGTGAAATGATGACAGGGTCTGTTCCTTGAAAACATTTGTCTATGTGATATTTTGATTACAATTTTGTTGCTTGGTTCTCTTATTTAATAGACTTATGTGGAAATGCTGCTAACATTACCCTAAAGCAAGGCAAAGTTTTTTAAATCTCTGGGTGGTTAACTGACAGCAATGAAGGCTCAATAACTCCTTCCTCCTCAGAAGGAGGAAGGAGAAGAGCTGTCTGCAAAGCAAAACCTATGTCCTTACGTGTCTTAGTAAAGGATGAAGAGAATGCCCAGTTGCTTCGCTGTGACAAAGACACTAAGCCCATGTTGTGACATCAGGGTGTTGTGATACCTGAGAAGTTCAGAAGCCATAATTCAAGCTGCATCAGAAGGAAGTATTTAATCTACCGACCAAGTTCATCAGGGTGGCCAAAAATGTGAATCACTGTAGAAGATGGATTAAGACAGATTAAGAAATGATACCATAGACCTAGGAGAAAAAGTCCAGGTACTTTAAATAACAGGTAAAAGTTACAAGGTCTTTCTGATTTACAGTGAGATAATTGGAAACATAGCTGAAATACATATTTCACCCAACAAAGCTACCAAAGTAGTTTTCCCCTGCCTGCACATAAATACCTCACTGGAAAACTATGAGATTTTACACAAACACACTTTGGAATAGGTTAGATTTAATCACAAATATGAAAACAATATCAGTCTTGTAAAGACCTGGTCTTATCTCTATTTTATTGTATTTTTACAGGTACCAGAAATATTCAATATTTTCTTCATATTGAATAAATTCATGAAAAAATTCTTATTCTCATTTCCAAAGATCTGTTCAGCCTTCATATTCCCTGGATTTCAATTTTTTGTGTTCTTCTTCCAAATAAACACATTGCTTCCCTTCCACCTGATAATTCTCTTTTTCTGTAGTAATCCCTACCCATGAAACAACTCTCCACTTCTTGTGTAGCAAACATACCAAAATATCCCTTGAGAAAGCATAATTCAACAGAGTCATTATTGTCGGAGACTAATTTATTATTTTAAAGGTCACAGCATTCCAACCTGAATATAATTTATTTTTTAAAAAAGGAAAATAGAAGTAACTATGTTGTTGTGTTACCTAATAGGTCAGTTCAGAAAAAGAATCTATTTTCTCTGACAATTAGTGTTTAAGAGTATTGAATTATCAGAATAAAGATTAAGATCAAATGTTTTCAACAAAACACTAGTACTGATACTGGTACTGATACTTCATATATGTGACTTAAAACTGTTTCAAAAAATATTTTTAAGTCCAGAAGTCACAATGGTAAGACAGAATCTTACATGAACAGGGTGAAAATCGAATTAGGAGCCTGTGCAGGAGACCATGCAAGAAAGAGAAAAAAGGTCGCCTTGAAGAGGAAAGGTTTTCTTTGAAACCTAAGATGTGCTGAGAGCATTAAACCATAAACTTTATAACCTTTCCTGCTGATTAAATTAAAAAGTCACTAGACTGATCTTTAATTAAAAATAAAAAAAAATTTAAGAAACTGAAAAGGAAAATGTCAGCAGAAATGTGCATACAGAAGGACATCCGTACCAATGTGTTTTTTCTTTTGTCCTTATCAGAAGTTAAGGCTCCAAACAGACAGATTTCAACACTGTCCATTACTGAGAGGTTTCATAAATGAAAAAAGATTGTACCATCACCTCTCTCCTTTACTGGTGTATTTTCAGTATTGACCCTTTAAAAATATTAGGACTTGACCTGGTTTCAGATGAGATAAGAGTCAGTTTTCTTCTTATTAGCAGTACTGTGCTGTGTTTTGAAATTAGTATGAGAATAAAGTTGACAACACAGTGATATTTTTGGTTGTTGCTGAGCAGGTCTTACCCTAAGTCATGGACTTTTCAGTGTCTCATGCTCTGCCACCAAGCAGGAGCACAAGAAGCTGTGAGGGAGCACAGCCAAGACATCTGATCTGAACTGGGCAAAGGGATATTCCATAGCAGAATCATGCCCAGAATACAAACTGGGAGGAACTGACTGGGAGGCTCCAATTGCTCCAGGTTGGTCTGGACATCAGTCAGCGAATGGTAAGCAATTGTATTGTGCATGATTTGTGGGGTTTGGGGTTTTATTATGCTCTCTATCTTCCATAATATTTCATAATCATTATTACTATCATTATTATACTTTCTTTTATTTCAGTTATTAAGCCGTTCTTATCTCAAGCTATGGGTTATACCTATTTCTGATTCTCCTCAACATACCACTGAGGTTTTTACTGTGTGAGATTTTCACATTAATTGCCCTATTTTCAGTGAAATTACTTCTTAATAAACATAATTGCTTCACATATATGAAATGAGAATGACCATAGTGTAATTGTAGTGTCAAGTATGTGACTTAGCAATGCCAAGACATGTTTATAGCTTATGGAGAACAGAATATTTTAGTTTATGATTCATGTGACCTATTTTGATATCTACATTTGGCAAGGTGAATCACAACTAGGCATTTTCAGTTTCTTTTTATCATCTATAAAGGAAACCTAAAGTGCTGACCTCAGATTTAGATGTTTATTGCACTTCAGCTGTTCATGTTTAGTCAGAATAATCACACCCTAAAGGTCTGTAGTTTTCACAAAAATACCTCAAATTAATCAGTTTCACAAGTAATTCAGTATCAATAAACTCAAATGCTTCAGCTGGAAATGGGTCAAAAATTAAAAAAGAAATAATTTGACAGATAAATCCCATCCTGCTGTTTCTCCTTCTTTTAATGAAAAGGAGCTAACTCTATCTGCTTTAGCCATTAAACATGTCAGGGTGCCCCAGGACCGTAGAGAGAAAATCACACAGGTAGGCCAATGATGACTTTACAGTTAATATTTACAGTTAATAAACAACAAGTTAAACACCAGAATTAAAAACCATAATGATCGCACCAGCGCAGATAGATTTACAAATGAACTTACAACCCTAATATTACACACTGAGAAGCACCCAATAAATGAGGAGCTGGTCACCAACTGCTCCTGTCTGCCTTATACCCAGAATCCTACCCACCCACACTGCTCAGTTCCTAAACAACTTTATGTTTCTGACCATAATATCAATGACTCTGAAGCTGGAGAATTACTATAAATGTGAAGACAAAATGGTATGATTACTCTTTTCTAAGACAAAGATTTTGTCTATCTCGGCCTCAAAACCCTGAGTCTGTGCTTCTCCTGGGAAAGAGCAGATACTGTCCTAATCTTAAATTAATTGTATTTGTCCTTAAAAGGAATTGATAATAACACAAAATAAAGCAATATTGGCTGATTTTAAATGATAAATTTAGAAAACTTCTACCTATGGCTGCATTTTATAACTAATTTCAGAAACCTGACAATGCAGCTTTATGACTCCTCTAGTTTCTGGGACAAAGAAGTATGTATTTGCATTCAATTTGATTTTTAAAAATGTTTGGGATTAAATATGAAAAACTTGTAGATGTATAAATTTTTTATGGGGACTTTTAGAAAAATTAACCATTCAGGTACTAAATAGAATTTCTCTATGTGTTACATGCTTGCATAATAAATATTTCTATAACAGATTTCCCAGAACCTTAGTTTTTAGTCATTTTGAATAATATAATATGGAGCAAAACTCCAGTCCTCATTGATTTTAGGTATCCTTTCTGCTATGTAAAACTGTGTTCTTTTGCAGTTTGAGGACCTTAATATAAAACAGATTGAAGATTGACTCATAAATTCATGGAAATCCCACAAGCATTTCATGACTTCTTGTAGCAATGCAAGCTTTAGGACAAAGTGACTATTTCACAGGAGTTACAGAAGTCACCACTAGAACCACTTTTATGGTGAGCAACAAGTGGAATTTACCTTGGAATTTACTGAGGTAGGTCCTCCCCATAACTTTATAAACCTCTAGAGTCTTTTCCTGAGTCTTGTTTTGCTCCTGTATTAAGCATAGAAAGTGGTTATGCTAGGACGAAGCTGTGAAATACAACATGCTGAAACAAAGTATTTTGCAACGTGTGGTCTCCCTGAATGATGATTGCCCCACTTATTCCCAAAGTCACAGAATGGACCTATGGGAAACCAGGCTACGCACAAAAAATAACACGCAGGAGAAAATGACAGTCTACTATAAGGTAATGACTGCTATTTGTTAGTTAGTTTGTTTGTTTTTTCATTTTCTGATGCTCAATAGTTTTCTTAGTGTCATCTTGAAAGTGGGTAACCTACATAGTTGTTTTTCTGTAAGATACTTCTCTGTCCATTTGTGCTATACTCTACTGCCTTGTATACATGCATGCCTGCACACACACATGGTTTATATACTTAGAGTTTACATTCTTGTTAGGCACAAGACTGACTTAAACTGAAAAGCTAAATCTAATTAGGAAACAGAAATTAAGTATTCTTCTTCCTAAGTCCCTTGACAGGTCTGATTTAATAGTTATTCTAAGAACATGCTGCACTAGGGATTGGGTTGCCATCACTTATCATTTCTGTTAATTGCATATTGGTCAAACCTACATTTTGCAAAAGACTTGCAGTAAACACAGGCAGCTGCAACAGTCTACAGTCTATAATGGATAGTGAGCTAAGGACTAAATACATGTAAAGGACCTATGGGTATGCTGGGAAGAACATAGATCTAATATCTGGGGTATCCAGGTTTAGGTTCTAGTTCCTGTCTCAAGGATATTTCTATTCACCCACTGAAGGTTTAATATAAAATTAATCAGAGCTATGAGCAGTTTCAGCATCCTCATGTCAATGTTACAATTATAAAATATGCAACTAATGTTGTGTTTCTTCTTTGCTGTATCCTTTATTGCTTGCTAAAATTGGAGCACTGCACATTGGCAAAGCTTTAGCAGGACCAGCATGTGTCTCCACTTCGAACAGCCACAAGAGAGGCAAGTTTTGACAACCTTTAGCAGATGAAGAAACAGAACCTGGATTTCCCACTGAGTTTTTTTTACCCTCAGTAGGCAGATAAGCTTGAAACTCAGCTGCTTGCTCACTTCCCTCAGGCCCAGTAGGATGGGGGAGGAGGAATGCAATGTTTAATAAGGGAAGGAACAGTGGAAGAAGTGAGAAATAAAAAAAGTAATGCAAAGGCAACCATTCACAACCAGACTGATGTCCAATCAGTCTCTGAGTAAATGATGGCTAATGTTCCTAAACCCCGCTATGCTGCATGTTACTGCTGAGCATGACATTATATGGTATAGAGTATTTCTTTGGTTAGTTCAGATCATCTGCCTGATTGTGCTCCCTCCCAAACTCTTGTGCATGCACCAGTCTGTTCACTGAGGGACAGAGTGAGAAACCGAGATGGCCCTGACATTGTGCACACTGTTCGGCAAGAACTAAAACACCCATGTTACCAATACTGTTTGAGCTGCAAATCTAAAATGGCAAAATATGAGTTGCTAAGAAGATAATTAACTACAGCCCAGATAAAGCCACTATGCCCATTTATAGAGTCAAAGCTCAGATAGCTAGCAACATATAGGATGGAGAAAACAAAACTCCTGCAGCCTTTGGAAGAAGAGAATAAGCCTGTAGCGATGCAACATCAACCATGGATGCTGAGGTAAAAGAGACGAGTGAGTGTCAAGATAGGAAATCTGCAGACTTGTAGGCCACTATATTTTAGATATCCCTCTTGATTTTTACTAGATTTACCATTCAGATAGCAGCCTTGTATGGGAGACAACTGGTATCTGACATAAATGCTTGGAAATCAGGAAGTGAAATGAAAAATTTTTCATCTGATTTTATACATAAATGACTAGCAGAGTGTCAGTGACTGTAAGTGGAAACTATAAAACTGCAGTTAGAGTTAGTATATGGAATGACTGACATTAAAAAGTGAAAATTTCTGTTACCAGATGTGCTTCCTAAGGTGTAAGGGCAAAGTTCTCAAATGAGAGACTTCACTACCTTCACTGAATCAAAGCTTCTACTGAAAAACCTTATGCCCCAGCTGGGAATGACAGGCAGGTACTGAGGGCTAGAGACCCACAGACGCTGTAAGGGTGAGGACCCAAGAAAGGTTGGAGGTGGAGAAGAAGTCAGATGGCAGGATGATTTACCTATCAAGAATGAACAAATTTTGTAATATCTCAAAAAGCATTGAAAGGAAGCTCTTATTACAAAATAAGTAGTGACATTGATTACTGTGACATTATTCATATGTGACAAATTATCAGTAAGGTTTTTTATCAAGTTTTCAAAATCACATTTCCATGAATTAGAATTTTGACAATTTTGAACAAAGGATTTTATCAGAACTTTTAGTATGATTAGGTAAAAGCTGTCTCCTTCCCCATAATACTGAACTGTCTTTGATCTTCTTTTAGTCAACTCTTGACATGCAATGGTAGATCAGAATGTATTAAAAGTCACTGTAGACCAGAGAGTCAGTATCCTGTCTATAATCAGTATCTTGTTAGTGAAAGATTATGAAGTAATATTTTAAAGGTTACTTTTGGGTGGTTTATCTGCCTACCTATCCATCTTTCCAAAGGGAAAGTCACTATAACATACAGCAGACTCACATATCAAAGTATATCAGTAAAACCCTAAAAATACATGAGGAAGGCTCAGACACTCCATGTATTACAGATCTTGTATTGAAGAAGACAGAAACTGAATGACTTGCCTGAGGCTGCACAGGAAGCTCGTGATAACTGAATCAAGGTTTGGCTGCAATGCTTTTTTCTACATTGTGAGTCCACTTGCAAATTCTTTGAGAGACAGAATGACTTCCCTGGGGACCCAGCCTACCTTCTGCCTCTCCAGACTGCCAGAGCTGACCAGCTGCAGGAATCAGTACACCTCCTGGGAGACAGAGTGCTTGAGGGATCTGTACTTCCTCCAACTCAGTAAGAGTTGGAATTAATGTGAATTAATGTGAAATAAGGATGCAATCTGCCAGTCAGTGTGTGCATGTAACTCTCACAAACAAGGGTACACATTGCATAAACTTAAACAAAGACTTGATAACTTTCCTGATATTACTCCCTGCCAATTTTGCCTGATATGAAAAGCATAATAATTATATGTTTATATTAACAGAAATATATGTTATAAATTTTAACAGAAAAATATAAATTTACAATTTTATAAACTGATATATATAAAGTATTTCAAAGTGTGACCATCTACAATATTTATTATTTAATATTCAAATTCTTATTTAATATTCAAATTCTGGATATATTTCAGGTTTAAATATGCAAAGATAGAAAAGTCAATCCCTTATTTAACAATCCATACTCCAGCTAAATAGCCTCTTTCCTACGCTAAATAATTTTCCAATATTCAATATATTTGGTACTTTAATAGTTCTGGTGCACAGTTATGAGAAAATTCTATTTTCAAAACATGTTTGAAGAGTTATAGACATGTGAAGGGAGATATAATGGCTGGATATTGGAGAATTTTGACTGTTTCTACTCCTAAACACTGAATGCTGTAAAGTAAACCATTCTTTATGAAATCAGGAATCTAAAAGTATGAAGAAGACAGTAAGAATGGTTGTATATCGTCAGCTTGTGATCACAGGATTAAAGGAACTGAAGTACTTTAAAAAAAATAATCTTTAATCAATATTGAAAATCAGCAGAGGCAGTTCTATGTGCCTCACAAGAAATATAACCAAGCTGAAGTGCCCAAAGCAAGCTTCATATAGGAAAACAATCCAACTGTAATGCCTCTGACACCTCACTATGACATGCCATAGTCATTATGGCACAGAAAGATCCCCCTGGAAAACCCCATGCTCTCAGTCGCACACGCATAAGCTAGAATGCTAAAAAGCTGGTGAGCAGTTCAGAAGTGTGTGAACAAGCAAAGACCAAACAGAGAAAAAGAAAAATGAACATTCAGAGCTAACAGACATCAAAGTAAAAACCAAACCAAACCAAACCAAAGAATGCACAACTTTTTCCATTGCAAGTCAAACTACACTGTTGTTTTAGAACGAGATTGTTATGACTCAAGCAAACAGTTGGCTACCACCACAGGATCACCCTGGAGAAAGCCATGAAGGATTTCAGCCTCTCTGGAACCCTCGTAGCTTCAATCTGTGAGTATCATCTGTACAATTTCATAAAGGAAATCAGTCATCCTGATACCAACATTATGGCTGTATGAAATACATTGTAATAATTTTATCACTACCCTGTAACCCCAGTTTCTGATACAGGTTCTTTAGTTGCATGCAATGAGGAAAGGTCTCTATTTTGTTTGTTTCCTAGTGCCTACCATCAGGGGGAAGAGTAAAACTCTCAGTGAAAAAAAGCCTTCCATATTGCCACCAACCTTAAAAACTAATTCTAATTGTATGTCTGAAACTTTCTGGTCCCAATAAGTGCCTACATGTTTCTCATTAATTTACCACAAAATAATTTTTCTCAAGTTTGAATTAATAAATGTAATCACTTATAGACAGCATTCAGGCTACTGTTCTCAAATACTAAGTGTGTCATACAAATAGTTCCACTTTCATTTAGCATTTGATTTTCAGTTCTCTCTATAACTAATGACCAAAGCAATATTTTACACTATATTAATTTCACACAGTATGTTTTTCTATCATTTAAATCTACAGGCATCTTTCATCATACTTATTACTAAAGCAGAGCAAGACTTTTCCTTCTCTCCTTTCCTTCTCCTTCTGTTTCACAACCTGTTAAATTCTTTGGTTCTTAGCATTTCTCAGTAAAGTCCACAGATTGTATGATAAGAAAATGTTGAATCTTAGTGATGCTTTTCAATTCTGTTTTGATATGTCCTTACTTGGAAATTACTGTCTTATTCTGTTCAACAGTCTCTATATACTGAAAATAAAACAGGTGTACAAAAAAAACCTCTTAGTTGATTGTAATTATAAGCTAATAATTATAAAGGAAAGCAAAAGAAATTGCAAACAAAAGCCAATATAAGATCTCTCGATTAAACAGGGTTTTTCATGGATCTGTTGCACAGCCCACTAGTAGAAATACCACTATGTCAGTGCCAATCAAAAGGCAAAGCTGCATTAGGAACTGGAATCATTAAGATTCCAGCAAAAAAAGTAGCAAAAGCCACAGGAAACTCTCAGACAATGGAGCCTTTAACTATTTAAGCATCACGTTATTATATTAAATCATCCACGTTATATGGTAAAGAAATGGTATAATTGGAAAGCAAATAACCACTGGGGAAAAACAAACAAACAAACAAACAAACAATCCCCCAAAACCAAAACCAAAACAAACAAACAAAACCCCAACCAACCAACCAACCAACCAACCAAAAAAACTAGGGAGTTTACATAAATACAAATGCACATCTTGAAACAGATTTCTGGGATGAAGAAGTTCATTAATGATAACATATAACATTAACACCAGCTGTACTTATGCTTTGTGTATCCTGATTCATGTTTGCTCTCATCAAACATGTAAAAGGGGTATTGGTTTTTCTATAGCTTCCCAAATCAGGATGGTGAAAGAGAATAGCTAAACTGAAAGAAGAGGTAAATATGTTCTGAACTTGCTCAGTACTCACTCTCCTACTTCTGCTAAACTAAATATTTCCTGTATGTTGAATGCATCTGTATCTACGGATGTGAAATCCAAATATCTGGCATGAAAATTTTCTCTGTTGATAGTTGTTCATCATTATCCCTAGCTCCTGACAGTATAATCTCTCTACTCCTCTATACCAATTTGTCATTTCTGTAAAAAGTTATATCTGCAAACTTTTGCACCACTAGATTAGACTTGGCTTTTTATCAAGCTTTATATTTTGTTCCTTTGAGGTATTAATTTTCCAAGTCTTTGAAGTATCTTCTTATTGAATGGAAGTCACAAAACTTCTACCCCTACCAGAATTCTGAGTTTACTCCAGCAGGAGTTCCATGAATGGCCTCAGAAGTCTTCCACAAAAAAAAAAAAAAAAAAACTAAAACAAACTAGTAGTATGATTTGAGTAAGCTGTGGCTTGTTTTATACTGGAGCCATTCCAAACATAGCAGAGTTTTTTTGTATTATTGTGCTAGTCTGCAACTAAGTTTTGTAGGAATTATTCCAAATATATTAGTATTCTGGTTTGATACAGAGAAAGACAAATTATTTTAATATACTGCTAGTAAGAAAACAGCTCAATATTGCTAATTAAGCTATTTGTCAGATCCTCTGTTTCAGTTGTATTTTGCCTTTTTTTCCTAAACCATTAGAAATATAAAACCAGATCAGGTAATGTTCTGTTAGTACACTGCTTATCCCCAGAGTACACTATTATGTATGCAGTTAGCTAAGTAGACACTATGAAAGGATATCTTAAAATTTTAATTTCATCAAAATATCTTCACATGTTTATATTTGGTTTGAGCATGCCACTGAAGCAGAGTGTGGTTCTAGGGATATTAAATATACAGTAATTGTCTTTAATAATTTAGATTATCAGACATATATGGTGAAACAATATAATTTGATTTCAGAATTTTAGTAGTGATTGTAGTATCTGAAAGACAGGAATATGGCTTGTTGGTTTGGTTTGGTTTTGTTTTTCAAATAAAGAAGACCCTAGAAAAAAAGTTTTAATTTTCAATAACAATGTTGGGTCCTCTTTTGTTTATAGCAAAAAATGTATTGCAAAGAAGTATTTCAATTGTTTACATCCAAGAATAATTTAAATCACTTTTTTCACTGCAAAGTTGCCGTTCATAGGATAGATGTCTAGAAGAAATAATAGTGCACAACAAAAAGTACATTAGAAAGGATGAAAACAATGGGCTAATATTTACAGTGAGTAAGCTGTAGGTTTTTTGAAATCTTGAATTATGGTAAGGTTTTTAATTGTTGAGGGAATTATGAGTACACACAGTTTTAAGGAAAAAACAATATTTTTCCAATGAACTAAAAAAATTGTTTACCTCTTATGTTATGTGTTAATAACATGCATTTGACCCTTTTGTCATCTGAATTTTTAAAGAAGGTAAAAGATTTCATCCCTGAGGTGCATGGCCAGGAGTCATTAATATTACTTGACATTACCTTGTAAAAGCATTACAGGGAATGATGCTGCTCATGCAGCATGTCTTCATTTTTCGTTTTCATTGGCCATTTTTTCTGGTGATACATAAAAAGATCTGCAAGAATATAATTTTTTTATATCACAGACTGGCATAGTTTGGAATTTATCTATCTATATCTGACAATTTTTTCCATGAATGTCAATGTCAGGCTTTTTATAGTAATGGAACACTAATATCACTGTGCATATTTAGTGATTGGTAGTATATGAGAAAAAAATTAATATGTTTTTGTGCATACAAAAACTATCACAATTTAAGAAAAAGAATTCCATAGGAAATCTAAGCAGAGTTTTTCTATTTAATCAATACGATTTTAAATACTTTTTCTTTTTCCTCCTATAAATTTAGATATTCTACCTAGGTTCAACACTTGTCAATAGTAAAAGCTTCATAGAGTGGATGAATTCCTTCTACCCTCTTCACTTCTGGTTGGGTGCCGAAATGAGAAACTCACCTTACAGTCCGCTTGAAATTTACAACGTGTCTAAAGATGGCAAAACACCATGATGTAAAATGCATTCCCAAGAGCTGAAACTGCTAACCTTTGTCAATGGTGTATCTTTCACTATACCACATTCTTTTCTATCTTCTTACATTCTAGCATGTCCCATATGCTAAAAAGCCCAAGTGTCTCACCTTATACTTACTGCCAGCTCAACATGGAGTGAATGTGTCCGCTTGATGAGGAGATCCCTAGATACAGGTAAAAAACTGCATTTAGGACTTTGGTTTTTAGATATTTATGTATTTATTCGCACATTCCATTGACCTAAACCATACAGAGAAGCAATAAGAAGAACAGAAGTAGATACTCCTCCTTTCTCTTTAAAGACAGAAAGTGAGCAGGAATATCAGAGTTCAAATAAATTTGCTTAACTTATACTAGTATCACTGTTGCTACCCTAGCTTTCCCCATATTTCGTTTAATTTATGAACACCAACAGACTAGATTTTTAATGGCCACCATTATCAACAAAAACAAAAATCATTGTAAGCTCTTAACAAAAAACATTATTATAACATTTGCAGTCTTCATTTAAATCTCTTCACTTAGATAAGAGGCAATTTACATGGTCAGCTGCAGTCAATGAGAGAGATTGATTGCTTCATCCATAGAAGACTTTCTTTTACATTGTTATATTCTAATCCAAAATTACACACAATACTATTCCTTCTTTATGCACTCTACTGTGGCTTTTTGATGCTTTTTTCCACTGATGTACAATCTGTTTGTTCCAACCAATTTCCACAGCTTATCTCAACGATTTATTTACCACCCACTGGAATCTTATTCATTAATTTTTAATCATCTTTCACCTTTTATTAACCCCTCCTGTTAGTTATCTGTTATAATCTACCTTTGTTCTAACTCACCTTCAGTGATTTGAACATGGATTAGTTTTTAGTATATGTAATCACCTAATTAAGGCACCAGTTTAACTACAATGAAATATCCTTTGAAAGCAGTACTTGTGTGAGGATTGGTACCAAAAGTATAAATAAAGCAGCATGTAACTTTAACTTCCATTCTGAAATTTAGAAATTTAAAAATTCTTCAATTTGCCTTTTAAAAAAAATTAAATATTATCACTTAACTTTAAATGCTATTTGTTCAACTATGTTCACAAATATTGGCACCATCACAGAAAGCAGTTATGCCTGAGCAGTTCTATTACTTAACTACCAGCAGCAAGATGAGCAACTCATTCAGGTAAAGACTCTGTCAATGGTAAAAAGAAGATGTCATATAGGCAGTATTTTGAGGGTCAGGGGCTTTCTAAGACTGAGGGAGATTCTTTGTATTTAATGAATGACTACACTGTACGAAAAAACAATTGTAGTCTACAGCAATAAGTAAGTCTAATTCTAGTCATTTCTCATTTGATCATAGCAACAGGTAAAGTTCTAACAGCAATGCTGGTCTCTGCCTGCCTGCATTTCTGATGAATCATTTTCCATGTGCTGAGTTTTTGCAATGCATTTTTACAGGTGATAAAATGCAAAGTATTCACCAGAAATGGGGAAAAAAAGAGAAAAAGTCATATAGTTGACAATGTCTTATGGTATATTGCAAAAATAATTTATCTTCTGTTCTTATTCAATTGCAATTCCAACCAACCTAAAATCAACGAGAGTCCTATTAAGACTTTATTACATTATTAAAAACTTAGATGATAACACACAACTTCAACTCTACAGGTTAATTACAGTTAGATTTTCAAATCATCTCCTGTAATAAAATTGTAAATCTGTCCTCAGCACACAATGGCACTGGTTTGAAAACAGATTGTTCTTCCAAGATGCAGCTTTCTTTGAAAATATTTAGTATGTGAAATACAAAGGATTGTTTTGGTTTAAATTCATTACTGAATAAAAGGGTAGAGAAAAAACTCAAAAGAGAGAAGAAAATTGAACCAAACAACTCAGAAATATCTCAATTTGAAAATGAATCCCATTGCTACCCCATAAAATTTTAAAGAGAGCTATATATTTTTAGACTGATTCACACATTCACACTCTCCTGTGAGATACAGAAAATTATGTAAGTGCTGGAAAAGAATCTGCTTTGAGTATATTAGGTGAGCCATGCAATATCTCTATAAAGAGCCTTTGAAAAGACTAATAAAGGAAATTTCATGTATTATGGAGAAGCAAGTAAGTCCAGTCAGTCAATATACCATTCCAATACACAGTTTATAGAATGCTAATCCTGTAACAAGGAACTTAAAACTAAGATAGGTTCAACTAAACAAAGTACATCTGAAAAATTAATATATTGGATATAATATAGAACAACAAAAACTGATTTGTAAGCATGAATATAATTTATGCAATATCTACAAGCTGTATGAAATACTACTAAAAGAATCCAAAGGCATATGGCATGTTTTTCCCTAAGATAAAACTCTAAGTTAATTTTAATAATATCATGACACATATATAGAGTTCGACCGATAATATTTATTCCTGTTTATTCTTTACAGTATTTATAATGTCCAATGATTACCTAAATAGTAGGATATACTGAAAAATGTTTTGTGTCCTAAGAATCGCAAAGGCTGTATGGGCTTTTTCAAAATTTTTTATATATATATATATATTTTTAAATTTTTTTTTTAAACTCAAAGTATTTTGTTCACATGCTCTCTGAACTCTTTCTAAAATGAAAAGCCTGTAGCCTGAAATTAAATGGCTTTCTGTGGAGGAAATAAATTTCTTTTGTTAATTTTATATGCAATTGAATTTGCAGGAGGGAAGAAGGTTTCCAGATTTGCCTATTTGAGATTTCAGAAGATAGATATCTAGTTTTATATTAAAATTCATCTGTACAAATAAATACGGAAGTAATTTATTTAGGAAACTAACCTAACAACTGCATCACTTGGAGCTGAAGATTTCTGTGGGTGTTATTGTCTTTTGGAGTTTTTTTCTCTATGTAATATGGTATGAAGGTATAAAAAGCACAGTTAGAGGATTTACAATTAGCACTTGTGGGTCACAGGAACGTCTAGGAAGACAGTCTATTGAAGTGCCTCAACCATGAATCTCTCCCTAATTACTTGCATAGATTATATTTACCAAGGGAAGTTTCTATCATATTGCTTAGCAACAGGAAAGATATTCTCATTAGATTATCATGTCATTATCCCCTCGGCTCAGCCAGCTCACCCTCACATATTACTGAATATATAAACAAGCAGATCTCAAAAAGCTGGCCAAAAAGACGACATGAGACGTTGCAACAGGTAGAGCTAATCCTCCACGTGGACAGTTCTCTGTCCAAAATCTCAAGGACAGATTTGGTAAAAATGTGGGAAAGTAATTCCTCAAAACAAAGATTCTGAAACACAGCATCCATGGTTGGGCAGGATAAGAAGTAAACTGCCTAATTTATATAACTTGAAATCTAAGTCAACATAGATTAGACTTTAAAAGAGTGAATGATGCAATTGCTAGAGGATTCCTGTAGTTAGGCTACAGGAAATGTAATGTCTCTTTGCTAAAACTTTCATTAAATTGTGAACAGTGTTCAAATAAAAGCAGTGTCTGAAGATGCTTTGTTATACCTTTTATACAGAAAGTGTCATCTGAGTTACAGTCACTCAGATTTTGTGAGTGAAGACAAAAAGGAAAGAATTACCATCATCTGACAAACAAAATATACAAAATAGACAGTGCAGTGCAAATGAAACGCTAGCTATAGAGCCTATCTTTCTTGACTCCTTTCCAGTCTTCCACCTGTACTGTTTCAAGAGAGAAATTAAGGAAAGCCAGGAGTGATCAAGCCAACAGAGAATTATAATTTCTCCTAATTTTGCATAAAACAAAATATGAACATAGGTAGACAGAAAAGGAAAAGAACATTAAAATACATATTTTAAAATAGTGTAATAGGGTAATAGTGAATAGGGTAACATCAGACTGGTGACCCATCATTAGTGGGGTTCCACAGGGCTCCATCTTAGGCCCTGAGCTCTTCTACATCTTTATAAATCACTTGGATGCAGAACTGGAAGGGATACTAAGCAATTTTGCAGATGACACAAAACTGGAAGGAGCTGTAGACTCCCTCGAAGGTAGGGAGGCCCTGCAGAGAGACTTTGACAGATTGGAGGACTGGGCAATCAGTAACCGTATGAAGTTCAACAAGGGAAAGTGCCGGATTCTGCTGCTGGGATTCAGTGAAAATACTTGTATTTTTGTGGCTACAAGAGGCCTTCAGGAAACAGTACTGTTCTGGTATTGCACACCATCTGCCTAAGGTAGCTTGGCCTGAACTTGTGATGTTGGAAGTTCTGCAATTCTTGGGACACTGATTGCTGAAATACCTTAGAAATATCCCTCCTTCCTGTAATATCCATTATGTCAGCAGCAAAGACAAATAACATCATTTGGGAACTTTTTTCCATTTGAAGCAGATGCCAAAGACATTGACATTTCCTGTTGGTATTTCTCACTAACAACTAATCTTGAGCCTGGTAACAGGATTTTGATATGTAAGGTCTTAATGCTAACCTTGTTGAAAGTGACAGATGTTAACCTTATTAAATCAACCCATTCACACAGTTAGAGTTCTGCTCACTTCAGCTTCATTATTAGTCTGTCTAGTTTCAATCTGGATACAATACCAACTTTCACTGAAAACTTAGGCTGACATTTTGTAAATTAAGGAAGTGACTGATAGACTCAACAGTAAAGTTACAATATGTAGCTGACATTATTGTATATTCTTAAAAATAAGAAAGATGTAAATAGTAGGAAATAACACATACTTTGATGCTGTTGTGGTATTCCATTGCTTTGATAAAAATATGCAGACCAGTTTTATAGGTCATGAAAATTTCTAAAGTACAATTCCAACTTATTTTTCCTTGATGATATGCATAACAAAGGATCAACACTTCCATGTATTGAACAGTATGGTGTTTTATATTTGTACCAGCTAATAGATTGAATACCTATTTTCTTTTGAAAACATTTGTTTACTTAGATTAATTTAGTTTTGAAAATTTTTCAGAGTTCAGCAGTGTCCTAAGTCCTAAATAATAGAACAGGACAAAGCAAGCAGGCAGAGGTTTTGTCAAATTGTAATATGTTAATTATTAAAGGCATAACTAGATAAAAAAATTACACATGAAAATGTAAGTTATTAAATTATTGTGTTCTAGACCCCAAAAATAAAATAAATTAATAAATAAAGTAATTTTCCCTAACATCCATTTCCACAGGAGCAAGACAAGATTTGTGTATGTGTCTGTGTGTGTGTGTGTGTGGCATATGTGTGTGTTGAGGACTCATAAATAAGTTATGAGATGTTGAACAGTGCCATAGTTGTTGAGGGAGCCAGAAGCTTGAAATTATATGGACAAAAGATCATATTAGAAGTTATTTGCTGATACACCATTAACATCTACGGCTCTACAGAACAGTCTGAACAAGGTCATCTATACAGAGCAGGAAAAAGGGATTTCACTTGATCTCTAAATTCTAGGACTGTTTTTGAAATCAGTGGTGTAGGCAAACATTGTAACAAAATATAGAACACAGAACTAACTACAGGTGAAATAACAGTTGAGTTTCTCAGTTGCCCATTACCTTTAACTCTGAGATAATGTTAAACTTGAATATCAAGATAAGTTAGAGGGTGTCATAAGATTGTGAATGTTCTTGAGAAGCAACAGACCAGAAAAGAACAAAGTGTACCAACATTTCATTTGGGACAGAATGAATCACGATTGTCTGGAAGCCAGAGGGGCTAATGGGTGAGAGGCACAGGAGAAGTATAAAAGGGAAAATACAGTAACAGTAGCCTGCTCATATGTTACACCAGTCATACTAATGAAACAGTATCCAGGTTATTTTCAGGAATCCTAATATTTTTAGGAGTTCCAGTTTTGAAAACATACTAAACCCAGGTAATATGCATATATTATTAATTTTTAATTATATACTGCAACTAAGAATATACCCACTGCAATCAAATCTAAAACAAGGCAAATAATTCTGATGCAGGACACGACTTAAAGAATATTTGATAAACAGACAAAAACCTTACGCTAGAAGCCTTTTCACAAAATTATTCACAGCTTCCTGAATTTTTCTTTTTTAATATATGCTTGTGTTCCTTTGATTAATAATCCTTAGGTTTTAACATACATTAGCCATGAAAATTTTTTTCAGTCAACATCTTACTGCCTCCACAACTCTATGACAATTAAAAATACTATGTGGTTAAGAGTACAAAAAAGGAAAACAAACCTTTTGTATCATTCTGAAGCAAGTGTACATATAGAATTTTTACAGAATTTTTATAGAATTTTTACAATTGTCTCCAGAAGCACAAAGAATTACCTAAATATCAGGCTGTTGAAATTCAGAAAAGAAATGTAAGACTGTGTAAGATTCCAACTGAATGTAAGAATTTCCAGTTCAATGAGTTGAAACCTACAGATGAAAATAATTAAGATAGTAGTCCATCTGAAGCTAATATGAACACGTTTTAGTTCTTAGTTTCACATAACTTTCAAAAGGAGAAATTAGTCCTAAAATCGACAAAGTTTTATGTTAAACCACAAACTTAAACTTCTTAAGTCATTCAAAAATGTGCTCCTCCAGTAACAACCTGTACTCTAACAGCCTTTGCTCTAGTAGGGTCTATGCAGGTGGTATGTTATAGACTCCGTACTGAACTTTTAAACATAAGGAAAAATAAACATTGTGAGTCCTATGAAATTAATGATCAAGTAAACATATAGGTGCTGCTTGTACTTTCCTTTCTGTTTTATTTCAATGTTTCATATACCTATCATCCAATATTTAGTTTCAGTTCAGACTTCACCACCTACACACATATTTAAAGTTCAGCCTGTGTCAAGGCATGATTTCTAGCTCACACATGCCTTCTAGTTTCCCTAGTCTTGCATTCTCCAGTCCTACTGGAGAAAAAAAAACGTTTTACTCCAGACTTACTGACAGGAACATTCACATTTTTTCAGAATATGGTCCTTGAAGAATGAAGTTGAATAAATTTAAAACTATCTGGTTTTCCATATTTTCTTGTTCTACTAATATAACTAAAAATTATATGGAAATACTGACAGAAACAAAATTAACAGCTTCACTTTTGCATTCATTAGAGCAGTACTGCTGGTATTTTTAATTAGGGTATAAAGAATTTATCATCATGATGTCTTCATTTGTCTTTATTAGAAGATCACACATCAACTCACTGGTAACTGTTGCTGAATCGCTGCCATTTACTGTCAATTGCTGCCAAACTGGTGTTCCCCTTCCGCCTACTTAGTTTTCTTTTAATGAATTTGTATCTAATAAATAGAAAAAATACTGGATTTACTAAGGGGACCAGCATAATAATGAATGAAGCAAGGAAAATAATACTAATTTTGATGAGCACAATTCAACAATACAGAAAAATACCCACCAAATCGCCTGCATCTGACATGGAAAAAAAAAAAAAAAAAAAAAAGAAAAAAAATCCCACTAAAAATGAACAATGCATATCATGATATCATGCTTTTGTTGTGTATAATGACCTTGTGCCCTTTCAGGACAAAGTCATTGTGTCCTTTATCAGTGTCATAGTTCTGATTTTTAGCAAAGAATTTTTTTCTTTCCCTTCCCTCTGCGTGTGTGTGTGTGCGCGTGCTCGCGCTCACTCTGTATATTGCCCATTAGGTGAACAAAAGAATCGGCCTGGCCCAGTAATAGCCGAGAGATTTGTTCCCTTGACAACGAAGGGGGGGAGTTGGCTGGTGTGTGACTGGAAGGGGGTGGAGGCTGGGGGGGAGGAGAGTCTCTCTCTCTCTGCCGGGGTGAGAGGCTGCTGCGGGCTGCAGACACTACCGGGTTCCTTTGTCTTTTTCCTGTCGTAGGGGAGTTCTGGCTGCTGCTCTTGGCTCACCTCTGGCTGGCTGCAAGCCCTGTTTACAACAGACCCTAATCAGCTGAAGTTTGTGAGTTTTCTTCCATTGGGAGAACTTTCTGTTTTATTGCTGTTGGTTTCCTTCCCCTTCTTCCCCCTCCCCCCCCCCACCTGGCGGCAGCCAAGGATCTCACAGCGCTGCCTGGTGACGGGCACTGGACATTACAAGTTCTACTCCTCCAGTGATCCAACAGCGCCACCTGGTGACTACAATAGGACACTACAAGTTTTTTACACCTTCAGTGACCCAACAGCGCCACCTGGTGAATGGTACAGGACATTACAAATTTTGCATCTCCAGTGACCCGACGGCGCCCCCTGCTGACTGTGATTGGAACCGCACCAAAGGGTGCAAGAAATTGAACTATTTTCCTTTTGCCAGTTTATCGGTTTTGTTCTTGAAGGGGATTATTGGTGGGTATAGGAGTATTACTTAGTTATTTTACTTGGGTTTTTTTCGTGTTCCTGTTAATACACACATACCTTTTAATAAAGGGCTGTTATTTTCCCTTTTCCATAATTTGTTTTCCTTCAATCGAAGCCTCTTAATTTTGGATTTATAATTGCTTGGAAAGAGAAGTTTGGGTCTTTTCCTCCTAATCCATCCTCAGCAAAAGACCCTTGTCTCATTTAAACTGGGACAATCAGGGAAAAAGAAGAGAAAATAAAATCACTCCACACAGGTAGCTGAATTTATTCAGTATTATCATGCAAACAAAAGTTAAGCTTTTCTAAAAATGAAGTATTTAGTAGCTGTTTATTTGACAGGAATTATGTTGATGATTTATTTCAAAATAAGACTACTTCAGAAGGTTTACCTCCATTCTTCTGGGTGATTTTTTCACACTATAATAAATAGTTCACCAAGAGATTTTATTTCTGTGAAGATATTTTGATTTTTTTAAAACTTTTGTTGTCTAATTATTTCATTAAGGAATTCTAAAATTCTGCCTCTAGAAATCAACAGTGAAAATGTCTTTATTTTTATAATTTTTCTTTGCTCCCTTTTTTGTAACTGTGATCACTTTTCTATGCTCTCTGACCTAATAAACAACTTTTGCAGACAGTTTCATAGGCAATATAAAGTGCACATACACATGACCAATTTAAGCAAAGTCACTGACCTCCAACAGATGTTGGAAAGGCCCAGTAGAGCATAAGGCTGTGCATGCACTTTGATTGTATGACTACAATCTGACTTAAGAAATATAATAAAAAAACATGAACAAACCCAAACGAAAAATACTCCAAACCAATAAAGAAAAACAACCCAAATATAACTCTCATAGCCAACTGTTGGATAATTTAAAAAATTTTATTACAATATTTAATGTTTCAATGACACTAGGAAAGCTGAAAACAGGCTCTCCTGAATAAATTCATGAATTTAAAAGGCTCATATCTTTTTAAATAAAAATATATTCAATGAAAAATCTGTTTGTGTGTGGCTGAAAAGGTACAAGGGTGTCAAACTGAGAAGTTGAGTGAAAGGCCAATAATTCTTTTTAACTACTATAAGCCAAAGCTAAATGCTTACTTCAGAAAACTAATTGTGTTCATAGATAAAACAGATTGGAGAGAGATTTTTTATAAATCATGAGTACACAGAGAGTCCTTAAAACCTAATGAGAAATTGAATTAATTATTTCTTTGATAAATATTAAAATGTGGATGGTAGTCCTTATTTATTTTGGTAAAAGTTATTAAATGCAACAAACAAAATATTTTTAAGCCATTTGTTTACAATTTAGCTTTCTAACTCTGAGATCATTAAAATTCTAAATTCTCCTTCATAATTTTTATGGTAGATCTCCAGCTTTTCTATTTTCTCTACAACATTTTCTTCAAACAAAGTTCCATACACAAACTATGAAAGCATAAAAAAATTCTAGGTAAATTTAGCAAATCAGATTGTAATTATCCCCATGGTATTAAGCAATGAGATTTACCCAATTTTATTTCTGTAAGCCAGGAAATCTGATTTTTAGAGTGAGCAAAACATGAAAAAATGAAAAAAATGAAGAAATATCTATGAGTAAAAGAATTACTGAACAAATGTTTATTATCTTAACAATGATCACTTCCATGGCACAATATTTAGAAAAAAGTACGAAAGAAGGCAGAAAAAATCAGAAAACAAATGCATTGCTTAATTATGTTTAATTGACTGTATCTAATGGACTTCCCTCCTCACTCCACCTTCAGCTGGGCTGAAGGTGGAATCAGGCTGCTAGATCACTTCGAAAGAAATAGCTGCCTCAGAGAGCAGTAATTGGTTGCTGCTCCTGCTCGCTTCCCCACAGTTCAACTGCCTCCTTCGTAGTGTAGATCAAGAGGACACATAAGTAACCTAGTAATTTTCAAATACATTTTTAGAAAAAGGAAGCAAATAGCAGCTTTCCTGAGCAGAGTGCTTTGGTGCCTGCACAGACTGGTAATAAAGAGTAATAGATGGACTAGATGGTGAATAAATTCAGTAGAAAAGGTGGTCCACTGGGAAGTAGCCATGAACATCAGACAAAATTTTCTTTGACATTGTGAAGAGCTTTAACTCTGCAAATGCTGGTTCAGACTGCAATTTCTAAAGACCATCGGACTGCTGTGCTATGAATAGATGTTCTCTGATGAAGTGGAAAGCCATGGTAGACATTAATGTGAAGAGTCATTTGCACTGTGAAACCTGTCTGAACAGCTATAGGGATTATCATAGATTTTTATTTTAAAAAATAAGTGCAGAAAATATCCATGACATTTAAAGACCACACAATTAGAAAAGGGATAAAATATGCCATTTCAAAGATTCTTAAATCCCCTTGGTCTGCCCAGTAATATAAAATATGACTAAGCACAAAATATGTGTGTTTTTCCTGTATTTCCAAGTCTGTGTCAAAAGTTATAAATTTTTTTGACCAAATGAAGAATTGAAATTTTATCCAGTCCTTAATGCAAACTGCTGTCGTGGAATGTAAGCATCTGTTGTCTTAAATTTCAAGTCAAGGATAGGCTCTACATAGGAATACTCTACATACTCTACATACCAATCATAGGAATAGGCTCAGATTCAGAGTTCATTTTTCTATCAAAAAATAGTCTTAAAGATGTTTCAAACAACCTACTGACTCCAAAATTGCTTATTCTCCTATCTAGTTTCTATTAAGAGTTACTAACAAGTCATTACACCTCTTACATCATTATAGCTCTTCTCAAGTTTTATCTAAAACTGTTAGTACATTTTGATTTGAAAGAGAATTTTACATTTCTAAAGAGTTTATCTACTAAGACTTCAAATCTGTCATGCAATCTTGCCAGATATTTAATTTTCAACAGAAAAATATGTTATATAAATTAAGGCATGTCATTTATTCTGCATCTTGTAGTAGATAGCCAGAAGAAAATGCTGTATATCCGTGCCAGAAGAATACTAGGGTTTCTAAAGAAAGGTTATGACGGTCATTAATTCTTTGGAGACAGTGTTCAATATTGATAGTTTACAGTGAGTTTCTGAATTGAAATTTAAATCTGAATGGAACACCCAAAGACAAAATGGGTACACAAAGAAAGACTTGACTCCAAATCAAGATCTAGAATGAAAGTTATACTCTAGAGCAAGCAAAATGTTCTAGAAATTAATCCCAGCATATAAACCATGTAAATTCCTTAAAGTTTCTTAACTTTTTGAAACAGAAAATTTTGAACATACAGTGCATGTATCTTTATAAACATTTTCTTTCTTTTTTTGCTCTTATTTTGCTCTAAAATGAAGAAACTTTTTAAAAGAATAGATTTGTAGAAAAATTAATTAATTTTACAATTACAACTTAATAATATGAGGTAGGCTGCTAAGCCACAGACAGTCTATTCTTGTGGCAATCCCTATGCATTCATACTCAGCCTTGATATATCCATGTTTCTCTACAGAGTGACATGGAATAATGGCCACATAGGCTGGTATGCAAGGCAGTGTAAAGGTTCTTGGACCTGAGGTTTGGAGCTTCTATGATTAACTACATTACAGATAGACATCAGGGATAAACTAGGAAGTCTGCTAGGGCTTATAAAATTTGCTTTTATTTTGACACAGACTTCTGTGTGATCTTCACCATTTCCTTTTATCTATACATTTGCCTTTATTTTTATGAAGCAGGATGGTTATATTTTTCTGCTTTCCAGCATTTCTGTGAAGATGTGTGCTAATGCCTGGGAATCAGACAACCATAACAGTGAAAATGATGGCTTACCCACAGAAGGAAACCCATCAAGAAATATATAAAGAAGAGATGGGATAGTGCCAACTGAAGTTAAAGGTGCTGCACTACAGTTAAAACTTGCATTGAAAACATGACTATGTAAGGTTTGGGGATTTTGCACACTATTATACACAGCTTACATATCTGTAGTGCTGAATCATCTTGAGAAGACCATCTTAAATCAAACAGAAAACTATTTATGGAAACAGACACAAAATCTTTGAAAATAAAGAGGATGTCAGAATTTTGCTTGAGGTTCAAAATATGCATTTGATATCAGTCCTCCAACGTCTGAGCTGTTGTTACGTCAAGTGGAGTTGAAGTGAGCTAATGAACTTGCTGCTTTTTTTTTTTTTTTTTTTTTTTTGCATTATGCTGTGCTGTATCCTAATCTATGTTTTAGAGGTTCTGCAGACAATTTGAAAATGCTCAGCATTTATTTATTTTTCCTCTTACCCCTATTGTCTGCCAAGAAATATTTACTGATCTCCTTCTGGAACACAGCATTTCAGCTGCAACTAAGGAGTTCCTCACTGGGACTGAATCTCCTTAGTGGAAATGAAGATCTCTCATTAAGTTAGCACTCAGAATTAATTAATATTTGAAGTCAGGTACTAATTTTCCCATGTTTAAACAAACTTTGAGGCCAAAGAACCCCAGAAAGTAGAAGAAACTAGAGGTGGTTTTGATATACCAAAACCCACTAACTACAGTTAAAGTTAGGATGCACAAAAACTTGATAATACGTGTACTGAACACCATCCCTTGCACCTCTTGCAAACTCTAGTGCCATTGCATTTTGACAGCCCTACCCAGCAACAAACTGCAACATCTAGGCCTAGCAAAACCTATCAACATGAACTTTACTCAATTTTTTATTCTGTCACATGTGGAAATTCTTTAAGTAAAAATACTGTAAATACTTTCTAATGATAGACACTTAAGAAAACATTCTTCTCTGATGAGCACTTGCATGTTTTCTTTCAAGTAGTTGCAGTTTAGAGAAACAAGTAGCACAAATAAATCCAAACACTCAAGGACCAGAAAATAGCATGGGAAATTTCACAGAAGAAGAACAAGTATATCAGATGTTATGCTGAACTTGTATCCAGAAGCACAGACAGCTGCCAAAAGTTCTATTTCTGGATGCTTTAATGAAAGTAAAGCATACATTTTTGACAGCTATAATCCAAGGACACACTTCCATTTGTCCTTCTAACTTATACAGTCATTAAGATGAAGGACTACATTATCATTGCCAGGTTTTTTTGAAAGCAGCTGTTCAAAACATCTCAGAATGATCAGCTGGCTCTAGTACTACAAGACAGGCTCCTCTAGCACTTGCTTAGACAAAAACATTAAATCAAATTACCCTTACATGTTTCAAAGGCTGTTTAAAAACTATAAACATTGACTCCAAGGCTCCAGAGAAAAGCTTGTGTCAGACTTAAATTCCAATACAATTATCACTGTCAATTATGCAGCTGATGTCTGTAAATGAGGAATTAGAAATAAAATTCCTAAGGTACCAGGAATACAAAAAGGATTAATTTTTAGTACTTATGTTTATATTCAGTCATGTGTGTAAATTATAATTACAAACATTTTACTGATTATTCTTTATAGCATTGTATATTATATATAAAGATACTTCCTTGTTAATTGTCTGCTTGGGTTTTAAAACCTTGCTATAAAGGCTCACAGAAATATGACTGATAAGACAGAAGAAAAAGTAAACTTCTTTGTCATTTTAATGTAATAATAGAATGTAGTTAAAATAATTTTTAAAACCAATGGGTTCATAGTATCACTGCAAAATCACTGCAGGTCACATGGTCTCCAATGGCACTACATTTCATACACACATATACCCTACAATTATCTTTTTTGTCTAAATAAAGACCATGAGATTTCTCTGGCAATTTAGCTGTTTTAGACAGAGACTTGTGCACCCACCTCTCTAAAGAGTGCTGTTGCTCACTGTTCCCTTATCCTAGTAGCAATGGCAAGCAAAGGAATAGGATAGGAACAGTCTGTGAACTTAACAGAAGCTCATGGAATGATGATGGATTCTTGGCAAAAGAATGTGGTTAGAAAATCCAAATACTGGTGACATTTGCAGTTAAATGGAATATGAAATCAATTGGAACAAAATTAATATGCTATTTATCACTTCAATTTGAAGTAAATTTAGCAACATAAGATAATTTTATAGGAAAGGAGATCTGGAAACCATTTAGTCCAACCCCAAGCTCAAATGTGTGATGGTATCATCACACATTTGTGTGTGTTTGATGATGTCATGGGTCTTGTTCAGCCCAGGAGATTCTTCAGCCTTTCTGGGGAGCCTGTTCCCATGAGATTTTTTTGCCTTATATCTAGTTGGAATTTCCTTGCTCATCTTTACCTGTATAGTTCTCAAAGGGTCTGTGTGTGTCTTTCCCACCTACTATGTTCACGTTAGGTTGAAAGCAGAAATAAGTTTCCCAAATCTTCAAACCTTCTCTTCCAGCTTGAAGAAACCCATTTATTTCACCATCACCTCATATATTGCGTACTCCAGTTCTCTAATAATCAAGGTGGGGCTCCTCTGGAGGAGCTCACAAGACCATGAGTAACATCAGGTAAAATTCCAGCAAATCACAAATGGATGCCCTTGATTGATGTGTCACTCTTAAAGTCCCTTTTCAGTTATTATACAGATCCAAATGCTCCCCAGTAACAGATTTTTTTCTAGGACCTTATTGTTTGATTACTGCAAGCTCAAAAACAGCAGTAAAAATCAATTGGTTTATTGTGTAAACCAAAACAGACACACTGTTGGTTGATCTGAAGCCCATGTGAAGCCATCAGAGAAGCAAACCTCATTCCTAACCTATGACATTTTCCTGGAAGCAAAGAAAAGACAAAAAGAAAATCTGATTATGTAGAAGTAGAGAGTATGTTTTGATTTCTCAGTATTTTGAGGTACAGGGGAAAAAAAAAACCAACTATGATATTTTGGTAAATGCACAAAAATTCCACATAAATCAAAAACAGTGACACAGAATCTTATCTAGATGTATATAAAAGTTCCTTCATGAAATTAAGCCATTTGTATTTCTATTCACAGTGCACTTGTACTGAGTATAGAGAACTGTGCAATAAGCTTTTTATTTTTCTGAAAGAAAATGAGGAAGCTTTGAGACTTCCTAGATGAATTTTCTTGTGTTTTAAAACTGCCCAATTTAATACAAACAAACAAATGTGCTTATTTCTAATAATTAATGTAAAAGAATTAGTTTCTCTCATGGTAACTATTTTAACTGAAATATTAAGAAAATATCCAAAACTGCCTCAGTCTATAGAAAAATTCAATAAATAGCACCAGAAGAGGCAGGTGTATACAAAATCTGTAATTTGGAAGGAAATCAAAGTCATTGACTTGCATGTCCTTTCATCAATTATAGACACATAAATGAAAGTGTGAAGCCTCACAGTGAAAGCCTCATTCTGTAATATAATCTTCAAATATCTTTCTGGACAAATAATACAATTAAGCATTACTGAGTACTTGTTTAAACACATAGTCTCACTGGACATTTTATCTTTAAACACCTAGAAAGTTATGTAAAATTTCCCTGGGTTAGCTTCCACAGCATACACGTTACAGAGTTGACAGTTACAGAGTAATACGGTGGTAAAATTCAGCTTCACAGATGGAGATAAATTATTTATAATTTTATTTATGAATAATACTCATTAAAACAATATAGATAGACAGGCGGGTGCATAGGTACAGTTCTTTATACTGGAAGTATCTCTGTGGTTTTAATAGTGAAGCTTCAAAGGCAAATACTCTGGTGTCTGCATCTACTGTTAGTTTAAAGATAAAATCATACCAAGAAGACTTCACTTCATATCATTATTTCACAAAAACAAAACAAAATATGCAGAGACCTATGTTTTACTTCATCACAGAATAAAAGTAGAAAGTTTACTTTGATGAGCAGCTCAAAGTAAAGGAGAAGCTGAATCCTCCATTCACACTGGAGGACTTTAAGAGCTGAAAAACTGCACAAAAGAATTCATGATTTACGTAAGTTGTTTTCATCGATAGCATGGTATGAGCTACATGTTGAATATTTTTTCCCAATAACACAGAGAGAAAGAATCTTACAAAGTAAACTGTACATGAAAGCACAAGAAAAACCTAACAGAATTTGCTTCTTCAATCAATTTAGCAAGAGGATTTGTAAGAAACTATTCTATTATTCTTATATTCTTGATAACAAGAATGAACTAACATGACTAACTTCAACTTGCTTATCTTGGTTATCTTTCGCTTAAAGACTTGATGCAATTATTGCAAATTATGCACTACAATCAAGATATACAAATTAGTGAACCAAAGTACCAGATATGCCATCACTAAACACTTGCTTCTTCATCAACTTTGTAAAGTTATTCTTTTGCTATTTTTTTTTTTTTAAGCATTAACTGACAATAACGTACAAGCATTCTAAACACACATCCAACTTCCATTTTGGACAACTTTCTACTGGTCTGTATACAGTCAAGGGGAAGTCAGTGGACAAGACTGATGAATTTGTACTGTGACTTTTTCTGCCCCATGGACAAGTCTCAAGGAGGCTTCACTCTACGTCCATTACTAACAGAAATGTCCTGGTCCTACGGCAGACGTGATGAAACTTCCAGGAAAAAAACACTCTCATACCTCTTGCTTTATGTGACAAGCATCTGTATTTCATTCCCTGATTAGAAAAGAATGTAAGAATTCCTTCTTAGGAATGCCTCCAAGAAACCACCTACTGTAATGCTCTGGAAGCTGTATTGAGTGGGTTTTAGTTTTCCTTTGTTTTTAAATGGTTATTAACAAAAATGAGCATTTAATTAGGGTTTTCTGGCCTTACAGAATGTGCATTTAAGTAATAATCTTATTGATAATGGACACTAAAGATTTTCTTTTAGATCTTACTTCCTAGATATCCTATCTCCTGTTCCTCTACTGTCCTTAAGAATATAGTCCATAAGAACTGGAATACTTGTACTCATACACTGTTCAGCCATATGAAATACAGCATCATAGAATACCAGGTTGGAAGAAGTCAACATGCAGATAACTAATGAGCAAAGAAAACTCCAGTCAACAAAGTCAGAATATTTTCCTTTTCATTTTTAATCAACATAATTACTCTATAGTCAAGTATATACCCTATATACTCTATAGTCAAGTTTCTCATGGGACACCCATAAGATACCTTTTAAAGCCAAGTCTGGAATAAAAAATTAATTCAGACTGAACATTAAAAATCATAGATTCAGGAGAGAAATAAGTTTTAAAGTAATTATCTTCCAGTTAATCCCTTAATGTTGCCCAAAATTATTTTCTCTCTGTCTTATAAGAACTGACATGCTTATCACCTCTTTCCTTTTTAATACTTGTTTAGGATCAAAAAGTACATATTGAGATTTTTTGCTTTGAGTCATTTAAATGGTTAAAGTATGCAAGTGGAAAAAGAATTGGAACAGATACCATGTAGTTAGTTTTCATATTTTGTTCTTCCACTTCATTCAGGAAGAACGGTTTAGGTATCCACAAGTTTGTATATTTTACCTAAAACTAACAGTTAGCCTAATAAAAAATATTACCTCGTACTGAGAACCTTCTTTATTTATCCACCAAAAGTCATTAGCGTTTAGTAAATTAGAATAGCATCAGGAACATCAGATGAACATCTAGATACAGTATTCCAATCATAATTTAAAAACTAAACAAAAACAAAAAAACCAAAGCAACAACAGGTAGTGGTAGCAGCCAAAAAACCTGTCCCATGCAAAGTAGTAAGGAAATTATTTTTTTCTCAGCTTGGTGCAACTACACTATCATTGATATGGAACTCTAGACAATCACAGTACATTCCTGTGTAGAATTCCATATTCATATGCTCCATTCCCTTATAATTTTTTCCTTGTGTTCTCTTTTTTTATTCAACCATATGTTATTTTTGTCTAAATTTAATAGACAAAGGTTTGTCAGATATGTGGCTATATTCACTCTGTTGTCTATTTTGAAAATATTTCTATTTAAGTATCATTATATGTAGTGTATCGTTCACATGAGTTCGGCTCCTTTTTGCTCATTTGAGAATACTATAGGCATCAGAGGATGACAGAGGCAAAAATGCCACAGAGATCACATTTTATGTTGTAGAATCTAACTGCAGGTGCTGCAAAAATCATCTGTAGGATATTCAGGAGTGCTCTGGGCCTAAGCCATTACCAACCTGGGCTACAGCAAACTGCTTACATGCAGTCATCAAATTACACGTATGCAGCTGACTATTAAGACAGCTCAGAAACAACTAATCTGTTAACCCTGAAGAGCATGAAATATGGCTCTGGGTTTTTATGACACTGTAAAGCCTCTCTTTGGAAAGATTAAGCCTCTGTTTGGACAGATTATTCTCCAATTAACAATATTTATCATTACTCAAAAAGAATTGAATCTGTAGTTTAGGCCAATTTTGGATGCTTTTTTGTTTGTTTGTTTTTTCCCCACAGCAGCTCAGTAAAAATCTGTCAGTAATTATATCTGAACATAACTCAGGATTTCAGAACAGAAACACATGCATTTTCAATTCCTTTAGCTATCCAGGCTGTTGACAGATCCCACTCATAAAAGTAGCAGTTGGAAACGTAGAGAACAGTAAATACTACCACTTGATAAAACCTTTGAATCAAGTCATTGTACAACTCCAAAAAAATTAGATACCCATAAAGACAGATAAAAGGATGAATGAAATGATTTATGAATTCAAGTATGTCAATAGTCCAATATAATCTATGCCAGCAGTAGCATGACAACTAATTAGCTCTGAGTGAGAAATACGCACATCTGTGAACAATGAGGAATTTGATATACTTAAGTTTCAGACAAACATCTTTACTGTTCATCTATGACACTTTCTGACATTTTCAAAAGCATAAAGATATGTTCTGCTGAACACTCTGTTAAATCAAATTAAAAAAGGCTGTAATTTAGAAAAAGCCTGTAGGACTGGACTATATCTTTTTTTTTTTCCTAATATTATATACAATCTCCCTATACTATTATGTGGTTTAAAGACCAGAAAATATTCCATATAGAGCTGCTTTCATTTCAAGAATTCAGAGAGAAGAAGATACTAGTAGCCTAAAAATTATTCTAGAAATTGTTCTATGTTTTATATGTTTAACTATATCTTGTATTTCAAAATTAGGAAGTGTATTTTATTTTAGATGACCAAAATGTGGTAAATGCCACCGCTTTCCTTATAAGTTAAATTCTATCTTCAAAAACTGTTAGTGATTCAAAGATTTTAGAAACTTACAAAGTTTACTAATAATCTCCCTCTATTTGATATCCCCATGCTGGCAACATGTAAGTAGGAGGAATCTTGCATAAACCTCTTTACCCTCCCTACATTTTTCTCTGCAGTGCAATACAAAATTTTGCATTTTTTACATAAATATAAAATTTCATTTTGAAGACATGAAATCAAGGCATAGCTGCACTTAAAATTTAAATGTCAAAGGACTTTTTTTCCCCATACTTTAGTCAGTGGGAAGCACACAGAATACAATTTGCAGTGAGCTTCACCTCATCAAGATTAGCTGCTAACTACAGTCACTGACTTCCTCTCTGGTTCACTTAAGCCAAGATTTCGAGTTACAGAAGAATAAAATTTGGTATTAGCAATGTTAGTATTGTAGTCTTATGATCTACATTTACATTTAATCTGCATTATTAACAAACAAACAAACAAAACCAGAAAAATCAGACTTATAGAAGACATAAATCTGAGACAAATCAAAGTTCCATTATTAGATTTAATTTCAGTAGTTGAGACATTTTCATCATACTCACACTAGGAAAAGGCAGATCCATTAAATGCTATAGATCTGCCTACTTGGAAAAAAAAAAAAAAAAGGAAAAAATCAGAGAGCTGAGGAGGTCAGCACTCAGCTGAGGTATGCTGTTCTCACAGTGTGAACTACTACAACCATAAAGATGTTATAGAGTGGAAAAATAAGATATGATTGTGCCAGCTGGGTATCTTTCCTGTAAATTGTATCAAACTGCAAAAAATAAAACCAGTAACAACAAAAGAATACTGATCTCTTTGTGATTTATAGGAACAGAACTCTTTCAATGCTTTCATTTTAAAGTCCTTAGACTACTTATTTCCAGGTATAAAGCAAATAACTAATCAATTTTATAAAATGAATTAAAATTAAAACTGTCTGCAATTGAAATCTTATAAATGATAGAATATATTTTATTTAATTATTTATAAAGCATATAAGAATTGAATATAAAACTACTGAAGTTCCATGTTTTAGCTGATAAAAGAATGGTCATGCAGAAGTATATCCTAACTTAATGTAATTAGAAAACCTAAACAAACAAACAAGTTGGTGATATCTTCAAATAGGTCATCAACAGTTAAAATAAAATAAGCACAGCAAGCACTATTTTATTGTAGCAGAGCTAAGTATAGTTATTAGACACAGTGATTAGATACTGAATGGAGATCTCTGTTATTTGTAAAAAAGTCATTTGAAAGAGTATTGCTAAGGGAACATTTTAAAGAAAATAAATACTAGTTTGTATCAGTGAATGAGAACATTTAGTTCTAAATTAAAGTTGAAATGGGATGTTTTCCAGTAGGATAGCTTCACAGTGATAACTCTTTAAAGTGTGACTAGATAATTAGCAAAATAATAATTAGGAATATTAAAAATAAATAAATAAATACAGATGGTACATTTCATTTACCAAGAATATCTTCATCTTCTTTGAACAAAGAAATGTGTCATTTCTCTGCAGTTTTACTGGAAATACTTCTAAGATAAAATACTAGCATTTTTATTTTGGCTCTGTAAAAGATATATATTCTCTGCATTAATCTTTTACCATAGTATTAAAATAAAAATTAAAATAATAAATTTTTAAAACTGTTCAGATTTTCAGTTTCTATTACTTCTTGCAAAATGGAATAAAAAGCTCCCACATTCTTTTTTACTGATGTATTTTAGATACTTATTGACTGTATTTCTGTCTGTTTGCCTACTTTTTTACTCTTCAACTTGTGATTTATATTCTCCTCACCTCCACAAGTCCTCTCAAGAGCTCCTAAATGATGCAGCTGCTGGGTGGGAGAGATGTACTCTATTTCTAGTAACACACTGAGAATAAAAATGATTATTTGTTCATTAACATTTCATACCCTATTTTTCAAAATTTACTTTCTCTGCACCTTTTGGAGGTTTTGGATCTTGCACAGCTCATCCAATAAATCAGACTTAGTACCTTCTACAAACACCACTGAAGCATTGCCCTCCAACTGGTAAAACTACTGGTTTCATTCTTTGCATGAAGCTACATCAAATAATGTTGGGGTAACTGTGTTATATATAAAAGGATGTAGAAATTGTAATGTTGTTAAAGTGAACAGGCTTTTGTAACTTGTGCAAACTCACCTTTCTTCTTCCCAGGATTCTCAGTCTTTATCTCTACTTTGGAATGCCCTGAGAGATACCTGAAAGTCTCCCTATTAGTTGTTAACCCTTTCTGGTAATTGGTTGGTTTGTAAGACCTCCTGGACTCCTAATGGTTACATTGTGATCCCCCTAAAGTATTTAAGCAGTTACCAGGACAATAAAACTCTCTGTGCCTGCTCTCCCTGCTTGCTGCTGATGTCTTGTGGTCTCTCTGGGAGTCATGAGGCGCCGCAAGGGGGGGGGGGGAGGCATGCTCCCCCGCAAAGCAAGGGGTAAAAGGAAAAGCCCTTTGCCTGCCCCTCCCTATCCACCTTCAATGTTTGTCAAAATAAGAGTTGTTTTCTTTTTTTTTAATAAAAGAAAATAGAGTAACTATTACTGTATTGATAAAAAACCCTGGTAGTCATGCTATATTATCAAAGTTCTTTCTTCTTTAAACATAGACTAGGTTGACCATACCTATTAAATACAAGACGATCCAGCTTTCACCATGTTACACACCAAAACGAGAGATTAAAAAATTCAAAATAATTTCCCAGCTATGGGTATAAAATCCAGTATATGCACAACATGCAATATTCTATATTTTACATGACTGTTTTTTGTGAGATTAAGCATTTTTAAACTAAGTCACATATGAACACAAATGCAGTTACTGGCACCTTTCAGTACATTCAGTGTCAAGGAAGACACACGCTCTTTGCAGATGAGCAATACCTGTTTGTATTGATCTGAAGGTCATCAGGAAACTAAAGTGCTTTGAATATGATTATCTCTGTGAGCACCTTAACTTAATGAGGAAACAACACTCTGCTATGCACAAGGCTGTCAATCACTTGTCATAAGCAAGGAATGACAGCGTTATTACTGCTCTTCCAAAGCTGAGTGTTTCCAAAGCAAAGCATGGTCCTTTGGACCAGCAAGCATTGACAGAAATGCATGTCGCCATCTATATTCAAGCCATATGTAGAAGGTCGGTCAGGTTTGGTTGCTCAGAAATTGATCAGGGGCTGAGGTCATTGGTAGCTTATGCCAGTGATTTAATGTAGAAAAGTACCAAATATTAAACCAAAAGACCCTCAGGCTGAATATACAAGACATTAAATACGAGAAAACCAAGCATGAGGTGGAACACAGAGGAGTCATCAGGATCACCAAATCCAACTGCTGGCCCTGCACAGGACACCCTGAGAATCACACCATATGCCTGAAAGCATTGTCTAAACACTTCTTGAACTCTGTCAGGCTTAGTGCTGTGACCACTTTCCTGGGGAGCCTGTTTCAGTCCTCAACCATGCTCTGGATGGAAAACCTTTTCCTGATATCTAACGTACACCTCCCCTAGCTCAGCTTCATGCCATTTCCTCGGGTCCTGTCACAGGCCAACCAGAGTGAAGAGATTGGTACCTGCCCCTGTGTTTCCCCTTGCAAGTTTGTTGAGGACTGTGATGAGGTCTCCCCTCAGTCCCTCTTCTCCAGACTGAACAGAAAACTGACCTCATCTACTCCTCATACGGCTTCCTCTCCAGACCCTTCATGTCCTCATGGTCCCCCTTTGGACACTCTCTAATGGCTTAATACCTTTCCTATGTTGTGGTGCCCAAAAGTGAACACAATATTCAAGGTGAGGCCGCAGCAGTGCAGAGCGGAGTGGGACAATCACTTCCCTTGACTGACTGACAATACTTTGCCTCATGGTTGACCCTCCTGGCTGCCATGGCACTGCTGACTCATATTCAGCTTGCCATTAACCAGGACCCTCAGGTCCCTTTCTGCAGTGCTGCTCTCCAGCTTCTCGCTCCCCGGTCTATACACACAACCAGGGTTGACTCATCCCAGGTTCAGAATCCAGCACTTGCCCTTGTTAAACTTCACACAATTGGTGATTGCCCATCTCTCTGATTTGCCCAGGTCTCTCTGCAGGGCTTCTCCACCCTCTTGGGAGTCAACAGCTTCTCCCAATATGTAGTCAATCCAATACATTTTCTCTATAAACAAATCTGAAAACACATGCTGTGAGTGGTATGGTGCTGTTCTTTGGCTGCATTCCCCAAAACTGCCCTCTGACAGCCTCTCAGCGACAAAATCAGTCAAAATCCCACTAGATCTCTAATGTCTCAGGAAAATCTCATTGGGGACAGACTGCCTTTGTTTAACGCTGAGGACAGTAAACTCCATGCTCTTGTGTATTTTTCTACCTCTCTATTTAACACAAATTTATACTCTGGAAAAGGATCTTTGATTTTCTGAGTGGATTCTGCAAGGATCTGTTCTTGATCTATTTACTCTCATTTCTTTATCCTCCCAGGCCCTTTAAATACGCTGCAGGGCAGCTGGACTTGCTTTATACTGGTAAATGCTAAGGTGCATGGAATGAGAGTCCAGGAACAGAAATATAAAAATCTGTGTCAGAAATGGAAAAAGAGAAATTTGCTCTTGATTCTTCTAAAAGTGTGGTCTACAAAATTGCATTCCAAGGTAAGGAGTTCCTTCAGTTCATTTGACTGGAACCCTCTGCTGTCTGTTTCAAAGGGGACCAGTTTTCATAGGATTCATCAGGCACATTCCTCTACTGTTTTTGCTAGAATTCCTGATTAAGTCTAATCACAAGACATGTTGTGGCACTCAGTGTCACAGTTTGCAGGAGTAAGATTAGCCAGTTGTAACTTAATAAAACTCATAGAAAACACAAACTCATATCATATCTATGCTTCCTTTCTATTTTACATCAATTAGTTTGCATCCAAGCAAAATTCTTGAGCTATCTTCCAGTACATATCAAAAAAAACCCCAGACACTGGACCAAATGACATGGGGACCAACATTGATGGCAGCAGGGAAATAACAAACATCTGCTACTGTAATGCTCTTTTCCATTTCACAATTTCAGTTTATGAATATAATGCTATTTACAGAGGATTTGAACAAAAATCAAGAATAATTAAAAAATCTCATATAATTTTCTGAAAAACTCAAAAAATAGGTCACCTTATATTATCAAAAGGAAGTTTTTATATTACAGTTTGCAAGCACTTGCTGGGAACTGGGGTCTGGTAACAGTTCTTGAGTCTTACAGACCATGACAGTACTTTGTGGCTGGTACCTGAAGCTAGCCATGTGCAAGCTTGGAGATAAGATGTTTGTTTTTGACAGTAAGGATAATTAACCACTGGAACAGATTACAAAAGGCTCTGAAGGACTGGAAAACACTACATTGGGGGTAATATAACATTTTTCTTCTTTGGGTGGAACATTTTTATGGTTTAATTTACACAGGTCACAGTAGAATGGAAATATCTTTATCCTAAACATGAATTTAATATCTGTTACCTAAATTTATCAGATTATGATATTTTAACAAAAGTGTGCAATAGTTCTGCATGAGAGGTGCATAAAGAATACAGGTGGTTTGGTCTGTCAAAAATTGCAAGTAAGTTGTATAAAGATTTCTAAATAACAAAAAAAAATGCTCCTGTTCTATATACTTTGAACAAAGGGGAAACTGTTATCATTCCTGAGAAGTAAAAGTTTCTGAAAGAATATCCATATTTGGAAAAACAGGATCTCCAAATTCTTTATGATATTTTCATATCAAATACGTAGTCTTCCAGTCTTCTGAGAAACATTAAAAATATTTTATTTTTTTTTAAAGGATAGATTTTTTTTTTATGTTCAAAACAAAATGATTGGGGTTTTTTTGGCAAATAAAAAATTTTCTTAACAAACAAAATGTAAAAAATGTTTGTTAATGTCTAAAATTTGACAATGACTTGTGTTTCTTCCAGTGTACAGCCATTTAAAATGTGGATAAATAACAAAATTTATTAATACAGCTCTCAAGTCTATGTAGATTTGCAGGGCTTAACCGCTACTTATTGTACATAGAAAAATTAACATTTTTAAAAGCTTCTTCTAGCCCAATGGGATTGCAGTGGATTGTTTTCAAACACCACAGCTGAAGCAAACACACTACTCATGTTTTTATTACCATATTGCTGCCCAGGGGGCAGTGTGCTAATTCTAAATATTTATTGTGAAAACCTGTACATCAGTTTCTAAGAAACCAAGATTCCTCTTAAAAGTTACCCTCTGCAGAAGAGTTCAAACCCTCATCTTTAGAAACTCACCTCATAAATAGTGTTAAATTCTGAAATCCTCTACCTTCAGTGCTAAATACAGTATTTGCTACTTTACAGTTTCATTCTTTCCACAACAATTAAGACAGAAAAAGAACTGGTAGAATGAAGTGTTCTCATTTAGTCAGTCTTTAGATCTAGGTTCCTTATCTTAACACTAGAAATTCTGTTGTTACCCGTGGGATGTACATAATAATTCGCACCTCATTATAGCACAAATAAAGACACACATCCAATTTCAATTTGAAGAAATGAGGAGATGGAAAATTCAACTTCCACGTTGAAATTTGATAAAACAATACAGCCATTGTTTCTTTCAACTGTGGAAGCCTATTCCGTGTCTTTGTCTTAACAATAGTTTCCTGACTTTTTTTAGCTAGGTATGATCCAGTATTTTCTCTGTATGGATGTATTTAGATGCTCTAAACCTTTACCTGTGAAACTACTTTCAGATGAGACAAGCATCCATTCTTGAATAATCTTTAATTCTGTCTTAATTGCAAACCACATTTTCAAACTTCCTTTTAAACCTGTGAACATTTTGTGTCCAGTGTTCTAATTTTGGTCTAATGCTGTTTTATGCACCTCTTTAATACATTTAACAAAGGACTGTTCATTGCAATACTGTACTAAGAACCATGCAACAGGGATTCACATGAATGGTTTGAGTGTCCTATTCCTCTGCTATCACTGCTGAGGATATGAGGACAAGCATTTTTCATATCAGTTGAATTCTTTCAATTTGCAAGTCTGTCATTAAGCTAAAAAATGATATAAACATATAATTGCCTTGAAATGAAATTCACTGTATGTGAAAGATCTTTGCTCTTCCTTCCTTTTTCTTTCTCAAAAATGTCTTCTTTAAGGATTCATCATGGCTGAACAAAAGAGAAATAAATTGAAGTTTGGGAATGACACCAAAGCAGTAAGTAGCACTTGTTCTAACATCTTCAAGAAGATAATATCAAAAGGATGTTTTGCATCTTTTAAATAGTTCTAAGATAGAGGTTGGCCATAAATGTTAAGTTTTGTCCTCAGAAATAGAAAATGGTAATGGTGATATTTAATACTTTCACCTTTTCTCTGAAAACTTATTCAAGTTTTTAGAAGTTTCTGTAGGAAAACTGCTGTCAGTTCTATCTATCTATCTATCTATCTACATGTGTGTGTGTGTGTGTGTATATATATGTGTGTACATATGTATGTAGATGTATATAATATATATATTAAAGATATATTATTATCTACCAGAATGGAATGCTATACTTTACTCTATCAAAAATGACCATTTTTCAAACGTAAATAAAAGAAATATTTTTTTCCATCGAAGACTGAATATGAGTAGATAGGGATGTTCACAGTCTTAAATAATATATCCAAGCTGGCATTACATGTTTTGCAGGAGGAAGAGTTTTGAGCAATTCCTATGCTACCACTACTACACATATATTTCAGTTGTGAAGGGGTGGGTTTTTTAAATAAAAATTATTTAAATTGATTTGTTCCTTGAAAAAAAAATTTATCTGGTTAAACAAGACTGAAACTAATTAAAAATAGTTCATAAATAATTAAAGAAGAAAAAGTAAAAGGTTTTCTCTACTTCAAATGTGCTCCCTTACAGTACTTCATAAACTCAAATCATCTTTTTGTATATGTTTGCACAATATTGGAAGATATACTGCCATACTACTACTACGACGACTACTACTACGACGACTATGACGACTACTACTACTACTACTACTATTTTTTCTTACAGCACAAGAAAGAGAAATATAAACCTTTAAAATATAGTTAATGGAACCTACACTTTGGCACTGATATTTTAAAGAGTTTTTTCCTAATGAGGACTAACGTCCGAATTTTAGAAACAATAACAGTAAAAGAATATTAATTCAGCATATGTTGCAACTGAAAGAAGAAGCCAACTATATGAGAAACGAGGACCATGGCATTAGCAAAACTTTGCACCAATCTTGCCTGAAGATAATAGTTATCATGACAGAGCAACTCTATGAATAAAGCACATATAAGACCCAGATTTTAAAGTGGTCCTCGATTTGCGTTAATTGTGAGACATTCCTGCCTTTTTCTTTCATATCCCAGACAATGCATTTAACTTCTCATTTCAATATATGTAGCAGCAGCTCTACTGACCTGAGTGTCTTTAAATGCACAACAGTAATTCAGTTTCAGAGCACAGTTAGAAATAAGAGCATTTGATGGCATAATTAAAAAGCTATGTCAACTTTTGTGTACAAATAGGTCAAATTAAGATGGTATTCTTTATTCTTGAGTGCTTAACTTTGTAATATTAATGATATTTTTATGTACACAGAAAGATGACAAATGACAGTCCAGTAAATCTGCATACATGCTCTGCTAGAATATATTCTATTTCTGTTTTGACAGCATTATGCATTACATTGCTCTCAGTCAGCCAAAAATGACAACTGTAGATTATTGTGACAATGTAAATAAGTATGCAGTTTATAAACCTAATTTGAAGATATTCTAATTAATTTACATGTTATTTCCTATATAGTTCTGGGGGGATTTGGTCCTGTAATTCTAATTTCAAAATAAGGGTGCAAAAATTAATATGTTCTAAACTAAGTGTGTTGCTTTGATATGGAACAGTAACTGAAATTGAGCTTTTCTTTAAATATTTTACCTATAATTTCTAATAAAAGCTCTCAATACAAATAAAACTATATGCTTGGTTTTCTCCAAATACAGGTGATCACATATTGCTACATGGGATTTTGTATAAATTTCAAATTAAAGCATTCCACTGTATTCCTCTGATCTTCACATAATATTTTCTTGCATTGTTTCTAATCAAAAGATTTTAATATTAGGGTCATATAATTTGAAAGAAATAACATTTTTGTTTTCTGCTAAGTAAAACTTGCATTTTTTTCCTGTCCTTTCTACTTTTTTCACTAAAGGTGGGATGGAATAATTTGCCAATTTTATAACTTTTATATATTTTATAGCTTTTCAATTACTATACCCATCAGCATCCAATGTATAAACACTAATCATTAGTACTTTGGTTTTTATTTTAGATTGTTTACATTTGAAATTCTGACTCTTCATTGTGGTGTTGCTGCAAGCTTGGCTAATCTAGCAAAATCCTTGTGTTTTCTTTTTATTCACAGCAAATTGCCTTCCCTGCTGGTTGTCTTCTCCCTTGCCCACTTGGGAGATTGGATAAACAGAAACAATATCTCAGTCACCGCTATACATCATGTCTAAACTTTCTCTGCTGTAACTACCGTTTTAAAACATCAGAGGCACGAAATGGCACAGTATTTCCTAAGTGCAGACATCTGCAGAAAACCCATTAAGTCCAATCACTAGCCTACTGTGCAGGCATTAAAAAAAGAGTAGCCATCAATAAACATGTTATTTAAATTCAATTTAACTTTCTTCTAGAGTCAAAGAAATAATCGATGCATTCTGTGTGCTAACTAAACAGAGATACCAGAGGCCAAGGTATTTATTAACTGTAAAAACAGTTCATTGACGGGTTTACTGTGAGCTGCTGTAGATCACAGCACTGGTCTCAGCAGAAAACACATGCAACAAACTAATGGGTAGTTGGCCTAAAAAGCTTGCAGTGGAAATTCAGGAAGAGTTTTCTGGAGTGGTATGTGTGCTTTTGTATATCTTGTTGGAAAGAAAATAACCCATGATACATAACAAAGTTGTTTTGTACCATGTTTCAGCAGTTTTCAGTATATCCAGTAAAAAAATAAAACAGACCTTTATTCACACTTGATTTTTTACATTTGAAAATTTTATTCTTCTCTTAAAAAATCAAAATGTATTAAAAACCCCCTATATATTTAAGAAAAGGTCAATAGCTAAAACTAAAATTCTAATATATTTTAAATACAACAGTGCTTTAGAAAAGAACAGTTTGTAAAGTACCATCTTTTATCCTCATTTATTCTAATGGGAAAATGACGAACGTTGAGGGTGGACAGGGAGGGGAACTCCAGTCTAGAGGCTTTCCTTTTACCCCTAGTCCTGGAGGGAAGGTGCCCTCTCCCTCCCCCCCACCATGCGGTCTCCATGGTTCCCGCAGGGATCACAGGAGACAGCTGCTGGCAGGGAGAGCAGGCAGAGAGAGCTTTATTGTTCTGGTAATTGTTTAAATAGCTTTTGGAGGGATCACAATGTGACCAGTGGGAGTTCAGGAGGTCTTACAAACCAACCAATTACAAAAAAGGGTTAACAACCAATTGATAAGCTTCCAGTTATCTCTTAGACATTCCAAAGGTACAGGTAAGGGATCTTGGGAAAGAGAAAGGTTTACACAAAGAGTTACACCACCATTTTGGAAGCATGTTCACTTTAACAACATTAAAACTTCTGCATTCTTTTATATACTGCAACAGGAAAAGAGACCACTACTCACACAGGCTGACTGCAACAGGCAGATACTGAGGAAAAGCAAGTAATCTAATGATTCATAAATATATCTAAGAAAAATTTCTAATCTGAATACACTTTTATGAACCGTTTCATCATTAGAACATATTTTCCTGAATCCAATGTCAAGAATTCTGTAAGAAAATGAAGCTAATGCTATAGATATGCTAGAACAATGCAACAGACCTCGTAGAAAGAAATTTTAGGAGCACTCAATGCTCAGGGTTAGAAAATCCATTTTAGAAAGATAAGCAATCTGACTTCTCTGCTAATGTATTTAAACCTTGTTTACATAATTTTAAAATCTAGTGCTTTTCATGATATTTTAAATGTGGTGGAAAATTATACTATAGGTCACAATGCTTCCTTAAGTGAGTTCTCTCACTCTTATGTTCCTGTCAGTTTGTGATGTGCTATGAATTAAGCCTTTTTACCTCTTCAGCACAGTAGGCTGTAAATTAATAGGTGCAAAGAAAGCAATAGTGTTCTGTGAATTAAGCATCAATTTACTGTCTCTGTACTTCTCACTTTTTACACCACTCCCATGTTGGTGTTAATAGCTACGTGGTGTCTGTGTCCTTACAGCTATCACAGGCAAAAGTTTATGAGAGTTTAGTTACTACTAATAGCATGAAGTAAATTTATCATCATGTTTATTTTAGGGTCAAAATCCTTGCAAAACCTTCAACATACTTTTATGCATACAGGTACTAATAAATATTTATATATATTATTTAGCATGAAAATACTACAAGAGACAAGCAATGCATTTTAGATATGCTTTCTTTAAATACAAGTCTAAGACAATCTTTGGCAAGATTTCCATGTAAGATATAATCATGAACTAAACATATTTATTAACTGAGCCTTAAATAGATTTATCTTTGCATCAGGACTCTACAATCTTCTTTTTATCAGCTTAAATACAAGATTAACATATAACAAAAAGGAAAGCCGTGGTCCAAAAGAAAGGATAGAGAAGTGGTTTTTTACATTTCTACCTGGAGCTCTCAGCAGAATTACATGCCTATTTCAGCATTTGCCATCATTATATATGCCAGTATTTGGGTAAAGACCACAGGATACAGATGGAGCTATCATGTATTTACCAGGAAAGAAGAGGGCAGGCCAGGCTTCACTGCTGTCCTACACAGCAAAGGTCAGTGTACCAAAACAGTTCTGTTTGGAGGAGGAGGAAAGGCAAGGAAATGTGCTTCCTGGGTCAAACTGCCAACATTAGTGACAGTGCTATTCCCGTGGGTTTAGGATGTTTTTGGTCACTCTGTGCCAGTGGGACAGCTGACTCAAGTACACTTCCAGGCCATTTGGGATGTCACTCTGCAAAGGCTCTTCTGACCAAGAACACCATATTCCCTTGCCCCTCCAAAGCAGCCCAGAGCTGTTTCCAAAATGCTACCAAGTCTTTAAAGTCTGTCATATTATCCCTCAACATACCTAATCAAAACTCTTTTCATGTTAGGTTCATTCTTGTCTCCTAACTCCCCAATTCAAAGCTCTTATTACCTCCAACACCTCCTTCCTTTCAGTTCAATGTCACCAATTCAGAAATCATGTACAAATCTGGATGTTACATTCCAGCTCATTTTTGAAACCAGTACTTGTGCTCTTTGTCCCTCCCTTCATTATGGTCATTTTAGCAATTAGAATCTGAAGGTGCGTTATTGCAACCAGCAGAGCTTATCTGCTTATAATATATACTGCAGTATTTAATATACATTTAAATAACCAACAAAAACCTCACACATGATCCTCTGCATCAAAACAATAACAAAAAAAAGCAACAAACAAACAAACAAACAAGTAAAAAAAAAGTTGCCCTTAGGATGCTGAAAAGAAAAAGAAGACAATGTCCAGGATGGTGGAAAGAAATGTAACCCTGTCTCAAGATACCAATTTCTTTGCAGTTTTGTTTTCTTATCTGTGTCTTCTCTCCTACAGACATGTTAGGTAGGGTGAACTCTTCAATACCTGTCCCATCTACATTATATTTTTTCTTTCCATAGACTCCAAAGGTACTGAACAGTGTTCACTGTATTTCCCAAGTCTGCCAACAATTTACTTACAACTGTGGATAATTCATTTTTTCAAGTAGGTTTTTGAATGCCTGCAGAAAATCCATTTTGGAACATGATAATTTTGATAAATATAGCCAAGTACAAGATATATCACTGAAGATATCATCTTATTAATCCTTATTATGGGAAAACTGTAGGAGTGAAAAAGCTGTTTATCTGCATATGTTTGAGTTTAGTGACTGCTATGAAAAAAAAAGAACTGGCTATAGACATGGAATTAAAACATGCTATTTCCCACTCAGGGAATTTTAAAAGGCTCTGGAAAGCAATACTCTAAGAACGACAGTACACCAGTTGCCTGTATGACATGTTTAGTATACATAGCTAGTATCCTTGCAAAACACTCTGCCAATTTTCTTTCTAAATTCCCTAATCCATGAGTGGGATAATCCATTCTGAGACTGTGCTTAACAACTGTGAGACCAGCAAGACATTCTCTCCAAGATTACAGAACTCCACAGGCACTCAAGTTCAGCACATTGTTTGCAAACTTTTAATACACTATTTTGACTATGACTATACATATGGTTGACTTATTTTTTTTAACCCTTAATCTACCAGAAACCAAATCAACTATGATTTGTCCTTGCTTATTTGGGATACACTTCAACAGATTTTAAGCTCAAACCATTGAATACGGCAGGAAATGATGAGAGAGGATGCAGAAATATTCTGGACATGTTGGTGGGAGGGAAGGGAAGGAAGCAGGGGAAGCATAGGTGTTGGCAACAGAAACAATTAGGAGAAACCAGAAGAGACAAGCATCAGCACCAAAGGCAGCAACTGACAGGACTCAGAAGCTGGTGAAAAGATGTATTCCACAGAGCCTTTTAAAAAGACATGGTGTTTGCCGGATTTCTTATTTTGGGGATTTTTTTGTCATTTATTTAGTTTGTAATATGTAAATGTCTTGTGATGATGTGTGCTGTAGCAAGAGTCTGAACAAATGATATATGGAAGAAATCTTTTAGTAAAAATGTATTTCATTAACTGAAATTTAATTCTAATCAAGTAAATAAACATGTTATGAATTGAAAATATTTAATATTCTATCATGACCACAGTACTTTTCAGTCTTAAAAATCTCTTCATGCAGACACACGGTCTACATTTGTCACTAACCTTAGAAATCTCTTTGGCCTTCCAATGTATCTTGGGGGTTTGGAACTGAATAATGTTTTATGTGAAATCAATTTTAAAAGTTTTTTGTTGCTGTATTTGATAGGCTGGTTTCAAATGCTAGACAGTATTAATGATGATTTTCAAATGGGATATATTATTCAATTTTTTACATAGTAACTGGAAACTTTGCAACATGAAACTCAATAGAAAGAATTTGAGGATAACTATGCAACTTGTTTCAAAAAAAAAAAAAAGTGTTTCATGGCAGGTCAGATGGACATGTAATAGGGGAAGTCCAATTAAAACACAAAGTAAGACCTTCCAAAAACTAGCAATAGAATCCTTTACCAGTAACTCCAAGACAATCATATGACTTTGCATATGATTCTTGCAAATATCACTTATGCACATATCACTTCACTGGTGACAAAAAAAACGGATGGTGGTCAGAACACCTCTCTAAAACAAGTAAGCAATTACACATAAATTAACAAAAATCTAATAGAGTTCTCAAAGGAAAAAGATAGAATCTAACTGCCTTCTGTTTGTTGGATGGCCATGACATATCTTTTCTCACCTGGTGTAGAAGGAAATGACAATGGTACCTTATACTGCCACAGGCATGCCACTAAGCCCTTTTTCCGGTTGTGGAACAACAACCTTATTGAAGGTGAATCCACAAGCAACAGCAAACCAATAGATGGTGCTCTTTAGCTGTCTAATTATGTAATTCTGAACTAAACATTTAACTCATATGTCTGGATCTACTGCCATATAAGTGTCCATCAAAAAGTGATTTAGACCACTCCATTATGTCACGCGTTACTTTGTAGAGACCTCTCACAAAAAGGGTGGTGATTAAGATTAAGATCGATATCTATAAACAGGACAGGAAACATGCAGATTGAAAGCCTACTATTTTGATATGTATCTGTCTTTGAACTGGTGTATTTATCTAAGAAACACAAAATAGCATTCAGCTGCTATAAGAATTATTCACTAACACAGAAAAGGTGAGTTTCATATAACTCCAGGTACTATTGTCTAATTGTATGCCAAGATTATAGCAATTCATTATTGCTGCTTCCAAATCACTCTCACATCCACGTGCATTTTTATGGCCTTTCACCAGGATATTGAGGTGATTTATAAGGAAGTCAGAATAATCTTAAAGGTATTTTTAAATAGTATTAGGAAATTAATTTAGACTAAAAAGTATGAAGTGTGGATCATTCTTCTGCATTGGTAAATACTGACAAAAATGAGAAGGATAATAATTTTGGGTTTAAATTGAAGCACAGTAAGATAAAATTAGCATTGTAAGGCAGAAGTTGGAAAAAATAATTTCTGAATAAAAATTATTCAGTATTAAGGTTCCAAGTTAAAAAATAATTGCAGAATTATTCCTAGTATTATAATTACCTTTCCTGCACAGTGTAACCACCTGAGATAATTTGATGATCTTTTAAAAATTATGGCAAAGCCACATTTACATGAAAAAACCTGAGCTGGGCTTATCTATGCCCATGTGAATTACCCAGCTTTACCTAACATGGAAATAATAATAATAAAATCCCATACTTGCCTCAAGGAGGAGTCTTGGGAAAGACTAAGAGATTTTCAATAGGATATTTTCCCTAAGTAATATATTCCTGGCTTTATTTGAAAACTGTCTTGGCTTTTAAGACACTTCTAAACACTATCTCTAGATCCAACATTGATTTAAATTTAAGTAGCATCCAACTTAAGTTGAAGTCTAAAGGGACATGTTGGAAAGTATTTTAAAAGTGATATGCAATGTTCAGAATTTTTTTTTTTACCTTCTAAGAATCAACAGCAGAGAAACCCTTTAGAATCAAAAGATGCAGCTGAAGATGGACTCCAGACATAGTAAAGAGGCAGTCTTTCTGTTATGCTCCCAGAAGAACTGTCCATGTGCTTCCCAACTCAAAATAAATATATTTTACATGTAAAACTCCTTTATGTAACTGAAAATTAATCAAAATTTTCAAATTCAAAAAGGTTTATTTCATCTACAGTCTAATTGATAATACTTTTACTTCCTTCACAGGTCAAAAAGCCTGTTCTGCCTGTTTCCCATTCATTTTGCAAACACTCATGTTTATCTTTTTAACCATGTTAACAGTTATATTGATTCAAAACAGAATTCTAAGTGTCATCACCTGTAGGTGCATATATATTCAAGATCCAGAGCTATTTAACTATTCCTTAATTAGGTAAAACCAAACAAAACTAAACAAAACTTGAACAGCTTTAGACACTTGTCATGGTTTTGCCCACCAGCCTGCCCCTGGGGCTGAGGATGGTTTTGTTCAGGTGGATTTCCAGGGAAAAGGCCAATCAAAACTTTCGTAACGCTTTTGCTAATTACATATTTAAGAAAAACGGAAGAGAAGGTTGTTGTGCAGTTGAAATTAAGAACAGTAGCCATGTAGGAGAGGCGGCAGGCTCCAGGTGGGGGCCAGGTCTCCCTCCTCCCCTGGCCTTGGGCCAGGGGCAGGTGTGGCACTGAAGCCCCCATTCTCTCCTGTAGGAGAGTAGAGAAAAAAAACTTTAGAGAAGAGCCTGGATGAAAAACCCTGCAGAAGGAATTCCGGTAGAGAGATAAGGGACCTCCAAGGTCAAAGCTGGCAGCCAGAGAAGAGAGAAGTTTGAAGGGGAGGCTATTTCTCCCCCCTTTCGCTCTCTCCCTTCAGCAGACTGAAGACTGAAAAATAAAACCCTGCCACCTATGAAAGTTTGTTGGGGTGAGGAGACCCTCATACTGGCTCGTGGAAGAGCCTTCACTGGAGTAAGTTGATGCATGAGGAAGTAGAGACTTTATGAAAGACCTGTGAAGTGAAGCAGGGTCCTGTTGAAGATCTGTGACCCTGAGAGGGACATGGCTTACGCCGGAGCGAGAACGGCTCGGGTAAGCCTGGGATCTCAGTGAGAGATGCATGCTGCTGATGCAGCTAAATTTGTGACCCTGAGAGACAGCAGAGAATGGAAGACCTGTTGTCTGAGAAATAAACTCATATTGGAGAAGTCTATTAAGGACTGTTCTCCCGTGGGAAGGGACCCCACAGGGAACAGGGGTAGACTCAAAAGCCATTTCCCCTGTGACTCTGTGGTGAAGATCCATGGTAGGCAAATGTCCCCTTGTAGTCCATAGAATAGAAGACCTTCAGGGCCTGAGTAACCCCCCAGCCTCCGTTCTTAGCCCAGGATGGGGGTAGGCCCAGTCCTGGAGGCCAACATAGAGAAATAGAGAGAAAGAAAAAGAGTTCCAGCTACAACAAATCGGAATTGTCATCCTGAGATAACAGAAGAAGAACTTTAGAATGCTGCAGAGTTATTAAAAAGACCTAGAGCTCCGAAAATGGAGAAAGAGACTGTTTCTCCTCCTGTACTGATAAAAAGGGGGGAGAAGTATTTCTGTAAATACATAGTACCTTTACTTAAACAAAATTAGTGTAAATATAGTTCGTTAGTAGTTTTTATCTTACTAGTAACAAATCTTAATATTATTCCCCCAATCAAGTCTCTTTTGTCTGCATAAACCTCTCAGTTTATAGTAATTGTGGAGGGGGAGGGGGTGAGAGCAAATTGACCCAGAGCAAAACCACAACAACACTCTAATTGTATCATGGACATAAAATAAATAGTGAGGTAATGTCACTTGAATATTTTATAAACTTATTCCATTAGAATGGACTATAAATTATTTTAAAATGAGAAAAGGTAAACAAATCTCTTCTTCCTTCTCAATGCATTGGAAAACAAACCAACAATAGCTATATATTAATTAAATTAACTGAAGATCTTAAAGAAGATTTAGAAAGATGTAAAGCATATAAGTAATATAATATGTTTAGTATTACTATTAAATAGGATTAATATATATAATCTATATAATCGCTATAATGTAAAATCTCTTATATCCACATTTTATAGATACATTAGATTACTTCAGCATTTAGATTCTACTGATTCTCACATTTCCATTGTTTTACTTAAAAAAAGTCAATCCAGTTTTTACTGCAATCATGCCAGAACTGCTTCTAATCTTATGGATATGTTTGGAGGGGGTAATCCAGACCTATTGCATCATACACTAAAATCACTAAAGAATCATCAATCTGAAAATATCTTCTTCATTTTTACTCTCTTTCTAGCTTTTACAGTGCTCATATATGTGTCTTTCTATGTTCTTCACTAGGATAATATTTGGCTTACTTTACAACAAATATTCCTTTAAGTGAAAAAAACAATCATAATTACCAAACCATGCTAATGGAATACGTGTTGACGTGATGCCAGACACAATAAAAGGGAGCAATTAGGAAAAACTCACATTTTAAGATGATGCACCTCTAGACCATTAGTTTTAAGTATGGAACAACTTCCCATTTAAACACAAAGCTGATTTTAGCAGATTACAGCATGCACTACATTTAGCACAGCTCTAATGTCGCTATGGTAACTGTTCTGGCTTAAATATAGCTGATTGTGTTGCTTCATTCCAAATTACCCAATAATCCTTTAAACATTTACAAAACTTTCCATAGCTTCTCCATACTTTCATCAGTGATCCTGTCCTAATCCTGACACTACCCTGTATCAGTTATACTGTTTAATATTCATCAATGACACGGACAGTGGGATCAAGTGTACCCTCCACAAGTTTGCTGATGACACCAAGATGTGTGGTGAGGTTGACACACCTGAGGGATGTGATGCCACCCAGAGGTACCTGAATGAGCTTGACAAGTGGGCCCATGGGAAACTAACGAGGTTCAAGAAAGCCAAGTGCAAGGTGCTGCACCAGAATCCAGGCAAGCCCTGCTATCACCACAGGTTGGGGCATGAACAGATTGAGAGCAACCCTGCCAAGAAGGACTTGGGGCTGCTGGTAGTTGAAAAGCTGGATATAAGCTGGCAATGTACACTCACAGCTCAGAAAGCCAATTTTATGCTGAGTTGCAGCAAAAACAGTGTGATCAGCAGGTCAAGGAAGGGGATTCTGTCCCTCTACTCTGCTCTCATAAAGCCCCACTTAGAGTGCTGTGTCCAGCTCTGTTTCAGCATAGGAAAGACATGGAACTGTTAGAGCGAGTCCAGAGAAGGGCCACAAAAACAATTACAGAGATTGGACATCTCTCCTATGAGGAAAGGCTGAGAGAGGTTGCTCAACCTAAAGAACAGAAGGCTCTGTGGAGACCCCATTGCAGCTTTTCAGTACTTGAAGGGGGCTTATAAGAAAGATGGGGACAAACTTTTTAGCAGATCCTGTTGTGATTGGGCAAGCATAATGGTTTTCAAACTAAAATAGGGTATATTTAGACTATGTGTAATGAAATTTTTTACTATGAGAGTGATGAAACACTGGCACAGGTTGCCCTGAGAGGTGGTAGACCCCCATCCATGGAAACATTCAAGGTCAGGTTGGATGGGGCTCTGAGCAATCTGATCTAGTCAAAGATGTCTTTGCTCACTGCAGAGTAGTATGACTAGATGATCTTTAAAGGTTCCTTCCAATCCAAACTATATTATGATTCCATGATCTTTAGAATTTTTAATAAATCCATAGTTTTTAGCAATCAGAGTTTAGCATTATTAAGAAAATAAAATCTCCAACTCCAAAAACAACCCCCAGTATCAACGGGAAATAAGAAAAATGTTGAGAACTCTAGGAGAAATAAGATACATATAGTAAGATACTTATATCTCTGATTTCCAACCTAACACTGATTATATTACATATGAGATCAATGCAGAATGTTTTCACAGCTTTCTGCTCATATTCTTCTACTTCACCTATTAACAGAAATCTTTGGGAGAACAGATACATATATATGACTGTAAATGTAAGGTTATACCTATTTTGCATGTTTATTGTTCAGTAACAGACCAATTTCTTGCAACTAAAGCACAAATATGTTATTAGGTGTCTACTAGAGTGTCTTACACAAAATCAAATGGATAGACTTTAATGTTCTGCAGAAAAATTGCATTAGCTCCTCCCCTTCAAGGTTTCAGCTTCTGTTCCTTGGAACCCCTAAGAAGAAAACATCGGTGTTGATGATTGCTGTGCATGTCTGTGAGTGAGAAAGAGGCAACAGGATACTCACATCTTGTGCTTCAGACAGTCAGACATGAGCACTTAATTTGATACAAAGCTGCTTCACTGCCATTTCACAACTTTTGGTCATGTGGAAATGTTAGAGAGAATTCCAGTGATTTAAATCTTCGTGTATCTTCAAAAAACTTTACATATTTGCCCAGCATAGCTAACAACACATTTTTATTTGATAGTTTTTCAACAGATTAGATGCTACATAGAACTTCACAATTATTAATATATTGCACTGTCTAGCATGTTATGAAATCAAAATAATAGTGAGATTGTTTTCTATCTCCAGAAAGGAGTTCTGAAGATAATAATCATCAGTCATCTGTGAACAGATCTGCATTTTTTTCTAGGCAATATTTTATAGCAGCGGTGCATATGCCAAGCACAAGACATTCTCAGAGATGAAAAGAATGAAAAACCTGCATATGTAGCCTGCAGAGAAATCATAATAAAAACTTCTCCAATTTAATTCATTCCCAACCACAGAAGTATCATCTTTTACTCAGTACAGAGAATATAGATTTAGTATTATAATTACTAAGCCCTAATATTGCTAAGAAAACAGTTTTAACATCAGCTAACATAAGATGATAATACTTTCATACATGAGAATATGCAGTAAGACTAAATCATAACGTGTTTAGAATGAGACGGCATCTCTTAGATATCTATATATTCCTATTTTACTGAGGCTGCCTTTTGCTCATGACTTTCATTGTCAGAGTACAATATCACAATAAGCCATTCAAAACACATCATCAGAAAATGTTCTTATATCAAGTTTAAACATGTAACATCAATAAATACTCTGTTACAAATATACCTCTTGAAGGTGGAGGGAATTTTTTTTTTTAGTTCTGAAAGGTGAAAGGGTTCAAAGAAAATGCCTAAAAAAAGGTTGTTACCAACAGGTAGAAAATATCTTAAATATCCTCTAATATCTTTCCAAAATAGGTACCAAAAAAAAAAAAAAAAAAAAAAAGAAAACAAAACAAAAGAATAACGTGAGATCTTTACAAGACCTCTGACTTACCATATTGATGGTGCTTCTGTTCCACTGATCTCTAAGAAGTCATATCCTTCCTCTAACTGGAAGTCAGTAAAGACCAAAGCAATGGTGTCTCCTGGTTCAGCCAATATAGTCCAGGTACAATCAGCATTATTTTCATACTCAGAAGGGAAGTGCGGACTTGAAATGGTTCCACTTGTTCCACGTAGTGTTCCTCCACAAGCTCCTTCAGCTGATGAACAGAATATTAAATAATAGTGAAACTGTGCTTTAAACGAGTGAAACATCATTCTGGCTTCTGCCATAGCAAACCCAGCTCTTCTCTTTGCATAGAATACCCATAAATACATGCACACACAGAAACAAAATATTATCCAGGTGAATGGAACATTTTCTGGTTTTAAACTGCAAAGGTTTTTGGTATGGGTTTTTTTTGGTTTTTGTTTGTTTGTTTGTTTGTTTTGTTTCGCTTTGGGTTTTGTTTTGGTTTGGTTTTTTTTTTACTTTTCCTTGTTGATGTCACTTTAACACCAGGCCAAGTAAGAATGAAGGTTAGCAGAGACACCTATCATGAGCCAATTTGGAGAATCTGGTTCTGTGAAAGTGTGCGCAGAACAAGCCTAAATAAGAACTGGGCAAAAAAAATCACAGAAATACACTTAATCTCTCTGCGATACAAATTTAAAAATATTAAACATTTCTTTCTAAAGACCTCTCTCACTCAGTTCTTATAACAATAAAAAAACTGCAGTAAAAATATTCTTATAGATTTAAGTGAACTCCTTAACCAGAAAGCATCAATAAAACCACATTATCCTTTCTCGGATTTTTGTTCTGAATCAGGATCTTCACAGATGGCAAATGAATGCAGAAGGTTTTGTTGCCAGATGAACCTTCCAGGGTTCATTCATCATCAGTTAATAATATATATTTTTAATGGTTATTATCAAAATTTTTAAAAAATACAGAGCATAGAAGGAAACTTTAAAAATATGCTGATTATTAGTAGTATTTGGTATTAAAACATACAATTAAAAACCCCCAAGAAAATATGTTATCCATACAATTCATTGGCATAAGAAAATAAAAATTCATCAAGTGGTTTTTGGTGTTTGATAATTGTCTATAAAAGCTAAAGCAATAGTAATTAAAAATACTTCTGGATAGGTGAATGACCAGAAGAGAAGAATTTCGTATTTACCTGTTTTATCATCTTTAGTTATTACTATTATCATTATATGCATCCTATAAGTGTATGTGAAGATTTGAAAACAAAGAACTTAGAAAGGTGCATAACATAAGGAACTTATAGTCTAATTAGCATAATAACCGAATAGCTAATTAAGACAACAAAGGGGTAGAACTGCTCTTCTCAATCACAATTGAAAGCCTGTCGATGAAAGTGAGTTTTAAAGGAAGATTTGAAGGAAAAAGGATTCATGTGAATCAAAGGAAGAAGAATCTGTGGCTACATGTTAAAAAAAAAGGAGATTGTTAAAAGAGGATAAACAGCTAATAAGTGACTGAAATAAAAGGAAGAAAGGTAGAAACAAAATAATTTCTTTAATGTTTAAGTAATCTATGATTATTAATTTGACTAAAAGAGAGAGAGCTGATGAAGGGTTCAAACAGGTATCTATGTTTACACTTCTACATGCAAAGTAAATTTTGATATACAGAAATGTAACATAACCTTGGCTACCAAAGTCTTATTGATTTCTTTTCTTGGTACACAAATTTTTCAGAGGAGGGTAGGTCTCTTCTAGACCCTGATATTTATGCCTTTTTTTTTTTTTTTTTTAAATGGAGGAATAAAGGTGAAATAGATCTACTCTCCTAATAGATTTCTTTTTGTTAGTGAAATCAGGCCATTTCTGTGATTCCTTCCTCAATATCTGGCTTTTATATGATGAATTGAAAGGGCCATTGTGCCTCTGAGGAATGGAACGGGTAAGGAAGGGAAAATTAAATAACCAGGGATAGCTAATGATCAGAGTCAAATTTCCTGGTGTATAATATATGCAAAGATTTAAATAATTTGAAAACTACCATAAATCTATAATAAATCAGAAAGGGGAATTAAAGTTTGATATACACTGATATCTAGAATGACTCTTTTCATGTTTTTTGGTTGTTGTGTTTTGGTTTTTTTTAATTGAATAGCTTTCTAATACTTCATTTATCATCATCCAACCTAGCAAAGAAAAACGAATTAACTTCATGCATTCTGTGCCAGTACTTTTAAGTTTCATTTACTAAATCATAACAGTTCAACCTGTATTCTTGAAAGCCAGCAAGCAGATTTTTGCATCCAGAGTAACCAGCGAGATACGCAAAATCCTAAGTCAGCCATAACTCTTTGTTACTATCTACTGCTGTTAAATTTTGTTATGACAGCATTTTCAATTACACCATCACCCACTGTGTTTATACTAAAATTAAGTAACGTGCTAGTGGTAATTACAATACTACTCACTGTTCCTGCTGTAGAGCCCTTGAATAAGCTTTGAGCTCTAAAGCTCTGAATTTTACAGTTGACATGTAGTTTATTATTTCTGGCAATCATGTGCAAATTTCTAAATTTATACACTATGCATTACCAATGAGAGCCAAAGGAACTCAGACTACTACAGATATATGCCCAGAGGGATGCATAGGGTTTTAATCTATTTATAACACCATTTTGAAGAGGTTTGCAAGAAACTAAGTTAGCCCAGAAATGAGAAGGAAACATTAGTCAGATAGGTAAGACAACAGAAAGCAACTTGAATAAGAGAGTTAGTGTTTTTTCTCTGACAGATGTGGATCTGCAAGGGAGGACCCCAGCAAAAGCATCTGTTTCTGGGGTTTGGTTTGTTGGTTTGTTTTTTTTTTTTTTCTCTTACATATTTCTCATGTTCCAGGAGCCTATATTTTGGGAATTTCCTTCTTCATAAGTGGCACACAGGCCACAGAAACCAGACTGTTGAATACTAAAGCATAATGCATTGCCTAAGAGTGAGCACAGGCAGGCAGGATGTGGCCACACTGCTCAGAGGGTAGGTAAAAATCTGTCTGGACTTAGGCTGTGTTCACCTGCTGGTCCCCGAGCTAATCGGTTTCCTTGGACTGACCATCATTTTTGGCCATGGCCTTCCCTATGTTATGCTTTTGAGAGTGAAAACAGTGCTTGGGAATCTTAATGCATTGCTGTGCTTGCAGTAATTTGATAGCAGATAGTGCCTGAGGCTTCGTGAATTCAAACTCTATGTGATTTACAAATTGTAATTTAAAATGTGCAAGTAATTAATTCCAAACATTTATGGTTATTTTCCAGTTGTAAGCAACTGCACAAAATGCTGTTTGTATCAGCATAAATGACTACTTCAAGTATAAAGCTAGAAACATTTGGATCTCTCACTAGTCAGGAATTAAGTGCTCTGAATTTAGAGAATATGCATTTCATATAAAGTACACATGCAAAAACATATGGCTGGCACCACTTGACAAAAAATACGTATACTGTATAGATGTGTAGCTTGGATAAAACAGATAAACATATCCATCAAGTTTATGTACACAAAAAATCAAAAGTACCAATGAGGAACCATGGCAGTCAATGAAAAACCTTTCATTTTTCTTCAAACTAGAAAGAGTAATTTCACCAAAAATAATAATCTGACAATTTTGGTAAACTGTGTTTTGCATAAATGAGTTCTTGTTATAAGCGAGAGGCAAGCCTTGCTAAGCCTATAGCCAAGTATCTTTAGAAACCTCCCCTTAAACTGGTTTAGGTATCTTTTGAACATTCAGTCATTTTTACAAGGCTTTCCTCTCCTCACCAAACAAATGCTTTTCAGAATACACTGTTCTGTATTCTATATGTGTTTTTTAATGTAAAAAAATGATAAAATGTATATGCAAATAAAGTAATGTTTATTGCATAACAAAAAACCCCCAAACTTTATACCCACCTAACCCTTCAAAACTAATTTAGAATCTGAATGTAAAGCATTGGAACTGGCTATTCCACTTTATAATGAAAAGTCCTCATGTGAAAGATCGTATAACCATGTTACTCTTGCAACATAACTGACAAAAATATAGTTGTGACTTAAAGCACAACCTTAATAGTAATAAAGATTTTTTTCTTATGTTATTAGTAGTCATTTCCTTAGCAACAGAATAGATGCAATTAAAAACTTCAGTGATATTTTATAAATTATCATCAAATGACATATTGTCATCTTGAGCCACATTTTATGTTTTATCAATTAAAGAAAATTGCAGCTTTAAAGGGTTCTAAATAAACCATAAGCATAAATTATTTATCATACCTTATTAAAAGTATCATTGAAATAGTTCTTTCTTTATTGAGGCTGAAGACCAGTTCCATGGAGAAAGATCTGGGGGTCCTGGTTGATGGCAAGTTGAGTATGAGTTAGCAGTGCCCTGACAGCCAGGAGGGCCAACTGTCCTGCTCTGCACTGGGGCAGCCTCACCTTGAATATTGCGTGCAGTTTTGGATGTCTCAGTATAAGGACATCAAACTATTAGAATGTGTGCAGAGGATGTTTTGAGGGTGAGACTTAGGAGAAGAGTCTGAGGTCACTTGGCTTGTTCAGTCTAGAAAAGGTTGAGGGATGACCTTATCACAGTCCACATCTTACTCAAGGCAGGCAGCAGAGAGGGAGATGTTGATCTCCTTTATCTGATGACCATCAACAGGACACAAGAGAATAGAATGATGCTGTGTTAGAGAAAAGTCAGACTGGATATTAGAAAAAGGTTCTTCACTGAGAGGGTGGTCAGTCACTGGAACAGGCTCACCAGGCACCAAGCCTGTCAGGAGTTCAAGGAGCATCTCAATGATGCTCCTAGTCATATGGTTTTATTTTAGGTAGTCCTGCAAGGACCAGGGAGTTAGAGAAAAGGATCCATATGGGTCCCTTCCAACTTGAGACATTCTGTGCTTGTATGATTTATTCAATTCCTCATTAAAAATGGTATTTTTCTGTAGTTCATTTGTGAAAAAGTAGATAATTGCACCTCACTTAATAAAATTCTTCAGTACAAAAAACACATGTATGAAATAATCATGAATGATTACCTTCACAAACACATGCTTTGTGTATTTGGGAAATGGTTAATATGAGGAGCTAGTTAAACAAATTTTTAAAATAGGACTTTGAGATTACCATTTTAAAATGTCTTAAAATTTTAAAATGTCTTACTGACTAAAAAACTAAAAACAAGCCACAGTGTATCAATGACAACTTTAAAAATAAATTTTAGCATGTAAATGCCAACTGTCAAGCTGCTAAAGTGTCAGATTCATAATGACCAAAAACATCAGAAAGTGTTACATTCGTCAGATAACTATTTTACCTCCCTTAGTTCCAGCAGTCAACCAGTTCTTTAACCATAAAAATATACACCCCTACTTGCTTATCTCCTTTACTATTTTAGATGTTTACAGACTTTATTTTGAATAGGTAAAAGCCAACACCTGTGCTTTTTTTCTGTGTTATAAAAACAGAAACTTGTCAGAAGTTGTTGTTTGTTTTTTTCTTTCATCACTTGAATCCAGATGTACTGCATCCCAAATAAGTGCTCTAATCAGTTTGCCTTCCTTTCTCAATTTCTTCTATTGCTGTTGATCAACTTCACATAAATTAAATACTCATTAGACCATTCATCTAAGATTAATTTTATTTCTCTCTCAATAGTTATCAAAGGGCACTTCAAAATAATTGGAATTCCTCTTTAAGTGGAATGGTAATTTTTTTGTTAAAATTTCAGAAATTATTGTGGTTTAGGAAAACAGTGTCTATTTCACATATATTAAATAGTAAGATTTCTCACATCAAGTTAATAGTATGTACAAAATAGAAATATGCAAATCATTGCAATTAGTTTAAGGACCTATGGGCAACTATTGCATCTATAGATGAACATTTTATCTGTGAGATTTTAGTGAACTTGATCTAAATAGACCTCAGTAGGGTAATCCTACAGTTATGGGCCCTGACAATATTGGACTCAGAAGGGTAGTCTTGTACTGGCCATTTTTTATTTGTAAATATTGTGCTTAATTTAGTAACCTTTAATTATTTATTCTATCATATCAGTTTGTTATGCTACAAAGACCTATTTCTTCTCCATCCACTCTGGACAGGATATCTCATCTCACAGTCAACAAAGCTATAAATTTCAAATAATACAAAAATAGTTTGCTAACTTGACAGAAAAGTTCATTTATTAACTGATAGTTTGTATTTGAGCAAACTTGAAATAAAAACTCCCACTTGACCATAATTTTGATGCAAAAACTTGGTTTTTGGTTAAGAAGTTCAAAATTTAGTCAGCAGTAACCTCATACTCCCTCTTCCACAGAAAAAAAAAAAAATCAGTCTTCTGCATATCTTGTAAATATTATCTTCTTTTTCAATTAAGTATCCTAAGCTGTTTTCCAGTGATACGATTATCCTTCACTTGAGAGTATATTTTTGACACTGATAATGATCCCTTAAAGCAACAGTCTACAACAAATTAATCGTAAAGCCCTAATTTTATAGCAAAAAGAGAAATGCCTGAATTCTTTGAGAGCATTATTAATGCTCTCATTAATGACTGTTGCAAATTTCACATTTCTTTTTTTTATAATTAGAAAAGTTAATCCAGTTATTCCCAGAAGTCTACATGCAGTTATGAAATCCTTCATCTTTTTATGACTGCCCCTGAGGTTTGTTTTTCATTTTTAGTAAATGAATCTTCCTCTGACACTAACTGTGCCTATGTATCTAATGGTCAGACTGAAGGTTTGGGTTTTATTCTTCGAATTTACTGCATCATTGCGGATACCTCTGCTATGTTTCCATTGTACAATTTTTCTCATATTTTCACTTGTTCCCATCTTCCATGCACATTATTTAACAGATCAACCTCTGACTTAACATCTTTTCATTTTTTTATCAGGTCCCTCCATACCTGCTGACACATGCTAGAACAGGAACATCTAAATATAAATATATGTATGTGTAAATATATATGTATACATATACATAAACACACACACATATAAGAATGAATACTTGCAGCTATGTCCATATCTCTTTGGGGTGTTATTTAGTCTGTCCTGCATTATTGTGTAAGAAATTATACTGTATATTCCATCTGTTTTTCCTGAAACTCTCCTTTGACTTTTTACTTGACTAGTAACAATGAAGTTTTTTCCAAATTTCATCTCAGTGTACATATTGCACCAATTCAGATTATTCTAAAAGGGAATATAATTGCTCAGACAGGAGTCAGCTATGTCACTCTAAAAATTAGATTTAGAAAAATATTCCAATTTTATCATTTATTGTAACATCAATAAGCAGAATTATTGGAAAATATTATTTTTATTTCCTTTTTTATTATTTTTTTATTATTTATTTTAAATTATAAACATGAACAAATTATGGGATTTGTATATTTTTCCTCCTCCTTAAACTTATAAAACCATATATAGGAATAGTTGTGCTTTTGGAAGAATTTGTAATGGGAAAGCTAGAAACTTGTTTTCACTTAGGAAGCCTGCAAAGTACCCTCTGAAGAGGGTTATATGTTGTTTTTTTCCCTTCTGCAGAGAGAGCTGTGTTTTCTCTCTCTCTCTCTGCTATGCCAGAGACAGATAACCCTAATAGACATGTACAGAGGCCTTGGGAAGGTAGGGGAGAAACAGAGAGGATACTAAAGGCCCTGGAGAGGGTGGGAACTTGCCTTTTTCTCCCTGGGGCCCGGTGTTTAACAGCATTGTGGGGTATTTGTAAGTTATTCGTATTCTGGCCTTCCGAACAAATTTTTTAATTCTTTCCACTGACTTGGCATTTCTGGGGATACCTTGTCTAAACCTCAGAGGGTGAGAAGAAATTACATCAGAGAATTACTTGTTGCCTTACAAGGTATGGGTAACACCAAAAGCATAATTTTCTCTTTACTAGTTATTTCAAAAATATCAGCTCTGAATCTTTGTATTCATAGAATCATAGAATTAACTGGGTTGGAAGAGACCCTCGAGATCATCAAGTCCAACCCTTGATCCAACCCCACTGTGATTACTAGATCATGGCACTCAGTGCCACATCCAGCCTCATCTTAAAAACCTCCAGAGATGGTGAATCCACCACCTCTCTAGGCAGCCCATTCCAATGCCTGATCACTCTCTCTGTAAAGAACTTCTTTCTAATATCCAACCTAAACCTCCCCTGGCAGAGCTTAAGCCCGTACCCTCTTGTCCTGCTGTTGATTGCCTGGGAAAAGAGACCGACCCCCACCTGGCTACAACCTCCTTTCAGGTAGTTGTAGAGAGTGATGAAGTCACGGTCAGCCCTGAGCCTCCTCTTCTCCAGACTAAACAATGCCAGCCTCAGCCTTTCCTCATAGGACTTGTGCTCAAGTCCCTTCACCAGCCTGGTTGCTCTTCTCTGGACCTGCTCCAGCACCTCAATGTCTTTCCTGAACTGAGGGGCCCAGAGCTGAACACAATACTCAAGGTGTGGCCTCACCAGCTCTGAGTACAGGGGAAGGATCACTTCCCTGCTCCTGCTGGCCACACTGTTCTTGATGCAGGCCAGGATGCCATTGGCCTTCTTGGCCACCTGGGCACACTGCTGGCTCATGTTCAACTTCCAGTCAATCAGTATCCCCAGATGCCTTTCTACCTGGCTGCTCTCCAGCCACTCTGTGCCCAGCCTGTAGCATTGCAGGGGGTTGTTGTGGTCGAAATGCAGGACCCGGCACTTGGTCTTGTTGAACTTCATCCCAGCCTATCCATGTCCCTCTGCAGAGCCTCCTGCCTTCCAGCAGGTCGACACTCCCTCCCAACTTGGTGTTGTCTGCAAATTTGCTAATGATGGACTCAATCCCCTCATCTAAATCATCAATAAAGATGTTAAACAGGAGTGGGCCCAGCACTGATCCCTGGGGGACACCACTGGTGACCGGCCGCCAGCTGGATGCAGCCCCGTTCACCAGCACTCTCTGGGCCCGGCCCTCCAGCCAGTTCTTAACCCAGCACAGAGTGCCCCTGTCCAAGACGTGGGCTGCCAGCTTTTTCAGGAGTATATTATGGGAGACAGTGTCAAAGGCTT